>NW_023270469.1:14253207-14645426 GCF_011800145.1 Mirounga leonina | reverse complement strand
GATAGATAGATAGATAGATAGATAGATAGATAGATAGATAGATAGATAGATAGACAGACTGACAGATTTACATTGATCTATCTATGTTCATTGTGATTATCAAGACTGGCAAGTCTAAAATCTGCAGAGCTGTTGTTGTAATTCAAAGGCTTTCAATCAGGAAGACCTGATATTATAGTTTGAAGTCCATCAGTCAGAATTCTCTCTTACTGGGGGAGAGTCAGACTTCTGTTCCATTTAGACCTGCAACTACTTAGATGAATGTCACCCACATTATGGAGTGCAATGTGCTTTATTCAGTCTACTGATTTAAATGTTAATCTCATCCAAAACCACCTCATAGAAACACTCAGAATGTTTGACCACATAATTTGGGTACCGCATGGCCCAGTCAAGTTGACATATAAAATTAACTATCACAGAGACTGAGAAGAATTTGATTTATAGAGAACAATTGTAAGTTTTTGGGTAGGAATATAACATAATAGAAATAGCATTTGAGAACTATTCTAATAGCAGTAAATAGAAAAGATGGGAGATGCAGACTTGATTCAAGAGAAGTTGGAAGCTTTGGAAAAAGAAAGGAAGGAGATTCAAAAGACATTTCTGAGGGGCAAAGGATCATGTCTTGTACATGGACTATAAATGTAGAGAATCTACTGACTTGTTTTTAAAGATAGATAGCATTCTGGTGATTTAGAGTTCAGTAGAAATGTGGACATTGAGAAGACTTCCCTGCTTTATTTTGTTGCCAAAATGATTTTTTTTGTCCACCCCTGAAAAAACAACTTTGAAAAACCACAGTTTTATTCCTCTTCACCTTTAAATATATTAAAAATATATTTAATTTGAGGGAAATAAATGATCAGTTCTGATTTTGGTATAATTAAAGTATATAATATGTCATATATAATAAAATAATATAAATTTTAGGTGTTAACAAGCCATCCAAGTAGAAGTGAGTTACATAAATTATATAAGTACATAGAGTTAAAAACCGCCCTTTTTTTCTTATTGACTGAGTAATTAGTATTGCCCTAGGAATGCAGCCTTCCTGCTGTCACAGAACCAGGGCACCTGTTTTTTAGTTTGGGGATGTTTACGTATTTTTTTATTTTGTTGCAAATAAAATTCAAAAGTCCCTAGTCCAAGTAGGTTAGAAAAAAATACAACAACATAAATTAGAGGTAAATCTTGACATTAGAACAATTCACACTTTTAAACAACATGCCTTAAATCTAATCTCAGAAGCAGAACTCAAATTTACTAAATAGAATTCTTATGTTTGTGTATTACTAACATAAGACAGGTCTCAGCAATTATTACATGGTGGTACCCTGCTGGGTAGCAAATACTTCAACTTGCAGAGTTTTTACTTCCTTGTATTTATTCAATTATTTGTGTTGCTTTTGCTGCAACTTTCAAATTCTTCTCTCCCAAGCCCTGTAGAGGTTCCTTAGATGCCAATATTGAAGAAAGTGCGGGAGTCTGAGTGGGAGAGGTCTGAATCTCCACTTGACTTCAACCAGGGCAGCTCCAGATTATTTTTGTTTTATTAAGTTTCTAAAAAAGATTTCTTTTGTCCATTCCTGAAAAAAACAATTTTGAAAACCACAATTTTATTTCACTTTACTCTTAAATATATTAGAAATATTTCTGTCGGGTGCCTGGGTGGCTCAGTTGGTTAAGCGACTGCCTTTGGCTCAGGTCATGATCCTGGAGTCCCGGGATTGAGTCCCGCATCGGGCTCCCTGCTTGGCAGGGAGTCTGCTTCTCCCTCTGACCCTCCTCCCTCTCCTGCTCTCTGTCTTTCATTCTCTCTCTCTCAAATAAATAAATAAAATCTTTTAAAAAAAATATTTCTGTCAAAGATTATGCCGAAAAGCAAGGCTATATTCTAAATATTTCATAACCTGTATTTAGCTATTAGGAATAGACCCCTTTTATAAACACAAAACCATGATTCCACTTTTTTAAACAGAATTATTGAGATATCATTCTCATACCATGCAATTCTCCCATTTTTAGTGTACAATTCAGTGGTTTTGATTATAATCATTTATGCAATTATCACACTCTTAGGACATTTACATCACTCCAGAAAAAAAATCCACTTCCCATTTCCTCCTAACTCTCCCAGCCCTCTTAGCCGTAATCTACTTCTTGTCTCTATGAATTTATCTTTTCTGGATGTTTCATATAAAAGAAATCATATGATATGTAGTCTTTTGTGACTGGCTTCTTTCACAAAGCATAATGTTTATTGGTCAGCTGTATTGTAACATGCATCAGTACTTCATTTCTTTTTATTCTTGGATAATATTCCATTGTGTGTATATTACCACAGTTTACTTTTATGATACCATTTTTGCACATTTAATGTACATTCCAATTTTTAGAAACACATGTACAAGGACAGATTACATGTAAACCATGTAAAATTTTCAACTGATTCAGATATAATTACTATGCTATGCTAGGTATCATAAGAGAGACCAAAAGAAGGTAAAGTGCTAACTAAGAATGCTGTTTTATGGTTTACTAAGCTCCTTCCCATATTTTCTAATATTCTAACTTCAGTATTCTGTGGATAAGCCTCATTATTTTTTAATCCCAAAGAATTAGGACTTTATGCAAGTTACTTAACGTTTCTGGGACTCAATTTACTTATCTGAAAAACAGAATGATAATAATAGAATAATATGTGTAAAGTGTTTAAATGGGACCTGAAACAGTTATTTCTCAGTAAATATTCTAAGATCAGAAAACAAATGTATTGCCCTCCAGGACCACACTTTTTAATATAGCCACTACCCACATTTCAGATATTCAGTAGTCACATGTGACTAGCAGCCATTTTATTGGACAGCACAGATATAGAATATTTCTATCATTGTAGAAAGTTGTATGCAACTTTCAACTTTTAAAAGTTCTATAACAACACTGCTATAGGATCTTAAAATGCAGAATTATGGATGGGACATATACATAACTGCCAAACAAAGAAGAAAATTTTAAGGGAGTGATTTTGACAGTTAGTATCACATATCTTCAGAGTGCGTTGGGATTTCTTCCTTCTTTAATGGTCAAAGCCTGTGGAGGAGATGCTACTTGAGCTAGACCTTGAGGTATAGGTATCCACAAAAAAGGGGTTATTTAGTAGTATCAGATTCAGTGGGTATATACCAAAGCACAAGTCATTTATATGAAGAAAAGGATTAATGGGAAAGTAGTGAAAATAATACTAAGGAATTAGAGAAGGATTATAGAATTTTTTCCTTGTGTAAAATTTTTTATGCTTTAAATCAACATCAGAAATCATCAGATTTTGAGAAGGGAAAGGATATAATAGGAAGTTCGATGTGACAAAATGGTTAGGATGGATCACAGACCAGAAGACTTAGTGAGAAGGTGTTGCTACAGGTCAGGTTCAGACAGTCAACAGCCTGAATTATAATAATGACACAGGAACACGAAGGAAGTTTTGAAAGAATATGAAAGAGAACCAGGGTGATTGATTGGAATGGGAGAGACTTGATGAATGACTGGGTTTGGAGAATGAGGAAACAAGAAACTAAAAAGGACTGAGGTGTAGAGCCTGTAAGAACAAGCAGTAATATGTACACTTCAGAATAAAATATGGTAAGTTCAATTTTAGATCAAAAACAAAATCTTAGTTGGGAATAATTTGCTTCTGTCTCAACAATGAAATTAACTCATTCTCAAAAATGATGATCTAGTATTAAAAGAGCTAATATTATTTGAATGTCTGTTTTGTACCAGGAACTGTATGGAGTGGTAATATAGTTTATCCTTTTTAATACTCACATATAACTGTTTAATGTAGGTGTATAGTAATTACCATATTTTACAGGTAAGAAAATTGAAATTGAGAGAGTCTAGTGGGAGGGAACCCACTACTTTTTAGAATCTGCCTATTATTTTTTTGTTGGTAGAATTCTAACTGTTAAAAAATTCTTCTTGAACTTTGTTTCTCTGGAACTTTATCATTAGTTCTTCTTCTGTGAAGTAACTGAACGGTGCCATATCCCTCTTCCCTCTTCTCAGCCCTCAAAGCTCTTCACATATCTTAGGACCTTTATGTCTTTTTGTAATCATCTCTTCTGATGACTAAGCATCCTAACTTCAACATGTCCTCTTAAAATGTAAGTCTTGTACTAGTTCCCTTCTTTGGATTCATTCTAATTGATCACTGCCTCTCCTGAAAAATGTGGTGCCCAGAATAAATCACAGTGTTCCTGGTATGGTTTGACCAATGTAGGATTCAGGGCAACTATTTCTTCTACATATATAGGTATTTTATATGTTGATGTGTTGATAACTAAGGGGCATCTCAGCTGAAATTTTTAACCAGAATTTGGAAATTTAGCATTGTTGTTCTTTTGTTCATTTATTAAGTACTTATTTCATACCTAACATATGGCATGTACTTTTTAGGTACTCAGAACTAGAGATAGAACTTTAGTGGTAATTGACCTTAGAGAGACATAGATAAAAATTGACTATATATGGGGGCGCCTGGGTGGCTCAGTCGGTTAAGCGACTGCCTTCGGCTCAGGTCATGATTCTGGAGTCCGGGGATCGAATCCCGCATCGGGCTCCCTGCTTGGCAGGGACCCTGCTTCTCCCTCTGACCCTCCCCCCTCTCATGTGCTTTCTCTCTCATTCTCTCTGTCTCAAATAAATAAATAAAATCTTTAAAAAAAAATTGACTATATATGTATATGTTTAAGGGAAAATAGTATACCAAGGACACAGAATGTTTTTGAGTGACTTTCTTTGATAAGATTGAGCTAGAGACAAGTAGTGAGAGAGGGATGCTAAGTATCTAAATGAAGCAGACATAGAAACAAAGAAAGGAGAGAATTTCAAGAAAGGGTAAATGGTTAACAATATCTGAAACTTCAAAGAGGCAGAGGCTACTGGATATAGCAGTTAAGAGATTCTTGATTACTTTTCTGTTTAATGAGTGTGAAATCAAGCTTTTAAAAGATTGAAGTTTTGAGGGGCGCCTGGGTGGCTCAGTCGTTAAGCGTCTGCCTTCGGCTCAGGTCGTGATCCCAGGGTCCTGGGATCGAGCCCCGCATCGGGCTCCCGGCTCAGCGGGAAGCCTGCTTCTCCCTCTCCCACTCCCCCTGCTTGTGTTCCCTCTCTCTCTGTGTCTCTGTCAAATAAATAAAATCTTAAAAAAAAATTTTTTTAAAGATTAAAGTTTTGAGACGCTTGGGTGGCTCAGTTGGTTAAGTGGCTGCTTTCGGCTCAGGTCATGATCCCAGGGTCCTGGGTTCGAGTCCTGCATCAAGCTCCCTGCTCAGTGGGGAGTCTGCTTCTCCCTATCCCCCTACCCCCTGTTGGTCCATGCTCTCTCTCTCTTGCTCTCAAATAAATAAAGTCTTTTTTAAAAAAAAATCTTATTATGAACAGAAAAAGAGTAGGCTAAAGAAGAGATAGTAAGAGGCACATAGAGATATTTTAGGTAATTTTTGGAATTAGCTAAACTGCCTCTATTCTCTATTGATTACATGAAAAAACCAACAAGTAATAATCCAGAAAATTCTTTAAAAGTAGCATGATGAGGAGAGACAATTCCACTCAGATGTTAAAGATAGTATAAAGCTAACTTGGTTTAAATAGTGTGGTAAGAACATATGAATAGCAGATCAATTGATTAAATGGAAAGTACAGAAATAGACTCAAATACATATGGAAATTCAGCATATAATAAAGATGTTGTTTTGAATTAATGTGAAAAAATGGATTATTCCATAATAAATGATGATGTGCCAACTGGTTAGCCTTTTGTATACATGTGAAATGTTGGATTCTACCTCACACCTTATGGAGCAAAGATTTAATCTTGAAAAATGAAAACATAAAAGTACTAGAAAAAACTCTGGAATTTTTTTTTTTTTTTAATTACAGAAGCAAGAAAGACACAAACCTCAAAAGTCATAATGGAAAAGATTAATTAATTTGACTAAAAAAAAAAAGAAAAAAAATTCCATGATTAAAAAAGAACACCATAAGGGGTGCCTGGGTGTCTCAGTTGGTTAAGCGTCCGACTCTTGATTTCGGCTCAGATCATGATCTCAGGGTTGTGAGATGGAGCCCGGCATTGGGCTCTGTGCTGCGCATAGAGCCTGCTTAACATTCTCTGCCCCTCCTCTTCTGTCTTCCCCTCTTAACAACAACAACAACAAAAACTGTAGGCAGAGGGCGCCTGGGTGGCTCAGTTGGTTAAGCGACTGCCTTCGGCTCAGGTCATGATCCTGGAGTCCCGGGATCGAGTCCCGCATCGGGCTCCCTGCTTGGCAGGGAGTCTGCTTCTCCCTCTGACCCTCCTCCCTCTCCTGCTCTCTGTCTCTCATTCTCTCTGTCTCAAATAAATAAATAAAATCTTAAAAAAAAAAAAAACTGTAGGCAGAGTAAAAAGGCCAACTCTAAACTGCAGAAATGTATTTATAATTCTATATTACAGAAAAAGTGTTAATGCATAAAGAGCTCTTACAAATAAGAGAAATACCAATAAGCTGAAGAAGATAAATAGGTGATGAGAAACGAAATATAGTGACTCCTAAATACCTGAACAGATGCTCAGTTTTTCTTAGAAGAGAATTTTGAATTAAAACTAAACTGAGATACCATTTTTCAGTCATTAGATAGGCAAAGGTAAAAAATATTGGTAGTGTTGTCAGGTAGTGAGGAGGAAAAGGCATTCTCATAAATGGGAGTCAAAGTTGATAAAACCTCAAGAAACAACTCATTAGTAGTTCTCAAAATTGCTGTACATGTGGTTTCTGACCCAGTAATTCTACTTTTAAGAAGGTATCCCAAAGACAGACATACCCACACACGAAAGGTTCTATGTACAAGAGGAGTCCTGGCATTGTTGTCTGTTAATACCAAGAGCGGAAATAAGATAAATGTCCACCAGGAGAGGACTATTTAACGAAACTCCGATATAATTCTGTGTATAATTTGTAAGTACGGCAGTGTTATCATTATAACACAGAAGTCACGGTGATTCCAAAGTGATTTGGGTGTTGTGCATGTTAATGCACTTTGCACCAAATAGCAGTGGCTTCAAGTGCTGTTTTGTGCTACCTGCCCCAGTGTTAATGACATGCAGGCCCCGTGATCATGATCAATAACATTGCCTGGCACCTCCAACCAGCCTGATTATTGAGGGGCCTACAGGGTAGAAACTGGGAAGGGAAATGTCTTAGTTTGGGTTCCCCAGGAAAGACCCTCAGATAAGGATCTGAGTACTTTATTTTGGAGGTGATCCCAAGAAACACTGCTAGAGGATAGTGAAATGAAAGCTCAGGTCACTAGTCAATAAAAGATGAAAAATAAAGTTAGGAATACTGTGTATAAATTCTGCGTAACAGTGAAATACAGATGCTTGAGTCATCCTACTTAAATATAGGGTAGATTTACACTGAAACCCATCAGTCTTTGCCAGCTTTTACTTTTTGTTTTTGTTTTTGATTCCCCTACCCTTCCAGCCTGCTTTGTACAAGGGCAGAATGGCTTAGGAGAGAGTCCTCAGGCTCTGCTAAGCCCCTGCTACAAGCAAGAAGAGATCATGTGGGTCAGAAGGGGCAGGAAGGCAGGAAGGAGAGATGATATCCACTCTGTGGGCCACAAAATGGGATAAAATCTACTATAAACTGTAAGAGATAACCAAGGCCAAAAGGACTTGGAGAGGAGGAGCTAACTTAGTCTTCAAGTCTGTAATCTCTCTTTCTTCAGGATAATTCTCCAATATATTTCTCAGCAGCCTGATTTTGCAGAAACTCAGGTGTTTCAGACAGAACTGTTGTAGCAGAAATACCTCTATTTGTTGTAGTCATGCTGCTTAAATGAAAGATGTGAGGCAGAAGTGCCTGTACTATGCAGCTGTTAAAAAGGTTTTTAAATGGATCAGCCCTGTATCAATTATTGGAAACATTTCTAAGATAAATGAAGCACACACACACACATACCATGGAGTAAAAGAGTGTGAAGAATATGTTTAAGAGACAGGTTACTGTCTCCAAAGATTTATGCTACCCTTCGATAAGAGTAAATTTGAGTAAGTGCCAAGCTAGGGACTACATTTCCCAGCCTCCCTTGCATCTGAAAGGCCCATGTGACCATTATTTCCAGTGGATTATATGCAGAGTGATCTGCTGCCTTCTGGGCCAGGTTAAAAAGCAGTTATGTCTTCTCTCTTATTTTTCCTCATTTGCTTCTGAAGCCCTGGACTGTGGCAGAACTTGGCCTCTTGAGGTACACATGGAAGCCTACCCACTGAACACAGGACTAATTATGTGTATGCAAACCAACCTTTCATTTTGCTAAACCACTGAGATTTCAGGGTTTAATTATTGTAGCAGCTAGCGTTACCTTAACTGAATAGTATATTGCCATTTGAATGTATCTATAAAATTGAATATGTAAATATATGCTTCCTTATGTACAGAATGTGATTGAAAGAATACATAAGAAACTAGGAATGGTGGTTCATTCTGGGGGTGGATATCAGGTTCAGCATATGAAGGAGAGTTACTTTTCATCTTCTGCCCTTTATACCATATTGTTTATATGAAATAACTAACCAAAAATAAGGAAAAGATAAATATTTGAACTTAGAAAGAAAGGAAACAGTGGTGGGAATATTAAGGACACTGGAGGAATAGGAAAGTATTGAAAAAGTAAGTTCCTAGATTCATAAGGAGAAAACTGAATCAAAGGTGTATAGGTTGACAGCTTGGAAATACTTGGAAACATAAATCAGTAACAATTCCTTATCTGACATGGGAAGTAGAAGAAATAACAGTTTATATTGTCCATAACAAGAAAAATGCAAGTGAAAACTGTACTGAGACACAATTTATCACCTTCCAGATGGACGAACAACCAAAAGTTTGATAGCTCAGTTGGCAAGGCTGTGGGGAAGTAGGCACTTTCATGTATCAATCATGAGAGGAGTCAGAATCTGGTAAAATGTATCATACATATCCTTTGACCAAGCAGTTCCCCTTCTGGTAATCTATTTTATGGGTAAACCTGCAAAGGTACAAAATGGCAAAATATACAAGGTTATTTTTTGTAGCATTGTTGGAAATACAAAATTGGAAGTAACTCAATGGTCCAATAATAAGGGATTAGTTGAATAAACAATGAAACACACACACACACACACACACACATAACTCTATATACCAGTATGGAGATACCTCCATGACATATAAAGATGGCAATGGGGGAAAAGGGAGGGACATCCTATTACATGTATAGAAGACTGTGTATTGTATGTTACTTTTTGTAGAAAGAGCGGAGAAACAGAAATATATATATTTGTATTTCCTTGTATTTTTGTGAAGAAACCAGAAAGATAAATAATAAGCTAATAACAAAATGGTTACTGGGGTGGCTGGGTGGCTCATTCAGTTAAGTATCTGCCTTTGGCTTAGGTCATGATATCAGGGTCCTGGGATCAATTATTGGAAACAGTTGTGGTATTAATTAATTAATATAGATTAATTAATTAATATAGAAGACTGTGTATTGTATGTTTTTATTTATTTGTTTGTTTATTTATTTATTTATTAATAAATAAATATGTTAGCAGACCACAACTGCTAAGGCAGGGAGCCTTCTTATCCCTTTCCCTCTGTCTGTCCCCCTGCTTGTGCTCGCTCTCTCTCAAATAAATAAATAAAATCTTTTAAAAAATGGTTACCTAGAAGGGGTGAGTTGATAAGAAATATGGAAATGTCAAGAGTGGGAATGAGATTTCTCTGGTATGTATTTTTATATAGGATTGATTGTTTAAAACTTTTTATTATATACAAGAAGAAAGAGTAGAATAATGAAACTTCAGACTTATCACCCAGCTCCAACATATAGATGACCCATCTTATTTCACCTATAACCCCGTGCCCGTACCCCTTCACTAGGTTATTTTAAATTCAATCTCAGACATATCATTTCATTTGTATATATCCATATATATTTCAGTGTGTATCTTTAACATATGGGAACTATTTTTTTAAATAATTATCACACTAAAAATTATAATTTCTTATATATAAAGGAAATTTAAAGAACATCTAATTAGAGTACATTTTTTAAAACATTACCTCATATATCAGCTGCCCTGTTTCCTTCTCTGCTTATAGAATCTGAATTTATTATAGGGCTTTGTAGTATAGTTTACTGATAAATTTTCATTTGGAAATAATTTTAATATCAGAGTAGAGCTGTAAAAATATTACAAAGAATTTCTATATTCTCCTCACCCAGACAACCAAATTGTTAACATTTTATTGTGTTTGTTTTGCATCACTCCTTCTCCATATTTGAATTATGTGCATCTATTTAGGTATATATATTTTTTTCTGAACCATTTGAGAATATGCACATATTCTCTATCCCCCCAAATACCTCAGTTTTTATTTCCTATGAATATTCTGGTACATAGTCAGAGGGGAGATTAACATGGTTCAATACTATTATTTAATCTATAAACCTGATTCATGTTATGCCCATTTTTCCTTGTAATTGCCTTTATAGCAGATAGATTTTTTCCTGAATCAGGATTCAAACCAGGATCATACATTGTATTTTTTTGTCATATCTCTTAGACTCATTTAATCTGGAATTATTTCTCTGTCATGTGTTTGATGTTTTTTAAGGAGTATAGGTTAGATATTTTGAAGGATATCCTTCAGTTGGGTTTGTCTGATGTTTTCTCATGATTAGATTCAGGTTATGAAGTTTTGGCAAAGATATCACAAAAGTGATGTATCTTTCTAAGTGTATTGTCTTTGGAGGCATTTGATGTCTTTTCATCCCATTGCTGTTGATGTTATCTTTGGTTATTTGGTTTTGGTAGTAGTTGGTAGGTTTCTCCACTGTAAAGTTATTTTTTCTCCCATGTAATTAATAAGAATTCTGTGGGGAGACAATTTGAGATGAGAGAGAGATCCTATTCCTCATCAAGCTTCCACCTACTAATTGTAACAGATATTGATGTTTTTTGCCTGAATCTGTTATTGCTATGCTTTTGCCAAATAATGACATTCTAACTCTGTTATTGCTTCTACATTTATTAGTTGGTGTTCTACTCTAAAGAAAAACCTCTCTCCAAAGTAAAAATAAATTTAGATCAATTTATATGGGCTCAGATTTCTCATTTGTTCAATGCTTATACTGTCCCAAATTTAGCCAGTAGAAACCTCTTCAAGCTGGCTCTTGTGTCCCTTTCAGTGTCTCCAGCATTTTTCTTTTATCACTTCCTTGGTTTCTGACATAACAAGACATTCCAGGTTCATCTTATACATTCCTTCCCCAGTCCTACAATAAGCCATTTCGCCAAGGAAATGGTTTCTTTAAATACTTGAAATCAAGATGTGCATACTAAACATATTTATTATTGCACGATTTTCAGTTCTTCTAGGCCCAGTGTGGACTTTTGAATCATGTATGTGTATTACCCTTTTAAAAATTGTAATTTAAAAGTTTAGACCTCAAATACACCTGAAATGACAAAAAAGATTGTAAAGCCAGTGAGTACAGCATTAGAAAGATTTAATATAACACTTAAGGATGCAGCAGACTTTGGAGTTGGATAGCTCTGGGTTCAAATTTACTACCACTGGTTACTAGTTTTGTAACTTTATTTACCTGCCAGTTGGCGATGAACGTATATACCTCATTAGGTGGTTGTGTGGACTTAATGAGATATAAGACTGGTGACACATAACGTACATTTAAACACAGCTATTGCTTTTTGAACAATTACATTAATACTTAGCACAGTATTGAACATTATATTCAAGAAGTATTTGTTGAGTTGAATTATAATGCTTTTCTCCCTTTATAAGATAAACTTCTAGATTCATTGGTGGTGAAATGTTCCGGAGCATTCCCCAAGACCATGAAAAAATATAGAGTCAAGTAACTTTTAGTCATGGGGACAAAACAACTCAGGATGTTCTGAGTTGATAAAAACTTGAGTTAACAATGCTTAGATCAGACTTGTTAGATAAAGACAGAAATAATTTATGAAAGCCATTTATTCTAGGTTAATCCTATACCTGCCTTATTACTAAATTTTCTTTGCTACTTTAGTAGTACAGGATGAAAGTGAGAAACAGGAAGAATAGCAGAATATTGGATTTAATATAATAATAGAACTCATGCAGTTTAGCATAGAGAGGAAGAGAATGTTATTGTAAATGAGATTTTCAGCTGGTTCATACTTGTCAGGTAATGTAGAAGTGTTCAAATAAATTCTCAAGTTCAGGAAAAACAGAAAGTTGACTGCTTTTGCAGTCACAACTGTTATATTTTCTTATTCTCCAATAGTTACGAACCATTTTATATTCAAAATACAGAAACGGCCACTTATGGAAATACTGTTATTGTCACTAGTATTCACTTCTACCCTGTCAAATCAGCAGTATGTTCAGTGTTTTGGATGGGGAAACACAGGGCAAACCAGTGCAACTATGGTGGTGGTTAGTTACATATACTGTTGAAAAGAACAGGCCTGAAGAAGGACCTTTTCCTTCAGCATAACTCTCTATATTTCATAACCTTTTCCCATGATTATTTGAACCAGGGGGAAAAAAATATCAATCCTAATTTATAAAACGATTGCTAACATGAATCAGATGTTTCTTCTTCTTCTCTTTTCATCGTTTACCTTAAAAGAATATATGTTCTTGGTGTGAGTGGGTAGAGTATGTGCATGTGTGTGCGCACTTTAGAAATAATGAAGGAATACAGAAAATATAGATAAAAATTGTGATGGATAGCCAAAAGGTTTTTTTTTCTATACACAAGGAGGCAAAACGATGGAAGGGAACTGAGGTAGCTGTCATATGAGAATTACATAATAACTGCAATAAGATTTCATATATATTCTGATAGTTTTTAAAAACAAGTGAATTAAGATATTTTTATATTCTATACACACTATATTGAGACTTATATCCTGTGCAGCATAGTAAGGATTAATGAATAATTGTATGATACCTTTAGGTATGCAACTAAATGATACTAAATAGTTATTGCTACTGTAAAAAAGCATTGCAGTGTGGCATAAACTTGTGGCAACATGTGCCGCTATTCTAAGAAGTTAATGTAGACATAATAGGTTTGTTACTCCTCCAAACTTTTCAGTGATTACTAGTGGATATTTCAACTTGGACATATAAAACCATAAACTAGATTGCATTGTCTCAGTACAAAAAATTTTGTTAGGGGAATGTTCAGGTTTTCAATTTTCATTGTTTTTTAGAATCTAAGGGTTACTTCACAATTATTATTTCTTAAAATACAGAATACGGAGATGAAGTCCTTTATCTTCTGTTACTCCTTATACTGACCCTGACTGTAATAGTTTTAATAGTTTTTTTAAAGTATTTATTTATTCATTTATTTATTTATTTATTTTTATGTTATGTTAATCACCATACATTACATCATTAGGGGTTTTTTTTGAAAGATTTTATTTATTTATTTGACAAAGACAGAGATAGCGAGAGCAGGAACACAAGCAGCAGGAGTGGGAGAGGGAGAAGCAGGCTTCCCCTCGAGGAGGGAGCCCAATGTGGGACTCAATCCCAGGACCCTGGGATCATGACCTGAGCCGAAGGCAGACGCTTAACGACTGAGCCACCCAGGTGCCCACATCATTAGTTTTTGATATAGTGTTCCATGATTCATTGTTTGCATATAACACCCAGTGCTCCATGCAAAATGTGCTCTCTTTAATACGCATCACCAGGCTAACCCATCTACCCAACCCCCTCCCCTCTAGAACCCTCAGTTTGTTTTTCAGAGGCCATAGTCTCTCATGGTTCGTCTCCCCCTCCAATTCCCCCCCTTCATTCTTCCCCTCCTGCTATCTTCTTCTTTTTGTTTTGTTTTTTTTTATTTTTTAACATATAATGTATTATTTGTTTCAGAGGTACAGATCTGTGATTCAACAGACTTACACAATTCACAGTGCTAACCATAGCATTAACCCTCCCCAATGTCTGTCACCCAGCCACCCCATCCCTCCCATCCCCCACCACTCCAGCAAGCCTCAGTTTGTTTCCTGAGATTAAGAATTCCTCATATCAGTGAGATCATATGATACATGTCTTTCTCTGACTGACTTATTTCGCTCAGCATAATACCCTCCAGTTGCATCCACGTCATTGCAAATGGCAAGATTTCATTCCTTTTAATGGCTGCGAAATATTCCAATGTATATATATACCACATCTTCTATATCCATTCATCTGTCGATGGACATCTCGGCCCCTTCCACAGTTTGGCTATTGTGGACATGGCTGCTATAAACATCAGAGTGCATGTACCCCTTCGGATCCCTACATTTGTATCTTTGGGGTAAATACCCAGTAGTGCAATTGCTGGGTCGTATGGTAGCTCTATTTTCAACTTTTTGAGGAACCTCCATACTGTTTTCTAGAGTGGCTGCACCAGCTTGCATTCCCACCAACAGTGTAAGAGGGTTCCGCTTTCTCCGCATCACCGCCAATATCTGTCATTTCCTGCCTTGTTAATTTTAGCCATTCTGACTGGTGTGAGGTGATATCTCATTGAGGTTTTGATTTGGATTTCCATGATGCCGAGCGATGTTGAGCACTTTTTCATGTGTCTGTTGGCCATTTGGATGTCTTCTTTGGAAAAATGTCTGTTCATGTCTTCTGCCCATTTCTTGATTGGATCAGTTGTTCTTTGGGCATTGAGTTTAAGAAGTTCTTTATAAATTTTGGATACTAGCCCTTATCTGATATGTCATTTGCAAATATCTTCTCCCATTCTATAGGTTGTCTTTTGGTTTTGTTGACTGTTTCTTTTGCTGTGCAAAAGCTTGTAATCTTGATGAAGTCCCAACAATTCATTTTTGCCCTTGCTTCCCTTGCCTTTGGCGATGTTTCTAGGAAGAAGTTGCTGCAGCTGAGGTCAAAGAGGTTGCTGCCTGTGTTCTCCTTTAGGATTTTGATGGACTCCTGTCTCGCATTTGGGTCTTTCAACCATTTTGAGTCTATTTTTGTGTGTGATGTAAGGAAACGGTCCAGTTTCATTCTTCTGCATGTGGCTGTCCAATTTTCCCAACACCATTTGTTGAAGAGGCTGTCTTTTTTCCATTGGACATTCTTTTCTGCTTTGTCAAAGATTAGTTGGCCATAGAGTTGAGGGTCCATTTCTGGGCTCTCTATTCTGTTCCATTGATCTATGTGTCTGTTTTTGTGCCAGTACCATACTGTCTTGATGATGACAGCTTTGTAATAGAGCTTGAAGTCTGGAATTGTGATGCCGCCAGCTTTGCTTTTCTTTTTCAACATTCCTCTGGCTATGCGGGGTCTTTTCTGGTGCCATACAAATTTTAGGATTATTTGTTCCATTTCTGTAAAAAACGGGGATGGTATTTTGATGGGGATTACATTGAATGTGTAGATTGCTCTAGGTAGCATTGACATCTTCACAATATTTGTTCTTCCAATCCATGAGCATGGAACATTTTTCCATTTCTTTGTGTCTTCCTCAATTTCTTTCCTGAGTATTTTACAGTTTTCTGAGTGCAGATTCTTTGCCTCTTTGGTTAGATTTATTCCTAGGTATCTTATGGTTTTGGGTGCAATTGTAAAAGGGATTGACTCCTTAATTTCTCTTTCTTCTGTCTTGTTGATGATGTATAGGAATGCCACTGATTTCTGTGCATTGATTTTATATCCTGCCACTTGACTGAATTCCTGTATGAGTTCTAGCAGTTTTGGGGTGGAGTCTTTTGGGTTTTCCATATAAAGTATCATATCATCTGCAAAGAGTGAGAGTTTGACCTCTTCTTTGCCGATTTGGATGCCTTTGATTTCTTTTTGTTGTCTGATTGCTGTGGCTAGAACTTCTAATACTATGTTGAATAGCAGTGGTGATAGTGGACATCCCTGCTGTGTTCCTGACCTTAGGGGGAAAGCTCTCAGTTTTTCCCCATTGAGAATGATATTCGCTGTGGGTTTTTCATAGATGGCTTTTATGATACTGAGGTATGTCCCCTTATCCCTATACTCTGAAGAGTTTTGATCAAGAAAGGTTGCTGTACTTTGTCAAACGCTTTTTCTGCATCTATTGAGAGGATCATATGCTTCTTGTTCTTTCTTTTATTAATGTCTTGTATCATATTGATTGATTTGCAGATGTTGAACCAACCTTGCAGCCCAGGGATAAAGCCCACTTGGTCGTGGTGAATAATCCTTTTTTTTTTTTTAATTTTATTTATTTATTCATGAGAGACAGAGAGAGAGAGAGAGAGAGAGGCAGAGGGAGAAGCAGGCTCCCAAGGAGCAGGGAGCCCGATGCGGGACTCGATCCCAGGACCCTGAGATCATGACCTGAGCCGAAGGCAGATGCTTAACCATCTGAGCCACCCAGGCACCCCGGTGAATAATCCTTTTAATATTCTGTTGGATCCTAATGGCTAGTATTTTGGTGAGAATTTTTGCATCCATATTCATCAAGGATATTGGTCTGTAATTCTCCTTTTTGATGGGGTCTTTGTCTGGTTTTGGGATCAAGGTAATGGTGGCCTCATAAAACGAGTTTGGAAGTTTTCCTTCCATTTCTATTTTTTGGAACAGTTTCAGAAGAATAGGTATTAATTCTTCTTGAACTGTTTGGTAGAATTCCCCTGGGAAGCCATCTGGCCCTGGGCTTTTGTTTTTTTGGGAGATTTTTGATGACTGCTTCAGTTTCCTTAGTGGTTATAGGTCTGTTCAGGTTTTCTGTTTCTTCCTGGTTCAGTAGTTTATACATCTCTAGGAATGCATCCATTTCTTCCAGATTATCTAATTTGCTGGCATATAGTTACTCATAATATGTTCTTATAATTGTTTGTATTTCTTTGGTGTTGGTTGTGATCTCTCTCCTTTCATTCATGATTTTATTTATTTGGGTCCTTTCTCTTTTCTTTTGATAAGTCTGGCCAGGGGTTTATTAATCTTGTTAATTCTTTCAAAGAACCAGCTCCTAGTTTCGTTGATCTCTTCTACTGTTCTTTTGGTTTCTATTTCATTGATTTCTGCTCTGATCTTTATTATTTCTCTTCTCCTGCTGGGTTTAGTCTTTATTTGCTGTTCTTTCTCCAGCTCCTTTAGGTGTAGGGTTAGGTTGTGTATTTGAGACCTTTCTTGTTTCTTGAGAAAGGCTTGTACTGCTATATACTTTCCTCTTAGGACCGCCTTTGCTGCATCCCAAAGATCTTGAACAGTTGTGTTTTCATTTTCATTGGTTTCCATGAATTTTTAAATTCTTTAATTTCCTGATTGACCCATTCATTCTTTAGTAGGATGCTGTTTAGCCTCCATGTATTTGAGTTCTTTCCGACTTTCCTCTTGTGATTCAGTTCTAGTTTCAAAGCATTGTGGTCTGAAAATATGCAGGGAATGATCCCAATCTTTTGGTACCCGTTGAGACCTGATTGTGAACTAGGATGTGATCTATTCTGGAGAATGTTCCATACGCACTAGAGAAGAATGTGTATTCTGTTGCTTTGGAATGGAATGTTCTGAATAAATTTGTGAAGTCCATTTGGTCCAGTGTGTCATTTAAAGTCTTTATTTCCTTGTTGATCTTTTGCTTAGATGATCTGTCCATTTCAGCGAGGGGTGTGTGGAAGTCCCCCACTATTATTGTATTGTTGTTGATGTGTTTCTTTGCTTTTGTTATTAATTGGCTTATATAATTGGCTGCTCCCATGTTAGGGGCATAGATATTTACAATTGTTAGATCTTCTTGTTGGATAGACCCTTTAAGTAGGATATAGTGTCCTTCCTCTTCTCTTATTATAGTCTTTGGTTTAAAATCTAATTTGTCTGATATACGGATTGCCACCCCAGCTTTCTTTTGGTGTCCCTTAGCATGGTAAATGGTTTTCCACCCCCTCACTTTCAATCTGGGGGTGTCTTTGGGTCTAAGATGAGTCTCTTGCAGACAGCATATCAATGGGTCTTGTTTGTTAATCCAGTCTGATAGCCTGTATCTTTTGATGAGGGCATTTAGCCCATTTACATTCAGGGTAACTATTGAAAGATATGAATTTAGTGCCATTGTATTGACTGTAAAGTGACTGTTACTGTATATTGTCTGTGTTCCTTTCTGGTATATGTTGCTTTTAGGCGCTCTCTTTGCTTAGAGGACCCCTTTCAATATTTCTTGTAGGGCTGGTTTCGTATTTGCAAGTTCCTTTAGATTTTGTTTGTCCTGGAAGCTTTTTATCTCTCCTTCTATTTTCACTGACAGCCTAGCTGGATCTAGTGTTCTTGGCTGCATATTTTTCTCATTTAGTGCTCTGAATATATCCTGCCAGTCCTTTCTCACCTGCCAGGTCTCTGTGGATAGGTCTGTTGCCAATCTAATGTTTCTACCATTGTAGGTTACAGATCTCTTCTCCCGAGCTGCTTTCAGGATTTTCTCTTTGTCTCTGAGACTCCTAAGTTTTATTAGATGTTGGGGTGTTGACCTATTTTTATTGATTTTGGGGTGGTTCTCTGTTCCTCCTGGATTTTGATGCCTGTTTCCTTCCCCAAATTAGGGAAGTTTTCTGCTATAATTTGCTCCAATATACCTTCTGCCCCTCTTTCTCTTTCTTCTTCTGGGGTCCCAGTTATTCTAATGTTGTTTCGTCTTATGGTATCACTAATCTCTCGAATTCTGCCCTCATGACCCAGTGGTTGTTTATCTCTTTTTCTCAGCTTCTTTATTTTCCATCATTTGGTCCTCTGTATCACTAATTCTCTCCTCTGCCTCATTTATCCTAGTAGTTAGAGCCTTCATTTTTTATTGCACCTCATTAATAGCCTTTTTGATTTTGACTTGGTTAGATTTTAGTTCTTTTGTTTCTCCAGAAAGGGTTTCTCTAATAACTTCCATGCTTTTTTCAAGCCCAGCTAGTATCTTTAAAATCATCATTCTGAACTCTAGTTCCGACATCTTACTAATGTCCGTATTGATTAGGTCCCTGGCAGTGGGTACTGCCTCTTGTTCTTTTTATTGAGGTGATTTTTTCTGTCTTGTCATTTTGTCCAGAGGAGAATAGATGAATGACAGAACAAAATGCTAACAGGGTAACAATGTCCCCAGAAAATATACACTAAACAAATCAGAAAAGACCTGAAACTGGAGGAAAAGAAAGGGAAAGAAAGAAAAAAGAAAAAGGAAAAGATAAAAACAAACAAAAACAAAACAAAAGAAAAAAACAGAAAATGATCAAATATAATCAGGCTGGTGCATAGATCAGTGCCACACACTAGATTTTGGGTGTATTTTGATCTGTTAGAAGAAAATGCCTCCCAAAATTTTAAAGAAAGAAAAACTTATATATGTACGAAAATAAGGGTTAATCGATGAAGGGATGGAATATGACTGTAAAGATGAAAATTATAAAAGACTGTATATAAGGAATTGATAAGATAAGAGATTGGTTGAAAAAAGAAAGAAGAGGATTAAAAAAAAAAAGGGAGAGAATGTGATCAGGCAGGAGACTAGAACAAAGCCATACATTAGAGATTTAGGGTATAGTTTGATCTGTTAGAAGAAACTGTATCCCAAAATTTTAAAGAGAGAACAACTTATATATATATATACCAAAAATAAGTTTAACTACTATGAAGGGATAGAATATGGCTCTAAAAATGAAAAATAAAAAATATTTTTTTAAAAAAGGGATTGATAAGATGTTGGCTGAAAAGGGGAAAAAGAAAAATTAAAAAAAAAAAAGACAGTTAAAAAAAATTAACTTTGACAGACTAAAGAATCATGAGAAAAAAAGCCATGCATTCTATGTACAGTATTCCCCTAGCGCTGGAGTTCTGCCGTTGTCTTTGATGGGTAAACTTGGTCTTGGCTGGCTGTTCTTGCTGATCTTCTGGGGGAGGGGCCTGTTGCCATGGTTTCCAAATATCTTTGTTGGAGGAAGATTGCCCTGCCCTTACTGGGTCCCGTCTAAGTAATCTCCGGTTTGCTCCCAGGAGCTTTTGATCCCTGCAAGCTTTCCGTGCAGCTTTGGAGGATGAGAGTGAAAATGGCGGCCTCCCAATCTCTGCCCCAGAGGAGCCGAGAATTCGGGACCCCACTCCTCAGTGCGCCCCCAGAGAAAAGCAGTCAGTCACTCCCATCTCCCTGGTCTCCGGCCGCACTCCGTGCTCACCCAGCCTGTGACCGAGCATTTCTGTCTCTGGCACATGACCCCGTTTGGAGTCTCCAAACACAGCAGATTCCTGTGGTGCCCTCCTGTGCCGCTCCTCTGGGGGGAGGAAGGGGAGTCTCCCCAGATCTGCCACTTGTTGGGTCCCTGCTAGAAGAGCAGTGGCCCAACTGTGCCGCGGACCACGGTTTATGGCAGCCTCGAGCTGAGAGCCCACCTCTTGTCTCCATCTCTGCAGCCGGCTTCCCCACTCCGATACCTGGGAGCTCCGCCGCACTCAGGCACCCACAGTATTTCTGTGACCCCGAGGGTCCTGAGACCACACTGTCCCATTGAGAGTTCCATCCCCCACTTGGACACTGGAGCAACATCCCTAAGCGGAGCAGACTTCTGAAAGTTCCAATTTTGTGCTCTGCTGCTCTATCACTTGCCAGAAGCAGCCTACGGAGGCCCCCTCCCCCGCCGTCTATCCTCCCAAATATCGCCTCAGATTCATTTCTCCGCATGTCCTATCTTCCAGAAAGTGGTCGCTTTTCTTTTCAAAGAGTTGTTGCTATTTTCTTCGATCTCCTTTTGAGTTCGTAGGTGTTCAGAATGGTTTGATCCCTATCCAGCTGGATCCCTGGGACCAGATGAAATCCAGGTCTCCTACTCCTCCGCCATCAGTTTTGATAGTTTTAACTATGATGTATGTATGACAACTTAAACCACACCTCACTACCACCAGTTTCTGCTGTACCAATACAGAAACAACACTTAGTGCCCCTAACAGACCGTGCTCTTTTACTTCTTTTACTGTTTGCTCTACAAGGAACCCCTGATTCCCAGGAGCCCCCTTGTTTTACTCCAGGTGGTATTTACTTGACTAACTTCAAGATAGCTTGCAAACCACCTCTACTAGAAAGATTTCTCTGACCACCTGCCACCATTCATGGGCTTTCTCCCCATTACCACCATGGCTGGGGAGTTGCCTCGACTTTTAGTTCCCATAGCATCTTGAACTTACTGGTTTCACTTCTCAAAGCATATTAAATAACAGATTTTTGGGTAATAGGAGACTACATTGCACCTTTTTTTTTCCAGGTTTATTAAGATATAATTGACAAATAACAAGTTATTTTAAGTGGGAAAAAAATATAACCACTATATAACAATCCATTGAGGATATGTGCAAAACTTAAAGTTTTTTAAAAACTACCTTTTAAATGCATACATAATGAACTCAGGGAATATGTCTGTATGCAGTATGAAATGATAAATGCACAGTATCAGATGTGAATTTTATTATCTTTCTGTATTGCAAAGAACACATAAAGCATGTTTTAAATGGCAAAAAAGGACCTCCAAAAATCTAGTCCTCCATTAACTCAATAAAACTGGCAAAAATTGTTAAGATCAACTTTTTGAGACCTTTGGAGTTTAACCAAAGGTTTGCCACAGTCTGAGCAACAGGTAATACAGAAAAGTAGCTGAATCTTGATAAGAACAACAGGCTTGGGGTGCCTGGCTGGCTCAGTCAGTTAAGCTGCTGCCTTTGGCTCAGGTCATGATCCCAGAGTCCTGGGATCCAGCCCCGCATCAGACTCCCTGCTCAGCGGGGAGCCTGCTTCTCCCCTCCCCTCAGCTTGTGCTCACTCTCTCTCTCAAATAAAAAATAAGACCTTAAAATATAAAAAAAGAACAACAGCTTTTGTGGTGTTTTTACTTGCCTTAATCTTATAATCTCCCATGTTCCACAGTCCTCAGAACCATAGTAGCTGTGAAACCCAGCAGTCTAACAGCTACATGAAGAAGCAGATTGGGTTTGGACCTCTCCAGGAGGTTCCATCCCCAGAGTAATAACTATTTGACCTGTCTGACAGATTTCTGGAAAAGCCCATTCACAGGGCTTGCTTTTGAGCTGACTCAGAGTTCACTCAGTGAGGAAAGCTTTATTGCTGGGGCATTTGCTGAAAACAATTAGAAGTGATTCTTCAATATCACAGCTACCAAAGGCAGTGGCACAAGTTAGAACCAACAAAAGACTGACCAAAATACATAAATGGAAAAATCTGAGGAATGAGATGCCTGTATGAGACTTTGAAGATCTTGAACATACTCCTGTAACCTAGAAGGCCACCTGCACGTACAGGTTTTTTGCAGGCCCCAGAAATACCTGAGCATGTCTTAAGATTTTGTCTGTTTAGACTTGATGCTTTGTATGAACAGGAAGTAAAGAAGATAGCAGTAGAGGAGTAAGGAACAAAAGAGCTATGTGACCTACTGAAAGCAAATGGGCAAATGTTGAATGTAAATACTATGTTATTGGTAATTACGTTAAACATAAGAAATTAAACATTTCAACAGAGATTTGCAGAATGGATAAAAAAGCATAATCCCACCATATAATATCTACAGGAGATATATTTTATTATTTATTTTTGGCTTCAACAATAGAAATTTATTTTCTCACAGTTTTTAAAGCTAGAAGTTTGAGATCAAAGTTTTGGCAGGGTTGGTCCTTCTGAAACCTCTCTTTTTGAACCTGGCCATGTTCATGTTCAGATGTTCTGTGCCTGTCTGTGTCCTAATCTCCTTTTACAAAGACACCAGTTATGTTGATTAGGGCCCAAACATATGACCTTGTTTTATCTTCATTAACTTTTTAAAGGCCCTGTCTTCAGTATACATACTTTAGATTCAGAGACACAAATAGGTTAAAAGTAAAGGGCAGAACTTTATATTTTGGTGTAGTCTCAAAATTTTAATTTTGCTTTTGCTTCCCTTGCCAGAGGAAACCTGTTTAGAAAAATGTTTCTATAGCTGATGTTCAGGAAATTACTGCCCATGGTTTTCTTTTTAGAGTTTCATGGTTTCGGGTATTACATTGAGTTCTTTAATCCATTTTGAGGTTATATTGTGTATGGTGTAAGAAAATGGTCCAGTTCCATTCTTTTGCATGTAGCTGTCCAGTTTTCCCGAGATCATTTGTTGAAGAGACTATCATTTTCCCGTTACATATTCTTGTCTCCTTTGTCAAAGGTTGACCATATAATCATGGTTTTATTTCTGGGTTCTATTCTGTTCCATTGATCTGTATTTCTATTTTTGTGCCAGTACCACACTGTTTTGATTACTGTAGTAACATAACTTGAAGTCTGGAATTGTGATACCTTCAGTTTTGTTCTTTTTCAAGATTGCTTTGGCTATTTGGGGTATTTTTTGGCTCCGTACAAATTTTAGGATTATTTGTTCTACTTCCTTGAAAAATCTTGTTAGTTCTTTGATTGGGACTATACGAAAATAAGAAGTTTCTGTGCAGTGAAGGAAACCATTGACAAAACCCAAAGGCAATCTACTGAATGGGAGAAGATATTTGCAAATATATTCAATAAGGGATTAATATCCAAATATATAAAGAATTTATACAACTCAACACCAAAACCCCAAAATAATTCAGTTAAAAAATGGGCAGAGGAGGGGCACCTCACTGGCTTAGTCAGAAGAGCATGCAACTCTTGATCTTAGGGTCATGAGTTTGAGCCCCACATTGGGTGTAGAGATTACTAAAAAAAAAATGAAATAAACTTTTAAAAAAGGGCAGAAGACATGAACAGACATTTTTCCAAAGAAGACATAGAGACATGAAAAGATGCCCAGCATCACTAATCATCAGGGGTGCAAATTAAAACCACAATAAGTTACACCTGTCAGAATAGTTGAAATCAAAAACAAATAACAAGCATTGGTGAGGATGTGGAAGAAAAAGAACCTTCTTGCACTGTTGGTGGAAACACAAATTGGTGCAACCAGTTTGGAAAACAGTATGGAGGTTTCTCAAAAAATTAACAGTAGAAATACCAAATGACCTAGTAAATTCCACTACTGCACATTTATCCAAAGAAAACAAAACACTAATTTGAAAAGATATATGCACCCATATGTTTATTGCACCATTATTTACCATAGCCAAGTTATGAAAGCAACTCAAGTATCTGTCAATAGATAAATGGGTAAAGATGTGGTATATATGTACAATGGGGTGTTACACAGCCATAAAAAAAGAATGAAATCTTGCCATTTGCAACAACATGGATGAACCTGGAGGATATAATGCTAAGTGAAATAATAAGTTAGAGAAAGACAAATACCATATGATTTTACTTATATGTGGAATTTAAGATACCAAAAAATGAACAAAAAAAGAAAAAAGACAAAAACCAGCACAGAAACTGGTGGTTGCCAGAAGGAAAGTTGGTAGGAGGATGGGTGAAATAGGAAAAAAAAGGAGCAGGGGGAAAGGATGGAAAGATATATACCATGGAAACAGAACAAAATAGAGCTTAAGTGGCTATATTAATAACAAAATAGACTTTCAGACAAAAATTGTCAGTAGAATCAAAGCAGAACAGTTTATAATAAAATGTCAGTTCATTATGATGATACAAAAATTATAAACATATATGCACTAATAACAGACCCCAAAATACACAAAGCAACAACTAACAGAATTGAAGAAATAGACAATTCAAAAATAACAGACTTTGTACCCCACTCTTAGTAACTGATAGAACAACTGGGAAGAAGATCAACAAGGAAATGGAAGAGCTAATGACAATACCAAGTAATAGGAACTGACATCTATAATCAGTCCACTCAACAACAGCCAAATATGCATTCTTCTCAAATGTATATGGAATATTCTCCAGAATAGGCCATATACTATGCCACAAAACAAGTCTCAATAAATTTAAATCATTGAAACCGTGTGAAGTATGTGTTTCAACACATTGGAATGAAATTTAAAACAAGTAAAGGAAATTGGAGAGATACAGAAATACATGAAAAATAAACACACTCTTAGGTAACCAATGAATTGAAGAAAAAAAATTATGAAATACTTTGAGATGAATGAAAATGAAAACAAAACATAGAAAATTTATGAGATGCAGCTAAAGCAGTGCTTACAGTGGACACTTATAGTATGTTGCCTATTTTAAAAAAAGAAGAAAGAGGAGCACCTGGCTGGCTCAATCAGTGGAGCATGTGACTCTTGATCTTGGGGTTGTGAGTTCAAGCCCCACATTGGGCATTGAGTTTACTTTAATAAAAGAAAAAGAAAGAAGAAAGAGCTGAAGTAAATAACCTCATCATAAGTGACAAAAAGAAGAACAAACTAAATACAATGAAACAGAAGAAAAAATAAAGAGTAGAGCAGAAATAAAAATACAGAACTGAAAAATAATAGAGAAAATTAACAAAACCAAAATTTGATTCTTCAGAAAGATTAACAAAATTAACAGAAGTTTAGCTGGACTAACAAGAAAAAAAATTCAAATGATCCAAATCATGAATGAAAGAGGGAACAACACTAATGAACCTACAGAAATGAAATAAAAAGTTAATGTAAGGTAGTACTATAAACTACTGTATATCAATGAATTAGACAACTAAGGTGAAATGGAAAAATTCCTAGAAAGACTAAAACTACTGTCATACTTGGTGTTAAATGTTAAGCTTAACATTTAAATGATGTTAAAACTAACATCATACTTAATGGTGAAAGACTAAATACTTTCCACCTAAGGTCAGGAACAAGATGAGTTTGTCCACTCTCAGTATTCCTATTTAACGCTGTACTAGAAATTCTAGCAAGTTTAAGAAAGAAAAAGAAAAGGTGTCCACATTGGAAAAAGAAAAGATATAAAACTCTTTTGCAAATGGAACAATCTTGTATAAAAAAAATCCTAAAGGATCCACAAAAAAAGCCCATTAGATCTATTAAATGAGTTCATCAAGGTTACAAGATAAAAGATGAATATACAAAAATATATTGTTTTTCTATACACTTGTTCCTACAGTGTGGGCCCAATTTAAAACTTACTACAAAGCTATGGTAATCAAGACTCTGTGGTACTGACAAGGACACACAATAAATGAATAGAATTGAAATCCCAGAAACAAACTGGCATTTATGGCCAATTGATTTTTGACTGTGATGAAGACAATTTAGTCGGGGAGGAGAATAGTGTTTTCAACAAATTGTGCCAAGAGAAGTAGGTGTCACATGGAAAAGAATGAAATTTGGCCCCTGCCTCAAACCATATATAGAAAATAACTCAAAGTAGATTTTATGCCTAAATGTCAAGAGCTAAAAATCTTGGCAGAAAACAGGAGTAAAAATTGATGACCTAGGGCTTCTCAATGGTTTCTTAGTCACCAAACGTACAGTGACAAAAGAAAAAGAGAGATGAATATAGAATTCCTCAAAACTAAAACTTTTGTGCTTTAAATGTTTGTGCCAAGAAAATGAAAGGCACCCACAGAATGGGAGAAATTATTTGCACATCACATACCCCATAAGGGATATGTATAATATATTTGGGAAAAAAACAAAAAACAAAAAAATCTCTCATATCACAATAAAGAGTACCAAACCACCCCATTGAAAAATCTCCAAAAGATTTGAAGTTTTTCAAAAGAAGATATACAAATGGTCTGTGAAAAGATACTCAATATTATTAGTCATTAAGACAATTCAAATTGGAACCACAATAACATACCACTTCATTCCTACTATAAATAAATCTAAAATAAAATAGACAATGACAAGTGTTGTCAAGGATGTTGAATAATAATTGGAACCCTCATATATTACTAGTGTGCATGTAAATGGCACAGCCACATTGGAAAGCAGTTTGACAAAATGTTACACAGAATTATCATATTACCCAGCAATTCTACTCCTAGGAATATATCCAAGAGAAATGGAAATATGTACACATAAAACCTCTTACAAGCATTTCTAATAGTGTCAATAGTGAAAATATACTGAGAGGTAAAAGTAGAAAATAAGCCTGGGTCGACATTGAAAATGTACCAAAACTGTCTTCCTAGGAAGTGGTGGAATCAGCTATTATTTCTGGGTGTGTTCTGGACAATTAGGCATTATATTGAGAGCAGTTACATTGTATTGGGCCCTAAGAGAACCCAATTTCTGCCAGTAGTAAGTCCCAATAAGACTGATGTTTTTGTAGACTATGAATAGGGTGAGGTTTCCTTTTATAATATGAATAATAGGCCTCCTCTCTATACTTTGAACAATTCTTTTACAGAAGCTGTTTGGCCCTATTTATGAACTGGAACAGATTCTGAATTTCTTAAAAATCTCAACAGATTATGAAAGATGAAATACCTGCGAAATGATTGTTTTAGTTTTTCGGGGTGACTTAGGCAGGAAATTTAGTCTCAGTAATTCTGGATTCTTTTTAAGTTTTACCCCTGGAAGTCAGAATAGATTTTTTTCCTTCATTTCCAACAACTATAAAACACTCCAGTAATGCCAGTTAGATAGATGATATAGGTATCAATTATCAAGTGCTTTGAAATACTAAGATAAAATATTTGAGAATTATGTTACTTAACACATCCAATAAAGTATTTATTTTATTTATTTTTTTTTAAGATTTTATTTATTTATTTAACAGAGAGATAGCGAGAGCAGGAACACAAGCAGGGGGAGTGGGAGAGGGAGAAGCAGGCTTCCTGCCGAGCAGAGAGCCCGATGCGGGACTCGATTCCAGGACCCTGGGATCATGACCTGAGCCGAAGGCAGACGCTTAACGACTGAGCCACCCAGGCGCCCTTTATTTTTTTTAAAAATGAAAATAACCCAGAAGTCCATGAACTGATGAATGGAAAAATAAACTGTGATATATCCATACAATGAAACATTATTTGACCCTAAAAAGGAATGAAGTAGTGAAAGCATTATGCTAAGTGAAAGAGGACAGTCACAAAAGACCATATATTGTATGATTCCCTTTATATGTAGCAATGTTTTTCTTAAAGCATTCAGCCCTTTTGGACAAGAGATTGATACTTGGTGTTAAATATATACTTGCTTCATTTGTATCTTTGGTAAGTGGAATAATGGCAAACAGAATTACTTCTTTTGAATAGCTATGAAAGGTCGAAAGTGAAGAGTTCCTATTTATTTAGCTGTTATATGCATTGCTGATAAAAAGGAAAACTGCAAGAATTTCTTTAGTGCAGTGCAGTGTGAAAGTTCATAAGGTTAGAAGTAAGTTTCATCCCAACTTAAACTCATAGGTAATTTTTTTAAAAGATTTAATTACAGTTGTCATTTTTGTGATTTCTACTGAGGAAACAGTAGGGAGAATACCCCCACTGAATGCTCTCTCTCATTCCTGAATAACTATTATATTTTTTGAAACAGTGACCTTGTCAGGTGACACTTAATGGGAAGGTCAGAGAGCATCTGATTTTCAAAGTGTTTGAATTCATGCATAGTAATTTCACCTTTTTAAAAAATTTAACATTTTGACTAAATGAGTCCTTTGACTTTTAGTAGTACTTTAATGTGGGCTCAAATAAGTAATATTTGCCCTTGATATATTGATTGAAAAACAGAAAAATCCTTTTGAGGAAATTTACTGCTTGGGGAAACTTAAAATTTATGGGATCATGACATTTTTGTGTGTGTTAAAATGTATTTTAAACATACTGAAAAAAAGACAGACACTAATAAAGCAATACCCTTATGTCTATTATACAGGTTAATAAGTTCTTATCATTTTGTATGATTGCTATAGAATTATTAAATAGTAATAATGATACATTATAAATACAATCCATGTATCCCAAATCCCGTTATGTTCCTTCTCAGAAGTAATTCATACCTTGAAGTTAGTGGGCTTTATGCCTAAGAAATTTTAACATTATTATTATATATTTATATATCCAAAAGTGGCATGTGATATCATGTAGCATGTTTTTGAACTATAAATGGTATCACACACCATGTTATTCTGCAATTTGCTTTTTTCCTCAGCATCCTATTTTTGACATTTAATTTCATTGATACATTTTATATAGTATTTCATTTTGTACGAATATGCCCCATTTTATCCATTCATCTCTTCATAAACATTTTGATAGTTTCTATTTTTTTTAACTATTAAAAACAATGCTACAACAAACATTCTTGGGCCTGCCTCCCTGTGCTCACATATAAGACATTTTGCCTGGCTATATACTTAAGAGTAGAATTACTGGCTATTTGTGTATATTTAACCTTATTAGATGTTACCAAATTGTTCTTGAAAATGGTTGTACCAATTTACATGTCAGTCCTGTCCTCAGGCATTTTGCAAACACTTTACTGAGATATAATTACATGCTATAAAGTTCACCTATTCAATGACTATTGTGAAAATGTTTTCATGTACATGTTTTTGTGTGATTATATATTTTCATTCTCTTGGGTGTATTCCTAGGAGTGGAATTGTTGGGCTGGATCATACTGCAAACTCTATGTTTAACATTCTGAAGAACTGACAAAGGTGGCTGCAATATTGTACAATTCCACCAGCAATGCATGGGGGTTCTGATTTTTCCACATTTTTACTAATACTCATTGTCTCTTTTTATTATAATTATCCTAGTGGTTATGAAATAGCATCTCACTGTGGTTTTGGATTACATTTTCTTAATAAATAATGAGCATCTTTTCATATGCTTATTTTCATTTCTATATGTCCTTTGGAGGAATTTTAATTTTAAATATTTTACCTTTTTTTTTTTTAAGATTTATTTGTTTATTTTAGAGAGAATGTGTGTATGCAGTGGGAAGGGGCAGAGAGAGAAAGAAGCTCAAGCAGACTCCCCACTGAGTGCAGAGTCCAACACTGGCTCAGTCCCATGACCCTGAGATCATGACCTGAGCTGAAATCAGGAGTCAAATGTTTAACTGACTGAGCCACTGACATGCCCCTCTTTTACCTATTTTTTAAGTTGGTTTTTAGTCTTATTATTGAGTTTTATGTGTTTTTTACACATTTGAATATATATTCTGTATGTGATACATGATTTGCACATACTTTCTCCCTTTCTATAGCTTGTCTTCTTACTTTCTTAATGGTGACCTTTGAAGTACAGAAGTTTTCAAATTTAATGAAGTCCAATTTATCAGACTTTTCTTTTATTGCTTGTGCTTTTATTTGATTATCTAAAAAATCATTGCTGAAACCAAGGTCAAGAATATTTACTCTTATGTTTTCTTCTAAGGGTTTTATAGTTTTTGCTCCTATATTTAGGTCTTTGATCAATTTTAACTTAATTTTTTATATGGTATGAGGTAGGGGCTTCATTCTTTTGTATGTGGATCTCCCTTTGTCACAGCAAAATTTGTTGGAAAGGGTATTCTTTTCCCCATTGATTTATTTTGGCACCTTTGTTGAAAACCAACTGATTATAAACATACAGGTTTATTTCTGGGATCTTAATGCTATTTTATTGATCTGTGTATCTGTTTTTATGCCAGTACCACCCAGTCTTAATTATTGTAGCTTTGTAGGAGGTTTTGAAGTCAGAAAGTATGAGCTATACAGCTTTATATTTCTTTCTCAAGATTGTTCTGGTTATTCCAGATTCCTTGAATTTCTCTATGAATTTTAGGATCAGCTTGTCAATTTCTGCAAAACAGCATCTGGGATTTTGCTAGGCATTGTGATAAATCTGCAGATCAATTTGGGTAGTATTGCCATTTTAGCAGTATTAAGTCTCCCGGTCCATGACCATTGGATGTATTTCCGCTAGGTCTTTAAAAACTTTTTCGACAATGTTTTATAAGTTTTAGTCTGCTTTTTATTGTTACATTATTCCTAAATATTTTAATCTTGTTGATGCTTTGTAAATGGAATTGTTTACTTAATTTTATTTTCAAATTGTTCTCTGTACTTTGGTGGTATATAGAGATAAAACTGATTTTTATATTTTTATAAATTGGTATCATATTCTGCAACCTTGATAAATTCACTTAATAGATCTAATAGCTTTTTGTTATTGATTCCTTAGGGTTTTGTATACAAGATCCAGTCTAGAATTTATCCATGCTATTGAGTTTGTTTCAGTGACTGTATTTTCACTCCTTTTTTTTCACATCTACCTATTCTTATTTTATTCCTGCCTCTTTCATTTTATAATTTATTTTTTGTAAGAAATTATTTCTTTATTTATGCCTTCAAACATTCTGAATGGTTTTTTTTTAAGATCTATTTATTTGACAGAGAGAGACACAGCGAGAGAGGGAACACAAGCAGGGGGAGTGGGAGAGGGAGAAGCAGACTTCCCGCTGAGCGGGGAGCCGGATGCGGGGCTTGATCCCAAGACTCTGGGATCATGACCTGAGCCAAAGGCAGATGCTTTACGACTGAGCCACCCAGGCGCCCCACATTCTAAGTGTTCTAATACTTACTTTAAAGTCTTTCAGAGGTGCCTGGGTATCTCAGCCAGTTAAGTGTCTGCCTTTGGCTCAGGTCATGATCTCACGGTCCTGGAATCAAGCCCCACGTCGGGCTCTCTGCTCAGCAAGGAGTCTGCTTCTTCCTCTCAGTCTCCCTCCATGCTCTCTCTCTCTCTCAAATAAATAAATTTTTTAAAAAATTTAAAGTCTATCAAACTGTTTCAGTAGAACTAATTTTATGTAGAGTGAATTTGTTTTCCGACTTGATTTGTTGGATACCCTTGTTAAAATTAGATTTCTGTGAATTTTGGTTTGCAGGCCTATTTTGAGTGAGAGGTTTTAGAGTGTTTTGTTCTTTTTATTTGACTCTGTTCATTCCTCCCTGTGATGATCTTTCATTTACCTGCATCTGGCTCCCCAAACCTCCTGTCCAGACATAAATCTTATAATGACAATTTGGTGTTCAGCCCAGGGTGATATTTAGGAGTTACACAGATTCAGCCACTGAACCATCTTTCATGGGGATGGGGGAAAACCCCACACCATTCCCCCAGTGTCAAGCCATAAACCTGTGTCTTCCTTGTTTCTGTCAAACCTATGTACCCCACAGTAGACTGACCTCTTGCTACCACTGTTTCTCTCCAGAGTCCAATAGCCTCAGCACTGCACACTGTTTTGCATTTCTCTTTCCATTCTGCTCCATAACTTTAAGCTTATTTATGACTTTTATTTTTAGTTATCCATATTTATATTTTTTCTACTATGTTTTCTATTTTGAGCAGAGGGCATATGTGAAATTTTACATCAAATTTGAAGTCGGTACATCTTCAGTACTGAAAGCCCAATATTTATTTATTCTTAGGTTAATTTTAAATTGTCAAAAGGTTGAAAGTAATGTATTTGCTCTCCCATATGGAATGTTACTTTATTATTATGAAACAAGTCATATAAAATAAATATTATATTTATATTATCAGATAGGTCCCTCCATTAAAGGAAAATCTTCTCAGTAATAATTATCACTTTAATATTTATTTGCTCTTTGACAAGCACTGTGCTGAGCGTTTTACCTATGATATTTTATTCAATCACAACAACCCTACAAAGTAGAAGTTGTCATAATTATAGAATAACTTTTAGGCTGTTCAAGAACTTGTAAGTAGTCAATAGAACTAATATTCAAGTCCAGGTATGTCTGATTTGAAAGCTTGTAATTTAAATTGGTTTTTTAAGTGTTTATATTTTAATTGTTGAGAAGTTCACATTTTCTTCTTCCTTTTCATCAATTAGTACAATTTTAATGATGTTTTGGTACAGAAAATTGAGAAACTTTATCTGAGAAGGGAACAGACTAGATGTTTTCAGCATTTGGTCAGAGCTTTAACTGTTTGCTATAGTGTAGAATTTCAGATTATATTTGAGGAATGTTCCCTAAACTGGTGGGATCTTCCTTGATATATTATTATTTTTGTATTTAAACTTTCAGAGGTGATTGTGACTTTTTTTCCCGTCTGTCCATTTTCATTACTTTTACATTATAAAATCACTTACCTAGAGAGATACTTGTGATCATGTGTCTTTGGTAACTTTATTTTTTGGTATAGGACTAATTCCTATATTTTTATATTCTAAAGGAAGTACAAAGAAATAGAAAAACCTAATTACAGAGGGACAAAAGTAAGGTAGAATTGGCAGTAATGAATTCAGTGATGTCTTTGGAAGTTTTTAGCAAAAGGCCTGTAGTAGGAATCTACAGATGAAGAATTAAACCTAAATCTCCTATCCTGCCAGCATTTATTAACTAACTGAAATATGCAGGTATATCCAGTAAGAAAAAAGAAGGTAGAGAAGTTTTCACTCTTTACTGGATAATTGAACTTAAAGATAAAGAATAATAATGACTGGGCAAGAGTAGTATTGTAAAAGATTTTAATTTGTAAAAAATGAAGAATTAAGATAGCAGGCGTTAGAATCAAGTGACTAAGAAGGACCCATGTGTAGGCCACAGCTCTGCTATGCTGATTATATATAAGAGCTTCAGCCCTAGTTTGGAGTGAAACATTGGAGGAACATGATTTTAGTTAGATTTTTAGTGAGGAAGTAGGTAGGAAGGAATAGAATAATTCTTAATGATTGAAACTGCTTTTCTAAAGTTTGTGTTATGCCACTTCGATTTTATGAAAGACTTGGATTAGTGCCTGTTTTCGCTAACTGAAAGAAATATGAAGAGGATGTTTGCTTTTATGAAAAAAGGGAAAACACAAAAATGGCGTTCAGCATTTGTTTTGCAGCCAGCACATACCCCTAAGCAGCAAGAGTGGCACCACCAAGCTCCTTCCCTGGGAACTACATTCAGCATCTTAGCATTAAACCACCATAGATTTGAACTGCTTCCGTGAGCATATGTGCTTTATCTTGATTTATTTTGTGCATCTGTTAGCAAGATGTGTCCTAAGTATCAGAAAAGCCTAAGAGAGGCTTTTTTTTTTTTTTTTTTTTGGCTCTGGAAATGCTCAAAAAATTTTCCATGTAAATTAATGGTAATTGCTTCTTCGCTTTATGCCATTTTGGTTTATGAAAGTTTCCATAGGAGCGTTTTACTTTCCAGTAGTGGGGGAAACCTGTATTTGCTGAAATGAATCTCCTCCATGCCTTTCTTCTGATTGTGGGAGATGGTTTATTGGAAATCTCAAGTTTGAACTACTCAGATTCTGTATCCCATCCCTCTAGGGCCAGCTCAGCCCTTCATCCTGTCAAAGCAGATAAAACAGAACAGCCTGCAATTTGCCATAAAGGGGTCCTTGGGATGAAGCATTTTAATGTCCATAAAGAGTAGACAAGACCTTCATTTTTAAAGACTCCCATGGAACATTTCAAACAGCATGGATTTGTCTTGGTGCCCTTTGCCCAAATTAATAGATTTGGGCTGCGGACTTGGAGGATAGCTAAGCATTCAGGCCTACTTATCATCCACTGATATTTTACTGTATCTGTCTAATTTAGCCAGGATGCCTTAAGACTGACAACACATTGAGTAGATAATACTTAAATAAGAAAAAACACTAATTGTTAGACCTTTGTCAGTTAAACATAGGAGAAATAGAGTTACAACAATATTATTTTAGAAATTAAAAATCAAGTACAGTGATCTAGAGAACAGATCAAATTGATCTAACGTATTCATTGATTTTAAAATTTTTGCCTCTGTTTATCAGTCTGGGGTAGAATTGTGTTCCGGTTCCAAATAGGTGTTCCAACCAAGAGCCTTCTGATGAGAAAATGGCACAGAGGAGTATAATAAAATCACGTGTGTGATTTTGAATTCTTCTCATGCTCTGAGAACAGGAATATCTTAAGCTTTGATAGAATGGTGCAATTTTATATTTTCCATTTGACTACTCTAAAAGGTTCATTGTCTTTTAATTAAACTACAGGGAGGAAAAGCAGAGATTAAAAGATGTAGTACTATAAAGGGGATGGCTTTTAGCTACTAGTACATGAGTGAAGACACCACAATAAAGCAAGATGGAGTGCAGCAACAAGTTTTGTGCCTTGAAGCTTCCTCTTGTCTGACTGTGGCAGTAATTTGGAGTTAATTTGTGCAGCTTCTCAATAAAAGACTTTGTGTTTTATATTCTTTGATTTTTCCTAGCATCTTTTCCCAGCTGTGGGTTTTTGTTGTTGTTGTTGTTCTCTTTTTTTTTTTTTTTTTGGGTGTTTTGGGGGGGGCAACCTGTTAGTTCCCTTTATTTGTTGGTACTGAGATGATTTTTATTTCTCCAAATGAAACCTTATATAAAATAAATATTTTTAAAAATTGTATTCTAGTTGCTTTGGAGATGTATCTAAAGTATCCATGATGTATCTTAACCATCACTCCATGATGTGTTTTTGAAATACAGTATTAGAGCTCTTCCACTTGTCCTTTTATCTTCTTTCATGAGATCCTATGCAGCTTATACAACCAGATGTGATAATCAGGTAAAACAGTTAAGGTAAGAAGTTTGGACCAGGCTCAGGGCATGGATATTTCCTATTCGTCACCTGCTTTTTACTTGAGGTAGTAGCACCTTCTTTGAATCTCCTCCTTTCTGTTCTTCCTGATAAGTGGACGTCCACTTTCTCCTGTAGTGATTTGTAGTTTTAAGCATGGGATGAATGTTTGGGTTTCTACATTTGGGAATACTACTGCCTGGTAGTTGTCTTATTTTCCTTTGTCTGCATGAAGATTTTTTTCTTTGTGTCTGTTTTTCTCCCTTTGCTTTCCACTCCCCCACATGTCCCCAAGTCCTTCAAGCCAATGAGGCTGTGGTGACACCTTCTGGGCAGTGATGGGAGTGAATTACAGCCATAAATTGCATGGTGGTGTTATGTTTACCAAAGATTTAGTTTATACTACCAAATTTAGTTTGCTTCGTCAAATGAACCCATGCAGCATTCTGCTTTTGCGCAGAGTTTCTAAAACTTGTTAAATATCGATATTATTTCTTACTTTGTAGTTAGCTAAATAAAAAACCAGTGGACCTGCCTGTTTAATCAATGTAAAGGATATGGTACTTGGTTGGGCCTGAAAATGAATGTCAGCAGAGGAAAAAATTAACAATTGCATGTTATTAGAGTATCAGCACCGCACCGTCCACTATTGTTTTTTTGCCATGCTCTGATACAACAGTATCTGGTTACATACCAGTGCTTCATAGCAGTGGGAAAATGTCCTATAATAAAATCTCAGTAGAAACAATGTCTTCTCATGACCATCCACCATTGCGACCATGTAGGATGAAGGCTTCTCCAGAGCTATTCTTGTCCATCCATACCTCTCATGTTTTAAGAAACATATAAGGAGTCTTCTAGGTAGCCTCTGTGGGAACGTTGCTTTTTTCTGAAGAGATTTCATTCCTACTTCAAAGCTAATTTAACTCTTGTATTAAAAGATTTTAAATAAATCTTTCTCGTACACAGCATGAATACATTAAAAATTTACTATTACTAACATACTTATTTTTTTATTGACCTTTGTTTGGACAGTGAACATGATACAGCTGTAGTTTCTAATCACTAGGCAGTGCCAGCAAACCTTATGAAGTTTGTTACTATCTTCAATAACTAAAGAGCAAATGTAGAAGTATCAGGCAACAAAGGTGTGACTAGCTGTCAAAGTGGCTATGAAACTACTACCCATCTCTATAGCATTACCTTAGGACAGTGTCAAATGGGAAAGCTCAAGACACTAAATTTAAGTACGAGGACAACTGGTACAATTGGATATGCAGCCTTTAAAATGGCACCGCATGGCTTATCTTAGCTCTTTGCATCATTCTTTGGCCAAATATTGCTTACTCAGGATATAATGTATGCATTTATATTTGGTACAGAACCCAATATTTCTATTAGTACTATGTAATAAAATCAAGGCAAGGACACATTGCTTCTAATTTTGATTTGCAAACAGATGGTAGATGGCTGGAAAATAGACAGGAGCTATAAAAAAAACAGAGGAAAATGCTTTCATGAAGTTAATATAAAGCTAGTTTAAAATACTGAAAGTGTGAATGAGTAACAAAATATCATGTAGTAACTGTGGAGATGATGGTTTTATTTGAGGTGGGGGGAGAGAGGAGAAAGCTAGAAGGAGGCAAAAACACAATTTGGCCTAAAATTGAATTTCTCTGATAAGGCATTTCAGAAGCGGCTTGTCTTATTCACTCAGCAGCAAAATAATCATATGCGCTTTAATAATCTTTATTTTACAGGAGTGCGTTGCCAGGGTAACGGAATGTAAGCAGGGGAACAGCACCTTGCAGATCACAAAGGCAAATCTGTGGAAAGAAATTTCACTGAGTTTCTCTTCTCCTCACCAGTGTAATAACGACTCTTATTTTTCCTACACTATTTAATAATCTCACATAAACATTTTTTCCTTTTCCCTTTTCTGTATCTGTTTAAACACAGACAATAGCATATATCTGGAACTGCCAAGATCAGTGGGCTAAGCAAAAAAACAGATGTTATATCTTTAGTATTTTTATATAATTACTTTTTATTGCTGTCTTACCCTATCTCCATCCCTCCCAACCTTATTGTTATTTCCTTCTCTCTGTAAACCTGATGATAGTATTCCAAGTAAAGGGGACTTGGGGTGGGAGTTGGTATTTGGCTACATTAATCAAAATTTATTAGCTAAGCTTGCCTGCATGAAGATTCTAAAGAGGCAGGGGTTCCTACTGAAACATCTATCTTTTGTAAGGGGGTAAATTGAATTATAGCAAATAGAGTGACAGACATTCAGGCAAAGCTGCAAAAATAATGTTTTCTTTACACTCATACACACACACAAACATATATGCACACACATACATATACAAGGGAGGAAAGAAGCAGTGTTAGGTTCCTTCAGCTTTCCATTAGGGGCTGGAACCTCAATTCGTTCTAAGAAATTGGCTGATCCAAAATTAACAAAATCAAAGTTTCCAATGCATTTTCAAAAGAGATAGAAAAATAGCAGTAAGAATATACCTACTGATCATTTAATTAGATCAAATGTTTGACGAATGTATGGCTTATAAATATCTGCCTGTCATTATCTTTGCCAAAGCCATAGTAAATGTAGAAGCAAAGTAATATTGGGCTGTGAGACTGGCAAAAAAAAAAATGAATAAAAATAAATAAGAGCCTTCAGGAAACTAGGTATGAAAAGCTATATTCAAATCATGATTAAAGGTTTGACTTTGGCCAAGAATTTCAAGTTGATGCTGCCTCTTAGTTTTAACACACCTACTGTGTGCCCAAGTTGTATTTTTCACAATTCTTTCTCTATGCCTAAAGAACAATCAAGCAGCCAAAAACAGGTGCTCAAAAACTAGTTTCTGGATGGACTTTGTTTGAAATTATACTCTGCTGGGTTTTGGTGAAATTCACTGAAGTGTAGTTTTAATTATTGTTTTTATTATTTTTTCCTAGAGATTATTCTTTCATCCTGGATAAATTTGCACAAATACTTAAAATTCAAACTAATTAAAGCTACTTTAAAAACAGATAATGGTAAAAGACCAAGTAAAATTTTAAAAGGCCAAACAAAGTCTCATTAAAATGGCAAATTATAGGGAAAACATTCCATAGAGGTCTGGGTAGTATACATTAGATGTTCAGAAAAATGGAAAAGGGTCATGTTGAAATAGTAAGAATTTTTTAAAAAAAAAATTTAAAAAAGAATTTTTAAACCCAAATACCGCAATAGTCAAAAGTTTCATTCTCATCAAGTACCACTGAAAATTCTTAAAAATTTTAGAACTTAACCGAGTTCTTTTGAAATTGTTTCTCTTTGTGATAAAAGGCTTGACTTAAACTTAGCTCCTCATTATTCATTCTATATGGAGTCAATTCATTGGGGGCTTTCCTAGAGCCAGTATCTTCTTTGCTATAAAATTTCTATTTGACCTCTTTAATGTTAATTGTTTCTTAAGAGCTTATAAGTTCCCTAAGCTAACATAGCCAAGAAAGAAGACATTTTTCTTTCGTTGGGCTTTTATTTATGTCTTAGATGGAATGTTCTGTGGAAATAAGGTTAGCAGTTTTGGGCACAGAATAGCATGTCTATTTTCTTAGGATTTGAGCCATAATTTATCCTTGGTGCATGAAAATCACCAATAACTCCTCATTTTTATTTAATTGTTATGAAGATAAGCATATGGTTGGCAAATGAGAACACGGTGGTAAGTAAATACTGTTCCCTTGGTGATCTCACTTTAGCTATAAACATTTTCAAATCATCTGCTAGCATTTGCTGTTCTTTATTTGAGGAAAAAAAATTCTTTTCCCTCAACTCCTAAATTTGGTGCAGTTTTGGAACCATGTGTAACAGTATCTTAAAATGGGGCTCTCCCTGTTTGTCTTAGCTGAAGCCCTAAGAGAAAAGATTTCAAAGTAATATATGAAAACACCCTCCAGTTTGTACATGAAGAGGAGAGAGAAAACCAGTTACATGATTCTTAAGGTAGTTAATCATGTCAAAGATATAAACAAATTGGGAAGCTGGAAATTAAGGAAAAGAAGATTTTTGGAGAGAGTTGGTATGCTGAGTGTCCCATTACACCTCCAAAGGGAAGGAGTAAGGATACATCTCCCTTCATTAAGAGAGAGAGAGGCTTGAAGATGACTTGGAAAGCTTAATAACTGACCCCTGCCACTTAAGAACTGCTTCTGACACATGCCTGAAAAATCTAGAGCTTGAGATTGATTGGCAGCTGCTTTGAAGCTGTTGTGATGAAGAAGCTGTGTTAGGTGACCTACATTCTCAGTTTTTTCGAGCAAATGTTGCTTAAGTTTATGGCATGGATTAAAGGTAGGCATATGCACAAGAGAGATGATATAAGGTTGTCTTAGACTCACAGACTTCCTAGAGGGACCCAATGATCTGAATGGTGAAGTGAACTGCCATCTTTTCAGGAGCAGTGAGCAGAAAGAGAGCCCCACCTAAATTAAAGGATCTGCAAGTGAGAGTCAAAGCACCCTCTTTCCCACTGCAAGTGGCCAGCCTATAGCAGGACTGAACTGGGAAACAAAAGTAATCATATTTTTGAAATTTAAAGTTTTTATTACTAGACAAGATGTATTAATTGTTGAGTATTTTGAGTACTTATAAATGAACAGAAACATGAAATCTGCCCTAAATTTCATGGATAGGCATGGAAAGCCCCATAAAGTAAATGTCAAACTGACAGACAATAAAAAAAGTCTGCATTATTATACTTGCTCAACTTAATGATTTTATGTGTGTGTGTGTATGTATGAAAGGCAAAATGGTGATCTTGAAAAAACAGAAGAGTTGCATGTTGGGAAATCATATTATCCATGATCCCTAGCTTATTATCTCTATCTTTGGAGACAATATTTCTACCCATTCTACTTGGTTCTACCCATACTTCAGTAGAAGTTACCAAAGCCAAGCAAACAAGAATAGTAGGCAGGAAGATTTTTGACAGATTGTTTTATCTGTTATTTTATCTCTTTTCCAAAGCCCTTTTACAGCTTTTCTTGATTTAATATTTTGCCATGTCTTTCTTCCTTTGTCCAGAGCTCAAGTAGAGGTATTAAAATCAAGGAACCTTGATTAACCTACAAATTGAATCACACATTACTAAACATCTGAAAGTTAATGGTAGTAATTTTAGAAGGATATGCTGAGATTCCTAATGTAGTATAATGGATTAAATAATAAAAAAAAATAGATGCTGTAAGTTAAAGCAATGTTTTCTAAAGTTTGGTACTCTAATCTTTAATAAAATTTAAATATATAAGAAGAATCTTTAAAACATTGTCCAAATATATATTATTACCATTGCTTCCAGTTTAGTTTTCTGGGGACACTTTGGCATCTGAGTTTTATGGGGTTTAATTGGGCTATAGCTGTACTTACACCTTTCATTGAATTACTCTGTAATGTTGGGACTCCTTAGAATGAGGAGAGATAATGACAGGGAAGAATGGATAGAAAGTGAGACGGTAGTAGACAGATGTTAGGAAAAAATAGTAATAAAGTGAAAACAACACAGAACTCTTTGGAGAGTATGTGGTAGAAAAACTGGAAATCAGTGCTGATGATGTGGGCATGAACAAAAGCAGAAATGATGTGACTTATCTACCTTCATTAGTTAGGTCTCATCAAAGCCCTTTAGGGTGATCCCATAGTGCCCTCTACAAAAAATATTCTTGTCTCTTGACCTTAACAGGAATTGTGTATCTTAATTCACAATAAGAAATCAACATTTTCTAAAGTCTGTCTCTCACACACACATACACATACACACATGCAAACTTATGGGGCAAAATCCAATTTTTAAATATAGTTCGTTTCAAAGCTCTTATACTAAATAATTTTTTTTCTTTCAAGATTTTATTTAAATTCAAGTTAGTTAATTAACATATAGTGTAGCATTAGTTTCAGGGTTAGAACCTAGTGATTCATCAGTTGCATGTAACACCCACTGCTCATTATAACAAGTGACCTCCTTAATGCCCATCACCCATTTACCCCATGCCCCCGCTCAGTCTCCCCTCCAGCAACCCTCAGTTTGTTCCTTATAGTTAAGAGTTTTTTTATGGTTTGCCTCCTAAATAAATACTTCTTATTATTTGAATGAGATTTTATTTATCATTTGCAAAGTGATTTATATTACAATCTATGTAAATATCAGTGGTTTTTTCTCAGAAGTTCATTTGTTGTATATACAAGTGTGTTGTATACAAATATTTGTATTTATTCTAAAATTTAGTTGGTGCAGACATTACTAAAAATTGTCCCTGAAATATATAATTAAGGAAATTGACTAAATATTAAACACTGGTAGCTGTGCTCATAATTTTATCACAGTGAAGCATACCAAAAAGGATGTCTGACTAGTTCTAGCCTCAGCTCCACCACTTAATCCCTGAGACTTTGGGGCAGTCACTTACCTTTCTGAGTGTCTTCTGTATCTCACCTATAAAATAGAAATAGTAATTCTTCCCCTGCTTAAATGATAGAGTTATTGAAAAGATCAAGATAGGGAAATATATAAAGGGTAATATACATCCATATAGATATTCCTTTATACATATGATATTCTTTTTCATTATTATGATTTTAAATACACAAAAGTATCTAGTTGTGCTTCTTCCTTCCCATTCTTGAAAATTGTTTGTTGAGTGTAGATACATTTTCAGCCAATGAGAAGATTTATCATATATCACAAATAAAGGCAAGTCTGAATTTGAGAGGGAAACAGGAATTTCAGTAGTTTTCATTCATTCAGGAGAATGGAGTCAAAGTTGTTAGAATAGGGACATAGGAAAGAAGGAATCTTATTTTGAAGAATGCTGAAAGAACTATGAAGAGCTTTCCTGAATATTCTGTTTAGACATCTTAACCTGCATTTTGGCTTCTGAATAACAGACCTTCCATCTCAGTAGGAGAATAAATTAAAATCCTTTAAAAAAACAAAAACAAATGGACTACACTTTCTTCTTATAGAGCCCACACACATCCATAGAAGTCTGTTAAAATAGGATATATCATCTCTGGCTAGAAGTGAGGATAATTCATCACAGATAAAATATGCAAACTCTTAAAAGCAAGTTTGGGGCTAGGACTAAGCTTGAAACTTAGTTCATTTAGTTCAGTGGAAATAATTAAATTAAAAATGGAAATAATTTTTAGAAATAGTATAATATTATTAACCCTGAGAATCCCTCCCTCCCTCCCCCTACTACCCTCTCTGAGTCCCAAGTGATTGAACATATTAATTTGATGTTAGTTAACTGATGAGCAGGTTATTCTCTTGGTTACAGTTTCAGCACAGTGTAATATGTGATAGCCAAAATATGTTAAACCTTCCAAATAGAGCACGAATCAGAGACAGGGATATGTGACTTCTTGAGACAACAACAAGCATCTGTCCACTTTCCAATTTTAAGAATCAGAAACTAAGGGGCGCCTGGGTGGCTCAGTTGGTTAAGCGACTGCCTTCGGCTCAGGTCATGATCCCGGAGTCCCGGGATCGAGTCCCGCATCGGGCTCCCTGCTCAGCAGGGAGCCTGCTTCTCCCTCTGACCCTCCCCCCTCTCATGTGCTCTCTGTCTCTCTCATTCTCTCTGTCTCAAATAAATAAATAAAATCTTTAAAAAAAAATCCTAAACTAAGAATTTTGATGTGAAGTTAGAAAACAAGACAAGGACCATCTGATATCTATGCTTAGTTCATAAACAAAATTTTTTATAAAAACATTATATATTTTTATTTCCTTAGTGTATGCCCTATTTATAATGCTCCTTCCCTCATTGGAAAATGATATAGGCTTATAGGACTTTTTTCCCCCACAAATTAACTTAGGGTATGTATGTACAGATCAATGAGGAAAACCTGATAAATAATCCTCTTCAGATTTTAAAAACTATTTCATCATTAATATTAATTAATACTTTATCTTCTTTGTGAATGATTTAGAAAGCATTTTCCAAAGGATAAGACAAATATGTTCCACGAACAAGACTTTGCAACTTGGTAAATTATTTCTGTGTTTCATTTAGATAAGAGAAACTCCCATTGTTTTATGTCTTCAGCTTGAATTCATATTTCTGTAGCTTTGATTTATTTTGTAGGAGGATATATCATGGACTGAGAGAAAAGTTTTTACTTTATTAATATGATTACACTAACCTTTATGAGATAAACCATCTACTAATTTTAGAAGTGATTAACTGAGATATTAGTAAGATTGTAATTGTAAGTCTGGGTTGCAGTTCAGATCTCTAGTCCTCAATATACTAGGCCACATACACTGGTAATTGTGGTTTTCTGTGGCTATTGTGTTTGAAATGGTTGCTGACTTATGTAGGCTCTCCTGTAGTTTGAGGGTTGATTTTGGCGTGACCTACTTCAATATAATTCCTATTAGTAACTCCACTGAAATGTTAAGTGATAAATCCTTTGAAATTTTTTCTTTGGGTAATCCAACTTACCTATATTATGAAAACAGAAATAGTTCTCTAAGGAGGCAAGAGGGGTGTGTATATGTGTCTGTGTCTGTGTGTGTGTGTGTGTGTGTGTGTTAGCCTTTAGCCTTCTAAAGAGCAGATAATTTGGGTTTCCTTTTGTTGCTAGGAATGTTATTTAAAGCTGTAGTTGACATTTTCCTATGTAAAGTAAGGATTTGTGAGACTGCTTTTTCATTTCAGGCCATGTATATAAAATTCACATATCACAAGACTTAAAAGAAATGATCCAATTTCTTACTCTAAAGCAGAGTAATAACACATCTTTATTTCTCCACAAAGTATCATGATAAGGGTGATATACTCCAATTGTGATAAATCATTTGTCTCTAAAGTTTAAGTGTATTTACACCTAAATTTTGAGATAGTGGGACTCGTTTGCAAATATAAGTGATTGGCTAACATGTTCCCCATTGAAAGCAGAGATAACTATAGCTAATTACAGACTGCCAAACCTAGGGAAGTTTTATAGATTGTTATAGCTGAGAAGGAATATAAAGAAGGAACACTAACAAAATTGTACAAAGGAAATGGATTCTCACCATTATAACCAACTGTTTGTTTCTCCTGCCTTCTCTTCTCCACCTCCCTATTTCCGTGTACATGTTTCCATTTTGGGAGAAGGATGAATATTTTTATGGTTTTTTTCTCTAATCAAGCTCCATTTTCTATTAAGTGAACAATGAGATGACAGCATAGTTGTACTAACGTAGTCTTACACGCTGAAGATTCTTTAGCTGTCATGAGTATAGAGGGTCTGCTTTTTTTTTTTTTTAAATCTCCTTTAGCTGGGGAAGAATTAACTCATAATTTACCTTAGTTTTCACAAGGAAAGGTAAAGTTGTTTTTATTTAAATAAGCCATCATATTTTCAACAGCTTAAATTAGATGATTTACTTTTTCCCGTCATGGTAACCCAGATTCTTACATCTTTTGAAATGGAAACTGTCCTAACCCCATAACCTCAACATCACTGTGAGTAAAACTCTTTCTAATTATATGACTGTATAGTGTGCACATTAGCAATGCTAATCAGCTTACTGTGTTGGATTTCTATCTTCAGTGTTGATGTTCATAGAATGTCCATTGACATAACTGCAGCTCTGTTCCAATGCCTAGAAGCTAGTGTATTTAAAACCACAAGTCTGAAATTCATAGTGCATACCATAGTATGTGGAAAAGATTTTAAACCATGTATAATTTTAGGTCACTAACTCAAGTTTCCAACCCATTTTATTTATCCAAAATGTTTGTGGTACTTAATGCTATATTACACTGAATCTATTGCTAAAAAAATAAAAATTTATAAAAGACTTGATCTCACTTGGTTTGCTGTATTTTGTTGCTTTTCTGATTGAAAGGTAACCATCTCTTCTGGGAGAAGGTTTCTTCATCTATATTAAAGAATACCTGATGATTTCTAGAATTCATTTCGAAAAGCCTGTGTGAGATCATGATTGTCACAAATGAATACTTATTAAATGTCTTTTGGGTTCTTTACATTATACTAGGTTTTGCAAAGATTCCACTGAAGATAGATAATGGTATGTAACATTGACAGGTGGGCTAGGTGTAAAAGAAGATTCATGTGAATATAATTTTATACATATATAAATATGAAGAAAATTATGACATAATAGGATTGTATGTGTGTATTTTAGCAAATACGTGATATACTTTAGTGCATGTGAACAAGGAAGAAATATGAAAGAGATGTATATGTAGCAATTTTCATATTTACTTCTGCAAACTGAAACAAATCCTTATATAAAATCTTCCTCAAGTTAATGAGTTATCAAGAATAAAGCAGAATATAATAGCAAATGATTAAGAATCATCTTATGTGCTACACACATTTGACACTTCCTTCTTTAATGGAAAATGTAGTTAAGTATAGCTGTTGAAAGAAGAAAAGAATTTAAGATGTTAAAATGATAAAAATAAGATTTTTGCAAGTCCATTGGCCATAAAATGACATAAGAAGAGTTTCATGTTAAAAAGATGACTGGCAAATCCATATAGGCAAATAGGAGAAAAAAACTGAAGGGAAGATTATCATGACTACTACAGTAACCAATGTGAGAAAATTATACTAACATAAATGGAGTCCCTAAAACATAAATTCACAAATTTATTAGAGAGATTGTAGAAATAAAAGATTGAGAAAAAGAATGAAGGAAAGGAATGCTGATGAAAAATAATCATTCATTTAAGCAGTCATTCCACACATTTATTATATACCACTCTTTGCCCCACCCCCTCACAATACTGTGCTAGGGGATATATGAAGAATAAAAAGATTTATAAGAGAATTTCTGGACAGGCAACCTAGAATTAACTTGAAAACTCTCCCACTACTAAACATCCAGAAATGGTAAATAAAATACAATAGATTTCCTTTTGAATGTATAGCTGTGCTTGTGAGAAAGTAAGGAAAATCCTTAAGACCTAAAAATGGAGAGGGCTTAAAATATGGAGTTGTAAGCATGAGGAGTGACATGGGCTACCCTGGGAATGGTAGGTATATGGGAATGGGTGGGGGAATATCCTGGCCCAAGGTTATACATTTAATAGCAAGTCAAAACTAGGAGACAAGATTTGGGGCCTACACAATGAAGGGAGTTAGTTAGAACTGAACATTAGCTTGCAGGAACCCTAGGAGTTTAATCAAAGAACTGATATTTTAAAAATATCTAGCATAGGCAGAATGCAGGAAGATTTTTTTCTTCACCTGGGCTCTGTGTCTAAATGGAAAAAAAGGTTCCCCTGAGAATTTCTAACCATAGGCATACCATTTTTTAGGTTTGAGGTTTAAATTTGTACTCCTTACACTCCATATGCTGAGAAAGCAACATAAAAGTAGTAACCAAACATGAATATTCCCAAAGTACCTTACAAGAAACTAAAATAAAAGCCATTCCAGAAGGATGCACCCTCAACCCAGGCTCTACTGTATTTAGACTCATTTTCCAAAAGGTACAAAATATGCAAGGAAACTGCCAGTGTGAACAAGAATCATTAGGATTAATGACACCAGGATTAGCCTTTATCAACTTCGGAAAATTGAACAGAGAATGTAAATAGAAAAGTATAGAATATTTTCAGCAAAACACCAAAACATAAAAGCAGAATACCTAAAAATGAAAAATTTGGCCAGCTAAGAGAGAATTGACAATCAGAAGATAGAGCTGAGGAAATTACCCTAGAAGAAGTGCAGAGTTATACAGATAGAAACTGTGAAGTGGAGTTTCATAGATATGGCAAATAAAATGAGAAGATCCAACATACATATAACAGGAGTTCCAGAAGGAGACCACGGAAGAATGAAGGGGAGATAATATTTGATGAAGTTTTCCCAACAGTTCAGCACCTAAATTTCTGTATGAAATACTTCTAAACTTTAAGTATCTGTAATGGCTTCTCTTTTCCTGACTGACCCATGATTGTTACATAATGACATCTAAGCTATTATTTAAGAATGAGAGCATAATAAAGCCATTTTAAAAACAAGAAATGAAAGATTTCGCTCACTTATAGACACTCCGTAAGAATTACTAAAGAATATTTCATGTAATAAGATAATGAGCCAAGAAGGAGGAAGGGATTATGCTGAGTGGAAAAAGCCAATCTCAAAAGGTCATATAAGGTGTGATTCCACTTATAGACCATCTTAAAAATTACAAGATAATAGTAAAGGAGAGCATATTTATGGTTGCCAGGGGGTAAGAATAGTAGATGGGGAGAAGCAATGAGGGGTGACTATAAAGCACGAGAGAGAACTTGGTGATGAAACACTCTGTGTCTTGATTGCAGTGGTGGTTACCTGAAATCTACACATGATAAAATGACATAGAACTATACACACACATTGTACCAGTGCAAATTTTCTGGTTTTGGTATTTTTGCCATAGTTATTTTAAGATGTAACCATTGGGAGAAACTGATTGAAGAAAACATGGGATCTCCCTATATTATCTTTGCAACTTCTTTGAATCTATGACTTCCAAAAGAGGGAAAAAAGTTTTTAAAAAGGAAAAATAAGAGTGAAACTGAAATACTGGACAATAATGTCATATAAGAATGAAGAAAATTTTGCCTTAGAGTGCTAAATTCCTTGTATTATTTGAAAAGAAGATATATTGATTGCTATTAGATTTTAATCTGTTTTCTATAGTAAAAGCTTAAATGTATCCATTAAAAATGTAAAATTATGATGTTATCTCCAAACATATAAAGAAGGATAAAAGGGCAGAGTAAATAAAACTTAGGAGATGAATTTTATTTCTGACAGTGTGGTTAACTAACACCAACTTCCCACCAAAAACAATTAAAAATGCTGAATAAAACTTAATTTAATTCATCCATGAATTGGTAACAAAGTAAGGGAAATTCAAGCTTAAGACTAAATGAAAGCAAGAACCTGAGTCAATATGGACTCTTGAGAAGCAAACTGAGGGTTCTAGAGGGGAGGGGGTGGGGGGGTGGGTTAGCCTGGTGATGGGTATTAAAGAGGGCACATATTGAATGGAGCACTGGGTGTTATACGTAAACAATGAATCATGGAACACTACATCAAAAATTAATGATGTAATGTATGGTGATTAACATAACATAATAAAATAAAATAAAATAAAAAGAACCTGAGTCAAGTAAGAAGTCAGCTTTCACCTTGAAGACATTCACTGAATTGAACTGAATCTTTGGTTTTTGTGAGTTTCCAAAGTAGAAGGAATAGTAGTCAAAGTTCAGGAACTGCCCAAGTAACTATTTCCTTAAAGCTGAGAACACAAACTTAGAACTGTAAGGAAGGGTACAAAGCGATTGGAATTAAAAGTTAAGTTCCCTCTAATTTTCAGAAAGAAATATTGGATATTTAGATATTTATTACATTTAGGCTGTGATGAGGTAGGTATGTATGCAAAAATTTCTATGGAATTACTAAAAGAATGATAATGGTAGGTAATATAAATATTTTTTAAAGTTTGAGGAACTGTATAAATTTCATGTAGACTTTAAGGGAAAATCTGTATTGGAGATAAAGACAAGCGACTACATAAGTATAAAATTTCAGCTTACTAAGAGGATGCATTTCTAAGTGCACATAATAAGAGGGTGTAAAAGTAAATAAAACAAAAATTGACAGACCTATAAAGAGAAATAGGTAAATTCACCAACCTGTTTCAGAAGTGTTTAACACATCTCTCAGTTTTTGCAAGATCTATCTAATATTAATAAGCTGATTACTATATTCACACAGTAAAATCAAGAGCTAGTCATACCTTATAAATATTTTATAGATATTCCTTTTTATTCCCTCAGTATTTAATATAAACAGCTTTTTAATTAAAAAAAATTTGTCAAGTTAACAGAAGGCAGGAAAAGACAAGTTCTAAGATAAAGCAAATAAAAAAATACAAAATATTATAGAAATATACTCAAGTATTAGTTTTCAGAGATGTAAAATACAGTAATCTTAGATCAGTAAGCAATATTGTCAGGCTTTTTTAAATTTACCTACATTTTATAAGAGGCATACTTGACACATTAAGACACAGATTAGAAGTAAAATTAAGGCACACACGTGATGTGATGAGCACTGTTATATGCAACTAATGAGTAATTGAACACTACATCAAAAACTAATGTTGGCAAATTGAATTTAAATTAAAAAAAAGATGTATGAGGCAAACACTAATAAAAAGAAAACTAATATAATACATTGATATCAAATCCAATATTTTTGAGGCATAAGCTTTGTTAAACTACAAATGATAAAATGAAAAACTCCAAATATATATAAGAAAAGTTTGTATGCACCTATTAACAAAGTCACAAATTATATATAGCAAAAATTGACAGAATTACAATAAAATGACAAATCTATAGTTATGATGGGAGACATAATACCCTTCTCTCAATAATTGCTGAAGCATCCAAATTATTAGTAAGGCTAGAAAGAATTTGAAGAAAACAGTTAACAATGTAATCTAATGGGTAGATTTGTGCAATGATTCTAATATTCATGAATTACTTTTCAAATAAATATATAACATTTGTATGGACCTGCCATATACTAGGGCACAAAGCAAGTCTTACATAAGCTAAAAAAAAAATCAGTATCATACCACCTATATTCTATAACCCACAAAATTAGAAATAAAAAGATATTTCAAAACATCCCTTAACCTTGAAAATTTAAAAATAAACTCCTTAAAGTCATGGGTCAGAAATAAAAATTGCAATAGAAGTTTGAAAATATTTAGAATGGCACAATAATAAAAATACAGCATTTTAAAGCTTGTGAGATAAAGCTAAGGAAGTACTTAGGGCAAAAGTTTAGCTAAATATTCAACTTGAAAAAAAGGAAATAAACCAAAAAAAAGTAAAAGGAAGGAAATAAAGAGCAGAAATTGAAGGATTAGAAAATAAAGATAGAATAAGAAGATTGTTCTTTGAAGAGACTAATGGGCAAACATGAAACAACTAATTAAGAAAGCTACAAATAGTATTAGGAATGAAAAAGGAGTCAATACCTACAGTGCATTAATATTTAAATACATAAGGGAAGACAATTGTGAGTCAAGAGTTACCTAGCTCTGTTCCCCTGGAAAGCTGTTCCATCTGTTCCCTTAGATTTGCAAATAAAAATCAAAGCTGACTTTTTGGAATGTGAGCTATGTTTATACCAGGCACCATTGCCTATGTTAAAAGGGACACTTGATGAGTAAATCACATTGGCCTGGGAGGGCTGTAAATAAGCTACTAGAAAACCATAGCAAACTTCCCTGAGTGTGGTAACTTTAAGCTGAACCTGTAGAATTATGAAAGGAAATATTAACGACCCCTGCACCCATCCAGTGTGATTTTGTTCCTTCATATCTTAGATTAGCTTCTCTTTGTTTGGTGGCCTATTGTGAGGAGTACTTCTACTGAAGAAAAATGCTTGACATTACCCTGCCAATATGCTGTGTATCCTGGGCTGAACTCTGCTAAAAGAATTTATGTCAAGAATGGTCTGTAATAGTTATGTGAATCTAATTGTTAGTTAAGCTCAAGAAACTTCCCCTTGTGGGCATAAATTATGCCAATAAATTTGAAAACTTAGCTGAAATGGACAATTTCCCAGAAAAATAAAACTTGTCCAAATTGACTCAGGAGCAATTAGGAAACACAAATAGAGCTATAACTCTGTAAGAAATTAATATACCTATAACTTTTTAAGAAATTAAATTATTTTGTTCACTGAAAGAAATGATATACAGTGAAAATATAATCCAGAGACAGGGAAATCATTTTGATAACGTGATAAAGGCAGAAATGTTCATGAGAGAGCAAATCCACTTATAGGTACTACCCTAAGGAAACTCTCATATATAACACAGAGACATGTATAAGAATGTTCATTACATCATTATAAGAGTGAATAATTGGAAACTATCTATCAAAAAGAATAAACAAATCCATGATGTATTAATGTAAAAGAATATTACATAGCCAGTTAATGAATGAACTATAGCTGTTGCATCAATATGAACAAATATGGTAAACAACGTAGGACAAAGTAAGCCAAAATATACTACGTACGTTGGGATGTCATTAATGTTTTAAAATGCAGAGAGAGTTATATATGTAATAAAAGTATAAAAACATGCATGGAAATTTAGGATAATGGTTATCTCTACTAGGGGAAAGGATGGAATGGAGAGAAGAGTGCTTCAGTTTTATGTCTTCAGCTGGGTGCTGGTTAAATTTATCTTAACTTTTTTGGGAAGCCTTAAATATTTTATTGAAGAAAGATATGTAAGTTGAAATATCAATTTTAACATACTTATATTACAGGAAGGGCTCTAAGATGATAACAAATCATATTAAAAGGCATTACATTATCACCATAAGAATACTAAAAAGAACAGCTATTGTAAGATTTTAGGTAAGTGGACAATGCCTTCTCTGTTACTGTGATAAAACAGTTTCATGGAGAGGGAGGCATTTCATCTGGGTAAAATTCTGACTTGTTTTTCAGGTTCTATTTTGTCCTTTTCCTTTCATTATATATTTAGTGAAATCCCTGTGGCATATCCACAAAAAGATTTAGTTGGCAAAGCATGGTGTGTGTTTTAAGGCAAGGCAAGTAGATTAAGAGGGACAATGAATTTGTGAAGCAAATAGTGGACAATAAGGATATATGGGGTAAGATTGTTATAGGTCTTGAATGTCTAGTATAAAAATTTAGACCTTATTCTTTATTGTTTTTCCAATTTTTCTATTTAGCCATGATTCATTTACACTGTGACAAAACAATACATTTACATTGTGACAAAACACATGACTGGGAAAATGCACTGCTTGAAAACCTTGTTCTTAGCATGGGAAGCAATTGAATCCCTTCAAATAGCAATGTGAAATGTAAACAAAAACAAAAACAAACATGTATCTCACCATAGTTTGCAGTCTATTTTAAAGGGAAAGGATTCTGGATTTAGGGAGACCAAATAAGAAGCTGTTGCGTGTGGCTAGACATAATGGTCTTATCAGTTGAAAATCAGTTGAGAGAATTGTGAAGGAAGAATTAGCAGATCTTTACAACTTTTGGAGTCCGAATAAGATGTTTTTACCAGGGTATGAGAAACTTCAACAAAAATGGGAGAATAAGGGGGTACCTGGGTGGCTCAGTTGTTAAGCGTCTGCCTTCAGCTCAGGTCATGATCGCATGGTCCTGGGATCGAGCCCTGCATCAGGCTCCCTGCTCAGCAGGAAGCCTGCTTCTCCCTCTCCTGCTCCCCCTACTTGTATTTCCTCTCTCGCTGTGTCTCTCTCTGTCAAATTAATTAATTAATAATTAATTAATTAATTATTTTTTAAAAATGGGAGAATAAGGCATCTGGTCTTTGCCTTGAGGTATTTGAATTCTCATGATACACTGTAAAGGGACAGATTGTGACCCACATATGAGGTTGGTGGTCTGACTTTATGTTAAAGAAAATACCAATAACTTTTAAGAAAAGTACTGAAAGCATGAGGGCGTTTACTAAGGTACCTGGGGTCCTAATATGAAGCTAAAGTTAGAAATAGGTAATTTGGCAAATGGTGGCATCGTGGATATGGATACTGAAAACTAACAAGGTTATATAGACTGTGTATAGACACTTGTTGGTCGTTGATTAAGTAAGGGCAAGTAAAGCAATAAATGTGAACTGGATGGGAATTGGGTTATGGTATTAAAGTAGCCTGCACTTTAGAGTAAAATGCAGGAATAAAAGATGCAAAGCATTTTTCTAATTCAATAGGAAATAAGAGTTAAAAACAGAATTTTGAGAGAAAAGACAGAACAACCGTGGTGTCAATTATAGAACTGAGTCTGAAGCAGTTTACAGGGGGGGACATTTTATATCAGTCAGCATGCTGATGATTTTGTTTCTTAATAGTGCAGAAGAGTAGGGGCGCCTGGGTGGCTCAGTCGTTAAGTGTCTGCCTTCGGCTCAGGTCATGATCCCAGGGTCCTGGGATCAAGCCCCGCATCGGGCTGCCCCCTCAGCGGGAGCCTGCTTCTCCCTCTCCCACTCCCCCTGCTTGTGTTCCCTCTCTTGCTGTGTCTCTCTCTGTCAAATAAATAAATAAAATCTTAAAAAAAAAATAGTGCAGAAGAGTAGAAAAGAATAAAAACAAGAAAGTGATGTTACCTTTTAACACCAAAGCTATTTCACTTGTAAAAAATATGATAAAACACTTCTTTGTCAAAAGGGAAACTATAATTTTAAATTGACTAAATGTTATTTTGGGGTACTTTGGAATCTTTAGGATGATGCTTCTAACTTGGTTTTTGTTTATTTTTTTTTACTTCTTTCTACCCAAGCTAATCATCTTTTTAATTAATTTTTTTTATTTTGAGATAATCATTATTCACATTCAGTGGCAAGAATTAATATAAAGACATCCCATATACCCTTTCTACAATTTCCCCCAGTGGTCATATCTTGCATAAATAGAGTACATATCACAACCAGGATGCTGACATTGAAACACTCAACACACAGAACATTTCCATCACCAAAAGGAGCCCTCATGTTGCCTTGTATAATTATACATGTTTCCCTCCTGCCTCCAACCCCCCTGAACCCCTGGAATTGCTGGTGGGAACGAAAATGGTTCAACTACTTTGGAAAACAGTTTGGCAGTTTCTTAAAAACACACCCCCCACACACAGTATGTGATCAAGACATTTTATTTTCAGATGCTATAAATGTGTGTGTATAAGTCTTTGTATAGACTACCTAAGAGAAAAAGAAATATATGGCTATACAAAGATACATGTTCATAGCAGTTATATTTGTAATAATTAACAAATGGAAACAAAAATGTCCATCAACAGGTGAATGGATAAATACATTATGGTATATCCATACAGTAAAATACTACGTGGTAATAAAAGGAAATAAACTACTGATTGCACAGCAAATTAGAAAAATGATTATGATGAGTGAAAGAAGTCAGACAAAAAGAATACATAAAGTATTGTTTCATTCATAAAATAGTCTAGAAAATCTAAACCAATCTATAGTGACAGAAAACAGATATGAGGTTGCCTGGGGAAGAGGGTGGGGGGAGGGAGGGGCAGGAGGGAGGGATTACCAAAGAGCACAAGAAAACTCGTTTTCTGGGTGAGGCATATATTCATTATCTTGATTGTGATGATAGTTTCACAGGTACATTCATAGGTCATAACTTAACACAAATTGTACACTTTAAATACGTACAGTTTATTATACTCTAGCAAAGCTGTTAGAACAAAAGAAATAACATGTACATTCAAAACTTAGAGAATGATTTAATTATGTTACATAAAAGTAAATTTTTGAACACCATAGCTTTTAGAAATCATGTTTTTTAAGAAGAGTTAATGTCATCAGAAAATGCTCATAATATTCAGTGGTTCTGATTTATAACAGTCCAATAATATTTGTTGAATGTTAAATGAATGAAGTAGTGTTAAATGAAAAAAGCAAGATATAAAAAAAAGAATGTTATATAAATGGAACTGGTAGTATGTAATCTTTTGGGATTGGCTTTTTTTTTTTTTCTCAGATTAATTCCCTGGAAATTTTTGCTTGCTTTTGCATGCATCAATAGCTTTTTTCATTTTATTGCTGAGTCATATTCAGTGGTGTGGATGTACCACAGTTTAACTATTTACCCTTTGAAGAATATCTGGGTTGTTTCATTTTGAGCTATTTATTAATAAAGCTATTTGTATTACTTGCCAGTGGCTGCCATACAAATTATCGCAAACTAGGGCTTAAAACAAAAGAAATTTATTCTCTCACAGTTCTTTGAGGCTTGGACTCTGAAATTTGGCAGGATCCCACTCCCTCTGAAGGCTCTGGGGGGGAATTCGTTCTTCGCCTCTTTCAGCTTTGCTGCCTTCCTCAGCCTATAACCAGTCTCTGCCTCGGGTTATAAACTTCACATTGCCTTCCTTTCCTCTATCAAACTATCTTCTGCGTGTCTCCCATAAGGACGCTTGTGTTTGGATCTAGGGCCCACCTGATAATCCAGAGTGATCTCTTCATGTCAGGATCTTTCATTTCATCTGCAAAACCCCTTTATCCAAGCACAGTAACATTCACAATTTCCAGGAATTAGGGCATGAACGTATCTTTGGGGTGCCATTATTCAACCTACTACACTGCTCTGAACATTCATGTGTCTACTTTTGTTTGCAATTAAGTCTTCGTTTCATTGTGACATGTGACTTGGAATAGGATTGCTGGGTTGTATGGTAACTGCATGTTTAGGTTTTGGGGGGTTTTTTTGTTTTTGGTTTTGGCTTTGGTTTTAAGAAAATGCCAGCCTATTTTCCAGAGTTACTCTGCCATTTTACATTCATACTAGCATTGTATGAGCAATCCAGTGTCTCTTCTTCCTGAGCAACATTTGATGGTGTTGCTATTTTTTTATTTTAGTCATCCTGATAGGTGTACGGTGATGTCTTATTGTGGCTTTAATTTCCATTTCCTTAATGGCTAATGGCTAATGATGCTGAACATCTTTTTGTGTGCTTATTTACCATCTATAGATCTTCTTTGGGTAAATATCTCTTCATGTCCGTTGCCTATGTTCTAATTGAATTGTTTGCTTATTTTCTTACTGTTGAGTTTTAAGAGTTATTTATATAGTGTAGATACTAATCCTTTGTCATATCTTTCCCTCTCCATTTTCATTTGCAAAGCAAATGTTCTTAATTTTTATGAGATTCATGTGAGCAGTTTTTCCTTTCATGAATCATGTTTTTGGTGTCAAGTCTAAGAAATCTTTTCCTAGCCCTAGATCTGGAAGATATTCCCCCATGTATTTTTCTAAAAAGGTTTTGTAGTTTTACATTTTTTTTCAAGTTTGTGATATATTTTGAATTTTTAGGTAAGGTATGACGAGTCTTAGATTAAGGTTCATTCTTTTGCCTATGGATGTCCAGTTGCTCTAGCACCATTTGTTGAAAGGCTATCTTCTATTTGGCAATTAAAAAAAAAAAATCATTTGGGCATTATTGTATGGCTCTATTTCTGGGTTCTTTATTCTCTTCCATGGATTTATATGTTTATCCTTCCATGAATACTGCACAACTGTATACTGTAACTATAAGTTAAGTCTTAAAACCAGATAGACTGGTTCCTCACACTTCATTTTTTTCAAAGTTGTTTTAGCTCTTCTAGTTCTTTACCTTTCCAGATGAATTCTGGAATAATCTTATCTATATAAAAACTCTTTATGGGATTTTTATAGGTAAAACTGTATATTAATTGGGGGAGAACTGACAACTTTACTATGATGAGTCTTCCAATCCATGAACACAGTATGTTTCTGTATTTGTTTGTATCTTCTTTGATTTCTTTTATCATTGTTTAGTTTTCAGCATTTAAGTCCTGTATATGTTTTCTTAGATTTACTCCTAAGTATTTAACTTTTTGAACTCATTGTAAATGGTATTGACTTTTTTTGTGTGTGTGCCATGTGTTCATTACTTGTATATAGAAATACAATTGATTCTTGTATGTTTATCTTGTATCTTGCTGAACTCACTTAATAGTTTTAGGAGTTTCTTTTCTACATACCTTGAGATCTTCTACATAGTTGATCATGACATGTATAAATAAGGACAGTTTTACTTCTTCCTTCCCAATGTATATGCCATTTATTTACTTTTTTTGTCTTATTGCATAGACCTTCTAGCACCATGTTAAGAGCAATGAGAACAGACTCCTTGTCTTGTTCCCAATCGTAGAAGGATGCATTCCGTCTTGACCATTCAGTATAGTATTAGCTGTAGGTTTTTGCTCTTTATCAAGTGGAAGAAGTATCCCTCTATTCCTATCATTCTGAGCATTTATCATGAATGGGTATTAAATTTTGTCAAATGCTGGGTTTTTTTGCATCATTTGATATAATCATGTGATTTACTCTCTTGAATTTTGAATATTATCCAGCCTTGCATCCCTGTAATAAACCTCACTTGGTTTTGGCATATAATCCTTTTTGTATGTTGCTGGATTGTATTTACTAATCTTTTGTTGAGCACTTTTGCATCTATATTAATAAGGGATGTTGGTGTGTAGTTTTCTTCCTTCCTGTCTCCTTAAATCATGCAAAGCATGCATGGGAATTATCGGCATCAAATTCAGATTGAGTTTACATGTAGGGAGGCAAGAAAGAGAAGGGAAATGAGGTGAAGAAGCATTACCCACAAGGTTTTAGTTAAACTGTAACTATAATATTCTATTTCTTAAAAAATAATTAAGCAAAATGGAAACGTTAAATTTGACAAAACTAGGGTGCCTCGGTGGCTCAGATGGTTAAGCGTCTGCTTTTAGCTCGGATCATGATCCCGGAGTCCTGGGATTGAGTCCTGCATTGGGCTCCCTGCTCAGTGGGGAGCCTGCTTCTCCCTCTGCCTGTCTGTCTCTTATGAATAAATAAATAAAATCTTAAAAAAAATTTTTTTTGACAAAACTAGATAGTGGTTATACAAGCATTCCATGCCATTATTCCTTTTACTTCTTTCTATGCTTGGAATGTTTGATAGTTTTGTTTTGTTTTGTTTTTAAGAAAAATAAAAACAGTAAAAATATTTTGCTAAAGGACCCAGGCACCACCTATAGCTTATTTTAGGAGTAGAAATTCCAAAAGAAAAGGGAGTAGTAAAAATTCACAAAGACCACTGTGAAGGAGAGTGACACAGTCAGTGTATGTAAAGTTAATCCATTTGTACCTGTGTAGCTGGCTAATAAATGTTCAATTTAAACCTCTGTGTTTGAGGTACTGAGTACCTATGGAGTCCACAGGCTGAGCCTCACGTTACAACTATTTCTTCTCTTTTGCTGTTTCTCTCTATGTTCCAATGTCTTTTTCTTCCCTCTTTCCTAGATGTGATGCTAGTCTAATGTTTTGTCCTTTCATCTGTTGATGAGAAGCGGGAAATATGTCTTTATTTCAATTGATCCCTTTTCTAAGTCAAAGGGCACACACGCGAGAGACTTAAGCCAAGTCTCTATGCCTATAAAAATCCTCAAAGAGGTTTTTTTCAAAAAGTGGGAGGTAACATTTTCAGGATCCTCCTGTAGAAGCCAGTTTTCTTTTCCCTTTTATCTCTAGCCTTCCTTACATAGAAAGCTCTCTTTGTTGAAGTTCAGTACCAGGACAGGTATGTGTGTCAAGTGTTTGTTACCTATTAAAAGAGCTACTAATTTGATAATATATGTCTTAAACATGCTCACAAAAAATCCTTTGTTAATTGCTATAAGAAAGGATCAGACCCATTTGGTGTAAATGTTACATAGAATCTGATTCTATGAGGATTCTACCTGATTCATTTTAAAAATTGAAGGACTTTGTTAACATATGTCGTGGTTTTCTAAGCCAGCATAATAAGGTAATAGGACAAATTTTCAGTTAGCAGTCATATTTAGTTAAGCCCTATAGGTTCTGTATCACCAATAGACAAATCTAGGTTATTTATGTTAGGTGGTGATAAGTGCTATGGAGAAGAATAAATTAAGGTAAAGGAGAAAGAGAGTGCCAAGGCTGGGAGTGATTGCTCTTTTATATAGGTGGTCAGGGACAATACGTGAAATAAGTAAGAAAGGGAGGCATGTGATTCTGGGGAAAGAATATTTCAGCTAGAGGGAGCAGCAGTTACAGGGCTCTGAAAGTGAGATTGTACTTGACACGTTCAGGAACAAGGAAACCAGTGGAGGCTGGAATAAAGTGAATGAAGGAGATGAATAATAGCAAATGAGGTCGGAGGGTTGGGATGGAGGGTAGTCAAATCAAGGAAGGCCTAGGAAGTCAAGGTAAGGACTTTGGCTTTGACTTTGAATGATAAAGAAAGCCACTGAAGGATTTTCATCAAAGGAAGAACCTGATATAATTTATGTTTTTAAAAGGATTACTTTGGCTATGGAGAAGGGAAGATGCCTATTAGAGTCTTCCTTTATAATTTAGGAAAGTTTAATGAAATAATAACAGTTAATATTTATGTGCTAATAAATATTAATTATACTATATTTTCCAAATATTCTTTTATTTAATAATAACCACAACACTATGAAGTAGGGTCCTAATTATCTCCCATTTTACTAATGAGGAAAGTGAAACACAAAGAGGTTTAGTAAATCACCCAAATCCACACAGCCACTAACTGTCAAGAGTTTGGATTCCAACTCAGGCCGTCTAACTTCATTGATTCCACTCTTAATTAACAAAAATGCCAAACTGCCTCTCGTACTTCATGGTGGTATTATGAAGAATATGTGGGTATATATAGCTTTAAAATGTTAAAATTCACCAAGTATATAAAACCAATGAAGTAATGGAAAGAATAGGATTGTTACAATCTATATATTCTATAAATATTTAAATAAATTCTATAAGTAGTTTTTAGGGCAGAGGAAAGAACTTGTGGTAGATCATTGACTTGAGGGGGAAAATAAGCTGGTAAAAAATATGTCTAGTGTGTGAAGATAATTTTTATTGAAGGAGAACATTTCTCTACATATTTAATTAAAAGGCTAGTTTAAAGGACAGGAAAGGATTATAATCTAAGTGGCAATATTTAGGCTGGTTGAGAATTGATTGTTGCTGGATAAGATTAATTTGAATAAGATCAGCAAGTACTACAAAAAAACTAAAGTAAAAGTTTTTGTCATCCTATAGAAGAATGATCTTATGACATGCTACGATATGTTCTGAAAGTACCTACTTCAAAAATTTTTACCTATTTGCCGGATTGAACTGGGTTTCAAGATCAGTTCCATTTCAAACGAAAATGCTTCTAGTGGTGGTTTAAGACACTTTTTTCCTGTTTGGTATTTAAACTGAGTCATCCAATTTGAGACTATTGTGTCACATTTTCCACCTTTCATTCTCCTCAAGCGGTAGGAGTCAGGAGAAACACAAGTGATGAACATTAGTGGCAGAGTGTGTGGTTACAGGAATCAATAAACCACAGGATGCTTCAGATTCTGAAACAGTGAAAAAAAGGTGAGGCCACTCTGTGGAGTCCACAGAAAGAGTTATTGTCTAAAGCTGGTGGTACTCAAGAGTGCAAGGACCCAGCCCATAATTAAAGCTTCCCTATCCCATTATAACTCTTTCTACAGAGACATCCTGAGAGAACCCATAACCTTGACCATACCTGAATTTTTACAAAATTGATGTTTTATAAAATAACAATGCAGTTTAGTAAAAAAATAAACACATGCTGTGTAGTATGTAAATTGTTATTGCTACGAGGTTACACACCCTTGCGAGCAGATTAAACAAAGCCTCCAGGCCCAGATTTTAAGACCTTAAACCTGTTCATTCTAATCTCTCCAGTCTCTTGTGATGACCTAAAGCATCACAACCTCAAAAAAACTGTTTAGGATTTATATTTTGTATTTTTCTTAAAATTCTTTCTTGCCCCTGGCCTGATTTTTAAAGTTCATTTTAATCTTCCATACTTAATTGCATAACTCAGACTTAAACTTTAGTTGCCAAGTCTTTAATTGAACAGATATACGCTGTACTCTGTGAATTCTAGATTAGCCAAACAAAAGAGAAAACTAGGAAAGCCCTAACAGTGCTTCCAGTTTTAACATGTCACTTGTCTGCATTTCTTCAATTCCGGCTTTTATCCACTTAAATCGAGTGGTGTTAGCTTAGATAGAGACTTCATAATAGAAGTAAGCTTTTAGAAATGAATTTTAAAAGCAGAGGACTTTTTCATTGTTTCAGGAATGAAACAGAAAATATGACAGTAGACAGGAGACAGTAAGAATGAAGATGAACGAAATGATTTAAAAAGACACAGTCTTCAGAATTAGAGAGAAGAGAGATGTTGATGGGGGCAAATTGAAGGAGGTCTTTCAATATGAAAACAGTACGTATAGCTGCTCCTCATGTATATTTAAAATAAGCAGCCCTTTAGCTTGCCTGTGTAAAGCCAATATCCACTGAGCACCCACCATGTGCCCAACAGTACTTTACTTGTCTCAATTTATTTGATCCTCACAACAACAATATGAGGTCATTACCACTATTTCTCCTATTTTATGGAAGAGTAAGTGAGGTATGGAGAAGATAAAGAACTTGACCAAGATTATATACCTTATGAGTGTTGATACCAGGTTTCAAACTCAGACTGTCTAGCACTGGAGTCTCTGCCCTTAACCACTAGGCTAAATCAACTCTTAAGATTGCAATCCTGTAATGTTATATAGCAAATTTGAAAGTATTGTTTACATAAGTCTTATTTTATTGTGTATCAGAAATTAGGATAGTCTAAAGATAGAAATGTGCCAAGACTCAGGACCTACCAAGCATGTAATAGAAGCTTTCTGAGTTGGGAGCCTTGGTACAGTACCATATTTGACTATTTGAGAAAGAGGAGGGAGTTTCATTTCATACATTCAAAAGTTTTCCTATTCTCTATACTTGTTTTGTGTTGATAGAAACTATAGAAGCTATTTTCTAAGTTTATCTCTAAAAACAATTTTTGGAGACTCCTACAAAAAATGGATAGGTATACACAGATGAAAAAATAGGAAATACCAACTATGGAGGTATCTATTATAAATAAAATATGAGAATGAACATATCGAAAATTATCTAATTTACAACAAAATTTTAAAGTTAGTAATGGTTGTGTTTGTTGGTGCGTCTCTGAGTGATTTTGCTCCTTCTTTCTGCTTTTCTTGATTTCCAATGTTTCTTTCACTAACTTTTTCTCCCATTATAATAGAAGTCATTTTTTAAAAGCTTCATGAGTTTGAATCAAGAAATTTAATTAAAGAAGATTCCATAATTGATTTATAATTTTTAAAGTGGACTGATATAACTTAGTGCATTATAAACTTGTGGAGGGCAGAGAATATATGGTCTCCTTCTTATAACTTCCCACTGTATCTATGCTGACAGATACTAGCGGTCTAATATGTAATCATTAACAAAAAATAAACAAAATAAAACCCTTATTGGGGACTGTTGAATTCACCAGAGGGAGAAATAAAATAAAATTTAAAATCATCAAAAGCTGGTGTAGGAGAAGCAAGTCCTGAGGAGTCCCAAGTGATGAAAATAAGGGAACTTAGAGCAGAGTAAGAAAAACCCCTAAGTACCAGAGCTGCCTATGCCATATTATAAAAGTACAGCAGCTTCAGTTTCCTCCAAAATTTGCAGTTTGCCAAAAGTAACTCTTGTGATTTCACCAGAGACTTTCTAAAAATATACGGGAGGTGATATCAAAATCAAACAAGATTCCAAAGAAAATTACAAGCTGATCTTTCTCGTGAATATAGATAGAAAAATCCTTAACAAAATGCTGGCAAATTGAATTCAGGAATATATAGAAATTATTAGAAATTATCGCCACATGGAATTTATTCCAGGAATGCATGGGTGCTTCAACATTTTAAAATCAATGAAATTCACTATATTAACAAAGAGAGAATCACATGTTCATCTCTGTAAATTTTTTTTATCTTTGATAAATTTTATAATAAAAACTAGGAGTAGAAAGGAACTTCCTTAACCTAATTCAGAGGATCTACAAAAATCCAGACCAGAATTCAAAACAAGACAAAGATGCCTGCTATCATCACTTCTATTCAACATTGTACTATACTGTACAATACATTGTACTGTAAGTATACAATAAGACAAGAAACCAAAATGAAAAAAGGAAGAAGGAAAATCATCATTATTCACAAATGACATTAGTATACATGAAAAGCCCAAATGAATTGACAATCTTCATGTCTTTGGGTTAGGGCATATTTCTTAAACAGGTCACAGAGTGTTAACTACAAAGAAAAAATGAGTTCATTGCACCACATTAAAATTAAGAATTTCTGTTCATCAGAAGACACCCTTTAAAAGAGCAAAAAGGCATACCACAACCTGGAAGATAATTACAAAAGATGAGCTGACAAAAGACTTGTATCTATAATATACAAAGAACTCCTACAAGTCAATAAGAAAAAGGATAACTCAGAAGTCTCATAAAATCGTAAAAATAAAAAAAGAATAAATGAATTACAACTACATATGCCTCACTAAAGAAATTATCTATATGGCAATAATCATATGAAAAACTGCTCTCAGCCTTATTAGACATAAGGGAAATGCATATTGAAACAATAAGAATAGCTAAAATACCAACAGTCAGAAAAAGAGTGGAATTCTCATGCACTGCTGGTGGGAGTATAAATTAATAAAAAGTACTTCGGCAACAACTACAAAACTGTACATACGCATTATCTCTACCCAGCAGTTCCACTCCAGGTATGTTCATGAAAGGCATGTTCTAGAATGTCTATAACATATATTTATAATGGCCCAATACCAGATATATTTATATAACCAGATTTATTTATAACAGCCCAAACATTCTTCAAGAGGAGAATGGATAAATAAGTGGTGTAGTCACACAATGGAGCATTTTACAGCAGAGGTCAATACACTTTTTCTGTGAAGAGCCAGATAGTAAATATTTTAGATTTTGTATGCTGTACAAATTTCTGCCCCAAGTACTCAGTTCTGTCGTTATAGCATGAAAGCAGCCACACACAATACTTAAACCAAAGAGCAGGCTGTATTTTTTTAAATACAAAAATACAATACTTTATTTGTGGACACTGGAATTTGAATTTTATTTAATTTTCACATGCCATGACCATTCTCTTTCTTTTGATTTTTTAAAACCACTTAAATATATAAAAATCTTCCTTAGCTCGCAGACCATAAAAAAAAGGAAACAAGGCCACATTTGGCCCAGTGATTTGGCCATGTAGTTTGCCAAACCCTGTTCTACAGCAATAAGAATGAATGAATTGGGACGCCTGGGTGGCTCAGTCGTTAAACATCTGCCTTCGGCTCATGTCACGATGGCAGGGTCCTGGGATCGAGCCCCACATCGGGCTCCCTGCTCGGCGGGAAGCCTGCTTCTCCCTCTCCCACTCCCCCTGCTTGTGTTCCTGCTCTCGCTATCTTTCTCTGTCAAATAAATAAATAAAATCTTAAAAATAAAAAAAGAATAAATGAATTACAACTACATATGGCAATGTGAATTAATCTTACATAATTTTGAGTAAAAAATGTGGATGTAAGATAGTACATACTGGTGGATTCCATTTATATGAAGTTCAGAGGTAGGCAGAATTATCCTATGACATTCAAAGTCAAGGCAGAGGCTCCCCTTGGGGTAGTTGCTAGTGACTACATAAGAAGGGCTTCTTGGACTTAGTAAAGTGTTCTGTTTCTTGGTCTGGATGCTGGTTAAACAAGTGTGTACACTTAGTGAAAATTCATAGATTACATAGATTACTTCTGATTTAAGCTCTTTTCAGTATGTATGTTATTTGAATCAAAGCAGTATTAAAATGGGAGGCTATTAGTTACATGGAATTGGAGAGGGGGGAAAGAGGTATATACAACAGTAGTTTTCTACCAGGAAAAAAAGAATGACAGAAAAAGCACAGTATCAATGGCACAACTTTTTTTTAAAGATTATTGAAAAAGTTAAATCATTATATCAATGACAAACGGAATTCCAAAACAAAAGAGAGCTGGTGAAAATGCAATGAACTGTTATAAAATGGCTGAAGTTTTTAATTCCTCTTCAAGCACTGTTTTAAAAGGTCATTTCTCTATTTCTTAAGGAAAATGATACAAATGGACTTCATTGTTGAGGAAATCTCCAAAAGGAAAAAAAAATCAGGGGATTGTTTGATGTTTCATTAAACTTCTAGCCTTTTCAAGCATCTCCGAATATGGACTTAGTTCCCTTCTGAGGTCTTTGGATCCTGGTAGTACTACAGTTACAAGTAGGTCATACTAAAGTCCCAACCATGCAGGCTTGAGAAAATATAGCCTTTTCATTTTATGCTCTAGATCCAAAATTTACTTTTCAGTTTTTATACCCAAAGAATTTAAAAAATTTTTTGTCCAAAAAGACATACTGTATATTTAAACTTGTAGTGATTTAAGTTCCATGGGTCAGTTCCATTGTTTCAGTGGTAGGTGTGGGAGATTTAAGAACTTGTCTCAGGGTTTGCTGCGGCAGGCAAGGGACAGCTTTAGCCACAGAATTCCATGAAAATTTATAATAATTTTTTTAAACTAAGAATGTATATAGGGAAAAGGAAGCTGTTACATAATTAGAAACCAATAATAGAATTTTTTTACTTATCATCTGTCACTGAGCTTTGGAATAAGATAAATGTAGTTTTTAGAGCTAGAATACTATAAACTTGCTGAACACTGTCTTTACAGCTCAGAGTGTTTGCATAATGCAGCATTAACTTATTTTCCGTTGCTTTTGCAATTCACCTTCTTTGTAATGTTACTAAAAAATTTTTTTACCAAATTTCTTTTGTTTAAAACCTACTTTATGTATATATATTTTATCCTCTTGAATTGTCTTCTTCATTTACAGACCAGCACATACAAACCATTCCAGCCTGATTTCTAGAATTTTTTATAGTTAAAAAAAAAACAAAAACCCTGCTGCTTATGGCTATGATACCTGGTATTATTTATGGGTTTTCATAAAAAAGGGGGGGGTGAGAAGAAAAAATACAGTGCTCTCTGGCCTCTCTCTACCTTCTCTTCCTTCTCTATTCCCCCTCTCCACAGAGGAGTTTAATTTTAAATGATAAATGTGGAAATTAGAGACCATCGAGAAAATCCAATTTGGTGAGGAGTTTTAAAAATCCCATAATAAACGCAGAGTGAAATGTATGATTTAATGCAGGGCGCCAATGGCTGCTATTATGGGCTATTAGCAAATCGGGGCTGAGAGTGAATCTTTATCACTTGGTGAGTGCGGGTTGGTCCTGCCTTTCCCTCTGCTATTGATTTGTAGCTGCTTGTCATAATGACACCGGGAAGCAATGAATGGAAGATGTGCTTTTGATAGGATTCAGGGGGGTCTTGGTGGGGGGAGAGAAAATTCAGCAAGTTTTCTATCTCTTCTGCCTGATTAGATTTTTTTCTTCTTTTAAGAGCTTTCACATTCCAATAAAAATGCTAAATCAGCTCTGTACCAGAATTGTTAGGGTGTAAATAGCTAGTCACATTTAAAGGAGGAAAAGACATAGAAATACCAACCAGACTATGTAATGTTAGATGAATTTGACTTTATAGAAATGGAGTTATGTATGTGCGCGCATGTGTGTGTCTGAACACACGAAGGGCAGGGTGAAGGAGTGTCAAAGCATAATGCTATCTGTACACTTGGTATATAAAGATACACCTGTATTTTTGTAAGAATATGATGGTTTCCATTCCATATATGATAGAAGGTGGTCTAGCTTTATGTTAATGTCCATTTTACAAAGGGGATACATTGTGTGTGTGTGTGTGTGTGTGTGTTTAACTCCATAAAGGACACACAGAACCAGGTATACTTATGCTGATGCTTAAGAAAATTAAACCCTGTAAATCTAATTGGTCATACCAGAGCTTTACACAAAATTTTCAGCATAGGGAAAGCATACTGTTTGAGAACAAAGGCACTCACTCATAGTATGATACAATGGAGAAAAAAAAAGATTTCACTATAGAAAATCTACATAAAATTTTCTTTAGAATGAGTTAGCTATGGTTATATGGAAATGGTTGGTTGCAGTCTCAGTACATTTCATTCTACCTTTTTAAGAGGAAACAATTGCTTTCCTTTCAGGTTCTTTTATTCCAAGATGATGCAAGGCATTAGAGTCCTTGTCTTGCATGCAAAAGTGCATGCATGCAGGCGGTATGATAATAAAGCAATTGATATGGCAGATGCGGACATGAAGGAGGAATGCATTCATGGAACATATTAGACCATTTTGTTAGTTGTATGACGGGCTAAAACCCACTTTCCCACCTGTTTTATTTCTCAGGCAAGTCTAGATGAGACTTTTAGTAAGAAGAGCACAAATTTTCAGATAGATATTTGTTAAATATTTGCGGTTATAATGTATCCCACACCGTTGAGGGGCACCTCGTTTAAGTCATTTAAGTGTCTCAGTCATTTAAGTGTCTGACTCTTGGTTTTAGCTCAGGTCATGATCTCAGAGTCCTGAGATCAAGCCTCACATGGGGCTCCATGCTTAGCACGGAGTCTGCTTGTCCCTTTCTCTCTCTTCTTCCCTCCCCCCTTTCTGTCACAAATAAATAAACAAATATTTTTTAAAAATAAAATAAAATACATCATTGAATTTAAGCAGGGACCAGGTATGGAAAATAAATACCATCTGGATTCTTAAAGACAAACACCACCAGGTTTTCTAGTCTGTGGAAATAGACATGAAAAAATTAGATAGGCCTGGTTTATAGAATTTAATGTCAGGGACCCAAAATGTGGCTTTGAAAAGAAAATCAGAACTATTAAAATAAATGTATTTCTCACATCTGAAATAAAAAGGGCTGTATCCTACTCTAGGTATTAATTTCACTAAAACTGGTGGGGGGGGTATGTGTGGGTGTGTGAGATTTAAAATCAATAGTAAATGATATGGATATTTATAGAGATGTGGACCAAGAACAGAGACAATTTTTCTGCAGTTAGAACTTGTGCTCTATAGGGACTACTTCCTACTAGCCATACCACCTACCTGAAAGGACCTAATGAGAGCTTGCACCTCTTCAGACTTTGAGAACAATGTCCTTTAACAGAAAAGGTTTCACAGGCTATGTAAACAGCTGTCAGAGTTCATACACTCCCATCTCCCATTCAAGGACTATGACTAAACTGTGATAAATTAGAATGTTGCCATTTATTATGTATCATTTATTAAAAACTAATTAAGGGCAGAAAGAGGCATTTCTCCCATTTTTCAGTGGGGGTTTTATTTATGTATAGTAAGTGATTATTGTTCGGTCTATATATGGCTGTTTCATACTACAATGAATTATATGTATTAAAGTAATAATACCATATGTTCACACAGCCTTTGTTCTGAAGTAAAAGCATAATTAATCATTCCCAGAGCACAATGAAGTAGTCGTTTCCATATTTTATATATGATTTCTACTGTTATCCAACCAAAAGCAATAGAGTTGAAAATAGAAGTGTGAAAGATTTTTATTTTTCTTACCCTAAGGTTCTACAAAATATGAATGTAAGATATCTCATTCTATAAATTGGGGTAAATATATATTTTATAACTTGGAAATTTTTCTGAAATATCTGTACTATTATTTGCTAAGAAATATATGCAAAGTTATAATAAAGTTTATTTTTGGCATGATATGTCCCATAGTTATTTCCTCTTTTAAAGTGACAGGGTGAGCATTTTCCTACTATTGAATACTTTACCTGTTTGAGGATTATAAGTATGATATACAAACTATCAACAACTTTTCTGATTGAGATTAATTCAAATAAATATATGAGATGAGTTTATAGTTTGTTTACTGAGCGTTTTACATATATTAGGTGCTAGTATCATTGTTATGGTTGCTTTTATTATAGTTGAACAACATAGGGATAAGTCCCAGAAGAAAAAGTGCCTAGTATTTACAGATATAAATAGAATGAGGGAAGGGAGAAAATCAAGGCAATAATAAATCATTATTTTGTGTAAATAGGAGACTAAAAATAAGGCAAATAAGATGGAAGAGAATTAGAAATTCTTGGGCATAAAAATATTAACAAATAACAGGTAATAAAAACAGGGCATTGAAGAAACTGTCAGAATAAATGGAAATGAAGATGTTAAACAGAATTTAACCTATTGTTTTATACATCCATTATCTTCTTAAGCTTTTGTGGGATAGCAAAAGAGAAAGATCTTTTCTAGAAATGTTTACAGCACAGTAAAATTTCTATAAGCTCTGTACATTATCACACTAATCCTCCCCATTATCAACACTCCTGTGCGGTTTCTGGCAAGAGTTACGGCCCCTGTTCGATGGAGAAGCTGAATCACAGTGGAGATCACTGACTTTGTCAAGGTCAGTGGTGAGTCAGAGAAGGAAATAGAACCCAGAGTTTTTTACTTCAAGTATAGTGGCCCTTTTATATCCCTCTCTGTCTACTGTTGCTGTCAATTTGCTAGAGCCCCTGTTCTATTTGGACACCACTGAAGGATTTAGATAACACAAGTACTTGAAGGCCATATTTGAAGAACATTCCCTCTCTAAACATCGTCCTATTCTAGAAATCTTAGGACATGTTACCTTCTATTTGTGCATCTTATATTTTTGGATTGGCATTATTAACATTTTGTTTAATTGCTTTTTCATACATTGTACACATTTAAACTTAAACTTACTTTAGTGTTCTTAGTTTCCTCATTTGTCAGAACACTATTTCAGAGATCTTATATTTACACATGTTCTGGACCAAGTGTCTGACTGATCCTCACTTTAATTATTAAACACAATGACAGCAATACATAAATGTGCACACATACGCAGACATACTACATACATATATACGTGCATTAACATGAATGGCCCTTTTTTAATATTCAGCTTTTCCTAACTTTCTCACACTCTGGCTTTAATTCTTTGTACAGGAGCTCTTTTAAAAGGGAAAAAAATATGCCCAAGGTAAAGTGGTAACTTCATAAACTTATGAAGTTATACCAATCTCATGGTTCAAATTCATGTGTGTGTATTAAACAATGAAAACACTGGTTTCCAGGAACACTCCTTTAAATTTCTTTGTACCACTGTCAAAAACTGTTCAAAGGAATACATTGCCATTATTTAATGCTGCCTTTTGGAATATCTTACGTTTTCTTTTTCCTGGAATTTAAAGGTACACTTGCCTTATAGTCAGGTAATTTGTTTTTCTGTCTTCTCCCTTCTGGATTTTGATTAAGCATGAACAAAATTTTTTACTATATGTCACCAGAAATTAAAAGTTTAATACAAATAAGTTTTTAAAGATTTTTCTTAGGTTCCCACCAGTCTAAGTAAATAAGTTTCCAGAGATTGAGATGTTGAGAGAAGCAATTATTGTCACTACTAACTTTTTTTATTGAGAAAACGCCTGGGTTTTTTTTAGATACTGTGAAGCACACTAAAATTTTTGCAGATTATTTTCTCTAAAAACTAGTCTTTCAACAAAAAGCATGTTATTTTAAAAATAGATGTATCTCATTTCATAAAAGTTAAAAAAAAAAACAAAATCCTCCCATTCTTTAATATATTGGGGTAGTCTTACTTGGCTAGCATTACAAGCCAGGAAATTGTTCTGAAGCATCATTTCTCTTTCTCTTTTGGCTAAGGTTTCAAAGAAAACCTAAGGTCCAGTATAACCAGAACAATTCATGAAAAAAAATTGGTATGAGCACATTTCTTTTGCAAGTCAGCACTAGAGGGCGCTCTTCAGCAGGTTGCCAGATAAGGCCTTTCTTACTGGTTATCAGAGCCTGACTTGGTAATGGAGGTGTGAGGAGCTTGGAGGAAGGGGGACAGGGACGGCATTTAACCTTTTGGAAGATCTCCTCTTCCCAAAAGACTAGAAAATCGCAATCACTGCCAATACTACAATACTATATTTCATAAAACACATTCTTAGAATTTTCCATGACGCATTCATCTCTTAGAAATTCATAATCTCAGTTACGTCCTAGTGTCTCTCCTTTCTACAGGAATGATGAAAGGTGATATTTTTTTAATTAAGTATCATGAGGTTTTTTCCCTACATGTTTCTGTTTATGTCAATATTCTTTTTCTACAGTAGGTGAATAGAAAAAAAAATAACTATTGGTACTTAATTTCTGAAAACAAGAAATGTATTTTTTTCTCCTTTTAATTTAAAACGGCTGAAATTAAACCCAATTAACATTTTTAATCCTCTCTGATAAACCTTTTTGCTGTCTTTTCATCCACTATAAATGAAAATATTCTTTTTTCCTTTACAGTTTGCTTTGAAGCAACTTGTGCATACTATTCTGATCCCCATCCTTACCATTTTATTCTAGTCCACAAATGGGGTGTGATCTCTAAATCTCTTCTAATTCTTTATTTTTTTTCCTTCCCTTTTTTTTCTCTTATGTTTTCATTTTCTTTTTCTTAATACACCAAGCTATAAGGCTGCAGGAATGAGAGTGGTATCTAAAGGTTATTAACTTAGTTTTTCTAACAAGAATTCTCAATCTTTGTCAACAATTGCATTTAGATATCTACATACAGTAGAAATACAGTCTACAGATTCCCAATGTTAAATGGTTATGGTAGGGAGGCAGCAGAGCATAGCAATTAAGAGATTGGGCTTTGGAGTTAGATCAGCTTGAGCTCCTACTGACTATGAGTCTGAGCAAATTATTTAATGTCTATATACCTTAATTTCTCTATCTGTAAAAGGGGAATAATAATACTTTAAGAGGACTGAAGGAGAAATACACATATCACACAATAAACACTAAGAAAATATTTGTAATTATTATTTGTATTTAGCTATAATCTCTAATAATTAATATTGCCCTATTTTATGCAATACCTGTTTGTTATAAAGTCTTAAAATTATTTACTTGATTTTTGTTAAGTTTTAAGTAACAACAACAACAAAACAATGTGAAATTAGAGATTGCATTGTCTTGATTTTTAAAAGAACTTTGGGAATAAAACCAGGGCCAGGGCCAGAGCAGCAATAAAAAGGTGACTATGTCCCAAAATTTAAGGAGGTACTTGCTCTTAGGTGCCAATCCTGTGGTTGCATGATGCTGAGACTGAGCATCTCCTTGAATTTTGGGTCGTAAGCATTTTTCTTGCCTCAGTCTAGTCCTGGCCCTAATAAATTTTCACTTTGGCTTTGGTTTAAGTTCATGGAATCAGTGCTTATCAAAAAAGATAATTTGCATATGGTTGAGTTTATATGCAGGACCTGGGCATAGAAAAGTTTAAAGAACCTTATTTATCCAAGACCTTCCAATCTATGGACTGACTTGAAGATTCGAAGTATCTTTGTCACTCAGATGGGTTTTTAACTAATAGTAATAAAATGCCTTCAATATCTTGAATACTAAATATGATATAACAACCGTTTTTATTTATGTCAGGCATATTATGACCTAAAAATCCAACTTTAGCCATTAAATCCTTTGGGGAATTAAATTTATCTTTGACACAGCACGTTTAAAGCATTCTAGTAAGGTTACCAATCATTCTTATTGCACACAAGTCATTTCAGTTGAAAAATGACTAAAGTAAAATAAGAATCACCAGTCTTACATCCAGAAGCTAAAATTACATGCAGGTTTAGACTGTAAATAGCTGCATTGCAATTTAGTAAAGTGACAATGCTAGTGTTTGTTTTGGTCATCATTGAGAGATATACATCCATAAGGGAAGAAAGGTTACCTTCTTGTGTTTTCTTGCCGGACTAAAAATTTATATCTGATCAAAGAACCAACATTCCTGCTCTTCAGAGACATTGTGTCCTCCATATTGCACTCAGTTCCAAAGCATTCCTTACACTAATAGTGGAAACACTTATTCTGTTCATTACTTTCATTTTAAATCTAACTCTTTGAAACTTGTATTGTTGTCTAATTTCATCCCATTTTCATACTTTCAGGGGACTTCAGTATATCAACAATTGCAAACATAAAAGTGTATGTGTAAAAAAGACTATAGGCATAAAACAAGATTTCTTGATTAAATGATAATACACAAGGATGTCTACTTAGAATGTTTTCCTAGATTCTCTTGATTTGCAAATTCCTGTCACCTAGTAAGTTTTTCTTCTTTTTTTGGCTGTGATCCTTTTTGGTTCTAATAAACTGAGTTAGATTTTCATACAGCCCAAGAAAACTAAGTCTATTGACTTTTGAGGAGGTGTTCCTTCCTGAAAGTCAGAACTGAAACCTGTTCCTAAACAGAGTTACTGTTGAATGACATATTGCTGTAGATGATATGTTTCATAGTTATATAGCATGAAGCAATTTAAGGTAACTGAACAGGAGACTAATTTCTGTGTCATTTGAACAAACCAGTAAACTTATTTGATATTCCTAAAATCTTTGTTCTCCTCATAGTTTGTATCAGAGTAAAGCTGTCATCATTTGTTCCTACATTATTACTATAAATATGCAATGTTTACTCTCTACACAATAAGTCTTCAAAAGATTTTGACTGCTATAGTTGCTACTGTTTCTGAGAGGGATGTTTAATGTAAGATGTACTGAAAAAATAATCTAATAGAATGGTTAGGAGTGCAGTCCTACATTCGAACTCTGGCTCCCGAAAGAGTTAAATTACTTCTCAAACTCTTAATTTGTTCATATGTAACATTAGAATAATGATAGCACCTATCCCATAAAGTGATTAGAAAAGTTAAGATAAAACATTTAAGTGCTGATCATTATTTGATATGGAAGGCTCATGAGAATTTGGTACAGTACATGTGTTCTTTTCTCCCAAAATATTAAAATAACTTGGGTTTTAATTTTTATTTTAAAAAATTGGAGAATATTCTGTCTTTTAGGAGATCTCATCCATACCCAGGCTTCAAATTATCTGCTTTAATTCTTTTTTTTATTTTTATTTTTGATTCTTAAATTTCTATCTTTAGTCCAGATTTTTGTTCTGCTTGACATCTCTAAACATAGCCCAAAATCAACATGTCCAGAACTGCACTCATGATCTTCAAACCCCCACCTTGAAAAATAAAAGCAAAAATCAATTCTTTTGTCTCCCATTCCTTACCTTCTGTAAATGACTTCACTATTTGTCCAATTGTAGAAACATAAGAATCATTTTTTATGTCCCTCACCATGTCCAGTTCAACACATTCCATTAATTTTGCTTTATAAATATCTTTTAAATTCAACCATTCTGTCCATATCCTCTGCTACCATCGTAAGCCAATATCATCTTTCACCTGGCCTACCACAGGAGTCTCCTGTTTTCCCCACATCCATTTTTGCCTCTGACAGTCACTTCTCCACATCACAACCAAGGTAATCTTTTTAAAAAAATACAAATCTGATTATTTCTCTCCTGTTCATGAAACTCTTCAAAAACTTTGCATTTCTCCTAAAATGAAGACTTAATATCCCAAACATGGTATTCCAAGCTGAGCATGATCTGGGCTTTGTCTCACTCTCCAATTACATTATATCACATTCTTCCCTTTACTTCCTATTTCAGTCACATGCCTATTAAATAGGATCTTTGCCCAAATCTTTCTTTCTGTCTGGAATGAGGTTTTTCTCCCATCTCCATTTTCCCTAAGTAACTCCTAATCATTCTTCAGATCCCAGCTTAGCATTGAATTCCTCAAATCTTCGCATACTGTCATTCCTTCTATGAATCAGTTTCCTTTCTTCTATGCTTTCATAGATCCCGTTTATGTAATTTTTAACAATATACTTGTATAATTATTTTATTAAAGTCTATAAACTATGAGAGTGGAATCTATGTCTAGTTTTGCTCTCAGCTGAATCACCTATACCTACAAAGATGGCTAGAACATAATAAATATTGTCACATAAGAGAAGGAAAGTAACCACACTTGATAAAAGAATGGCAATATTCTACATCTTCAGATATAAAGAAATCTTAGAAAGCATGTAATCATATATTTTTTTTTTATAGAGTAGGAGACAACGTACTGAAATATACCTTACTCTGATAGAAGCTTTATCTTTGAAAAAGCTTTGACTAGATCATATTGATAGAAATGAAAGGCAGAGGGGCGCCTGGGTGGCTCAGTTGTTAAGCGTCTGCCTTCGGCTCAGGTCATGACCCCAGGGTCCTGGGATCGAGCCCCGCATCGGGCTCCCTGCTCCGCGGAAGCCTGCTTCTCCCTCTCCCACTCCCCCTGCTTGTGTTCCCTCTCTTGCTGTGTCTCTCTCTGTCAAATAAATAAATAAAATCTTTAAAAAAAAAAAAAAGAAATGAAAGGCAGGGCCAATCTCTGGAGTAAGCAGCCACAACCTATCAACTAAGCAGTTGTGTTTCCATAATTTCTATTTAATGAACCATTAAGAGTTATTGCAATTACTCTGTGTCCAAATAGCTTTAGTAGTTAATAACTTATTTATTATCTATTCTTCAATTGCCCTATTCCTCCATTGCATTCCAAAATAGTTTTACACATACAGTTTTACATATATGTATTTGGATGTGTATGCATGTATGTATGAACATATGTTCTTTCCTTCCTTCCCTTTATATCCATTCACCACAGAATCTATATGTTGAAGTATGGCATAAAAGATAACAGGAATAGGATGCAGGCTGAAGTTTGAGAGAGACTCTTTTATACCATAAAACTAGGAAAGCAAAATCACAAGACAAAATATTCACAAGGAGAAAGTGTCACAGAGTGCTTTAATAACTTACAGGACAATGTAGGATGTCAAAGAGACATCATCCCATTTTAATAATGAGCTAAAGCCAGACAATCTACAAAAATCATATCTTTCTTGAACCATGAGAGAATTGAGTTTGTGAGGCAACTAGGTAAACTGAATTCCAAAGAGTGACAAGCTTCACCAAGGAGAAATGGGACACAAGTTGTTTCAACTTTGTCATAGTAAAGAAGACATGACCTCCATTAGAGTATATAAAAATAAAACTAAAATTTTGCCAACCTCTTAAAGGCCTAGTGTGGGTAAATATGACATTTTAGAATCCGTAAGAGTCACAGGGTTTCTGCACTCACTTGCAAGCTCTTTTCCATAGACTTCTACTCCATGCTTATGAAAAAGATTGAGGGCAGATCAGTAGGTGGAAGAGAGTTTCTCTTGGCTACACTCAGGCATGAAATTCTACTTAGTTCCTGGACACTTTTCTCACACAAAGCTAAAATCTTAAGTCACTGGGGTGGGTAACAAGAAACTCTCACCTAGGATTCAAACAAAGGTTTGCTGCTTCTGGAGAAGGGGTAGACATCAAATCCATCACCCCCTGTAGGATAAGAGCTATTATTATTGAGGAGTTGAGGACAAATATTTTTTTTCATCTCGGTCTTTACTACACACAATGTTTAGGATTCGATAAAAAAAATTACAAGACAGACAAACTCAAGGAAAAACAATTTCAAAGAAGGAAAGCTATTAACAGAGCTAGACTAAGAGATGATACAGATGTTGGAAAATTTATACAAGGACTATTAAATAATCATGATTAATAAGTTTAAGAATCTAATGAAAAGGGTAGATGACATTCATGAACATGTAGGGAATTTCAGAGGAGATGAAAACTAAAAAAAAAAGTACTCAATAGATATGCTAGGAAAAAAATATCACAGATGAAGAATTCCTTTTATTGGTTTATCAACAGATAATACACACCTAAGGAAATAATCAGTGAACCTGAAGATAGGTCATTAGAAATTATCCAGAGTAGAAAATGGAGAGCAAAACAAAGTAGGGGTAAAAAACTGAACAGAGTATCCAAGAACTGTGGGACAATATCAAACAATCCAATTTATGTGTAATTGGAGTCCCAGAAAGAGGAAAAAGAGAACTAGAGAGAGGAAAAACTTGAAAACATAAAGTTGAGTATTTTCCAAAAATAAGTAAAGACAAAATAGCAGAAATTCAAGAGGACAAATAAGGTAAAACACAGACATGCCCCAAGGGACATTATATTTAAACTGCTAAAAAAAACAAAGATAAAATCTTGAAGGCAGCCAGAGGAAAAAGGAATATTATAAAGAAATGAAGATCAAAATTATGGCTGACTTCTCATCATAAAGTGTCCAAGATTGAAGAAAATGTACCAACACCTTCAAAGAGCTGAAATAAACTATCTTCCCAGAATTTTATCTCTAGGGAGAATTAATCTAAGAATTAGAATTAATCTAGGAATTTAAGGAGAAATAAAGATGTTTCAGTGAACAAAAGCTGAAAGAATTCTATACAAGAATATTAGAGGAAGTTGATCAAGCAGAGGCAGGATAATACCCAATGGAAATTTGGACCTACACAAAGAATAAAGAGTAGCAAATATGGGGAAATGTTGGTAAATACAGAGAAACTTTTTTCTTATTTTCTTATTTTTAATCTCTTTATATGGCCATGCAAAGCAAGGGTCAGCAAATTACAGTCCATGTACCAAATTTGACCCATGACCTGCTTATGTACAGCCTGTAAGTGAAGATTTTTTTTCATATTTTTAAAAGGTTATAAGAAGAAATAAAAAGACTATATTAAAGAAATCATATGTGGCCCCAAAAGCCTAAAATATTTACTATTACAACAATAGCACAAAGAATGGGGAGAATGAAATGGAAGTCTACTCTCCTAAGTTTGAACATTGTATATGAAGTGATATAATGTTTTGAAGGAAGACTATGATAAGCCAAGTATATGTGTATATTATAAACCCTACAGCAATCACTACATTTTAAAAAAGGAGGCACAATTATTAAGCCAGTATTAGAAATAAAATGGAACCATAAATGAACACTCAGTTAAATAGAAAACAACACAATATGGGCAGGTGGATGGGGAGGGGACAAAGTAAAAACTAACTGCAAAAAGGTAAGTATAAACCAAACAACATAATTGTCTATGTAGAAAATCCTAAAGAATCTACAAAACTAAGTGCATTCAGCAAGTTCATTGGATACAAAGTCAGTATACAAAAACCAATTATATTTCTCTATAGTAGCAATGAAAATTTGGAAATTTAAATTTTTAAAAATACCATCTACAGTAGCACCAAAAACCATGAAATAAGAGGGGGTAAATTTAACAAAACGTGTAAGATTTTGACAATGAAAATTACAAGATGCTGCTGAAGGAAATTAAAGAAGACCAAACTAAATATAGAAATATACTGATTGGAATTTTCAGTACTGTTGTCAGATCTCCCCAGATTTACTTAGAGATTTAGTGCAATTCCAATAAGAATTCCAGCAGACTTTTTAAACATAGAAATTGACAAATTTATATGGAAAGCAAGGAAACAAAGAACAATGTTTGGAGGGCTTACACCAGTTTATTTCAAGACACACTAATATTAATAATCAAGACAGTGTGGTATTTGCATACAGTTAGATCTACAGATGAGTGGAACAAAATAGAGTACAAAAAGAGATCCACATAAATATGGTCAATTGATAATTGACAGAGATGCAAAGTTGAGTCAAATGGGGAAAGGATAACCTTCAACAAATGATGCTAAAACAACTGGACATCCCTATACAAAAATAAAAGGGGGGAGGGCAGAATAAATCTGGACCCGTACCTTGTACATTTTACTACAAAAATTTTCTCACATGAATTTAGAGCTATCTATAAAATTTATAGAGGAATATGTAGAAGAAAATCTTGGTGACCTTGTATGAGGCAAAGATTTCCTTAAAAGAAAACAAACGCACTAACCATAAAAAAAAAAAAAAGTTCATGAATTAGATTTCATCAAAAATTTTAAAGGATTTCTATGTAGAGCATATGAAAATTCTTAAAACTCAATGATAAAAAAGACAACAAACTTTAAAATGGGAAACTGATTTGAACAGACATTTCATTAAAGTAGTCCGTTGGAAAATAAACATAGGAAAAAATGTTTAACATTATTAGTCCTTAGGGAAATGTCAGTTAAAACCCCCAATGAGATACCACTACTACGTCTAATAAAATGTCTGAAATGTTTTTCAAACCATGATAATTCTAACTGCTGGAAGGATGGATAGCAACTGGAACTGCCATATATTACTGACAGAGTGGTACAGGCATTTTGGAGAATAATTTGGTATTTATAAAGTTAAGCATTCATTTTAACAGATGACTTAGAAATCCTACTTCTCAGTATTTACACAAAAGATGTGTAAACCTGGAAAAGGCAAACTTATAAGGATAGAAATCAGATCAGTTGTTGTCAGAAGCTGGAAGTGGGAGGAGGAGATTGTAGTAAGAGGGCATGAGGAACTTTAGGGGTGGTGGAAATATTCTGCACCTTGATTGTGGTGATGATATTATAACTCAGTATATTTGTCAAAACTTACAGAACTGTATACTTAAGAAGGGTGAATTTTATTTGCCTTTAAAAAGACAAATGCTGCCCTTTATGATAATATGGATGAATCTGGAGGACATTGTATTAAGTGAAATAAGCCAGACACAAGAAGACGAATATCACATGATCTCATTTACATATGGAATCTTAAAAAAAAAAAAAAGTCAAAATCATGGTAACAAAGAATATTGGAGAGTAGAATGGTAGTTACCAGAGGCTGGGGGATTGGAAGAGAAGGGGGAAATTTGTACCCTTGATCAAAGGGTACAAAATTTCATTTCAAGGGAACAAATTTTCCAATTATAAGATGGTTAAGTTCTGGAGACCTAATATAAAGCATGGTGACTGAAGTTAGTAATGTTCATATGCTTGAAATTTGCTAAAAGAATAGGTATCAAGTGTTCTCACCACAAACACACACACATACACACACCAGCAATAACTATGGTTGGTGATAAATATGTTAGTTTGATTTTGGTAATCATTTCGTAATATATACAGATATCAAAATGTTGTATACTTTAAATAGATAATTTTTATCTGTCAAAAATAAAAATTGGAAAAACATGTGAATTTATAGTATGTAAATTATGTCTCATTAAAGCTGATTTTTTTAAATAAAAAGCAATATGACATTGGCTAAAACTTTATATAAAAAATTGACTATTGAAATTTTGAATATCATCATCAGGGTAAAACACCATGCTGTATAATCTCTAAGCTATAAATTTGAGTACCGTTTTTCAACTCTGGCTTCTAAGATTCAGTCCTATTGCCTCAAATATTATAAAAGTATATATAGGTTTCACTTTTGTAATTTTATATAGTCTGTATTATGATTGGAAATATCTCTACCACTCATTGATCCTGCTATTTCCAACCCCAAATGTGATACAGTTTCTCTTTTGATAGACTATTTAATTCTTTAAGAATTTGTATCCCTGGAGTGCCTGGATAGTTTAGTCAGTTAAGTGTCTGCCTTTGGCTCAGGTCATGATCCCCGGGTCAGTGGGGAGTCTGCTTCTCCTCCTCCCTCTGCCCCTCTCCCTGCTTGTGCTCTCTCTCTCTCAAATAAATAAAATTTTTTTTAAAAATTGTATCCCTGAACCACTGTGACAAGTGGCTCATATCTATTTGGGTAATAGGAGTTTCTATCACATTTCAAATGTTTAATAGCTATAATTATATTTATAACACAGTATTTATGGAGCACTAATGTGTTTTAAGCACTTCTTTATTCTTCTATGTCCTTACTGACCTTCAATCTATTGTTCTATCTATATATTCAGGTAAGAGTGTGAAAATCAATTTATACTTGGAGATTTGTCTCTTTTTCCTTTCAGGCCTATCGAATTTTTGGTCCTGTATTTTGAAGCTCTGTTATTAGGTACATATATATTTAGGATGTGTATGTCTTCTTGATGAATTTTCCCTTTTAACATTGTGAAATAGCCCTCTTTGTCTCTGATAATATTCTTTATCCTGGTGTCATTTTGTCTTATAATTAATATAGCCATGCCAGTGTTCTCATGATCTGTTTATGACTGTTATATATTTTCCCATCCTTCTACTTTTTTTTTTTTTTTAAGATTTTATTTATTTGAGAGCGAGAATGAGAGACAGCATGAGAGGGAGGAGGGTCAGAGGGAGAAGCAGGCTCCCTGCCGAGCAGGGAGCCTGATGCGGGACTCGATCCCGGGACTCCAGGATCATGACCTGAGCCGAAGGCAGTCGCTTAACCAACTGAACCACCCAGGTGCCCACCCATCCTTTTACTTTTAACCTGTGTCTTTATATTTAAATTAGATTTGTTAGAGACAGCATATAGTTAGGTTTTGGTTTTTATTCATTCTAACAATCTCTGACTTTTAATTGTTTAGCCATTTGCATTTAATTTTACATTACATTCATTTTATATTATCAATATAGGTGATTTAAATCAACTGTCTTTTCATTTATTTTCTCTTTGTCTCATCTGTTTCTTTTTTTCTGCCTTGTTTTGAATTACTTGAATATTTGTATTTTACCTCTTCTGTGGTCACATTAACCAAACCTGTATGTTTAATATTTTTAGTGATTGCTCTAGGGTTACATTACACATTTTAACTTCTTACAATCTACTGTGAAATAATAGTTTGCCTTGTCCAGTATAATATACCTATCTTACAAAAGTATACTTTTATTTCCCCTTCCTAACCTTTGTGCTACTGTTATCAAACGTTTTATTTCTATATAGCTACAAACCCCACAATACAATGGCATTATTTTTGCTTTAAACTAGGGATCACGGGTGCCTGGGTGGCTCAGTTGGTTAAGCGACTGCCTTCCGCTCAGGTCATGATCCTGGAGTCCCTGGATCGAGTCCCGCATCGGGCTCCCTGCTCAGCGGGGGGTCTGCTTCTCCCTCTGCCCTCTTCCCTCTCGTGCTCTCTGTCTCTCATTCTCTCTCTCTCAAATAAATGAATAAAAAATAAAAAATAAACTAGGGATCAGCAAACATTTTCTATAAAGGTCCAGATAGTAAATATTATTGGCTTGGTTACAACTACTGAACTCAGTCATCAGCCATACACAATGCATGAAAGAATGAGCTTGGGTAGTTTTCAGTGAAACTTTCTTTTTCCAAAACAAGGACTAATTCGGTTCTGGGGCCATAGTTTGCCGACTATTTCTCTAAACAATTATCTTATAAAGAGATAAAAAATAAAAGAATTTTTATATTTATTTACTTTTTAAACTTTCTTTTACTCTCCATTTTCTTCCATAGATACATGTTTCCATCTGCTGTCATTTTTCTCCTCCTGAAAAACTCGCTTTAACAGTTTTTTGGTTTTTGTTTTTTGGTTTTTTTTTTTAGTTTAGGTCTTCTGGGAAATGAATTCCTTAGCTTTTGTCTATACTGCAAATGTTTTTATTTCCCTTTTATATGTAAAGGTTATTTTTGGTGGATATAAAATTCCAAGTTTACAGTTTTCCCCACCCCCTATCCCTACAGCACATTAAAGATATTCCTTTCTGTGTGTGTGTGGCTTCATTGATTTTGAAGAGAAATCAGGAATTGTTGCTTTCTCTATCTGTTTGTCTGTAATATATTTTCTTTTTCCTCTAGTTACTTTTAAGATTTTCTTATTATTGATGTTTTCAACAGCTCAATTATGTTTTCCCTTGGTATGGTTTTCTTTGGTTTAATCTTACTTAAATTTTTGAGCTTCTTAAATCTGTGACTTTGCACTTTTCATTAACTATGGAAATTTTCAACCAGTACTTCAACAAACACATTTTTATGCCTCTCTTTATTTTCCAGGGATTCTAACTGCACATATGTTAGATCAGTCACTATTTTCCCACGTCACTGAAACTCAGATCATTTTTTTCTTATTTCTTTTTTCTTTTCATGCATCAGTTTGGATAGTTTCTACTGCTGTATCTTTATTTGCTCCCCTTTTAAGCCCATCTAGTGAATTTTTCATTTTGAATAATGTATCCTTCAACCTAGAATTTTTTTTTTTTAGAGGAGGGTTCAGAGGAGAGGGAGAGAATCCTAAGCAGGTTCCAAGCATGGAGCCCAATGCTGGGCTCAATCTCACAACCCTGAGATCATGACCTGAGCTGAAATCAAGAGTTGGACACTTAAGCAACTGAACCACCCAGGAGCCCCTATTTAGTTATTTTTTATATCTTCCATTTCTTTCCTCATTATGTTCATGTATTTTCCTTAAGTCTTTGTATACATTAATAATAGCTGTTTTAAAGTTCATGTATTGCCATCATCTCTTTTTTTTTCTAGGTCTTCTTATATTTACTGGTTTTTCTCTAGGTGTTGGGTCACATTTTCCTGCTTTTTACATATCTAGTTCTTTCTTTTAATTGAATGTGTATTATGCTAGAGTCTAGATTGTGTTGTCTTCTATTAAAGTGTGTTAAACATGTATTATCAGGAAGCTAAATTATTTATGGGTTAGTTTGATGCTTTTGAGGCTTGTTTTTAAAGGCTGTTTTGGTCAATCTAAAGTAGTCTTCACTAAAGAGTTAAATTAACCCTCCTACTAGCTAAGGCATGATCCTTCTGAGGGCTTTACTGAATGTTCTGCATGGTCAACAAGTCTCTCCATGCTAGTGCTAGAATTTTGATGTCTTCCAATCTTGTGTGAGCTCTGAGAATTGTTGAATTTACAGTTTCCTGGTAGTTCTTTTCCTGGTGCTATGGAGTTTCACCCTACACATAAACAGCTTCATATTTTGCCAAATACTCTAGGAAAAAAGTGCCAGAGTCTCCTGTGAGTCTTTAATATCTTTCAAGAGTCTGTAAGTTTAAAACTACTATATAATCACACCAGGGCCCATGAGTTCAAAACTAATTTTATAATTACACTAAGATGATATTTGCCTTTCTATTCTCATTGATTCAATAGTACATAGTAGATTTTTCTAGAGGCTACATGGTATGGAATACTGAAACAAATTGAACTCAGGAGCAGATCTGAAAACCCAAATGTCTTTTCTTAAGCCAGAAAATAGAAAATTTAAAAAAAAAAATTTAAAACAGTGCTACTGTTCTTGTTATTTTTTGTTTTCACAAATTACAGTTATTTTTCATAGAAATATGTCACATAGCTTTTATGGTTACATGAATTGATAAATATTACAAATATTTCAAAAATTTACATTTTTTATGATTTTATTTATTTGAGAGAGAGAGAATCAGAGAGAGAGAGAGAGCACATGAGAGGGGGGAGGGTCAGAGGGAGAAGCAGACTCCCTGCTGAGCAGGGAGCCCGATGCAGGACTCAGTCCCAGGACTCCAGGATCATGACCTGAGCTGAAGGCAGTTGCTTAACCAACTGAGCCACCAGGTGCCCAAAAATTTACATTTTAATTTATAATAAACTAAATATTGATAGATATAAGCCACATAAATAAAATCTCCTTGAGGTTCTCAATTTTTAAGAGAGTTAAAGAGGCTCTGAGACCAAAAAGTTTGAGAACCACTGCTCTAGGGACTAAGTAGGCATCTTTTTGGATTTCTTTTTCATTGGATCACTCTCCTCTTGGGTACCCTGCAAAAATTCCAGGCACTTTGGCTTCCCTAAACTTTTTTTTTTCTGTTTCCTCAACTACATGAAACTGTCAGGCTTTGCTTGGTTCCTCCTCCTGAGGCTCTGGTCTGGAAAATGCCTCCACATGGAAAGTTGGGGTGATTGTGGGTCTTGCCTTATTTATTTCCTTCTCTTCCTTCTCTTGGGGATCATAATTCTGTGCTGTCTTTTGTCCAGTGTCTAAAACAGACTGTTTCCTATATTTTGTCCAATTTTTCCACAATCACCCCAGCTTTCTCTCTGGAGGCACTTTCTAGATGACAACCTGGGCAGAGGAAAGAAGCAGAATGTGAACATAAAAGGCAAATCTGATACCAATAACTCTGTTGGTCATCCAAGGAAGTTGTTAAATGCTTTTAGATGAACCATCTAATTTAATTCTCACAAGAGCACTACAGGTGGAAATCATAATTTTTTCCCATTTTAATAGAACAGAAAAGGAAGTTTTAGGAAAGCAGGTTGTGGTTCATCCAAATCCTGAGCTCTGGCATTCAAATTTCAAAGACTGAAGCTCTACACTGCAGTTCCTTCCATTGATTAAACTAATATTTATCGAGTGCATATTATATGCTAGGCACAGTTGAAATACCAGGGAACACAGCAGTTAACAAAATAAACGAAATTTTTGTCACTGTCATTTGATATCTTAGTAAGGAGAAATGAGGAGTAAATTAGATAAATAAATCATATTTCTGTTAGGTAAGTATTCTGGAGAAAAAGAAAGCAATAGAGGAGGATATAGAATGATGCTGGGAAGTGTTGTGGATTTAAAATAGGGTATGAAGGAAAAGCTTCACTGAGAAAGTGATGTTGAAGGAGGTGAAGAATAAATCCTAATAATATCTATTGGTATACCAAGAAGAGGGCATGGCTTTGGCAAAGCTATGAGATAGGAGTTTTGAGGCAACTTTGAGGAGGCCAGCATGCAGAGTGGAGCATGCAAGGGAGAGAGAAGTCGCAGGTGAGATCTTTGAAGTAATAGAGGGCCCAATTGCATAGAGCTGTGTAAAATCTTTGTTTTTCACTCTGAATGAGATGAGACCTCACTAGAGGTTCTTTTTTTTTTTTTTAAGATTTTATTTATTTATTTGACACAGAGTGAGAGAGAGAGAGAGCATAAGCAGGGGGAGTGGCAGGCAGGCAGAGGGAGAAGCAGGCTCTCTGCTGAGCAAGGAGCCTGATGCGGGACTCGATCCCAGGACCCTGGGATCATGACCTGAGCCGAAGGCAGCCGCTTAACCGACTGAGCTACGCAGGTGGCCCCCTCACTAGAGGTTCTTAAGCAGAGCAGTGACATGAACAGATTTCTATGGCTGTTATGCTAAAAAATACACTGTAGGAAGGAAAGAATGAGAACAAGGCAACCACTTAGGACTATTGAAGTAATCCAGGTAAACCCTGATAACAACAATGGAGATAGTGAAAAGTGGCTTGTTTCTTCTTCATGAGAATAACAGTAGCAATAATAATCATCTGTATGATAGTTCCATTATTTTTGTCATTTGTATTAAGTTCCTTAAATTATACTTTTCCTCATCATACATCATGTAGCAATAATTGAGATAGTTTTTTAAATCCTTTATATCAGGTGTTATTTTGCTCTTTCTTAATATTTTACAAATTTGATGTATTTAAAACTAAACGGCCACACACACATGCATATGCACGCAGAAGTTTGGTTACACTGTCATCCACAAACAATCATATGCTGGTGCTCACTTTACACATAGGCCATTTTGGCTGATCCATGCACCTCTTGGAATCTATTGTTTGCAGACATTGCCTGAGGATCCATATCTTTCTCTGAGGATTAACTCCATAGAACACAGCTTGTCCCTTCTTACCATGTGTACATGAGAATTAACTGCCTTAAAGCTATAGCCTTCTCTGAGACCTACTGGGAATGAGACAGCTCCTTCTGTTTCAGTTTACAGAGAGAAACCTGACATTACTGGTCATTTTTTAGAGATAATAGCTTTATCCTGATACTTAATTTTTTCTAGGGACAAACAAGCAAGTACAGCCTTTCTTTAAAGGGCAAGATGAAAAAAAACCAAATAGGAAACAGAAAAAAAAGTCTATGGTCTTCAGTTGTCTATGGATATTTGGCTTATCTAGTTGTTAACAATTGGCTTTGAGAGCTCATAATAACAGCCCCAAGAATTACAGGTTTAGTTTGTGCTTTTCATTTTCACAGAAGTGAATTTATCAGATTAAGTTGCAAACCCTTAAGACACAAGAAATTGATTCTCAAACCTACTAATTTACTATCTTCATTAACACATCTCCTTTCATAATGGATCTTTATACCTTAGGTCCAAGATGGTAAAAGAGCTGGTTTTCAGTCCTGTTAACATCTTGGGTTTATTTTTCTATACTACACACAAATATATATTAGGTGCCCTTTGGAACTGTGGTTCTGAAGTGTGAAAATACAGAAACTGAGTCCTAATAAATTCCTTTAGAACAGTACCAAAGAGCAACAACTTTTAGCTGTTATTTTCTGTAATAGAATTTTGATTTATAAGATTATTGGAAGAGATCTTAATATTGTGGCTTGTTATTGTTTAAGTTACAAAGTAGGACCATCCTAACCTTTGACTTTGATTTTTTTTTAAAACTGTTAGATTTTGCTTTGTTAAATTTTGCATTGATTAAATGCACTTACTCATACATACTTTTCCCCAATTCAAAATTAAATAGAATTAAAGATAACTATAACACACGATTGCCATACTGAAAATATCCTAGTAGTCTCTTTTTTAAAAATTTTTTATTGTTATGTTAATCACCATACATTACTTCATAAGTTTTTGATGTAGTGTTCCATGATTCATTGTTTGTGCATAACACCCAGTGCTCCATGCAGAACGTGCCCTTTTTAATACCCATTCCCAGGCTAACCCATCCTCGCAACCCCCTCCCCTCTAGAACCCTCAGTTTGTTTTTCAGAGTCCATCGTCTCTCATGGTTCGTCTCCCCCTCCGATTTCCCCCCTCCATTCTTCCCCTCCTGCTATCTTCTTTTTTTTTTTTCTTAACATATATTGCATTATTTGTTTCAGAGGTACATATCTGTGATTCAACAGTCTTGCACAATTCACAGCGCTCACCATAGCACATACCCTCCCCAGTGTCTATCACCCAGCCACCCCATCTCTCCCAACCCAGCCCCCACTCCAGCAACCCTCAGTTTGTTTCCTGAGATTAAGAATTCCTCATATCAGTGAGGTCATATGATACATGTCTTTCTCTGATTGAGTAGTCTGACTCTTAACAGTAGGATTGAAGAATGCACTGTGACTATGTTGTCAATCCAGAAAACATTTCAGTTTCCCTTTAATAACATAAGTTTGACATCCATTTATGTGTTTAAATTGCTTTAAAGCCTATTTTTTTTTTTTTTGAAATAGCAATTTCTGAAACTTGCCTTTGTTATGTTGAGTAATCCTCGGTTTCATTTCATCATGTGTGCTCTAGGTTTACTAATTCTAAGCTTCAAGAGATGTCCCTAATTCTAGGATTTGGTAAATCAAGTTTCATCCTGTCTAGAACCTTTATTATTCTTAGTTCTCCAGACTGAAGCATTTTAATCATTTCAAGTGTGTCTCCCCATTCACTTCACTGACATTTAATGTTGTTGGTTTTTTTTTAAAGATTTTATTTTGAGAGAAGGGACAGAGAGAGCAAGCACGAGCAAGGGTGGGCAGGGGGAGAGGAAGAAACAGATCCCCACTGAGCAGAGAACCTGACACAGGGCTCCATCCAGGACCCCAAGATCATGACCTGAGCTGAAGGCAGATGCTTAACCGACTGAGCCACCCAGGCGCCCCTAATGTTGTATTTTTAAGGTTTCAGATCTATGCATAGAATATCAACCATGAGTGTGCCATAGTTTCATATAAGAAGTTGTTTTGTGGATTCATTCTCATATAGAATACCTTTTCAGTGGTTCCAGCATTTTATTTTTAATTATAATTTTGGCTGCTGCAACACATTGAGCCAAACTCTTCAGGGAACACTTAAGAAGAAAAGCACTCATTAATGTAATGGATTATTTTTTGGCTTCTAAAGGTTGAATCACCTTAATTAGTTAATGTTTTTGTCAGTTTTGTTTCTGATATTCATTTTTTGTGTCTTTGGCCTGTAGATTCTTTTCTGACAGAAATTAACTTTGAATTTTTACATTTTTTATTTTAACCAATTGAGCTTTTTTTTTTTTTTTGGTGGGAGAGAGCAAGCGAGCGTGGGGGCGGGGCAGAGGGGGAGAGAGAGAATCTTAAGCAGACTCCACGCTCAGCGCAGAGCTTGATGGGGGCTCGATCTCACGATCCTGAGATCCTAACCTGAGGTGAAATCAAGAGTCAGATGCTTAACTGACTGGCCTACCTAGGGGCCCCACATTTGAGCTAACTTTTTAGACAAGACATTTAAAATAGCATTCTAGGGCGCCTGGGTGACTCAGTCAATTAAGCATCTACCTTCAGCTCAGGGCATGATCCTAGGGTCCTGGGATGGAGTCCCACGTCAGGCTCCCTGTTCAGCAGGAAGTCTGCTTCTCCCTCTACCCTTCCCCCCTGCTCGTGATCGCTCTCTCTCTCTCTCAAATAAATAAATAAAATCTTAAAAAAAAAATAAAATAGCATTCTAACTATGTATATACTTATTCATACCTAATATATACAAAGTAAATTGAATTTCCTTGATACCTCCCATTTTAGGGAAACTTTAGAAGGGAAAATTTCAGAGAACAGTGGCTTTTGTTGTTTTATAGAGTGATTTGCCTTAATATATGGATATCTTTATTTCTACTTGAAAGATAAAGTTATTCCCAACTATTAACCAACTATTATTGTCTTTAATTATGTTCAGTCACAATACCACTAAGTGTTCATTTTATCCTCTATATCATTCATTTTTATTATACTGGCAGTGCTAAATTTTGAGACACAGTTGCTGCCCCTCTGTAATGATGAGAATTGGGGGAATGAGGAAACTTATACACCAAAAATAGTTGTTATTTGTTCTCATGAAGAAACCTCTGAATCATGCTCTAGAAAGAAAGCATCTGAATATATTCAAATGGATTTTCTCTCTGTGATATAATTTTATAGAAATTTTATAGGAATTGCTATACTTAAAAAATGGTGGTAATGGGCACCTGGGTGGTGCAGTCGATTAAGTGTCTGACTCTTGGTTTCAGCTCAGGTCTTGATCTCAGGGTCGTGAGATCAAGCCCCCATGTGGGGCTCTGCACTGAGTGAGAAATCTGCTTAAGATTCTCTCCCTCTCCCTTTGGCCCCCTTCACCACTCCCCCACTGTGCACATGTGCACACGCGTGCTCTCTCTCTCAAATAAATAAATAAATAAATAAATAAATAGATCTTTTTAAAAAATGGTGGTGAGCTTATGGGCAGGAGCACCATTGGTTAGGTTTTTACAAACAAACTACCTCATGCTTTCACTTCTGAATAGGCACAAAAGATTTGATATATAATTTTATTTGACTCACAATGTATATATGCTGCTCAATTTACAGGCAGCAAGTGGAACTTCAAGCTCAATTATGTAGAAACCAAATGACCGTTTAAATTTGAAGGCAGAGAACAGAAAGGAATAGAATTCTAAATTAGTGTATCCAGAACATATAGATACTTACGACTTTCACAAAGTCAAGAAGAGATGACTTCTTCTGGCATTTAAAATTATGAACACTTTTAGGGTCTTGACCAGTCATTCTTATAAAAGATGAAAAAGAATCCATCCTCCCAGCTAGTTAGTGCATGAAAGAAAGCTATATCATCAGTTTATCCAAGAAAGAGCCAACATTTCACTAATAGCATCCTATTATCTCAAACTCTAGAATGACTTTGGATAGGCAGATTATATACTCCATTTCTCTCAGAGAATATATAGGCTAAAGTTTTATCCACTGACAGCTTTTATCTCTCTTCACAAAACCATTTTCCAAACTGGACTGAAATATAATTTTATGAGGAAAAGAATTCACAGTTTCTAACTAAGGAATGATTTTGTGGACAGAAAAGCTCAGAATTCTAATTTTAAAAAGGGATTGAGGAAAGGTGATGCTATGGAAAGAATATTGATCTAGGAAAAAGGAGGTCCAACTTTTAATCCTGATCCTGTTGTTAAGTAGCTGTGTGAACGTGAATGAATCACTTAACCACCTTTAGCTCAGTTGCCTCCTCTCTGAACTAAAGGGATTAGATAAGGTGATCTGGTCTCTAATGTATGTAATTCTGTAAGGAAGGGATGGATATCTTTCTTCAAAATTCCGTAGCCTTATTTAATGGGGAAAAAAAGGAAAAAATGAGGTAAGTTATGTGGGTATCTAGATCTAATACCTATTAATGTGGAACTGCATCCATAAAGTCCTTGTCCAGGAGTTCTGTGTGCTTTGCAGTCTTTTCCCCTATATTAGACAGTGGTGGAAGGATCAAAGCAGAAGTATACGTTTTGTTCACTGAAGGCCTTTAGCAAATACAACAGCTTGAGTTGGTGTGACATTGCTGGCTACCGTGTCCTATTTTGCTAGTCTGGAAATTCATAGCTAACCTAGGAATTTTATAAAGCATATGCACTCCCCATGCTTTATCAATCACTGACAGACTCATTGTTTTATAATGTACTTCTCAGCAAGCTGTTTGCGACTCATCGCCTTCCTTGCTTTATAGTCTATAAATATTTAATTCTTTAATAAACTGCTTATATGTAATATAAAATGACTGATGCTATTCTCTCTTCCCTCTTTTAATAGTGCTACTATTTGCAAAACAATTCTTTTTCTTTTTCTAAATAGCAATATGTTTCATAAATGTTTGACTTTCCTTTTTCTAAGTAGCAATTTATTCTGGGAGGTTGGTAGAATGACAGGCAGAAAAACAGCCCCTTGCTCCTGGGAGTCCAGTATAACTCTTCCCTTACCCTCACCCCTACCAAGCTGCAAATTGATGAGGTAAAGAAGATGGACTTTGGAATTGTAACAGAGAGCAATTCCCTGTCTCTCTACAGACCAAGTGTGCAAAACAGCCTTTAAATCTGTAGACTAAATAAATGTACACTTACAATGAGCAAATATGGTTCCCTCTTTGCTTTGACATCCTTTGTCTAGGGGAATCATAAAAGATAGGGATAATATACCAACACCTTACTGTTCTTGTCTTTTTATAATTGTGTACTTTATTTTTGAATGTTGGCTGATTCGTTTTCTGTGCCATAAAATGATTTTCAATATTTAATGACTCATTTTTTAAATCAGATAAGTCAGACATTTATTGAGTGTTTATTGTGTGCCCTGCACAGCTGTTAGGATGTTTTCAAGCAAGCTACTATTATTCTTCCTTGATATCTCAATATAATTTATGAACCCCTAAAAATTGTGAACTCCTTTGGGGGGGCAGAGAGGATGAATTAGGGAATGCCTAAACAAATAATGTTTCTTCAGTGCCTACCAATAATCAGATACGTGCATTATCCCATGGCACTAACTCACTTCTACATTTCTTTCACCCACTAACTTCACTTAGTATACATCCTGGATTTTCTACTAGAACCTAGTACCTAGTATATTTAATCTGGAAAAAGCATGAGGAGAATGGGAGTAGAACATTTGCTTACAAGTTAAAAAAATCTTGTTTATATGCTACTTCCACCATGTGTTGGCTATTATCCTAGGCTTTTCACCTGGTCTTTCATATCTGTAATATGAGCATAAAAAAAATATATAGTTTATATAAATACCTACATAATGGACCTTCAAATAATGTTAATTCTCTGTCTAAACATTCTAAAGAAAAGCATCAAGACAAAATCAAAATAAGTGTTGTTAATGCAAAGATAGCATTAATTTTATACAAATAGGACGTATAATTTCAGTTATTTAAATAATAATAATGATGGGTTACTTCAAGCAATAAATATTTTAAATTGACGCTCCCTGTTTAATTGACAACGCACATTTATGAGAAGACTCATTAGGGTTTTTTACTCTGCAACAGCTTTTAATGCAAAATTTGTGTAAATCAAGTGTTTATCCTTGTTTTCATAATCCGTATGATAAATCTAAGTGGGATAATTTACTTAGACAAGTCAAATTATTCCAGCCTCATGTTCCATGCACCCTGCCTCATTTTATTTATTTTTTTAAAGATTTTATTTATTTATTTGAGAGAGAGAGAATGAGAGAGAGCACATGAGAAGGGGGAGGGTCAGAGGGAGAAGCAGACTCCCTGCCGAGCAGGGAGCCTGATGCGGGACTCGATCCAGGGACTCCAGGATCATGACCTGAGCTGAAGGCAGTCGCTTAACCAACTGAGCCACCCAGGCGCCCCTGCCTCATTTTATATACTGTTCCTTATTTCACAAATATTATCCCACTTTCTTCTTTCATTCAACATTGACATCACACATGTGCTTCTATTTCACTCTTCCTAAGATAAAATTACCTGTGATGCTATCAATATAACTTTCTATCCTATTGAAACATCATAAATTCAAACCTCTGTGGGTGTCATATCAGATTCCCTAATGAGTTCCATTTCCTGGTTGTAGTACCTAATTTGCTTCTGAAACTGATTTTTACTTCTAACTCTCTTCCTGACTTGATCTATATTTGACCAGTCATTGTCTCATATCTAATTATTTCCTTTGCATATTCAGTTTTATTGAAATGTTATAAAGGTCAATGAGAAAGAATAGATAATTTAAGTAGTCATAGTAACTATTATTATCATTATTATTAAAGATTGAGTTCCTACTGTATACTAGGTATTGCTTTAGGATACATAAATTTTTTCCCTTAATCTTATGCAATTAGGTTAGAATTTCAAGTTCACAGATGAGGAAAATAAAGCATATATAAGTTAAGTAACTTACTCAAGGACACATAGCTAGTTAGTAAATAAAACTAGGTTTCTAACATAGGTCTATTGACACCAAAGCCTGTGGTTGGCCATATTGCCTTTTGAGAAGCTCAGCAAAACAAGTGCTGTTATTATATTGTAAAATGATAGGCATAGTTTCTTTTTTCATTTTAAAAGAGTCATCATTCATAGAACAAAAGTTTAGTGTCAGTTTGAATTCTTGTGATGATGCCTTTCTTTGAAAAGAAATAGTGTGTATGGAAGTGCTTTGTACATTGTAAAGTCCTAGATAAATATAAGGTAAATTATAATAGTAGTAATGAATTTGAAGCACCTTTATATGCCCTTGTCAATAATTATGGATTTTTATCCCAAATATAGGTATATTTTACTCTGTGTAACAAACATTTTCCTGAAAAATTATAATTTTTAAAATTTTAAAAGCCCAATACTATTTTAAATGTATAAAAGAGCTTATTATATTTGGGTGAAGCCTATAACAGTAAAGAATTAGTTTGTAATGTGACTAATTCCCTAATTATCTGCTTTGAATCTTAAATTTTTTCGCATTAAAATTTTTAAAGTAAGGTTCTCTTAAATAATGTTGACTGACACCTGGAATCTCTTGAAATAATTGCCAAAAAGACCATGGGAAAGCTGCTAACATATTTTTGAGGTCAGAAACCATCATAATTAGAGCTACACATTACAGAATTCCTAGCTTTATGTTAATCCATAGCCTGAACTATCATCACTACACATTGATGTCCACTAAAATATCAACAACCAGACCTATTTGAGTAGGAAAAAAATTAAATCCCTTTCTATATTTCATTAGGAAAAAATTAAGTCCCTGTCTATAAATCAGTTCAAACATTTCATGTATGCTGTGAACATGCACAGTACTTCAATTTGAAAGATATTATGAGAGGCCAGATGATTTCTCTATTACCCTTCATTCATTTTCAGAAAACATAACATCTAATTCTCTCTATTAGGATGTGAGGGCGATCTGGCTGCAACATCTGTCACCCCATTGATCGCCAGGGTTAATTCTCTCTATTAAAACAGTATTTTTAAAATTTTTTTCTAAAAACCCAATAAAAACTTTTAAATCTTCTTTGGTAATTAATTCTCATTGTAGGACATCCATCACTTCATAAGACTAACTTCCTTATGCTACATTCATTAATTATTTAACCTTCTGAAAAACTATTTCTTCTTCATGCAAAGTTATGAAAGATATGTATTATCTATGTATGTATTTCCCCACATAAAGAAGCACATACAAGCATTGTGATAATGAGTTAAGAGTCATGTTGTTAATCCCTAAATTGGCCAGTTGGTCGTAATCTCTCCATGATCATAAACTACATTCCGAACTTTAGACATAGCATTCGTTAATGACTATTATGTCAGTAGGGGGCAAATTGAGTGGAAACGTGGTAGAAAGCATCTGGGTAAGCATAAAAATAGGTATCAGAAGTAAGCATAAAAATAGGTATTGCCTTAGGGTAGGTATTCTACAGTTTGCTTGGCTAAGTAAAGATTATGTATCTAGCAATCCTGATTCAGATCCTGAAAAAAGTACAAGCTCATGATATAATGACCATATAGGGTCAACTATTCAAATGCATGCTCAAAGTCTCATTATACTGAAAGTAGAATTTCTGATAGATTCATGGTTTACATTGCTAATAATTTGCATCCTCAATAGATGGAAGAAATGATTGGGAGACTAATTAACCTAATTTTGATCAACAAGTGAGAACTTCTCAGAGAGGTAAAAAAAAATTAGAACCCTGGAAGAAAGTAGCCATTTATTCTTAGAGCTTAAAATATCCAGGAATGATGAATATTGGACATAATCAGACATGTGCCCTACAGCTACCTGTCCAATAAGTTAGCCCCTTTAATTAAAATTAAATAAAATTAAGGATTCAGTTTTTCAATTGTACCAACTAGTGGCTACCCACATGACATTTCCATCATTGCAGTAAGTTCTTTTGGACATTGTTATCCTGGACTTCAGAAAGACAGATTTTTAAATATTCAGATTAAGGATAAATATAACTTTAGGGACATCATCTCTAGAAAGGTACTCAAGAAAAATAGGACAGCACTAAAATTGCACCTAACACATATCACATTGTATTATAATTGGCTTATTGCTGTATTGCATACCAATCTTTAAGGAGGAGTATGTCTTTCTGTTTCACTGAGTCTGAGACATAGTAAGTACATTAATAGGAACTTAGTAATTGATGAATAAAATAAAAAATTGTCAGAAAAGGCAAGGGGGATAAGGTGAAGAAGAGCAATGTGATTTTTAGGGATCTATTTGATTAATTTTAGGTAATAAATGAATATAAAAGATATAAGGAGGAACGTAGAGAAAATTTGGGAGCTGTTTTGGGGGAAGAGTAAAAGAGACTTACTGCAGAATTTTGATGTTCTGTTAAGAAATTACTAAAAGAATAGGAGAGACTAAGGGAGAGAGAATGAACTATTCTTCAATTATTTTTTGTCAATACTAATGAACTTCAGATTAAAAAGGACAAGAATAAGATTTGTTAGTAGGGATTATAGCCCAAGATTGGGTAAAGAGATTAAAAGAGAACAACTAATTGTTGGAATTGAAGTCTCCTATCCCAGGTACATTACTTTCAAAGGTACTATGATATTTTGCAGTGAGCTTGTGGAACTACATCTGCAGTTGCCTTGAGGAATTACATGTTTTTAGGAAAATAAGCAGATTCAGAGATATGCCAAAAGCCTGAACAAGAAGAAAAAATCATTCCCAATTTTCAGAAATGTTAAGTGTTAATTGTGATATCAGTTATTTAAAAGTTGTTTTTTTGTATGCACTTGGAAAAGGGAATTTTGATCACTAGGAATAAGCATAGATTCACAAAACACAAATATCCTCACTTGCTTTTTTGATGGAATTATTTTTAAAAAATTCCATAATCAGAATGTATCTCAAACTTTCAGTTTTCTTTGTTTAAGACAAGATGCTAAGAAGCAGATCAGAAAGCTGCTGAAAACTAAGTAGGGCTTTCAGCATTCTTACAGTGCTAGGAAGACAAAAATTGGAGTTTAAGAGCTGTCAAGGAAATGGGACCTAAGAGATGAGGTGAACCAGATGTAATCTGAGCTTTACAAAGACTACAATCTAGGTTTAAATCAACTTATTCACGTACCGGATTGAGCTGATCTGCCCTTGTTCTGCCTTTCTGCCTTAAATGATACAGTACATTTTCTTCAGAGGAAGATATTATCATCCAGAGCCTGTAAAATTTTCACACACAATATCTGGCATCAATTTAATACTTCCAGGAATATCAAGAATCAGAACCAAAAGGGGAGGGGTGGGGGAGGAAGCAGATAGTAGAAACAGACTCACAGAAAACCAGATATTGGAGTTATCAGAAATAGATATTTACCTCCATAATGATAATATTTTAGGGAACAAAAGAACTGCAACTCACAAAAAAGAATCAAACATATTCTAGAACTGAGAAAACACAATAACTGAAATTAAGGCACCAATAACTAGGTTTAACACCAGATAGGAAACAGATGAAGAGAGGATTATTGTATGATAGATCAGTTAAAATTATTCAAGCCAAAGCATAAAAAGATAAAAGAATGGAAAATAAACAGTATAAAATACATGAGACATATTGAAAATGTCTAGCATATGTGTAATTGGAATCCTACAAGGAAAAGAGAGATTGTAGTAAAAGTAATTTTTAAACTGGTAAGAACCAACAATTTCCAAAAGCGAGAAAAGATATCCAGTCACAGATAGCCCAATCACAATAAACACAAAAAAAAGTACACCAAAGCACATCAGTAAAACTGCTGAAAATAAAAGATGAGGAGAAAACCTTAAATGAAGGTAAAGAAAGATGTATTATTTCATAGAAGCAACAATAAGACTGACAGCTGACTTCTCAATGGAAATGATGGACACCCAAAGCCAATGGAATGACATCTTTAAAATGCTGAAAGAAAAGACCTGCCAATCTAGAATGCTACACTCATTTAAAATATCCTTCAAAATTGAAGATGAATTAACTTGATAGACAAACAAGAACAGAGATAACTTATGAGCAGCAGACCTGCCCCAAAAACCAAAGGGAGTTCTTTAGATAGAAGGAAAGGAAAGGGAACATGGAAATGGAGGAATGAACAAAGAGCAATGCATAAAGTATATATATTGGTAGTCTAAATAAATTTTGACTGCACAATAAAAAAATTAAAATATGTGAGATTTAAAATACATGACCAATTAAAATTCATGTTAATAAACATAAGGGGGGTAAAAAAATGAGACTAAAGTTCTAATATTGTCTGGGAAGTGATAAAAGCACTAAGTCATAATAAAAAGATATAATAATATAAATAAATAAATAAATATAGTAAGTTCAGGGATGCATGTTGTAATGTTTAGGGTAACACTTAATAGCAAAATAATGTATTACTAATAAGCTAAAAGAAAAAATGGAATAAGAAAAATATTTTCATTAATCCTAAGGAACACAAAAAAGGAGTGAAAGAACATAAATCAGGTAGAACAAATAGGAAACAAATAATAAGCTGATATGTGTATATAATTTAAAATATATCCATAATTATATTAAATGTAAATGGACTCAATTCTGCTAAAAGACAAACTTGTTAAATTGGATAAAAGATAATAGCATAACACATAGAGAAGTTGAATCACTATGTTGTATACCTGAAACTAACATAACATTGTGTGTGAAGTATACTCAAAAAAAAAATTTTTTTAAGAGAATGTTAAAAAAAAGATAAAAACCAACTAAGAAAAAAAAAAAAAGAAAGAGTTGAAGGTAACAAGCTGTACCAAAATATAACTGGAATAACTATATTAACATTAGACAAAGTAGATTTTAAGGCAAGTGATAAAGATGTATATGGCATAATTATTAGGGGGTCAGTTAAACAGAATATAATCATTCTTAATTTGTTTGCATCTAATAACATAGTCAGAAGATATATGAAGCAAAAATTGACAACTAAAAAATACATACACAAATTTGCAGCTTGGTATAAGACTTTAGTACATATTTCTTGTGGTAATCAATAAAACAAGTACACAAGCTGAAGAAAAAATCAGTAAGAATATAGGTGAACTAAATAACATAATTATTCAATATAACTTAGTTATATGTAGAACACTGCATCCAACAATGGCAGGATTCATTTTATTCAAGTAGACATTTACTAAAATTGACCATAAAACAAGTCTGAAAAACAGTCAAAAGGTTTAAATCATTCAAAGTTGACTCTAATGACAGAAATCTGGAAAGCAAGAACAAGAAACTAAAAAGAACAGTAAGATAACTAAAAGTTTTGTGAATGCTACACTTCTGAATAACCTATAGACCAAAGAGGAAATTATTAGGTAAATTGGGAAATATTTTGAACCAAGTGATGATGAAAATATGACATATGAAAACCTGGGAATTGTATCTAAAGCTATGCTTAGAGGGAAAAGAAGAGCCTTTAAACAAATGTTTAAAAAGAAAAATAGGCTGAAAATCAATGGTATAAATACCTTCTCAGGAAATTAGAAATAGAATAGAAAGGAAACCCAAAGAAAGTAGAATGAAGAAGGTAAGAAAAGAAGATAATAGAAATCAACTGTATAATGCAGAAATCAACAGCAGAATATCTTCTCAAGTACAGATGGAATTTCAAAAAGTAGACTATCAGACCATAAAACAAATCTTGAGTTGAAATTATACAGAATATATCCCCTTAATATAGTAATGTTAAGTTAGAAATCCATAGTAATAAGATGCCTATAAAATAACCAAGTATTTGGAAATAAGCAACATACTTCTAAATAACATGTGTGCAAGATTGGAAATTGCAAGAAAAATTGTGTTTTAAATCTCTAATAAATGATAATGAATTCAAATCCTATGAAGTATGTGGGATGCAACTAAAACAATTCTTAGAGGCATATAGCTCTACATATCTATATTAGAAAAGAAGAAAAGTGTAAAATTAATTATCTAAGGTTCGATGTTGTGAATCTAAAAAAGAGAAGCAAATTAAACCAAAGTAAGTACAAGAAAGGAAATTATAAAATTAGGAGTAGAAATCAAAGGAAATTCAACAGATAGAAGTTGATTCGTTGAAAAGATTAATAAAATTGATTAAGAGACTGACCCCCCAAAAAAGAAAGAAAAGAAATCACCAATATCACAAATGAAAGAGGGACATTACTAAAGTTTTGACAGGCAAAAAAGTAGGATAATAACAGGATATTATGAACAACTTTGTTCCAATCAATCTGAAAACTAAGATGAGATGGATAAATTCCTTGAAAAACAAAGGTTGCAAAAATTGACACAAGAAACTGAAAATCTGAAGTGCTAGATCATTTTCTTAAAAATCAAATTTATGGGGGCACCTGGGTGGCTCAGTTGTTAAGCGTCTGCCTTCGGCTCAGGTCATGATCCCAGGGTCCTAGGATCGAGCCCTGCATCGGGCTCCCTGCTCAGCGGGAGGCCTGCTTCTCCCTCTCCCACTCCCCTGCTTGTGTTCCCTCTCTCGCTGTCTCTCTCTATCAAATAAATAAATAAAATCTTTTTTAAAAAATCAAATTTATGATTGGGAAATTGCTCACAATCTGTAGGCCCAGTAGCTTCACCGGTATATTCTATCCAACATTTAAGGACAAAATAATAACCATCTTACACAAACTTTTTCAGTGTATAGAGGAGGAGGACACTCTCCAACTCATTTCATAAAGTCAGCAAGACCCTGATAACAATAACAAACAAAGTTATTTTAAGAAAAGAAAATTATAGACTAATAGCTCTCATGAACATGGATTCAAAAATCCTTAACAAAAAACACTAATAGGTCAAATATGCAATATATTTATATACATATACATATTATATATATATATATATATATGATTGATAGATCAGTCGATCATGACCAAGTACCATTTGTCCCAGGATTGCAAGGTTGGTTTAACATGTAAATCAGTCATTGAAATTCACCATGGCAGCAACTCGAAGCTGTTATTTGTTTTAATAGAGGCAGAAAAGACATTTGACAAAATTTAACAACCATTCATGATTTTAAAAAATTCTTCGCAACTTAGCAAGTTGGAAACCTCTTCCACTTGATAAAGGCATTTTTCTTAATGATGAAAGACTGAATTTTTTCTCCCCTAAGTTCAGAAACAAGGCAACGATGTCCGCTAAGATTAGAAGCAAGGCAAAAATGTTCATTCTCACCACACACCACTTCTATTCAACATGGTACTAGAAGTCCTCACCAATAAAATAAGACAAGTTAAAAACAAAAATTAATGGACATGATTACTGCAAATGAAGATGTTAAGCAATCTACTCACAGATGAAATTACTGCATTTGTAAAAAATTCTATTACCTTTTTTAAAAATACCATTTGTGCACACAAAAATGGGAGAGAAGATATATTAATATCTTATTAATATCTGGGTATAGATATTATGTCTGGAAGGATAAACAAGAGACCAATAACAGTGATTACCAATTTGGAGGTGAGGTTAAAAACTCATGGCTAGAAGAGGGACTAGAGAGAGACTTTTTGCTTTCTACATTATTGACATTATTACTTTAAAATAGTTAATATTTTACCTATTCAAAAATAATTTTTTGAAAAAAAAAGTACTTAAAATTGACATTGCCCTGTCAATGTGGTAAATAATGAGCATCTCTCAGTTACCATAGTCTACACCAGCCATGATAGAATTCTCTTATCAGACTGTAGATTCCATGCAGCATGATCATCATTTGAGAATTACACATGCATTTTTAAAGGAAACTTTTCAAGGGTCTTATATGAACTGCATTAATATAAGCTATAGTTTGACTTTTGATTATTGATCATTTGTAATCTATCCACCATGGAAATCTATTTAATGCTTTCTCATTAAACCTTTTCCATGAATTACTACTTAGTAAAGATTGAATGTTATTTCCCTCTCCCTATTTCTCTCAAATACTAACCAATACACTGAAGTAACAATAATATAGCAACAATAAAATATAACGTTATTTAGCATTTATGTGCAAATACTATGCTGAATTCTTTACATGCATTGTTTCAATATTTAACAGCCATAATTCTGTCAACAAAGATGGAAAAAATAAGCAGTTAAAGGCCTGATTTAGATTCAGATTAAACAGCCATTCTCCACATAATCATTAAGTCATTGTACTCTATAGTTTGGTACACTTTACCAGTTGAGAATCATGTAGCAGTTGAAGTGTGTGTGTGTGTGTGTGTATGTGCACATGTGTGTGCATGTATGTTATAAGGGAAACTCATAAATGAAAATACTGGAGATTAATGGGTGAAGAGCAGCAGAATTTAGAACAAGCTTACATGCTCATATATAAATAAAGACCAGTTCCAGGTTATCATTATGCATTCAAAGAAATTTGTACAAGTACACAGACAGACCAAAGCAAAACTGTCTTTGTCTTTAAATAATTTAAACGGAAGTATAAAATTGTTTTAACCTAAATTATTAAAGTAATTTGAACTATGTACACCTGACCAAGCAATGAATTCTCTCTTTTTTTTTTTTTTCTGAATGCTGCTTCTTGTTTCAGTTTTCTTTTTTAATCTTTTAAGGCTGTAGTAATATTCGAAATATTTTATCAGTTTTGAATCCACCCAATAGGCTCATTCACTATTTGTTCATCCCTATTCATCGTAAACATGCACTAATCCACACTGGTAATTTCAACATTCCAAAAATGTTAAAAAAAAAAACAAACACAGTAATCTTTACCCTGAGAATTAACCAGCAATGACATTATCAGGCCTGCTTAAGCACCCAGATGATTCCATCTGTTCTTTAGCAATGTATACTATGATAGCACCAAGAATTCCCTCTGTCACAAATACCTGGACCAGGAGGCACTCTACTGCATCCCCAAATTAGAAGTAGATGTACTTTTGGCTTCCGAGCTGTAGACAGCTTGGTGGGGGACAGGCACCAAGTTGCCGCTGCTTTCCTCAGCCTCAGACCTAGAAGGCCTGTCTCGGTGCTCATCTTGGTAAACCCTGATAGCTCCCTGCAACAGGAGCCCCCATCTGAGACTAATGAAGTAAAGATGGTTTCTGAAAACCTCGTGTACTACAAAACATTATGCTGTGGTTCTGAATATACTCCTCTTCATATATTCTCTCTTCTCCTCTCCCTTCCATATCCGTGCCCTTGTTTAGTTCCAGTTTCCATTAGAAATGCTATTTGGGCAGCATATTTCACAGATTGGATCCATCTCGATGCTGCCATGCAAAGAAAACACATCTGTCTGACTCTTCATTTAAAATAAGGAAAAAATTGAAATAGTAAAATTCTGTAGTCGCTCTGAGCTATTTCCTAATGAACCAGTTTGTCCCATGAGCTGTACTGAGGAGCTTCTTCTCCTCGGTGAGAACTCTTTATGCATATTAATATTATGCATGTTTTCCATGTGACTCCTTCTGACTTGCCCTCACCCCATCCTTTGAATTCATTTAAATAAAAATAATTTATGTGGACATTCCTTCAGTCAGGATTTTCTCTCCCCTTTTCTTAAAGACATTCATAATATTTCGTTGATGCTTTGCATCCAAACCGAGTCGTTATGCTTTTGCATATCATTAGGGCTTTATAAAGAACAACAGCGACATCTGCATGTGCCACAGCGCCAAGGAGATAGGAAAACTACCTAAAACAAACTCCGTATTGGCTTGAAGGCTGTCTGGCTCTCTGTCTCCCCAGCAGCCCCTGCCACCAGTATGGATAGGAGTAATTGTACAGTGTAATCACATCATGCCTCATCTGAATATTCATAACAGAGACAAAGCTTTGGAGGATAAGGGAGGAGTGGGGATAATTTAAATATAAAACAGCATCTCACTGCCAAATCAAGTTGTGCCGGTTAGACTGTGTGCAGCAGGATTCAATATTAAACCAACATTGTTTTACAGTTTGGAAATTGGAAGTAGAGAAGAAGATGGAAGAGAGAAGAGACTTGATAAAGAAGAGATGACATTATATTCTCATTCTTGACCAAGGAAAAACAAAACAAGACAACAACAACAACAACAGCGACAGAATAAAAATACTTAAAGTGATATTTGAAAAGTCACCAACAGTGGCTAACCAGCTGCTGTTTTACCAGGAATGAAATAGCCTATTGAGGGAGCTTTAAAAGCTCCCAATTAATATGTTGTGCATGTATTAGATCTACAAAGAACTCACTGTATTCCTCTCTCCCCACAAATCCCCCCACTACACACATATTCCCTAACCACCACCTTTCTTTCCTGTCGGGTGCAGGAGAAAAAGATCAGAGCTACAAAATAATTGAGTAATTGCTTCAAAAGTGACAACATCCCCCTTAAAAGAAAGGACAAAAACAAACACATACAAAAAGGTGACTGTTCATTAATGAAGGGATAAATTACCGATGGCTTCTTCATTCTCTTTAGTTCATTACCCCCCAAAGGAAACAATATAATCCACGTGTTAATATTTCTTGTCTTCGTTTTCTTTTGTTTTAATATGATGCTCTTTATTATTATTTTTTTTAACTGTTGGTATTTGTAGAAGCCTCTGCCACTGCATTCCCCAAAGAGCTACTAGTTTCAACCCACTGGAGTTTATATTCCTTTAATTGTCTAGTGCAGGAACATTTCTGCTGTTTTTAAAAATATACCGCTCTGCAGGAATTAGAAGAATCCAAGGTTGTATCCAACTTCAAAGGTTTCCAAGTCATAATGATTTTAGCAAAAGTAGAAGACAGATCATGGAACAAGTCCCTTTTTGAAGATAAGCATCATAGGGACCTTTTTTCTTCCCTCTCTCCCCAACTTTGTACTTCTCCTGGCTCTGAATGCCCCTCGCTAACACGGTTTAATGATATGCAAATGAAATATGCATAAAACCATTCTACTGTATGATGATTAAACACTGGAGACATTAACAGCGGAGGCTTCACTCTTTGTAATAATCCTTCCCGACCATCCACTTTGATTGCGGAGTTATGGAAACCCATAGCAGTTGGCAGAGAGAGTGAAAGAGCAAGAAGGAAGGAAAGATGCAGGGACACATCACCCATCTCGGTGCTTCTCCCACTCCAGGAGAGGTTCCCCCCCTTTGTACTGCGTTCCTATTGCTGTCTTTTGTAATCCATCCATGCAGTCGCACCAGAGCGATTAACGGAAAAAAACCTCTTTTCTCTTAATGTTTCAAAGCTCATTAGCCAAACGATTATTCCTCATTAACAGCGAAAGCTCATTCATTAAAAGGAAGAATATGCCCAAAAGATGCCAGCGCGGTTAATCCTGAGTCCCGTACTGGGCTGTAAATCCCATACTACTTGTATATTCCATGCGAAAGGGACACGCGCCAATCCACATTAAAAAAAAAAAAAGAAGAAGAAGAAAGAAAAAGAAAACAGTTTGTGTGTTTTGTAAAATCCACAAGAGCAGCAATTAATATTCCCATAGAATGACTTTATTTTTTTTATTTTTTATTTTTTATTTTTTTTTGGTCTCTCCCTTTTGTTTCCAGTGCCTGCCCCTGGCTCAGCGCCTGGTGCCAACAGAACACCTTTCAGGATCCACAGCAACGCAGACAACGTAAGTACCAGCCGTTTCCTGAAACCCTTTTTCAGATTTTTTTTTTTAAACGACCATCTAAAACATAAAGAGAGAGAGACAAGCCTCTTCCCCCTTCTTTCCCCTTCTTCTCCCCTGCGTTATGCCACCAGGGTTTCCTAAGTAGCACCTTCCAAATCCCTCTGCCTTCAAGTTTGTGCATGTCTGTGTGGCATCCCTCCTCCTCCTTCACTCCCATAGTGGATCTTGTAAAAGGGCTTCAGATCAGCCCCATTCATCTCCCTGGTGATAGCAGTGAATGTAGATAAATCTCTGACTGCCTGCTTGCTGCTGGAGTATGATTTTTATTTTGTCTTCTGTGTATACCTGGGTCAAAAAGTGGGATTGTATACACACACATACATGCACATACACACATTTCCCTCTCCTTCTCTGTCCTCCTCTCCTTTTCCTCACACATGCATACATCCCACATTACGTGTATATATGGATAAACATATACACCTATATACATACCTATACCTAGAACACAAAAATATATACATATCCAAATGTTTAATTTGTCTGAAAATCATGTGTATTTATATACACATACAGCCTTACAAATGTGTCTATATGCAATTGATAGGTGCCTATCTTTTAATTTATACCCATCTATGTCTCCATTTAAAATTCCCTCTCTTCTCCCCGCAGAAGCTGTGTGCAATTGCAATCCGGGATTGTATAAGCGGTATTCTTTCCTTAGGATTTCTATTTGTAGACCTTTATGCTCCCTTCTCTGCCTTCTTCCGAGCTGTAGAATTGGCATCTTTCCCTGAGGTTTCCCGAATGGCAAGTGGAACCGGCTGTGGCATGTATTCATGCCGCTTCCTATGGCATTTCTCTTCCGATGTCTGCTTTTTCTCTTTGTTTGTTGTTGACTAGGCTGAATGGTGGGGTTGGTTTTTTTTTAAGTTAATTATAAACGAAGTTGAATAGCAAACAAACCAACAGCTTGCCCAAAAAGAAAAAAAAAAAATAGCCCCACACAAGCGCCTTCTGCTGCAACAGATGCCCACATCACCCCTGGCATGGGCAAATGGGCACACGATTTTGGTGGTGGTTATTTTTTTTCTGTTTGTTGCTGTATTTGTTGTTTGTTTTCCTGGTTTCCTTTTGATTTTTCAAGGAGTCCAAGATCCCGGCCTCTGCTTGGAACGGAACAGTGTCATGGCGGAGGCGACGGCCTTTGTCTTGCTGGGTGTGAAAGCATCCGCTGCGCTGGCTCCACTGCGGCAGAATCAAGTTTAAAGGAAGAAAGTGATTAAAGTCAGCTTTGTGCCTCTTTGGTGTGGAAGACCCCCAAACCCCAAGTAGCCGAGTCTCTGGGTCCGAGGAAGGGCTCATAGTTGGAGCAGCCTAGGCTGTAATCCTGGCACTTGCGCCTTCGGTTGCTGCTTTCTGTTCGCTCCTGGGGGTCTGGATAATCTCCCTTGGCTTTACCGCACTGTCTGGCCCGCATGCGGGGCCCTCGTAACATATACCCGCTGCTGCTATCACACGAAACTGTGGCGTTGCCCCTGAATGGATGGCACTGTGCCAACTCTTCTGCCATCCGCCCTTGCAGCTTTTTTCTTTCCTCCCTCCCTCCCCTGCTTCTCCTCCTCCTCCTCCCGTCGACTTGACGTTAATTAACACACGGGTTAATTGATTTTAAAAGCCGAAGAATTACAGTTAACTTTTCCCACAGGGTACAGACGCCAGCCGCTTGGCACACTCTGCCTTTCGCACTGGTGCAGGGGGGCAGGGAAAGCCCGCAGCAAAACTGGCAACTGCTGAGGGAACGTTGCCTGCTTATTGGAGTAGAGCCGATAGAAGTCGACGTGGTACTGCCTCGTCCTTACAGTATATATAGCCATCCTATATTTTGTTAAATAATCAGAGCACACCCTGTCTTTCTTCTCCTTCGTCTTTCAAAACAGGAAAACCCTTCAGAAGTTCTTATTGGGGGGAAAAAATCCCTCCCCTAGCCCATTTTATCTCATCCGTAATATGCTTTTTTCCAATAATAAGAAAATACCTGAAGCCTTTTTTCTTTAAGTTACAAGGAGGAAGGCTACCCCTTCCCTAAATATCACACATAAAGAAGAATTTTTTTTTTTTTTTTAAGGAAAAAGTTCCATGAAGTTTCTTTCTCTGTATCTCAGTGTTTTAATTTGTTCCCATTCCTCTTGACTCAGACCGGTTATTTATGATGAAGGATTTCACTAAGAAAGTAGGTACATTGTAATTAAGAACAAAATTCATATGAAAGCTCTTTTTGTTTGTTTGTATGTTTGTAGATTTTTGCTTTCTGTCCTTTTTACCCCTCCCCTGTAGAAAATGAAAGCAATTGATACTGTAGTTGGGAAGGAGACAGGCAAAGCTGGAAACTTGATGCCTTCACCTTTTCATGCTTTCATTTTATTTCGTTTTGTTTTTTAAAAGCATGCAGCAAGTGAAGCGACAAGAGGAATCCATTATGCAAATCATGTCACTTTGCATAATGTCTCATGACTGGGATATGCAAATGAGCTGTATAATTTATGAGTGCCAGTGTCTGTCTAAAAGTGTTCCACATAATTTACAAAGTGAGTCTGAGAGACATGGGGAAGGCAGCTCTTCCATCCCCACTGCCAAGGAAGCTCTATATTTTCCTACAAGTGCTCCCTGGAAGTATTGTCAAGTGCTATTTGAAAGAAATTAAGGTTCCAAATATTCCTGAAAGATGAAGATTTTCCTCTCACTCTCTTCACCCATATTCTTTGCCTAAAAATTTACAAGAAACTAATAAACTCTAAAGCATTAATTTTTGGATTCAATTCGGAAGAAAAAAAAAAGCAAGTTGAGCCAAACTTGCTATTTGTGTGTGGATTTTCCTTCCTAAAGCAAGGACTGTCTTAGAGAAACAGACACCTTATCCATTTGTCTGGATATTTCAAGGCAGTAAAATGGGATTTCTCATTTTGGTTGGTTTTGTGTGTGCCCTGCTGTGTGCAACATTTTATAAATTATATTCTCTTGGATGTGTTAGACATATAATATGGAAGTCAGATGCATTTAAAATTCTTCTGAAGGTATAATTCTGCTTTCAGAGATGTCTTCAAAAGAGAAATGCCATTCATTAAAAACCAGGTTTAAGTTCATTAAGTCAGCTTAGTTGGCTGCTCCATGTCTCATTTTGGTAACTTTTATTGAGTTGATGATTTTAAACTTTTTGAGAAGTCATAACATCTTTGATAATCTGCTCTTATATTTTTCATTTTAACCATAATAAGTTCTGTGAAAGAGACATACAGGGTGCCATGAAAATGTATACCAGGAGGAACTGATCTTTGGAGAGAATGTCAGAAAAGGCTTCTCAAAGAAAGTGAATTTAAGGTGAATGCTGAAAGTTGAAGAGAAATTAGACAAAAAGAGGAAGAAAATATTTTCCATGTAGAGAGTATATTCAGTAAATCCTAAGACAAAAAGAGATTTGGCTTCTTGGAATAACTAAAAACCAGTGTGGCTAGGGTATAGACAGTGGATCATTGGATCATACTGGGAACAGATTAGAAGGTGAGCATGTGAAGAGAGAACTTATTCATTATCTGCATTTCTTTGCTGGTACATGGTTTCTTATGTCATTATTGTATATACATGTATTTTGTTAACTATTTACTATCATAATACTGTCTATAAAATAATTTTTTATTTTTCAGATTCATGCACTGAACCATCAGATTTCTGAATCCAACATTATGTGACCTACTCCTTCTCTTTGTGAAGTTTTATTTTCAAAAAGTTAATAGCCATTTAGGAAAATAAAAATAAGAGGAACACTCCACCTACCAAGAGCAAAATAGATTCTTTTCAAATATACTTGAAAACAGATCATTTTCTGGTCTTAAAAAAAATTAAAAATACTGAAGTCAGACAAAATGTATTATCTGACCACAAATTGAACTAGAAATCAATAACAAAAATTTGGGGGGGAAAAAATTTGGAAAATCCCAGTTTTTTGGAAATTAAGCAGATTTCTAAATAACACATAGGTCAAAGAAGCTGTCACAGGGAAATTAGAAAATATTTTGAATGACAATGAAAATGCACTACAAAATTTGTAAGGTACAGCTAAAGAAGTACCTACAAAGAAATCAGATTTAATGCCTTATTTTAGAAACCAAAAGTTTTGAATCAATAATCTAACTGTCTTAAGAAAACAAACTCAAAACAAGAAGTAAGGAAATAATAAAGATAAGAGCATAAACCAACGAAACTGAAAATAGTGGGGAAAATCAATATGCCCAAAAGTTGGTTCTTTGAAAAACATACAAAAGTTGATAAGCATCTAGCCAAACTGAACAAGAAAAAAAGTGAGAAGACACAAATTATCACAACCAAGAATGAAAGAAGGGACATTACTAAATATCTGACAGATATTATATGGATAATAAGGGACAAGGAGATAACAACTTTGTCAATAAATATGGTAACCTAAATGAAATGGAAAAATTCCTTGAGTAACAATCAACCAAAACTCAGTGAAGAGGAAATAGTCTGCTTAGTTTCATCTCTATTAAAGAAGTAGAATGTGTAGTTAAAATACCTTCCTATAAAGAAAACATCCAGTGCAGATGGCATCAGTGGCAAGTTCTTCCAACGTTTAAGGAAGAAATCATGCCAGTTCTGAACAATCTCTTTTAGGAAATAGAAAATGAAGGAATAGTTTCCCACTCATTTTATAAGGTCAGCATTACTTTGATGCCAAAATCAGACAAAGGCATTGTAAGAGCAGAGAACTACAGACCAGTAACTTTCATAAACACAAAAATCTATAACAAAATATTAACAAACTGAATGATATGTAAAAAGAATGATACATCATAACCAAGTCAAGTTTATTCCAAGAATGAAAGGTTGGTTCAACTTTCTAAAATCATTAGGACTCACCGTATCACTGTATTTTTTTAATCATCAATTCAATGGATGTCTCGGTGGGGGGGGGGAGCGGAATACAGTAATAAAACAGTGTGATAATGATGTAAGGATAGACTGAGAGATTAATGGAACAGAATAGAAAGCCCAAAGATAGACAAATTTGACAAAGGGTCAAGACGATCCAATGGAGAGAGAAGAGTCTTTTCAATACCTAGTGCTGGCACCAAGTAAATAAATACCTTTACCAATATTTCACTATATACAAATATTAATTTTAAATTGGTATTAAATACAAACCTAACACTCTACAAGTTCTTGAAGAAAATATAAAATCTTTGTGACCCTAGGCTAAGTAAAAGATTTTATAGATGGTGGAAAGAAAGCTGACCCATAAATAAAAAGTTGGACTTCAGCAAAATTGACAACTTCTGCTATTTGAATGACATTGTTAAATGAGTGAAAAAGTAAGCTACAGACTTGTACAAAATATTTACAACCCAGAATGAAGAGAACAATTAATCTAAATCAAACCAAAATGATACAGAAGATAGAATTAATAGAAGAAAACAGCTATTACAAATGGATTTCATATATTAACAAAGTTAGAGGAAATCAGGAATATATTAAACAGGCATATGAAAGGTAAAAAAAAAAAAACTAATTAAACGTGTAGAGACTAAAACTACCATGTCTGGGATAAAGATTATCATGTCAGGAAGGAATTCAGAGATTAGATATTTCAGAAGAAAAGATGAGTCAACTTCAAGTCTTATAAAAAGAAACTATCCAGAGTGACACACAGAAAGAAAAATAACAAAAAAATAATGACCAAAGCATCTGTGAGTTGTGGGGTAACTTTTTGTGGCCTAATTTTTGTGTAATTGAAGCCCTGTGAAGGATAGATAGGAGTACAAAAAAACATTCCAATAAATAACTGAAATTTTTCCAAATTTGGTGAAAATTATAAATCCAACAGGTCCAACTATCTCAACAATCCCCAAGCACAAAAAACATGAAGAAAACTACAGTAAAGCACATTATACTCAAATTGCTTAAAATCAATATGAAGCAGAACAATTTAAAAGCCTCTAAAGAAAAGAAGACACATTATGTATGGAGACACAAAGATAAAAATGACAGCAGATTTCTCATTGGAATCAATGCAAGCCAGAGGACAGTGGAGAAACATCTTTAAAGTATTGGGAAAAAAAGAAAGTTAAACAAAATTCTATACCAGCAAAAATACATTTGAAAAGCAAAGATGAAATAAAAATTTTTTCGGATGTACAAAAGCTGAAAGAATTTATCATTAGCAGACCTGCACAACAAAATATCTTAAAGGAAAATTATACCACATAATGAAAAGCCTTGGAAATGGTAATTATGTTGGTAAATTTTAAAAACTTTTTTATTAAGTATGTTTAAAGGTAACTGATTATTTGAAACAAAAATAATAGCAATGTATTGTTTTTATAACACATAAAAGTAAAATCCATGACAACAGTAGCACAGAAGCTATTGAAGAAAAAGGAAAAATGAAAGAATTGTTATAAGGTTCTTATACTGTACACGAAGTGATATAATATCACTCAAAGGTAGCCTGATAAATTAAAGTTGTATACTATAAATTCTTTTAAAAAGCAGCTAAAATGACCTTTAAAAAGAGCTATAGTTAATAAGCTAACAAAAGAGAATGGAGTTATCAAAAAATGCTCAATTAATTCAAAACATTTAGCAAGATAATAGACTTAAATATCATCTTCACTAATCACAGTAAATGTAAATGGCCTAAATATCCCAATTAAAGGACAGAGATTGCCAGATTGTGTGGAAAACAGCAAGACCCATATATATGCTGCCTACAATGAAACCACTTCAAATATAAATATTCGAATAGTTTAGAAGTTAAAGGATGGGAATAAATATGCCATATTAACACTAATCAAATAAAGGCTGTATAAGATAGTATATTTCATTGCTCATAGAACCAGATCCTAGAAGGATGAAGTCAGCCACTACTGTATTCCTTTGCTGTCTGTGGCAATAAGTAGACCCTAGGTTCTCTTTCGATTGATGGATTCTGGATCTGAGAACTGGCTCTGGTCTGGAAATAGCAAGGGATTATGACTTTCCATTGAAGTGGCTGACTTCATCTTTGCTCATTCAGTCTTGATCTCTTTTGAATATATGTTATAAATATAAAACACATTTTTTGGCTGCCTATTTATCTTGCCTCTAGTAACATCAAGTTCTATGAGCCATGTCCATAAATCCCTGTGGATCAGCCACCCCCTGATTTACATCTGAAACTTGCTACCTATTACAGTACTAATTTACACCATCCTCCTGATAATTAAGTGCTGCCACCTAATCTCTGCTTTTCCTGGATCATATCATCCACAGTTATAGAAGGGATTCCATTTCTATAACATTATCATCACCTTCAAAGTCCCCACCTACAGAAGACCGTCACTACTAAACTACCTAACAATGATGGTAAATGAAACATCTTCCAAATCCTTCCAGGGAACATAGTAAGCTGGATCTTATGTATCATGTCCATTCCAGCATACCCACTTCTCTGAGGTTTTTTATTACTTTCTGAATAGTTTATAACACCAGTTATCAAATCTCTATTTGATATGGGCCATCACTCTTTCACTTTTCCAAGAACCACCCCATCATTGTATTAAAAACTGACTCCAAGAGCCCTTCTCAGAGCATTAAATCTGAGTTACAGGAAAGATCCCCCATTAAGCAATTTATATTCCAGTTCCCTGGTTCAGCACCCTCAAGATTTACTTTGAGGCATATTCTGGCTGTTCCTACAGTACTTTTTAGCCAGGTGCTTCCACTCTCTTTGGCATTAAGTCTCCTCCCTTAGCAGACCCAAGATTTCTCCAGTGGGGTTATTATGAGATTTGACACTCATTCCTCTGGTGCCCAGGAAGTGAAATGAAGTCAGGGTCTGAGAAAAGAAAGCATTATAAGGCACCTGCTTCATTTGAAACCTCTGTGTGGTCATCAAATCCCTATCCCCAACAAATGGAAGTGGGTCCCTTTCATAGGCCCAAAGGATTGAGGATAATCGGGGTTTTTAAAATTCTCAACTGCATCATTAATATCCCCACCTCAGGGCTCAAGGTCCCACCTCTCCAATAGGGCCCTAACATTGGCATAGAAGACTTGACTGGGATGAGAAATCAGCCTTCTCTTTAGCTCTTCTACTCTTATAATTAAGTCACATTTCTAATCTTAAATCATGTTTACCTTTTAATTTTTATTCTTTGCTTTAAATTGGTGCTTAATTGACCCAAGTCCGTCATTCTTTTCCTTCAGTAAATCACTGGTGTTCAGCAATAACCACCCAGTTCCACAGTCCTAATACTTAACTCTATTCACCATTGCTCTGAAATGCCAGAGAAATTACACATGCTGGTATATTTCTTCCCAACTTTATCACATCTCATTCACCATGGGTAAAAATCTTAACCTTTGAACTCATACAGCCTGCCAGACTCTAGGACCTTTCCTAGACTATGCTTCTAACTACCAGTCCTGGTAACAACTATGCTAGATACGGTTCCCTAAAGGGAGAGCCTTTATTGGGCAGAGCCCTCATGGCATCTATAATAGCCCAGTAGCCAATAAATATATAAAAGTGTGTTTATGTTCATTAGTTATGGAAATCAAAGCCCAATGAGATACCACATGTTCCACATGCATTGAAAAAAAAAATGTATACTCTGCAGTTGTTAGGTATAGGTTTCTAATTGGTTCTTTTGATACTTATTCACATCTATATCTTTTCTCACTTGTTTTCTGCTTGCTCTATCAATTACTGAGAAAGGAGTGTTAAGATCTTCAATTATGAGTTGGTACTTTTTTATTTATCTTTATTTCTGGAGGCTTGAGGACAAGATGGCAGAGAAGTAGGGGACCCTATTCCAACCAGTCCCCGGAATTGAGCTGGATATCTACCAGACCACTCTGAACACCCACAAAATCAGCCTGAGATGTAAGAAGATATTTCTGGATCTCTACAAACAAAATATTGCAGGTGATTGGTTTTGAGGTATGAAGCAGGGAGCAGTGATTCTGTGGGCACATATCAGAAAATAAACAGAAGGGGGAGGGAGCCATGGGTCTCTTACACTGCCGATGAGCGATAGCTTCCCGTGCCGGGGACAGCAGACAGACTCGCAGACCAGTAGTGGTGGGGAAAGGACTTTAGGGCAGCCCCCCGAACTGAAACCTCCAAGGATGCATGCAAACTGGGGGCGGCTGGTGGTTTTAGAAGCACAAAGGCAGAGTCGTGCCCCTGTGCCCCGACCTGGAGGCGAGGACTGGGAGCCCTGCTGAGGGGCGCACAACCCGGGACGCTGCAGTTTATAGCAGCACTGACAGAAAAGGAGATAGTGTGGCCTGGAGAGCTCACTGAAGAACAAACTGCGATCTCTCACTCTGAGGCAGAGTGTTGGATATGATCCCTTCTGCTCTGACTCTTGGAAGAGAGGCAGAAAGCCCAGAGAAAGCTGCCAGAGAACAAAAGCCCCAAAAAACTGGTTCTCACTGAGCCCATTCCCCCCACACAGGGGACAGGGAAACTGCCCAAACAGGGTTGCCTGACTAACAGCCCGGCAAGCCCCTCCCCCAGAAGATAGGCTGGGAGAACAAGAGGCCAGCAACCCTAAAGTCCCTATAAAACAGGTGCATCTTGCTTGGGTAGTGGTCAATAATTTGGACTCTGTACATTCCCTCAACCACCCCTCAACAGAATGACTAGGAGGAGGAACCTCCAAAATCAGAAAGACTTAGAGAGTGTGACTTCTGTCACAGATTTACAAATGGATGCAGATATAACCAAGATGTCGGAGATGGACTTCAGGGTAGCAATGGTGAAGACAATAGCTAGAATGGAGAAATCGATTAATGGCAACATAGAGTCTCTAAGGGCAGAAATGAAAGCTGAACTGACAGAACTTAAAAATACTACCAATGAGATCCAATCTAAGCTAGATAATCTAACAGGTAGGGTAAGCGAGGCAGAAGAACGAATAAGCGACCTGGAAGAAACAACTCAAAATCCATGAAAACAGAATCAGAGAAATAAGTGACACCATGAAACGTTCCAATGTCAGGATTATTTGGGATCCCTGAGGGGGTGGAAAGAGAGCGAGGACTAGAAGATATATTTGAGCAAATTGTAGCTGAGAACTTCCCTAATCTGGGGAATGAAACAAACATTCGTGTCCTAGAGGCAGAGAGGACCCCTCCCAAGATCAAGGAAAACAGGCCAATGCCCCAGCATGTCATAGTAAAACTCACATATTTTAGAACCACAGAAACCATCTTAAGGGCAGTTAGGAGGAAGATTCCTTATGTACAGAGGGAGGAACATCAGAATAACGTCAGACCTATCCACAGAGACCTGGCAAGCCAGAAAGGCCTGGCAAGACATACTCAGGATACTAAATGAGAAGAACATGCAACCAAAAATACTTTATCCAGCAAGGCTGTCATTTAGAATGGATGGAGAGATGCAGAGCTTCCAAGACCGGCAGAAACTGAAAAAATATGTGACCATGAAGCTGGCACTGCAAGAAATATTAAGAGGGTTCTATAAACGGAGAAAGACCCCAAGAGTGATACAGAACAGAATTTTACAGAGACAATCTATAGAAACAAGGATTCACAGGCAACATGATGACAATAAATTCATATCTTTCAATAATCACTCTCAACATGAATGGCCTAAATGCTCCCATAAAACGGCACAGGGTTGCAGATTGGATAAAAAGACAGGACCCATCCATATGCTGTCTACAAGAGACTCATTTTGAACCTAAAGATACATCCAGACTGAAAGTGAAAGGATGGAGATCCATCTTCCATGCCAACGGACCTCAAAAGAAAGCTGGGATACCAATTCTTAGATCAGACAAATTAGATTTTAAGCTAAAGACTGTAGTTAGAGACACAGAAGGACACTATGTCATTCTTAAAGGGTCTATCCAACAAGAAGATCTAACAATTGTAAATATCTATGCCCCCAACATGGGAGCAGCCATCTACAGAAGCCAACTGTTAACCAAAATAAAGAGTCATATTGATAACAATACGTTAATTGTAGGAGACCTCAATACTCCACTCTCAGCAATGGACAGATCATCTAAGCAGAAAATCAACAAAGAAACAAGAGCTTTGAATGATACACTGGACCAGATGGAACTCATAGATATTTACAGAACATTCCACCCTAAAACAACAGAATACTCATTCTTCTTGAGTGCATATGGAACTTTCTCCAGAAGAGACCACATACTGGGTCACAAATCAGGTCTCAACCGATACCAAAAGATTGAGATTATTCCCTGCATATTCTCAGACCACAATGCTTTAAAACTGGAACTCAATCACAAGAAAAAATTTGGAAGAAATCCAAACACGTGGAAGCTAAAGACCACTCTGCTCAAGAATGTTTGGGTCAACCAGAAAATCAAAGAAGAACTTAAACAATTCATGGAAACCAATGAGAACAAAACACATCAGTCCAAAACCTATGGGATACTGCAAAGGCGGTCCTAAGGGGAAAATACATAGCCATCCAAGCCTCACTCAAAAAAATAGAAAAATCCCGAAGTCAACTAACTCCACACCTTAAAGAACTAGAGAAAAAGCAACAAATGATGCCTAAGCCATGCATTAGAAGAGAAATAATTAAGATTAGAGCAGAGATCAATCAATTAGAAACCAGAAACACAGTAGATCAGATAAACGAAACTAGAAGCTGGTTCTTTGAAAGAATTAATAAGATCGATAAACCACTGGCCAGACTTATCCAAAAGAAAAGAGAAAGGACCCAAATTAATAAAATTATGAATGAAAGGGGAGAGATCATGACTAACACTGAGGAAATAGAAACAATTATTAGAAATTATTGTCAACAACTATGTACCAATAAGCTGAGCAACCTGGATGAAATGGATGCCTTCCTGGAAACCTATATACTGCCAAGACTGAAACAGGAAGAAATTGACAACCTGAGTAGGCCAATAACCAGTAATGAGATTGAAGCAATGATCAAAACCCTCCAAAAAACAAAGATCCGGGGCCTGATGGATTCCCCGGGGAATTCTACCAAACATTCAAAGAAGGAATAATACCTCTTCTCCTGAAGCTGTTTTTAAAAATAGAAACAGAAGGAAAGCTTCCAGACTCATCCTATGAGGCCAGCATTACCTTAATCCCCAAACCAGGCAAAGACCCCATCAAAAAGGAGAATTTCAGACCAATATCCCTGATGAATATGGATTCCAAAATTTTCAACAAAATCCTAGCTAATAGGATCCAACAATACATTAAAAGGATCATCCACCACGACCAAGTAGGATTTATCCCCGGGATGCAAGTGTGGATCAACATTCGCAAATCAATCAATGTGATAGAACACATTAATAAGAAGAGAGAGAAGAACCATATGGTCCTCGCAATTGATGCAGAAAAAGCATTTGACAAAATACAGCATCCTTTCCTGATTAAAACTCTTCAGAGTATAGGGATAGAGGGATCATTCCTCAAGTTCATAAAATCCATCTATGAAAAACCCACAATAAATATCATCCTCAATGGGGAAAAGATGAGAACCTTTCCCTTAAGATCAGGAACACGTCAAGGATGCTCACTCTTGCCACTATTGTTCAACATAGTACTAGAAGTCCTAGCAACAAGCAATCAGACAACAAAGAGAAATAAAAGGTATTCAAATTGGCAAAGAAGTCAAACTCTCTCTCTTTGCAGATGACATGATACTTTATGTGGAAAATCCAAAAGATTCCACCCCCAAATTACTAGAACTCATAGAGCAATTCAGTAATGTGGCAGGATACAAAATCAATGCACAGAAATCAGTTGCTTTCTTATACACTGACAATGCAACTGTAGAAAAAGAAATTAGAGAAACGATTCCATTTACAATAGCACCAAAAATCATAAGATACCTCAGAATAAACCTAACCAAAGAGGTAAAGGATCTATACTCTATGAACTACAGAACACTCATGAAAGAAATTGAAGGAAGAAACTAAAATATGGAAAAACATTCCATGCTCATGGATCGGAAGAATAAACATTGTTAAAATGTCTATGCTACCCAGAGCAATCTATACCTTCAATGCCATCCCAATCAAAATTCCAATGATATTTTTCAAAGTGCTGGAACAAACAATCCTAAAATTTGTATGCAATCAGAAAAGACCCTGAATCGCCAAGGAAATGTTGAAAAAGAAAAACAAATCTGGGGGCATCACGTTGCCCAATTTCAAGCTATATTACAAAGCAGTGATCACCAGGACAGCATGGTACGGGCACAAAAACAGACATATAGACCAATGGAACAGAATAGAGAACCCAGATATGGACCCTCAAGTCTATGGTCAAATAATCTTTGACAAAGCAGGAAAAAAACATGCAATGGAAAAAAGACAGTCTCTTCAATAAATAGTGCTGGGAAAATTGGACAGCTAGATACAGAAGAATGAAACTCGACCATTCTCTAACACCATACAGAAAGATAAACTCAAAATGGATGAAAGACCTCAATGTGAGACAGGAATCCATCAAAATCCTAGAGGAGAACATAGGCAGTAACCTCTTCGACATCGGCCACAGCAACTTCTTTCAAGATACATTTCCTAAGCTAGTGAAACAAAAGCAAAAACAAACTTTTGGGACTTCATCAAGATGAAAAGCTTCTGCGCAGCAAAGGAAACAGTCAACACAACAAAGAGGCAACCCACAGAAGGGGAGACGATATTTGCAAATGACACTACAGACAAAGCACTGATTTCCAAGATCTATAAAGAACTTCTCAAACTCAACAACCAAAAAACAAATAATCAAGTCAAAAAATGGGCAGAAGACATGAACAGACACCTCCAAAGAAGACCTACAAATCACTAACAGACACATGAAAAAATGTTCATCATCATTAACCATCAGGGAAATTCAAATCAAAACCACATTGAGATACCACCTTACACCAGTTAGAATGGCAAAAATTGACAAGGCAAGAAACAACAAATGTTGGAGAGGTTGTGGAGAAAGGAGAACATTGCACTGTTGGTGGGAATGCAAGTTGGTACGGCCACTTTGGAAAACAGTGGGGAGGTTCCTCAAAAACTTAAAAATAGAGCTACCCTATGACCCATCAATTGCACTACCAGGTATTTACCCCAAAGACACAGATGTAGTGAAAAGAAGGGCCATATGCACCCCAATGTTCATAGCAGCAATGTCCTCAATAGCCAAACTGTGGAAAGAGCTGAGATGCCCTTCAACAGATGAATGGATAAAGAAGATGTGGTCCATATTATTCAATGGAATATTACTCAGCCATCAGAAAGGATGAATACCGAAATTTTATATCAACATGGATGGGACTGGAAGAGATTATGCTATGTGAAATAAGTCAAGAATAGAACATCAATTATCTTTATTTCTGTCATTTTTGTTTCATATACTTTGAAGTTTTATTAGATGCATACATGTTTAAGGCTGCAGTGCATTCTTAGTAAATTAAACTTTTTATCATTTGAAATGTTTTTCTTTGTCTCTGGCAATACTCCTTGTTTTGAAGTTTACTTTATGTGATATTAATATTAATGGGTTTTTTTTTTTAAGATTTTATTTATTTATTTGACAGAGAGAGAGATAGCGAGAGCAAGAACACAAGCAGGGGGAGTGGGAGAGGGAGAAGCAGGCTTCCCGTCGAGCAGGGAGCCCGATGTGGGACTCGATCCCAGGACCCTGGGATCATGACCTGAGCCGAAGGCAGACGCTTAATGACTGAGCCACCCAGGCGCCCAATATTAATTGTTAATCATGTTTTCATAATATGTTTCCTAAAGCATAGTTTTTAGTAATGCATACTTAGGTGGTAAATTTATTAGGGGAAGCTGGTAACTAGATAACCTAAATTCAAGGCATTTGTTTTGTTTAGGAAAGGTTGGGTGTTAAGCAAGGATGATAACTGGAACATAGCACTTAGAATGTTTTTTTGTCACTAGCAAGATTGTACTTTTTTCACAATTGGGTGGTAACACAGATACCTGCTTTATAATAATTCATTAAGCATATAATTATATATGGTGCACTTCTATATGTTTTCTAGCTCACAATGAAAAAAATCAAAAGCAAAAAGATGTTCATTATGTCATGCATAAAAAAATATTTATAAAAAATTAGCCACATGCTTTGTTACAAAGGAAATTTCAATAAATGTCAAAAAATGATATTATTCAGATTGTGTTTTCTCAGCAACCCCCAATCATATCAAAATCAACCATAAAAAGTAATTTTTAAGACCCCATGTGAATAGAATATATAATTAAAGTAATGGATTATAAACCATAACATTAAATGAATATCTATGAAGCTACACTGATATAAAAAATTGAATGATCTGGGGCAAAAGGACAGCTCTTCTTTCTAGTAAAATTCCAATAAATAAATACAGAAAGAATAATGGAAATAGAAAATCACTTCTTGGCAATACTGCAGAAATAATTATTGCAGGCAATAATTATTCATCTATGGATGCTAAAATTGCTGGGTAGAAGTATGACAAGAAAGAGACTATCCTTTACTCGCTTCCTTATCCCAACTTAAAGTATCTCCCCTGTAAGATATGAATTAATTACAAAGGGAAAAATATAACTTTACTATGGGGAATCCTGGCATATACCACCTTAAGGACTTGTGTTTGCTTGGCTGTTAACACCCAAATTATTTTTAGGGGTATGTTTCACATTTAACTGTTTTCTTTAGTGTTAAGGATGTTGGAGGACAGACCCATTTAATCTACCAGTACTTTTTTTGTATTGTTGGAACATGGTTTGGATTAAAACTGAATTTAGCCATCCAAAATTGCTTTTTTTGTCTGTGTGTGCTAAACTGTGAATAATGGTATGTCCCCTGCCTAAAACTATGTAATGTTTAATCATCCTTTTATAATACAGATAATGTTTACCTAAAGCAGACCTTAAATCCATTTGCACTCCCAAAGTATTTTGAGAATTCCATTTGGCAGCAAAACTTAAATCAAGGAATAAATTTACACTGCTTTTTCTTCTTCATATAGTAAATCACTTTTAACCTCTTCCCCTAGTCATTGTAGGATATTACAGTAAAATGCTGAGATCATCTCAGTGTGTTCCCCAAATACCCAGCTTCCTGGCCAAGCACACTGCCTGAGGGTTCAATAAGTAGGTTAATTCTTCCTTCAGGGCTGGCCTGAGGGTTAAATTTCCTGATGAACTGAGTAGAACCTGCATACCAGAAGAAGGTGGGTAGATAAAGTATATGAGAGCTGGGGAAGAAAACTACTCTTGTGCAGCTGAGGTCACAAGATGATCTTTATTCTACTTCATGTATATCATCTATGTCTGATTTCTTGTTGATTTTTGTTTTTGGCTTATTTTACAGCCCTATTATAGCCAAGCTCTTTCAACATCTGACAAATGATTATTATGAATACATCTTGCAGTATTTTCACACAGTTGTTTTAGTGGAAGTTCTAGATCCTATTCCTTTTTGCTTTTGCATTTATTCCAAATCTTTGCCTATTTTACCTTTTTAGAATAAGATGAATTAAGGAAAGGAAATTCATGATAATATGGAAAAGTTTAGTTTTACTTGATTAAATATTTTTTCTATGACATCTCTAATAATATGATGATCTCATATGCTGGTATTTTATATGCTTTTTGTGTTAACCATTTTCCCCATTTTTAACAGACTTTACATTTTACTAGAGAAAAAAGCAGACTCCCTGAATTTAAGTAACTTGCCTAAAGTCATGCAGCAGGTAAGCAGCAGAATAAGAGTGAATAGCTACAAAATAGTTTCAAACACTGGTCTCTCTGGCTCCTATGCCAAAACTTTTTCTTTCATGCCTATATTTCTCAATCTGGGAATCCTGAACGGTTAAAGTGTCCCCAGATGTCATCTTATGACAAGTTTTTCATTCTTTCAACACATTTACTGAGTGCTTATTATGTGTTGGATGCTATTCTAGGCACTTGAAATACATTATGCAGGAGAAAAAGAAAATGTTGCTGCCCTAATGAGTTTACATTCTCATGGGGATGGAGGTTATAGTCAATGAACAAAGAGGTAAAGTATATATGTTAGAAGGTGATAAGTGCTATTAAAAAAAAAAAAAAGAATTCTGACAGTTTTAAATTGTGCTTTCATCTTACTGATTATAAATATTTAATGTGATGATATCATGAATAATCTTAATGACCTATAACAAAGTACTGACTTGTGATTTCAGAACAATTATGTATATTTGTGTTTTCTCTCACATTTTTGGCTAGTGAATGCAAAGAAATGTCATGGTGCAATTCAAAAGTGAAGTTGTCATAGTGGTTTAAAAAGGATTCATAACAGCATGGCAGTAAAGGTCCATGAATCCAAAATTGCAGCATTTGGTTCCATATTGAATTTGTATTACTGTTGTATTACACAGACCCTATCTTTGTGCCTCTTTGAAATAATTCTAGGGTGTTCAATACCCTGTTCTAAGTCCCATCAGATTATTTAGTGTAGATTTAAATAACAGGAATATTTAAATGTATTTTCAAATAAAAGATAATCTCTACAATGTTGATAATTATACCTTATTAAAATAGGCACTCAAAGATTTTTATATAAACAGGAGTTAAATAAAAATCTGATCATACTGTAGTATCAAGCAAAGCCTTTAAATTGTGGGGAAAAAAATAAGGTTTAGTTTGTATATGTTAAAGTACAGAAATATTTAGTGTGAGACTCAGTGAACATTAAGGCCATTTTATACAGTATACTTATGTGAAAAGGCAGTGTCCACATTAGTAACATTAAAATTTAAAAATAGAGAAACACATTAAATATAGAACCAGACCTGAGGAAATATCACCCTACATTAAACCCAACATTAGCAATTTAGTTTTAGTGAAATAAGATAATTTATTATTAAATTATGTTTATTTAAATATTATTGGTTTTTTAAATGTTTTTAATTTAAAAATTTTAGTTTTATAGTCATAGGAGCTTAAGAAAATGCATTATATCAAATTTTATGATATGTTTATACATATGTAAGTAATACAACATTAAGATTCTGTGGGATTACATAGAGGTTTGCATATTTCTTACATTTGAGAAACACTGAAGTATGCAGCATTGTCCTCCTAAATAAAACTTTATTTGGTAAACAATGAGTTTATTTGAGCACCTTTAATGCACCAGCCATACTCTCTTTGTTTGATTCCTAGTTACCATCTGGTAGGCTGTTCTTTTTTTTTTTTTTTTTAACATTTTATTTATTTTTATTTATTTGACACAGAGAGAGAGAGATAGAGAGCACAAGCAGGGGGAGCGGCAGGCAGGCAGAGGAAGAGGGAGGAGCAGGCTCTCTGCTGAGCAAGGAGCCTGATGCAGGGCTCGATCCCGGGACTCTGGGATCATGACCTGAGCCGAAGGCAGCCGCTTAACCAACTGAACCACCCAGGCGCTCCTGTTGTCTTCTATAAGAAATATAATCTATATCCTTCTAGTTCCCATTTGTAATGCTGTCAGCAAATAGTGATCATGTTGGTGATCAGATTGAACCTATGTTGTCATTTCAAAAATTACAGTTCAGTTGGAAAATTTTCACACATAGTAATTCTTCCTTTATACATCTTTATTATAGAAATTGCAATTATCCTATCCTTTACTGTGTTTTTATGTTAACAATTTTATAATTCTGAATTCCTAATTTCTAAATTTAGATTATTAAGAGACTTGACTGAAGTAAAATTAACTTTATAATCATAAATTATACTGTATAAGTAATCCATATTTCCCAGGCTAGTTTTGGGGAAGATTTGAAGCAGTGAATTAGAGCACATGTTTATATCATGGCAACTTCAATTCAATATTAGACATCTCTACTCTTAAAAATGTCTTAGGCCACTCTCCTGTGAATATAATTAAAGCCATTGAATTATATGCTTTAAATGGGTGAGTTGTGTGCTATGTGAATTAAATCTCAATGAAGCTGTTTAAAAAAAAAATTAGAGCCTTGCAACAGTCTATTTCCACTTACCATCTTTTCCTTTGTAATAATATTTTCATATGTAGTACATTTATGTGCATTAACCCAATATTTAATTGTTACTATATTTCCCTTAAATAGTCATATTATTTTAAATATTAAGAAAAGGAAAATATATTCTCTTTTATATTTACTTTGGCATATACTACTTCTGGTTCTCATCATTTCTTCCTATATATATGTTTCTATCTGTTTCCTTAACCTAAAGAATTTCCTCTAGAATTTCTTAGAGTACTGTTCTGCTGACAAGAGTTTCTCTCAATTTTGTTTTTCTAAAAATGTATTTATTTTGCTTTTATTTTTTAAGATAATTTTTCCCAGATATAGAATTCTCATTTGACAGTTCCCACTCCCCCACCGCCTTAAAGATGTTCCATTCTCACCCACCTTCCTCTGTTTCTGCTGAGAAGTCATTTGTAATTTATATAATTTCCCCCCCTGTTTGTAATGGAGTTTTTTCCCCACTGGCTGCTTTTCTCTTTTTCTATGTTTCCATCATTTGATAAATATGTGCCTAAGCATGGTTTTCTTTTCTTTTTCTTTAAGATTTTATTTATTTATTTGAGAGAGGGTAAGAGAGAGCACAAGAGCAGGGTGAGGGGCAGAGGGAGAAGCAGACCCCCCACTGAGCTGGGAGCCTGATGTGGGGCTTGATCCCAGGACTCCAGGATCCTGACCTGATTTGAAGGCAGACACTTAACTGACTGAGCCACTCAGATGCCCTAAGAATGGTTTTCTATGTATTTATCTTAATTGGAATTCATTCATCTTCTTGGATTTGTAAGTTTACATTTTTCAGCAGGTTAGGAAAAATTTAGCCATTATTTTCTGAAATACTTTTCTGCCCCATTTTCTCTCTCTGAGAATACGATTAAATATAACTTAAATCATTTAAATATGGTCCCACAAGGTCACTGAGTCTTTGTCCTATTTTTTTTCCAATATATTTTTCTCATCTTCAAATTGAATATTTTCTATTCTCTATCTTCAAATTTATCATTTTCTTTATTTGACTATCTGTAATCTGTTGTTCTCATCCAGTAAAAAAATTTTTTTTTAGATATTATATGTTTCATTTCTAAAATTTTTATTTGGTTCTTTTTTTTTTTTTGGTAGTTTGTATATTTCTACTGAGATTCTCCTATTTGTTCATCTTAGCCATATTTTACCTTTAATCCCTTGAACATATTTATATTAGCTGTTTTAAAATTCTTCTAACTCTAACATCTGGGTCATTTTAGTATTGGTTTTTGTTAACTGTTTTTCTCTTAAATGTAGGCCACATTTTTCTGTTTCTTTACATTTTGTAATTTTTTACTGTACCCTTGTAGAGACTATGAATAGCATCATCTAAGTAGTGTTGATTGTGTTCTAACAAGCAATTGAAGTGGCTGACTCAAACTTTAAACTCTTACCTGAGCTAAATCTTCACTTCTTTCCGCCTTCCAGCTGTTGCTTTCTACAGGCCCTCTGCACATACATTAATCAAGATCAGCCAAGAATTTAAGAGTTTGTATATGGGTTTTTCTCCTCCAACTCCTTGGTTTCCTCTTTTCTGAGATTTTTCTTTTATATTCTAGCCACACCCATAGTCTCAAACTCTTCCCTCTGAATTCTCAAATTAGTTAGGACTGCAGTTTTCTGCTTTAATTCCAGCTGTTCCATGCATTGCAGACTAAGAAGTGCCTTAGGTGGAAAGCCACATAAATGCATTCCTTTCTTTCATGTGTCAACTTCCTTCCAGTTTCTGCCTGCCTTAAATTGCTCTCAAGTGCGTTCAAACAGCTGTTTTTATATTTTTCCCCATTATTGTTGTCTGCTAGTAAAGTAAGAAGGTTAACTTAATAAGAGCTACTGCACCGTTATTAAAAGTGTAACTTCTGTATCATATTCAAATTTGAAGAATAACTACATGCTGAGAATACTCCTTTTTAATAGCATCTTCTTCTTGTCTCATTAATGCAATCAAGATGTTTTCTTAATTCACTGAGAATATTCATTATAGGTCTTATGGGGTTGTTTTTTTGTTTTTGTTTTTGTTTTGTTTTTCCATCCTATTCTCTTTTTCCTCAAACTTCCTTTTTTCTTATTTGGCTTTTCAATGTGTTAAAAGAGGACCTTTGTTCAAATATCTGGTCCTTTCCCTTCATATTTGAGTGCAAGGTACTAAAAAGATCATTGAAAGTTCCCTATGTATAAGTGTGGGTTGCCTTTTTTTGGTGTCACAAAGTTACTTTCATTTGTGGGTGACTAATTCATTTCATTGACAAATGACCGGCCATTTTATTATGGACCTCTAAATGTAGGTATTTCTAAATCTTTTATCTTATGATGGTTTTTCAGAAAGAATATTCCTAAACACCTGTTTTGAGAATATGAGCTTGTCCTCCAGTATACTTGGAGCCAAGTTTGGGAAAGAAGCTAGTATCCTCATAAAGTTCAATTTAGTACATATAATAATTCACCTTTTTTCAAAATGAAAACAGTCTTCAGCCCAAAGAGTTGTTCCACTTCAAAGTCCCACTGGTTGTGCCTCCTCAGAGAGTAAATAAATCTCTAGTCTTCTACATGGAGTGGGAGGGGAAGATTATTGAGATATATGTTTGACAAAGGCTATCTGTAGATCTAACTGCTTCTTATTCAAACTTTTACCCAATTCAGATTGTTTATTGCGTTAGCTATACCCCCACATTCAGAAGTACCTAGGACCTATAATTTCTGTATTTTTATGAGTGGTATGAATTGACTTGTTTCTGAGCAGCCTCCCCTCCTGGTTTAAGTTTCTGTTTTCAAAGATTTATTGAGTCAGTTTCTATTTATCTACCTGTCTTCTGGCTTTTTTTTTAAATTTTTTTAATTAACATAATGTATTACTTGTTTCAGGGGTACAGGTCTGTGATTCATCAGTCTTACACAACTCACAGCGCTCACCATAGCACATACCCTCCCCAATGTCCACCATGCAGACACCCCATCCCTCCCACCCCCCTTCCACTCCAGCAACCCTCATTTCGATTCCTGAGATTAAGAGTCTCTTATGGTTTGTCTCTCTCTCTGGTTTCGTCTTGTTTCATTTTTCCCTCCCTTCCCCTATGATCCTCTGTCTTGTTTCTCAAATTCCTTATATCAGTGAGATCATATGATACTTGTCTTTCTCTGATTGACTTATTTCGCTTAGCATAATACCCTCTAGTTCCATCCACGTCATTGCAAATGGCAAGATTTCATTTTCTTGATAGCTGCATAATACTCCATTGTATATGTATACCACATCTTCTTTATCCATACATCTGTTGATGGACATCTAGGCTCTTTCCATAGTTTGGCTATTGTGGACATTGCTGCTATAAACATTGGGGTGCACATGCCCCTTCGGATCCCTACATTTGTATCTTTGGGGTAAATACCCAGTAGTGCAATTGCTGAGTCCTAGGATAGCTCTATTTTCAACTTTTTGAGGAACCTCCATACTGTTTTCCAGAGTGGCTGTACCAGCTTGCATTCCCACCAACAGTGTAGGAGGGTTCTCCTTTCTCCACATCCTCGCCAACATCTGCTGTTTCCTGACTTGTTAATTTAAGTCATTCTGACTGCTGTGAGGTGGTATCTCATTGATGTTCTGATTTGGATTTCCCTGATGCCGAGTGATGTTGAGCACTTTTTCCTGTGTCTGTTGGCCATTTGGATGTCTTCTGCCTTCTGGCTTCTAAATGTTGTTTTCTCCTGTTATCTTTGGCTTTGTGGGTTTATTCCTTTTTTATTCTTTTATTTCTTTTAATCTACTATAATTTTAGTGGAGTTTTCAGAGTGAGAAATGTAAGTTTATATGGTCAAGCCACTATCTTTAAGTTGGTCTTCTTTATCTATTCTTGGGACTATTATGATAACTTACTATCTAATCTACTTGTCACTATTCTCCTTACTCTAATTCATTTTGACATTTATTTGCACCCCTACTTTAAACATCCAGTGGACAAAGACCCAGACTCAGGTTACTTGGGTTACTGTAGAATTTTTTATGGTCTGTAACTATAAATACTTTGTCTTTAGTCAGAATGTGGCAGGAGTTTTCTACTTTTATCTCCCTACAGAACATCATTTGACAGTCAACCACAGATGAGATTAACATTGTGGGAGTCCAGGAGTCCAGCAAGGAAGTTCCAGCATGTTGTTGGACCAAAAAATCCAAGAATAAATGCACTGAAGAGGGTAAGAACAGTTTCATTTTACCTGTGTCACCTTGTCCTCAAACAGCACAATTCAGCACCAAGAGACACCCCTTGGCCAGTGATTTCACTCACAAAACAAATCTTAACAAATTTAATATTGAAATCATACCAATCTTTTCTACCCACAGTGGTATGAAACTAGAAATCAATAATAGGAGGAAAGCTGTAAAATTCACAAATATGTGAGAATTATACAACACTCTTGAACAACAAATGGGTCAAAGAAGAAATCAAAAGGGAGATAGAAAACTTCCTAAAACAAATGAAAATATAAACACAACATACCAAAACTAATGTGATGAAGCAAAACAGTTCTAAGAGGCAGATTTATAGCAATAAATGACTACATTTTAAAAAGTTCTCATAAAAGCAACTTAAACTTACATCTCAAGGAACTAGAGAAAGAAGAACAAACTAAGCTCAAAGTTACAGAAGGAGGGAAATAAAAATTAGAGCAAAAATAAATGAAATAGACAATAGAAAAACAGTAGAAGAAACTAAAGAAACTAAGCTAGTTTTTTAAAAAGGTAAAGTTGACAAATCATTAGCTAGACTAAGAAAAAAGAACATTCAAATAAACGAAGTCAGAAGTGAAAGAGGAGGTATTAAACTAATACCACAGAAATACAAATGATCATAAGAAATTACTATGACCAATGATATGCCAACAGATTAGATAACTGAATCATGAAAAAATAGGAAATTAAAACAGGCTAATTAATAATAAGGAGATTGAATCAGTAATCAAAAACTTCCCAACAAAGAAAAGTCCAAGATCAGATGGCTTCACTGGTTAATTCTTCCAAACATTTGAAGAAGAATTAAAGCCAACCCTTTTCAAATTCTTCCAAAAAACTGAAGAGGAGGAAACACTTGCAAACTCATTTTATAAGCCAGCATACTTTAATACCAAAACCAGTCAAGGACACTACAAGAAAAGAAAATTACAAGCCAATATTCCTGATGAGCATAGATGCTAAATTTTCAGTAAAATACTGGCAAACCAAATTCAAGAGCATATTAAAATAATCATTATACCATGATCCAATGGGACTTATCTCTGGGATGCAAAGACTCTTCAACATATGCAGATCAATAAATGTGATACATCACTTTAACAGAATAAAGTAAAAATCATATGATCATCTTGAAAGCATTTGAAAAAATGTAATATCCCTTCATGCTAAAAACTCAACAAATTAAGTATAGAAGGAGTGTGCCTCAATATAATAAAGGCCATATACAAAAAACCCACAGCTAACATCATACTCAGTGAAGAAAAACTGAAAACTTTTCCTCTAAGATCAGAAACACAAGGATGCTCGCTCTTGCCTCTTCTACTCAACACAGTAATGGAAGTCCTAACCTGAGCAATTAGGCAAGAAAAAGAAATAAAAGGTATCAAAATTGGAAAGAAAGAAGTAAAATTGTCTCTTTGCCCATGACATAATCTTAAAAATAGAAGACTCTAAAGACTCCAACAGAAAAATTGTTAAAACTAACAAACAAATTTAGTAAAATTGCAGGATAGAAAAAGAGCATACAAAAATCAGTTGTATTTCTATATACTAACAGACTATCTCAAAAAGAAATAAGAAAACAATCCCATTTAAAACAGCATCAGAAAGAATACAATACTTAGGAATAAATTTAACCAAGGAGGTGAAAGACCTGTACCCTAAAAAGACATTGATGTAAAAAGTTGAAGAAGCCACAAATAAAAGGAAAGATAACCCATGTTCAAGAATTGGAAAAATTAGTTTGTTACAATGTCTATACTACCCAAAGCAATCCACACATTCAGTGAAATTCCTATCAAAATTCCAGTGACATTTTTCACAGATGTATGAAAAATAGTCATAGTTTGTACAGAACCACCAAAGACCCTGAATAGCCAAAGAAACCTTGAGGAAGGACAAAGCTGAAGGTATCAGACTTCCTGATCTCAAACTATATTACAAAGCTATAGTAAATTTAAAAATATGGTACTGGGGGCGCCTGGGTGGCTCAGTTGGTTAAGCGACTGCCTTCGGCTCAGGTCATGATCCTGGAGTCCCGGGATCGAGTCCCACATCGGGCTCCCTGCTCGGCAGGGAGCCTGCTTCTCCCTCTGACCCTCCCCCCTCTCATGCTCTCTCTATCTCAGTCTCTCTCTCAAATAAATGGATAAAATCTTAAAAAAAAATAAAATAAAATAAAATAAAAATATGGTACTGGCTTAAAAACACACACATAGATCAATGAAATAGAATGTAGAACCCAGAAATTAACCTGCATGTATACAGTCAACTAAGCTCTAGCAAGAATACTAGGAACACATAAGGGGAAAGGATAGTCTCTTCAATAAATAATGCTGGGAATACCACATACAAAAGAATGAAATTGGACCCAGTCTTACACCATATGCAAAAGTTAATGGAAAATGGATTAAAGACTTAAACATAAAACCAAAATCATAAAACTAGAAGAAAACAGGAAAAAGCCTCCTTCATACTGTGTTGGCAATAATGGTTTGACTGTGACACCGAAAGCACAGGCAATGACAGCAACAATAAGCAAATGAGAATACATCAAACTAAAAAGCTTCTGCACAGCACAGGAAGCAATTAACAAAATGAAAAGGTAACCTATGAAATGAGAGAAAATATTTGGATATATCTGACAAAGGGTTAGTATCTAAGACACATAAGGAACCGCTGCAATTCAGTAGCAAACACATAACCTGATTAAATAATGGGTAAAATAACTAAACAGACAGTTTTCAAAATAAAACTGGCCAACAAGTACATGAAAAGGTGCTCAACATCGCTAATCATCAGGCACATGCAAATCAACATCACAATGAGATATCCCCTCACACCTGTTAAAAGGATTATTATCAAAAAAATAAGTATTGGTGAGGAGCTAAGGTAAAGGGAACCCTCATATACTGTTGGTAGGAATATCAATCATGAAAAACAGTATGGCAGTTTCTCAAAAAATTAAAAATAGAACTACTGTGTGATCCAGCAATACAGAAGTGGATTGGAAAGGAAACAAAATCAGAAACTTAGAGATATCTGCAGCCCCATGTGCATTGCAGCATTATTCACAGTAGCCAAGATATGGAAACAAGTGTCTGTTGAAAGAATATGAATGGATAAAGAAAATGTGATACACACACACACACACACACACACACACTTGAATATTATTCAGCCATAAAGGAAATCCTGTCATCATCAACAACATGGATGAACATGAAGGACATTATAGTAGATGAAATGAGCCAGATAGACAAATACTTTGTCTCACTCATGTGAAATCTACAAAAACAAACAAAAAACCCTTGAACCCAGAAACAAAAGTAGAATGGTGGCTTCCAGGGGCTGAGGAGTGGGATACTTGGGGAAATATTGGTCAAAGGGTACAAACTTCGAGTTATAAAATGAATAAGTTCTGAGGATCTAGTGGACAACATGGTGACTGTAGTTAGTAATACTGTATTGTATGTATACTTGAAAGTTGCTAGACAGTGGATGTTAAATGATCTCACTACAACAAAAAATGATAAGTATGTGAGGTGATGGATGTGTTAACTTGATTGTGGCAATCATTTCACAATGTATATTTATATCAAAATACACTGTACACCTTAAACATATAATTTTGTCAGTTATAGCTCAGTAAAACTGGAAAAAATATTTCGTGATTTTTAATGAGGTCCTGAATTTCAGGTACAAAGAATGGCAGAGTTGATAAATGCTTAGAATCAGGAAGTAAAGTAAAATATGTTCTAGAAGCAGCAAGTACCTAGTTCTGTTAGATATAGGGTATTTGGTTTAAAAAAAAAATGACAATGTGTGATGGGGAAAAACAGTTAATGACCTTTAATGGCCAGCTCAAGAGGAATAGATTTGTTAATAATGCTTTTTGAATTATAGCTTCAGAGACGACTACTGAACTAAAAAAGGAGTTCTATTTGTCTAAGAGATTTGATGCAACTCTTTTTATTTTCTCACACTTTTCTCCAGCATATTCTATGTAGGTTTAAGTAGTCAAAACTAATGACAGGCTAGAAAAAATACATATGTTTGACTTTTTGCCGCCCTTTAAGTGGAGATGGGTAATGGTTTTTGAGATTAAGGACTTGGTCAACCAAACAGTGTCTCTAAAAGTATCTCTTACAGCAGAGACTGTGCAAATACTTGAGAAGAAATTGATTTCCTGATTCCTAACACTGGCTGGATAGGAAAGTTTTCCTTAAAAGCACTGTGGGAAGTAGTCTTTGGAAACAAGAGGGGACATTTCTTTTGCTCTAGGAGCAGATATGCAAAAACTAACAGAAGAGAGCATTTTATCAGTCACACTAGTAGCTGAGTCTGGAAATCTCTTCAAATTTATCTGCTCTGGTATTACTAGCAGACTTACAGAAAATATTTGTTAATAGGAATGTGCCAGCCTCAAAGACCTGACCCTATTAGTCTGTTGGTATGTAAAGACCGGGCTATGAGCCAGTCACAAGAAGCAAGATAGGTAAGTGCCGCTGAGCCCCTTCCATGCCTTGGGGGGGTTCTCACAGGCTCAAAAGCTCAGCAGGTTGGGGCGCCTGGGTGGCTCAGTTGGTTAAGCAACTGCCTTCGGCTCAGGTCATGATCCTGGAGTCCAGGGATCAAGTCCCGCATCGGGCTCCCTGCTCGGCGAGGAGCCTGCTTCTCCCTCTGACCCTCCCCCCTCTCATGTACTCTCTCTCATTCTCGCTCTCTCAAATAAATAAATAAATCTTTAAAAAAAAAAAAAAAAAAGCTCAGCAGGCTTGCTCTGTGCAGGGTGACTAGGTTTTCATCAGGAAGCTATGTCCAATTTATTGTGGCTCATCCAGTACTGAACACAATGTGGCAGCAGAATATTTTAATAGTTACAATAAAGACTGGTGGGGCCACTGAGTTGTCTTTGTTTCAACAGGTATATCTTGTGCCAGTGACATTAGTAACAGCTGAAAATTCATCTCCTTTGTTGACTAAGTGGAAGATAATTACCAGAACTGATCTGTAAGTCTAAATAAACATCCCCAGAGATCTTGGAGTTTTCAGCAAAGTGAGTATCCTGAGGGGAAAAGAAAGGGATAGAGGCATTTAATGTGAAAATTAAAAGGAATATTGGGCGCCTGGGTGGCTCAGTTGGTTGAGCGACTGCCTTCGGCTCAGGTCATGATCCTGGAGTCCCTGGATCGAGTCCCGCATCGGGCTCCCTGCTCGGCAGGGAGCCTGCTTCTCCTTCTGACCCTCCCCCCTCTCATGTGCTCTCTCTCTCTCTCTCATTCTCTCTGTCTCAAATAAATAAATAAAATCTTTTAAAAAAATTTTAAAAAAAAGAAAATTAAAAGGAATATGATAATACTTTGTGTCCTAGGCATTTAATGTGAAAATTAAAAGGAATATGACATTACTTTGTGTCCAAATAACTCAATATGATAAGAAATGTGTTTATAGGCATATAACAAACATATATGTACTGAAAATATGTATCAAAAAGTACTTAATACAGTAACATGATATCAACAGCTGCATACAGAAAAATTCTAAATAAAGAGCACAGATACTGAGTATATTTTCTCCATGTACAGTCATCCAGGAAAGATTCCTGAAGTTAAATTCTTAACTGGATTTTGAAGAGGAAAAAGTCTATGAACCTCCAAAGATGAAAGAAGTAGTGGTATAAAGTTAAAATCTAGGCTACCAAGTCAAGAAAAAATTCCGTTGAATTCCTTCTTTGATTGCAAAATAAATGATCATCTGCAGAACTTTTTCCCTTCCTTTTGATGATCTCCCACTCTCATCATAGTAATGAAGGTGTTCTTTTAGCAGTATTATACCTGTGGCAGACCTGAGACATGGAAGGCAAGAAAAGTCAAACTTGGGGATAGCAAGCATAGTACAGTAGTTGAAGCAGAATGTCTTTTATGGAAGTAAAGTTGTGGTTAATAAAATTGTAGTTCCAATCGTGAAGTACCTTGAGAGACAGACTTACTAATTGAGATTTTATAAAATAAGGAATAGGCAACCACTATGGACACCTGAACTGAAGAATAAATAATGTTGTACAAATACTCTCAAAGTTTGATTATTGTGGGAAAAGTCAAATGATGAGGGGAATTCCTAATAAACCATTGTAATGATCCACACATGAGATAGTTAAGGCCAGCTGGGAAGTGGAACAATTGGGAACTGGAAGTGGGGAAGTGATGAGACTATGTTAACAGAAAGTGAATTCCAAAGTTATTACAGAGAAAAGATGAGCAGAATCTATAATTGTAGGTCAAAACAGGAAAAAAAAGAAAAAAAAAAGCACCAAAATTTATAAGCCTGGAAACACTGTAGGTATTGTGGATAATTATGGGAAAATGTGTAAAGATAGCTCTTGGAGGAAGGGAAGATGGACTTGTTTTTCAATATGTTTCAAGAGTTATGGCATTTAAATTCAAATGTTCTATGCACGATGGTGGATAAGGAACTAGAAAGAAGGTAAGAAGTATATTTGTAGATGCGTACATGGTAGCCCAAACTTGGTAACATCTGAAGCCTTCAAGAAGGACTAGGTCAAAGGAGTGAAAAATTTGGAAATTAGCCTTGGGAAATTACCAGAGTTATAAAAAATGAACTTGTGAAGGGCACATCATTGAGAGTTAGAAGGAATTGTTTAATCTCCAAGTTCTCATATAATACACAAGGCTATGAATTCACCTCTAAACATCTACAAAAATGGGCTTCCAGTCTGCTGTTAAGAACCTGAAGCCAAACTATGGAAAGAGCCTAGATGTCCATCAACAGATGAATGGATAAAGAAGATGTGGTATATATACAATGGAATATTATGCAGCCATCAAAAAAATGAAATCTTGCCATTTGCTACAACCAGGATGGAACTGGAGGGTATCATGCTAAGTGAAATAAGTCAGTCAGAGAAAGACAATTATCATATGATCTCACTGATATGTGGAATTTTAGAAAAAGGGAGAGTATCATAGGGGAAGAAAGGAAAAAAGGAAACAAGATGAAACCAGAGAGGGAGACAAACCATAAGAGACTCTTAATCTCAGGAAACAAACTGAGGGTTGCTGAAGGGGAGGGGGGTAGGGGGATGGGGTGGCTGGGTGATGGACACGGGGGAGAGTATGTGTTGTGGTGAGTGCTGTGTATTGTATAAGACTGATGAATCACAGACCTGTACCCCTGAAACAAGTAATACATTATATGTTAATAAAAATAATAATAAAAAAAAGAATCTGAAGACATTGTTTCATTTAAGCCAAAGCAAAAGAGGGAGTGGAGAAATAACTTCCATGGTTTACAATGTATGACATTTCAGGATGATGCAGTGCTTGCCCAAACAGTAACTTTACTTCCACAATAACTCAGTGAAATGACTATTACTGTCCCCTTTGTTCTGATGAGGAACTGAAAGAAGGACGAATTGTCTAAATTTCAGAAAGAAAGAAAAAAAGAAAGGAAGGAGGGAGGGAGGGAAGGAAGACTGAATTTGGATAAGGAAATCATTTGAGAAAACATTGAGTTTCTCAAATTTTTACTTGTGATTTGGGAAAAATTATTTCCACATAGGCCTTCTTTTAAAGATGGGCACTTCTGGGGTGCCTGGATGGCTCAGTTGGTTAAGCATCTGCCCTCTGCTCAGGTCATGAGCTCCCTGCTCAGTGGGCAGTCTGCTTCTCCCTCTGCCCCTACCTCTGCTCATGCTTGGGTGCTCTCTCTCCACTCTCTCAAATAAATAAATAAAACCTTAAAAAAAATAAAGTTGGGAACTTCTCTCTTAAAAATCCTTGCTGATGGTGGAAAACTTTCTTTAGTTTGTCATGATCAATCTCTCATAATGCAAAGCAGTAATAAGCAAACCTAGGCATCTACTCTTAAAATTCTGCCAAGTTTATTATAAAAAGTTGATGGGTTCAGTGTTGAATAGACTGTCTTAATGCTTTATTCTATATATATCTGTTTAGATGTATTTCATTTTGATATAACTTTATACTTCTATGCCTGCTAATTCTTGAGGAACGTTTCTGTTTTAAACTATACGTAGAGGGGCGCCTGGGTGGCTCAGTCGTTAAGCGTCTGCCTTCCACTCAGGTCATGATCCCGGGGTCCTGGGATCGAGCCCCGCATCGAGCTCCCTGCTCCGCGGGAAGCCTGTTTCTCCCTCTCCCCCTGCTTGTGATCCTGCTCTCACTGTGTCTCTCTCTGTCAAATAAATAAATAAAATCTTAAAAAAAAAAAAAAAACTATACGTAGAAACTGTTTTAAACTATAGGTAGGAACTGTTTTAAACCATAAGTAGGAACTGTTATAGTAAATGCCAGAAAGAAAATAAATTTATAAATAAGGAAAATACAACTGTCCTCATTTTATTGCAGATTCAAAGAAGCACATGCTAATTCTAACCCCTTCTCTTCCTCCCTCTGTAACACTCTTCAATTCATTGTACTTCTCTTTCCCACTCCACCAGTTTTCTGCCCCTCCCAATCCTCCCTCCCGCCCCACTTCCCACCTCTCTCTATATATATTCAGTTAGTTTAAACCTTCCCAGGGTAGATCTATTTTGTTTAGCATAATCTACTCAATCGTAAGGAAGAGCTAATCAGACAGTCTCCCCAATATGTGGTCACAAGTAGCCTTCAAAGTGGGAAAATGTGATGTGAGCTGGGAAAAGCTTATTTTCTAAGTTAAATATAGCATTATACAGACCTAACAATTTAAAAAAGTTTCCCTGTTATATGCATTGGTATGTTTATATATATTTGCATACCTATTCTTTTTTCTGGAGAATATATTTAATCTAAAGTTTGTAATGTATTATGAAGATAACGTCCTAGGCAGTCACACATTATTACTAATCTGCCCCCAAATTAGTCATAGTCTGTAGTTTCTTAAAATCTGCCTTTTTCTAGGTTTTCCCTTAGTTAAGTGACTTGAAAACTACTCTTAAACATTAGGAATACAAAATAGTCCCATATATCCTTTATCCGGACTTTCAAGTTGCCTTATTTTCTATACCCAAAAGGCTCTAGACCTATGGATCCCAAACCATGCACCAGGGTGCACCAAGGCACCCCAGGGTGTTACAGTCAACTCCCAGGGCAACTACAAGACTTTTTTAAATTTTTGAGAGAAGCATAGTGACATCTGTTGGGCATGACCTGAACTACTACTACTAAGTTGGGATTTTCTTTTCTGAAGAAAAGGGCCCCATGAGCTGAGAAAGTTTGGAGTTTGGGAATCTCTTGCTCTAGGCATTAAAATACCTTTTGTATCAAATTAACACTAGAATCGTTCTTTGTATACAATTGATCAAAACTATTTAAATATATTACCCAAATTTGATAATTATTTTTAAAAAGGAAATTTTTTATCAGAAAACCTATCTATTAATGAGATTCCTAGGTCTTCCCCGCCCCCCCCCCCACCCCGCATTAATCCATGTGGCTGAATATGAATTTTACTGACTGGACTGAATCCATTTTTATTTATATTTTTGTTTTGCTGAGGTAAGCCTTGAGAAAACTTGTTTACATAAGTGAATAGATGGATATATGCAGATATTTATTATAGCAAGGTCATTATTCTTTGAACTACTTTTGAGTTATATTACAAATATTTATATAAAGAATTGGAAAACTGCCATACCTGTAGAAGAATTTATTGTCTAGACCTGTGCTGATTAGTAGGCATTAGTTATATATGGCTATTTAAATTGAAATTAATTAAGATTAAATAAAGTTTAAAATTCAGGGGCGCCTGGGTGGCTCAGTCGTTAAGCGTCTGCCTTTGGCTCAGGTCATGATCCGAGGGTCCTGGGATCGAGCCCCACATTGGGCTCCCTGCTCCGCGGGAAGCCTGCTTCTCCCTCTCCCACTCCCCCTGCTTGTGTTCCTGCTCTCGCTCTCTCTCTCTCTGTCAAATAAATAAATAAAATCTTTAAAAAAAAAAAAGTTTAAAATTCAGTTCCTCGATGCACTAACATTTCAAGTGCTCAAAATCTATGTATAGCTAGTGGCTACTGTATTGGACAGTGCAGATACAGAACATTTCCATCATTGTGTAGAAAGTTCTATTGGATATTGCTGGTCTAGACATTGAAGTCTTCTTTCTCAACTCTTATACCAATATTTTAAATAATTTTTGGAACCCCAGGGTTTTTCTACTCCAGGGTAAATGAAGCATAGTTTTTATTTTAATATACATGTTATCATACTGATGTATTTTTTAGTGATTTGCCTCTTTTATTCAACTTTATATTTTTGAGATTTGGTCATTGATTTATGTAGCTTTTGTTCATTTGTTTTCCTGTTGAATATTCCATTGTATGAATATACTTTATCAACCTTCAAACACATGGATCTTTTTTTCCAGTTTCTTTGTCATTAAAATCAGTGCTGCTCTGAAATTCTTTTTTGTGTCTCCCAGGGCCTATGTGTAAATTTCTTTAGGATATATACCCAGGAGTAGAATTCCTGGGTCATAGGATATTTCCCTTGTCAACTTTACTGGATAATGCTATATTGTTCTCAAAAATGGCTATCCTAATCCACATTCCCATCAGTAGTTCTTGCTTCTTCATGTATTATTTCAAATTGGGTTTGGCTGTGATTGACAAAAACAAAGAAGCAAACATGAATAACATTGGTTTAAACAACAAAAATTTATTTCTTTTCATGTAGATAAGGTTCAGAGGTAAGCAATCTATTGCAGTGTGGTGGCTCCAGGCTCATTTGGATCCTAGTTTCCTTTCTTGTTGCTCCACCATCCTCACCATGTGGTTTTCACTCCATAATACAAGGAGGCTGCTTGATCTCTAGCCATCATGTTTGCATTCAACCCCTCAGAAGGAAGAAAAGGAAAGAAGTTAATGTGTTCCGGGGTGCCTGAGTGGCTCAGTCATTAAGTGTCTGCCTTTGGCTCAGGTCATGATCCCAGGGTCCTGGTATCGAGCCCCGCATTGGGCTCCCTGCTCTGCGGGAGGCCTGCTTCTCCCTCTCCCACTCCCTCTGCTTGTGTTCCCTCTCTCGCTGTGCCTCTCTCTGTCAAATAAATAAAATCTTTAAAAAAAAAAAAATTAATGCCTTCCTTCCCTAACATTTATAAAAACATTTCCTAAAATCTGAGCAATCAATCTATATCTGCTTATAACGTATTAGCCAGACTTTAGTCATATAGTCACAACAAGCTACAAGAGTGAGTGGAAAATGAAGTCTTTATTCCAAGTGGTTATGTACCAAATATCAGTGGTCTCTAGACCACAGAAGTTAAAGAATATTGGAGGACAAGTGATTTCTTTCACTTTCCATACACTTTCCTTTACTTCCGTGATTACTGGAGAGGATGAACATGTTTTAAAGCTTATAGGCCAGGGTGCCTGGGTGGCTCAGATGGTTAAGCGTCTGCCTTCGGCTCAGGTCATGATCCCAGAGTCCTGGGATCGAGTCCCGCATCGGGCTCCCTGCTCAGCGGGGAGCCTGCCTCTCTCTCTCTCTCTCTCTCTGTCTCCTATGAATAAATAAATAAAATCTTTAAAAAAAAAAAAAACTTTCACAAAAAAAAAAAGCTTATAGGCCATTTGAATTTCCAGTTCTATGAAGTAACTGTTTCTTTTGTTCATTTTTTTCAATTTCATTTTCCTTATTAAGTTTTAGGATCTTATTATACATCCTGAAATATTCCATCTGCCTTTCTGTGGCCTTCCTTATATTTTGGTCATTGTCCTTGTAACAACCATGTAACAGAATTTTTAAAACTCTGTAGTCTAACATCATCATCTTTTATCTGGTGAGTTTAGTCCATTTATTGTGGTTACTAATATGTTTCTATTTCTTTTATCATTGTATTTTGTACTACTTGTTCTGCTTTTTCTGTCTTTTGAAAAATTTCTTATTTTGAGTTGTGTCTTTTTCTTTTGCTCCCCTACTGGGTTAGCAGTTATCTGCTGTATTACTACTATTTTAGTGGTTACATTTTAAATTCTAATATGCATACATGTATGATCTAAAAATAAAACATTTACAAGAACATTTTAAATTCTAGGGGGGAAGAGCAAGATGGTGGAGGAGTAGGAGACCTAAATTTCATCTGGTCCCAGGAATTCAGCTAGATAGTTATCAAACCATTCAGAACACCTACAAACTCAACAGGAGATCGAAGAAAAGAATAGCACCAACTCAGTGAACAGAAAAGCAACCACTTTCTGGAAGGTAGGACATGCGGAGAAGTGAATCCGAGGCGATATATGGGAAAATAGACCATGAGGGAGGGAACCTCCATCAGCCGGCTACCAGCAAGTGATAGAACAGCAGAGCACAAAATCCGAACGTTATGAAGTCTGCTCCTCTGAGGGACGTCACTCCAGTGGCTAAGCGGGGGGGGGGGGGGGGGGGGGGGGGAACACTCGCTGGGACAGTGTGGTCTCAGGACCCTGAGGGTCACAGAAAGGTCAGGGGTGCCTGAGTGTGGCAGAGCTCCCAGGTTTCAGAGCGTGGAAGCCAGATGCAAAGACAGAGCCAAGGAATAGGCTCTCAGCTCAGGGTTGCCATAAACCGTGATACGTGGCACAGTCGGGCCACCACTCTTCGAGCAGGGACCCAACAAGTGGCAGATCCGGGGAGACTCCTCTTCCTCCTCTGGGGGGAGGGTGCTGCAGGAATCTGCTGGGTTTGGAGACTCCAAACAGGGTCTTGTGCCAGATAGAAACACTCAGTCACAGGCCGGGTGAGCACAGAGTGCAGCCAGAGACCAGGGAGACAGGAGTGACTGACTGCTTTTCTCTGAGGGTGCACTGAGGAGTGGGGCCCTGGGCTCTCGGCTCCTCTGGGACCAGAGATTGGGAGGCCACCATTTTCACTCTCATCCTCCAAAGCTGTATGGAAAGCTTTCAGGGAACAAAACCTACCAAGAACAAATCTGAGCAGATACTTAGTCTGACCCCTGGCAAGGGCAGGGCAATTCTGCCTCAGGCAAAGACATTTGAGAATCTCTGCAATAGGCCTCTCCCCCAGAAGATCAGCAAGAACATCCAGCCAAGACCAAGTTTACTGATCAATGAGAACTGCAGAACTCCAGCACTAGGGGAATACAGCACATAGAATTCATGGCTTTTTTCCCATGATGCTTTAGTCTTTCAAAGCTAATTTTTAAAAATTTTTTTCTTTTTCTATTTTTTTAGTTGAATTTTTCTTCTTTCCTTTTTCAACCAACATCTTATCAATTCCTTTTTAAAATCTTTTTTAATTTTTCATTTTTACACTCATATTCTATCTCTTCATTGTATTTAACCTTATTATATATATATATATGTTTTTCTTTCTTTAAAATTTTGAGATACAGTTTCTTATAACAGACCAAAATATACCCTAAATCTAGTGTATGATGTCCTAATCTCCCACCTCATCAGTCTTTTATTTTTTTAATTTTTTTAATTCCTTTTTCAACCAACTTCTCTTATCAATTCCTTTTTTAAAATCCTTTTAGGGCACCTGGGTGGCTCAGATAGTTCAGCGTCTGCCTTCGGCTCAGGTCATGATCCCAGAGTCCTGGGATCGAGTCCCACATCGGGCTCCCTGCTCAGCAGGAAGCCTGTTTCTCCCTCTGCCTCTCTCTCTGTCTCTGTCTCTTATGAATAAATAAATAAAATCTTTAAAAAAAAATAAAAATAAAAATAAAAAATAAATAAATAAAATAAAATCCTTTTAATTTTCATCTTTACAATCATATTCTATCCCTTCATCATATTTACCCTTATTTTTGTATATATATATATGTTTTTCATTCTTTAAAATTTTGGGAGGCAGTTTCTCCTAACAGACCAGAATACCTCCAAAATCTAGTGTGTGGCTCTGTTAGTTTCACCAGCCTGATCATATTCTTTTTTTTTTTTTTCCCTTTCTTTCCCCCCATTTTTGGGTCTCTTCTGATTTGTTTAGTGTATATATTTCTGGGGTCATTGTTACACTTTTAGCATTTTTTTAGCATATTGTTCTCTCATTCATCTATTCTCCTCTGGACAAAATGACAAGATGGATAAACTCACCTCAAAAAAAGAGCAAGAGGTAGTACTGACTGCCAGGGACCTAATCAATACAGACATTAGTAAGATGTCAGAACTAGAGTTCAGAATGATGATTATAAAGATACTAGCTGGGCTTGAAAAAAACATAGAAGATACTAGAGGATCCCTTTCTGGAGAAATAAAAGAACTAAAGTCTAACCAAGTTGAAATCAAAAAGGCTATTAAAGAGGTGCAATCAAAAATGGAGGCTCTACATCAAAAGGAATGAGATCTTGCCATTTGCAACGATGTGGTTGGAACTGGAGGGTGTTATGCTGAGCAAAATAAATCAATCAGAGAAAGACATGTATCATATGACCTCACTGATATGAGGAATCCTTAATCTCAGGAAACAAACTGAGGGTTGCTGGAGTGGTGGGTGGGGTGGGAGGGATGGAGTGGCTGGGTGATAGACATTGGGGAGGGTATGTGCTATGGTGAGTGCTGTAAATTGTGCAAGACTGTTGAATCACAGATTTGTACCTCTGAAACAAATGCAATATATGTTAAGAAAAAAAAAAGATAGTAGGAGGGGTAGAATGGGGGTGGAATCAGAGGTGGAGACGAACCATGAGAGACGATGGACTCTGAAGAACAAACTGAAGGTTCTAGAGTGAAGGGGGGGTGGGAGGATGGGTTGGCCTGGTGATGGGTACTGGGGAGGGCACATTCTGCATGGAGCACTGGGTATTGTGCACAAACAATGAATCTTGGAACACTACATCAAAAACTAATGATGTAATGTATGGTGATTAACATAACAATAAAGTAAAAAAAAATGGAGGCTCTAACTGCTAGGATAAATGAAGCAGAAGAGAGAATTAATGCTATAGAAGACCAAATGATGGAGAATAAAGAAGCTGAGAAAAAGAGAGATAAACAACTACTGGTATCAAGAGGGCAGAATTCAAGAGATAAGTGATACCATAAAGCAAAACAAAATTAGAATAATTGGGATCCCAGAAGAAAGAGAAAGAGGGGCAGAAGGTATATTGGAGCAAATTATAGCAGAGAACTTCCCTAATTTGGGGAAGGAAAAAGACATCAAAATCCAGGAGGTGCAGAGAATCCCCCCAAAATCAATAAAAATAGGTCAACACCCCAACATCTAATAGTAAAACTCACAAGTCTCAGGGACAAGGAGAAAATCCTGAAAGCAGCTCAGGACAAGAGGTCTGTAACCTACAATGGTAGAAACATTAGACTGGCAGCAGACCAATACACAGAGACCTGGCAGGCCAGAAAGGACTGGCATGATATATTCAGAGCATTAAATGAGAAAAATAATCAGTCAAGAATACTAGATCCAGCTAGGCTGTCACTGAAAAGAGAAGGAGAGATAAAAAGCTTCCAGGACAAACAAAAACTAAGAGAATTTCCAAACACCAAACCAGCCCTACAAGAAATCTTGAAAGGGGTCCTCTAAGCAAAGAAAGAGCTTAAAAGTAACATAGACCAGAAAGGAACAGAGATAGAATACAGTAACAGTCACCTTACAAGCAATACAATGGCACTAAATTCCTATCTTTCAATAGTTACCCTGAATGTAAATGGGCTAAATGCCCTAATCAAAAGACACAGGCTATCAGATTGGATAAAAAAACAAGACCCATCAATATGCTGTCTGCAAGAGACTCATTTTAGACCCAAAGACACATCCGATTGAAAGTGAGGGGGTGGAAAACCATTTACCATGCTAATGGACATCAAAAGAAAGCTGGGGTGGCAATCCTTATATCAGACAAATTAGATTTTAAACCAAAGACTATAATAAGAGACAAGGAAGGACACTACATTATACTTAAAGGGTCTATCCAACAAGAAGATCTAACAATTGTAAATATCTATGCCCCTAACATGGGAGCAGCCAATTATATAAGGCAATTAATAACAAAAGCAAAGAAACACACTGACAACAATACAAGTGGGGGACTTTAACATCCCCCTCACTGAAATGGACAGATCATCTAAGCAAAAGCTCAACAGGGAAATAAAGGCTTTAAAGGACAGAGTGGACCAAATGGACTTCACAGACATATTCAGAACATTCCACCCCAAAGCAACAGAATACACATTCTTCTCTAGTGCCCATGGAACATTCTCCAGAATAGATCACATCCTAGGTCATAAATCAGGTCTCAACCAGTACCAAAAGATGGGGTTCATTCCCTGCGTATTTTCAGACCACAATGCTTTGAAACTAGAACTCAATCACAAGAGGAAAGTCGGAAAGAACTCAAATACATGGAGGCTAAAGAGCATCCTACTGAAGAATGAATGGGTCAACCAGGAAATTAAGAAGAATTTTAAAAATTCATGGAAACAAATGAAAATGAAAACACAACTGTTCAAGATCTTTGGGATGCAGCAAAGGCAGTCCTAAGAGGAAAGTATATAGCAATACAAGCTTTTCTCAAGAAATAAGAAAGGTCTCAAATACACAACCTAACCCTACACCTAAAGGAGCTGGAGATAGAACAGCAAATAAAGCCTAAACCCAGCAGGAGACGAGAAATAATAAAGATCAGAGCAGAAATCAATGAGATAGAAACCAAAAGAACAGTAGAACAGATCAACGAAACTAGGAGCTGGTTCTTTGAAAGAATTAACAAGATTGATAAACCCCTGGCCAGACTTATCAAAAAGAAAAGAGAAAGGACCCAATTAAATAAAATCATGAATGAAAGAGGAGAGATCACAACCAACAGCAAAGAAATACAAACAATTATAAGAACATATTATGAGCAACTATATGCCAGGAAATTAGATAATCTGAAAGAAATGGATGCATTTCTTGAGACTATAAACTACCAAAACTGAACCAGTAAGAAATAGAAAACCTGAACAGACCCATAACCAGTAAGGAAATCGAAGCAGTCATCAAAAATCTCCCAACAAACAAGAGCCCAGGGCCAGATGGCTTCCCGGGGGAATTCTACCAAACATTTAAAGAAGAATTAATACCCATTCTTCTGAAGCTGTTTCAAAGAATAAAAATGGAAGGAAAACTTCCAAACTCATTTTACGAGGCCAGCATTACCTTGATCCCAAAACCATATAAAGCCCCATCAAAAAGGAGAACACAAACCAATATCCCTGATGAACATGGATGCAAAAATTCTCACCAAAATACTAGCCAATAGGATCCAACGGTACATTGAAAGGATTATTCAACATGACCAGGTGGGATTTATCCCTGGGCTGCAAGTTTGGTTCAACATCCGCAAATCAATCAATGTGATAAAATACATTAATAAAAGAAAGAACAAGAACCATATGATCCTCTCAATAGATGCAGAAAAAGCGTTTGACAAAGTACAGCATCCTTTCTTGATCAAAACTCTTCAGAGTATAGGGATAGAGGGGACATACCTCAATATCATAAAAGCCATTTATGAAAAACCCACAGGGAATATCATTCTCAATGGGGAAAAACTGAGAGCTTTCCCCCTAAGGTCAGGAACACAGCAGGGATGTCCACTATCACCACTGCTATTCAACATAGTATTAGAAGTCCTAGCCACAGCAATCAGACAACAAAAAGAAATAAAAGGCATCCGAATCGGCAAAGAAGTCAAACTCTCACTCTTTGCAGATGATATGATACTTTCTGTGGAAAACCCAAAAGACTCCACTCCAAAACTGCTAGAACTCATACAGGAATTCAAAAAAGTAACAGGATATAAAATTAATGCACAGAAATCAGTTGCATTTTTATACACCAACAACAAGACAGAAGAGAGAGAAATTAAGGAGTCGATCCCATTTACAATTGCACCCCAAACCATAAGATACCTAGGAATAGGTGGCCTGGGTGGCTCAGTTGGTTAAGCGACTGCCTTTGGCTCAGGTCATGATCCTGGAGTCCCGGGATCGAGTCCCACATCAGGCTTCCTGCTCGGTGGGGAGTCTGCTTCTCCCGCTGACCCTCCCCCCCTCATGCTCTCTCTCTCATTCTCTCTCTCTCTCTCTCTCAAATAAATAAATAAAATCTTAAAAAAAAAAAAGATACCTAGGAATAAATCTAACCAAAGAGACAAAGGATCTGTACTCAGAAAACTATAGAATACTCATGAAGGAAATTGAGGAAGACACAAAGAAATGGAAAAAATGTTCCAGGCTCATGGATTGGAAGAACAAATGTTGTGAAAATGTCTATGCTACCTAGAGCAATCTACATATTTAAAGGAATCCCTATCAAAATACCATCAACTTTTTTCAAAGAAATGGAATAAATAATCCTAAAATTTGTATGGAACCAGAAAAAACCCTGAATAGCCAGAAGAATGTTGAAAAAGAAAAGCAAAGCTGGCGGCATCACAATTCTGGATTTCAAGCTCTATTACAAAGCTGTCATCATCAAGACAATATGGTACTGGCACAAAAACAGACACATAGATCAATGGAAGAGGATAGAGAGCCCAGAAATGGACCCTCAACTCTATGGTCAACTAATCTTTGACAAAGCAGAAAAGAATGTCCAATGAAAAAAAGACAGTCTCTTTGACAAATGGTGTTGGGAAAATTGGGCAGCCACATGCAGAAGAATGAAACTGGACCATTTCCTTACACCACACACAAAAATAGACTCCAAATGGTTGAAAGACCTCAATGTGAGACAGGAGTCCATCAAAATCCTAGAGGAGAACACAGGCAGCAACCTCTTCAACCTCAGCCACAGCAACTTCTTCCTAGAAACATCGCCGAAGTCAAGGGAAGCAAGGACAAAAATGAACTATTGGGACTTCCTCAGCTTTTGCACAGCAAAAGAAACAGTCAACAAAACCAAAAGACAACCAGCAGAATGGGAGAAGATATTTGCAAATGACATATCAGATAAAGGGCTAGTATCCAAAATCTATAAAGAACTTATCAAACTCAACACCCAGAGAACAAAGAATCCAATCAAGAAATGGGCAGAAGACATGAACAGACATTTCTCCAAAGAAGACATCCAAATGGCCAACAGACACATGAAAAAGTGCTCAACATCACTCAGCATCAGGGAAATCCAAATCAAAACCTCAATGAGATACCACCTCACACCAGTCAGAATGGCTAAAATTAAGTCAGGAAACGACAGATGTTGGCAAGGATGTGGAGAAAGGGGAACCCTCCTACACTGTTGGTGGGAATGCAAGCTGGTGTAGCCACTCTGGAAAACAGTATGGAGGTTCCTCAGAAAGTTGAAAATAGAGCTACCCTACAACCCAGCAGTTGCACTCTGGGTATTTACCCCAGAGATACAAATGTAGTGATTCGAAGGGGCATGTGCACCCTAATGTTTATAGCAGCAATGTCCACAATAGCCAAACTATGGAAAGAGCCTAGATGTCCATCAACGGATGTATGGATAAAGAAGATAAACTTTATAGAAAGTTTGGGATTATATAAAAATAAAATGTTACAGGGTCAGCTGGGTGCCTTGGTCAGTTAGGCATCTGACTCTTGATTTTGGCTCAGGTCATGATCTCAGGTTTGTGAGATCAAGCCCAATGTCAGGCTCCATGCTGTGGAGTCTGCTTGAGATATTGTCTCTCTCTCTCTATCTTCCTCTGCCCCTCCACTCCCCCCAACTTGTGTTTGGAATATTATGGAATATTGTGCAGCCATCAAGAAAATGAAATCTTGCCATTTGCAATGATGTGGATGGAACTAGAGGGTATTATGCTAAGCAAAATAAGTCAATCAGAGAAAGACAAGTATCATATGATCTCACTGATATAAGGAATTTGAGAAACAAGACAGAGGATCATAGGGGAAGGGAGGGAAAAATGAAACAAGACAAAATCAGAGAGGGAGACAAACCATTGGAGACTCAATCTCAGGAAACAAACTGAGGGTTGCTGGAATGGAGGGGGGTGAGGGGGATGGGGTGGCTGGGTGATGGACATTGGGGAGGGTAAGTACTATGGGGAGGGTAAGTACTATGGTGAGTGCTGTGAATTGTGTAAGACTGATGAATCACAGACCTGTACACCTGAAACATATAATACATTATATGTTAACAAAAAAATTTTTTAAACATTTTAAATTGTAATACACATGCATTGTATGCATACATAAATCTAAAAATAAAACATATACAAGAATTTTGGAATATTTTAACTCAAATTTTTCTTTCTGTTTATTTGATGTTGCCAGTATCTTAGTCCTGTCTTATCTTTTAATCATAGACATTAGATGTTTTTGTAACATTTTTGAGAGAGAGAGAGAGAGAGCACACAAGTTGGGGGAAGTGGAGGGGCAGAGGAAGATAGAGAGAGAGAGAGAATATCTCAAGCAGACTCCATAGCATGGAGCCTGACATTGGACTTGATCTCACAAACCTGAGATCATGACCTGAGCCAAAATCAAGAGTCAGATGCCTAACTGACCAAGGCACCCAGCTGACCCTGTAACATTTTATTTTTATATAATCCCAAACTTTCTATAAAATATGCAGAAGTTGTACAAAGAATTCCCATATATACTCTACCCAGATTCTCCAGTTGTTGACATTTTGCCCTATTTGCTTTATCATTCTCTCTCTCTCTGTCCTTCCTTTCTATTTCCTACTACCATCTAAGAGTAATTTGTAAAGTTGGTAATGTTATTTCCTTTTACCACTAAATATTCCAAGTGTATTTCCTAAGAGCAAGGCATTCTCTTACAAAACCAAAGTACAAGTTTTCAAATCTGAAAATTTAACATTATACTGTTATGCTATAGCCCCTATTCATATTGTCAGTTGTTCCAGTAATGTTCTCATAACCACCCCCTACCTACCCAGTCCAAGGTCTAATCCAAATTACATGTTGCATTTAGTTGCCATATTTCTGTGTGCATATTTAATCTAGAACATTTCCTCAGACTTTCTTTGTCTTGCTTGACCTTGAGATTTTAGAAGTCCAGTTATATTTATAGAATGCCCATCAATTTGGTTTTGCATAAAGTTTGCTCATAGTTAGATCCAGATTAGGTATTTGGGGCAGAAATAGCACAGAACTGATGGTGAGTCCTTCTCAGCAAATCATATCAGGAGGTCCATGTTATTAGTTTGCCCTAATAATAAGTGATGGTAAGTTACATCACTTGGCCAAGGTGGTATCTCCCAGGTTCTCTCCACCATATAAATTACTATTTTTTTCTTTGTAAATAATAAATGATGTAGGAACAGATAATTAGAGACTATGTAAATATCCCATTCCTCATCAAACTTTCACCTATTAGTTTTAACAATCAAATGATTACCTAACTCCACCATTCCATTTCTACTTATTCACATTTTAATGTAAGGAAGATCTTTATGTTTGTTTATATCCATATTGTTATAGACTGCATGTTTTAATCTCCAGCCCCACCCCCAAATTCATGTGTTGAAACCCCAGTTCCCAATAGGATGATAACTGGAAGTGGGGCCTTTGGGAGGTAATTAGGTTATGAAGGTGGAACCCCCCATGGTGGGATCAGTGAGTATCCTTCTCAGAAAAGGAAAGAGGTGGACTCCCTGCTCTCAATCATGTGAGGACTAGGAGAAAATAGCCATCTGCAAACCAGGAAGGAGGCTTTCACCACACACCAGTTCCGCCAGCACCTTGATCTTGGACTTTCCAGCCTCTAGGACTGCGAGAAATAAGTATCTGTTGTTTTAGCCACCCAGTCTATGATAATTTGTTACAGCAGTATGAACTGAATAAGGCAAGTATGGACATTTATTTTATTCCAACTGTTGTAGACCAATACTGTCATCATATATTTTGACACACAAATTGTCCGAGATTTATCAGGTAGGAGTCCTTTTAAATGGTTCTGCATCTTTTTTATGTCCCCACTATTCTTTGATCATCTCCTTGCTTTCTGGAGCAAAATATTCCAGGCTCATCTTGTACTTCCCTAGTCTAGTCTAAAATTAGCCTTATTCCTACAGAGCCTAATTGCTTTTAGTGGACAGTAGAATTTTGAAACCAAGTTCTGTACACTAAATGTGCTCACTGATAACTAGTATATCATTGTATCTAGCCTCTCTCAACTGACAGAGCTATAAAATATGTTTTAATATTTCTAAAACATGCATATGTTGTATATATGTGTGTATATACACCTACTTCTATATTTGTTTTTCTATCAAAAAGTGTGTTCATCCTGGTAACTCCAATTTCAGTTCAACACCATGTTATATTCTAGTATTCCCTCTTTCCATATTTGTAACCCCCTTATTTAACAGTGAAAAATCTGGCTTCCATTATCCTCAATATGTTTCCTCATTTGCTCTAGCCTAGAGTTCACAGAAGTTACTTTCAAATTGCTAACAGATATCATTACAAAAGCAAGCCTACTAACTGGAATTTAATATTTTATAGTTCTTTTTTTAGCTGAAATTCAAATACAGTGAAATGTACTCATCTTAAGTATATAATTTGATAAGTTTTATTCACTTGATAATCTTAATTTTTATGTAGAGAGAGACGGACGGAGACTATGTATAGTCTCTAGAATGTATAGTTGTTATCTGTAAGAAGTTTTGCCTGAAATCATTTGCACCACTATTGCCTGAAGACCTAATGTTATCATTTTATACAGGTGTGTTGATTTAAATATACCCATATCTAATGTACCCTTTTCTAAATTGTTTGTTTTTGCTTCTCATTTCTTATTGCACAATATACCTTCTTTCTGGGTTAATTTAACTTCTTCCTAAGGTATAGCCCTGAAGAACTCCTCAGTGAAGGTTATTTGCTCGTAAACTCTTAATTTTTGTCTGAAATGTCTTAATTTTATGCCCATCCTTTAAAGATAATTTCCTCAGAATATAGGTTTAGATTACAAATTATTTTCTCTCAGTAATTTAATTATATCCGTGGTTTCTAGTTTCCATTGTTGCAGTTGAGAAGTCAGAAATCAGTGTTGTTTCTTTCATGGTAAATTGTCATTCTCTTTGCTTTTAAGATCTTTTCATGCTTGGTGTTTTGCAGAGTCACTCTGATGTGGTAAAATGTATGTGTGAATTTCTTTATATTTATCCTGCTCAGGATCATTATGCTTCTAGATTGCAAATATTCATGTATTCCAACATTTCTGAAAAATTAAAAAATATCCTTTTTAATCTTCTTTACTATCATACTTTAAAAAACTATGAATAGATGGGTTTTAGACCTTTTAATTCTCCTCCACATATCATAATTTCTTTTTTTATATTTTCCATCTCTGTCTCTCAATGCTTTATTTTGGCTGATTTCTTTAGTATATGTGCTGCCAAAGCGAGCACGTGGCTGGTTAGTTTTATCTTTTAGTTTACCAATTCTCTCTTCATCTCTGTCAAATCTGATGTTTTCCCTGTCCATTGAATTTTAAATTTTAATTATTTTTTCCATAAACAATCAAAAATCTGTTTGTACTTTATATTTTCTTATATGTGGCTTGTATTTCTATTCCCTCCTTTATTTCTTTACACATATTGAATATGCTTATTTTTTTCTGAATTTTGTGATTCCAAAATTTAAGTAAAGTATTTCCTCACCAGATTTTTCTTTCTGTTATTTCTGTTGGCTCACAGTATCTTGTTTCTTCATGGATTTTGTGAATTTTCTTTCTATTTTTCATCATGAGATCATATAAACTGGGACTCTTTCTGAGCAATTTCTTTTAGGCCAGGGTTAAGGATGAATTTTCCTAGAGTAGATTTGCATTTTCTCCTCCTAGATGCCTAGAAAGAACTGTTGGCCAAGGATTACTTTAATTTCTCAGCCTGGATATTTTTCAACCCATATAAGTGTGTGATTTCAATCCATTACCCAGGATTGAAATGACAGCTAACGTGTGGTTATGAATTAGGATGCTCATACATCCAAGATTTCCCAGTTAAATGTGCTTTATTTTCGTATAATTATTAATAATACCTTCTTCCACTTTTAGAAGATTTTCTGTTTGGGTTATAAATGATATGCCACCCTATTACGAATACTAAGAGGAGAGACTTTTTGTCCCTTCTAACCATAGCCAAGGCTGTAAAGATATTTTATTATTTCTTCTTTTGCAGGGCAGAATTTCTAGTTCACACATTCCATGAAGGTGTATCTCCTAGAATCCTGATTTTAAGTTGGGGTTTCCACTCCAGCTTCTCAAATAAGAAGCTCTAGGTTTCTGGGGATTGGCAGATGCCCTCAGGGCTGCTGCTGGCTTTAACATGTTTACCTCTCTGGATTCATGCTTCTGCTTAGTTCTTTGCCTCTAAGGATTTTTCTACTTTATTGTGAGCTCAGCTATATATTTAAAAGGATGTTGTAAATCTTTTATTCAGAATATTTAGTTGTTTAGTTGCAGGAAGTTTTTTTTCCCCCTAGAACAAAATCCCTGGGCTCCTCATAAATACTGATTTAACTGCATGTGGTGTTGGAAGAGCCATTTTTTTAGTATTGAGGTAGCTCAGAAACTTCAAAGAGCAGGTTTCCTACTTGAGAGCTCTCACTTGTCCCACTTTGTTGAAAATAGGAGGACAATTTATCTGAAGAAAAAAATGTCAAAAAATTATCTTTTAATGTTTTATATTCTCCAGATACAAACTGAGAGCATAAAGTAAAATCACTTTTATTTTTCTAACAAAAGAAACAGACAAGTGTCAGCACGGAAGATAAAAGATATTATTATCATATGCATTTTATAGATGAAGAAAATGAGGCATAGAGAAGCTAAATAACTTACCCATGGCCCACTATTTGTAAGTGATGAAACTAATATTAGAACCCCCAGCCAGCCTGTCTATAATATGCATGGCCCTTAACCACTAGCTCATATGCTCCTTGGCACACATATATGCATTCTTTTAACTCATCATCATAAAATGTGTGCTCATGGGGGAAAGTACAGCCACACTAATACCTATTATAGCCTTCTTAGAATATTGGATATTGATAAATAACCAAAAGCCACTCAGTAACAGATAGAACAAATACAAAAGGAGAAGGAAATAAGAATGCATGCTTTGTTACAGATGATAAGAACTATGAGGAAACACAGAGCTTTTAATCCTAAATCATAAATGCTTTTCATTTTTCCATGCCCTCTCTTTTTCTGTTCTACGTCTCTGGAAGTTTCTTTCCTGTTGGTTTACCTGAAAATTTCTTGCTTATCCTTTAATACAATTCAAATATCTCCATTAAAAAAAAAAAAAACGAAAACCTCATGAATCCCATTCTCCCCATAGGCTTTCTCAGACAGAATTAATAATTCCCTCATCTGTGTTCTCATAACACTTTTACGTATCTTTACGATAATTCATCAATTGTATTATATTGAACCACATTAAACCATCATTTTTACAGGTCAAAAATGGTTGAATGTCAGCAAAATCATATGGTTCAACGTAAATTTATTGTGAACATGTATGCCCTACTAGATATAGGGGTAGAGACAATGTGTCATTTACCTTTATTCCTTTAACTTAAAGCCTGAGCATATGCTCAAAATATGATTGTTGAATTGGATGAATGCTGATACCCTGGGGACAATATTGAAAAATATTAATCACTGACATACATTGCATGGTTACTGACCAATCAGAACAGGTACTGGCATTTAAACAGCTGCTAAAATTGTGCCCATTCTGTTAGGTGCACATCAGCCCAGCCTATGCCAAGGAAACATACACAATAAGATTTTTGGGGTTGAGGTGAACCCCAAAATGGGGTTCTAACCAACTACATTCAATGCTTGAAACTTCTCTATAACAGTGTCACCAAATATCACTTCAACCTCTAGTAACAAGGAACTATGAACTTTCTGTAGTAATTAGTTCTATATATGAGTACCTCTCATCCCTAGAAAATTCTTTCTCCCATTAGACATTACAGTTGTTCTTACATTCAGAGTCTAATTATATGCCTAAGGGCTTCAGCACAAGTTTTATTCCCCTTCTAGATGACAGCTCTTAAGATATTTGAAGATGGCCATCGTATCTGCCCCTAACTCATTTCATCAAAAAACAAAGTATCCTTCATTTCTTAAACCAGTAATTATTTTACATCGCTCATATTCCCCAATAATAGTATTTTTCTTTGACTGTTTTTCTACCTATGATGCCCAGACTGAGCCTTTATTCTCAAAGGGATATGAGCAGGACAGAGGAGAACAGAACTCTCCCATCCTTTAACCCCATTTAGGACTTAGTTTGATTGTGATACACCAACGCATTTCCTGTGATATAAACAAGAGTATAACCCAGTCCTGGGGAGCCGTGTTATAGGAAGGACAGGCTAGATAACTAAATTAGATCTGTGGTTCTTAACTCTGGTATGCAGCAGAACTGCACAGCCTATGAGCTTTTATTTATTTTTTATTTAACATTTATTCATTTGTCAGAGAGAGAACAAGCAGGGGGAGTTGCAGGCAGGGGGAGAATCAGGCTTCCTGCTGAGCAAGGAACCCAATGTGGGACTTGATCCCAGGACCCTGGGATCATGACCTGAGCCGAAGGCAGACACTTGACTGACTAAATGTGGACACTTGACTGACTGAGCCACCCAGGCATCCCACCTGTGAGTTTTTAAATGACAAAGATGCCTGAACACCATGCCAGATTTACTGAGTATTACAATCTAGATATGGTCTCTTTGGACTCTTTGGAAAGGGTATGGAAGGCAGTATAAAGTAGTCAGGAGTGCATGCTCTGGAGCAAGACTGGATTCAAACCTGGACTTATGTAAATGTAATTTATTTCTGTAAATTGCTTTAACTCTCTGTGCTTTCCCATCTCAAAAGTTATAAAGACGCAACGAACTGTTGTGAGGATGAAATGAGTTACTATAAGTAAAGAATTGAGAACAGTCCCTCTCACTTAGTATGTGGTAAGTGAATATTGTCTGTTATTGTGATCTGGGTATGCTTAAATCTCTGCTGCTGGCTTTCATGTTTTCAGGTACAGGCTGAGAAAGCACTGGATTAGGATATGATCTGACGTGATAGTCACCTCTGTCAAACAAGAATTCCTAATTCTTAATTCCCTCCTTTCTGGTGGACTTACCACCACAGTGACCCCAAAGAAACTTTAGCTTGCACATGATCATCAGGACATAACTGCTGCTGAGACAGTGCCTCTCCCTTCCCTTCACTACACTCCCCGGGGTGCTCTGGATCAGTGCTCCTCACACCATTGGATCTTACAATACACTTTAAAAAGTAGGAACATGGATTTGCCAACCTTTCATATTACCAAGCAAGAACATTTAAAAATCATAATTACATCTACTGTCATCAAAAAACAAGACATTGAAACACTAAAGAAATAGGAAGTTGTAATCTCAGGATAAGTTAATAAGGCTACCATAATTAAGTTAAACCTATGACCTCTCTATGACTGTAGTTTGTTTAATTGCATATCTTTATTTATTACAGATGAGGAAAATTTATCATTAGTAAACATCCCTTAATTTACCTAACCCCTCACTTTCAATTATAATTATAGCATATGCATAAGGAGTCTTTAAATTTAGTAAATGCTGACTGAATAGAAAAAAAAAAAACACGCCATTCTTGATTTACAGCTAAGTTTTGACATATTTATGTTTCTGTGGCTTTTATTTACTAAATTGGGTTTGCTTTGATAGTCTATTTTAGTAGAATATTTATGAGCTGTATTTTAGAATAAAAAATAACATTTTCCCATACAAGTTTTTCTCATTTTAGCTAATGAAAATTATGCCGATTAGGCAGTGGAAAAGTATCTGCCGGTAGTTAATGCTAATAGAGACACCAGAGCATTCTCTCTGCTATTAATCTGTGGATAATGGAAGGCCCATTTCTTAAGTACACACAGAAGAAAGAATAGAAAAAATACTGGCTATGACACCTAATGAATTGCCTTCCTCCCACACTGCTGTGCCCTTGTAACCTAGGGCATGTAAAGCAGGCTGGCAGCCATCGCATTACAGATTTAAAAGTGCTAGAATCTCTTGGTTCTGTAGCATGTTGCCTGATGGATTGGTGAGTAATGTACTTGAAGAGTGCATTACTGAGCTCTAGACTAATGGCCACCTCTTGCCCATGGCCTTTATGGTAGATCATTCATTGTGCTGCCTCATCAGCTTCCTGCCAGTCTGTATCTGGCATAAGCACTGGCTGTTCCAAAACTGATTAATCCCCTAGGAATTAGTCCCACTGCAGATCTCAGTGTGGATTACACAAAAATGAGAATGTTCTGGTAGTGTGGGGAATACACAACTTTTCTTTGAATTCAAGAATCCTCACTTTAGAAGATGAAATTTCCTCACCGATCTGTGCATTGCCATATATGGCAAATCTTATACAATTTTGAGAAATTTCCAATAAAATAAATGCAATGATTGGTAAATTCCAGGTTTTAAGTTCTACAGCATGAAAAAATTTTAGAGAGAATATCAACATTGTAAACTCATAACATGTCAGCCTAAGGAGACATCATATCACAACATCACTGTATATTGCATTTTTATTTAGTTTTTCTCAGATGTATTACTGATTCCAGAATTTTTTAAAAAGGTGAAATGTTCGTACTCTCTACTTATAAAGTAATGTAGACTTTCCTCTGAAAGATTTACAATATAATATTTACTATAAAGAGTCACAAAAGGAATTTGATGGTAGAATTTTATTCAGTAGAAATGACATAACATTTGCTTTTGATTTAGTACAGAAAATTATCTTGATTTTTAACAGAAAAAATTCTTAATTTCTATATTGTCAAAGTTGATTTATTTGATTTACTTTGTTATTGATTATTGATTTACTATGTTATTATTAATTATAATTAGCACATTAAAGGATAAAAACATATTAAATATCTTAGGTCAGTGCTTTAATCAGCACAAAGATAACATATTTCTTCAAATTCAATTTCCTGAAATTGAGTATGTGAAATAAGACAAGAGAAACAAAAGCAAATAATAGAAAACCATGTGTAACTCAGGACTAAGTATAGACTATAATTCTAGGAGAATCTGGAGGAGAGGGAAGTCAATGATGACTGAAGGAATAAGAAACATCATGGAGGGTATGATGGTTAAGCTGACTCTTAAAGGGCAGAATTAGGGTAGGCAATGGGGAAGTTGGGTATCCTGAGTCAGTAAAATAGCTTTAGCAAAAGCACGGAAGTATCAAAGAATATGATATATTAGTAGACTAGAAAGAAGAAAAGCCTGACCACAGCAAAAGGTATGGATTTTTTTTTAACATATACTGTATTATTTGTTTAACATATAATGTATGATTTGTGATGAATCACAGGTCTGTGATTCATTAGTCATTCACAGTGCTCACCATAGCACGTACCCTCCTCAATGTCCATCACCCAGCCACCCCATTCCTCCCAACCCCACCATTCTGGCAACCCTCAGTTTGTTTCCTGAGATTAAGAATTCCTCATATCAGTGAGATCATATGATACTTGTCTTTCTCTGATTGACTTATTTCACTTGGCATAATACCCTCTAGTTCTATCCATGTCATTGCAAATGGCAAGATTTCAATTTTTTGATGGCTGCATAATATTCCATTTTATATATATACCACATCTTCTTTATCTATTCATCTGTTGATGGACATCTTGGCTCTTACATAGTTTGGCTGTTGTGGACATTGCTGCTATAAACATTGGGGTGCACATACCCCTTTGGATCACTGCATTTGTATCTTTGGGGTAAATACCCAATAGTGCAATTGCTGGGTCATAGGGTAGCTCTATTTTCAACTTTTTGAGAAACCTCCATACTGTTTTCCAGAGTGGCTACACCAGCTTGCATTCCCACCAACAGTGTAGGAGGGTTCCCCTTTCTCCACATCCTCACCGACATCTGTCGTTTCCTGACTTGTTAATTTTAGCCATTCTGACTGGTGTGAGGTGGTATCTCATTGAGATTTTGATTTGGATTTCCCTGATGCTGAGTGATGTTGAGCACTTTTTCATGTGTCTGTTGGCCATTTGGATGTCTTCTTTGGAGAAATGTCTGTTCATGTCTTCTGCCCATTTCTTGATTATTTGTTCTTTGGGTGTTGAGTTTCATAAGTTCTTTATAGATTTTGGATACTAGAAGGGTATGGATTTTTAAGTGGTAGAAAATAAAGTACGAGGTGAGAGGACTTCTGACTCTGCCAATACAGTAGACTAGATCACCTAGAAACTCTCCTGCTATAATCATCTGGAAGTCTAAATAAAACAATAAATTTCCTTTGAAATACATATCTTAACTTCCAGAAAAATGGTAAAAATATACAAGGTTCAGAAATGTGCTAGAAACTTATAACCAGAGTGGTAAACATGTAAACAGAGGCTGTGTCTGCCTTAAGAAGTTGAATCTGGTGGGAGATGGAGTTTGTTGGTCTTGAAAATCTAGACGCTTGAGTTAACAATCATGAGTGGATTGAAGGTGAGGCCTTGGACCCACGTAATCCAAGGAACTAGAACTAAAACACCACTTGCTTCACACCTCCTCCTTAAAAAGCCAGCACTTTGAAGTGCTAAAATAACATACAATTTCTGGAAGGATAGATTAGGGGGTAAATGTACCTACTGCACAGGAAAATGACAAGGAAGCTTGTCAGTCTTGGGCTGGACTGTATTTTTTAAAAAGATAATTTTTATTAACATTAATAGCAATGACCTGCCATATGAGTTTGGGGAATACATTATTTATAGTATCTGCATGCTCTGGTAATTCCCAAAGCCAGAAATTAACATAAAAATTTGCCCTGGAAGGTAGCTCCGTTTTTAATGACCCAGCAATTGCACTACTAGGTATTTATCCAAAAGTTACAAGCATAGTGATTCAAAAGGGCACATGCACCCCAATGTTTATAGCAGCAATGTCCATCATAGCCAAACTATGGAAAGAGCTCAGATGTCCTTCAACAAGATGAGTGGATAAACAAGATGTGGCATATATATATACACACATGCACAATGGAATATTACTCAGCCACCAAAAAGAAGGAAATCTTGCCATTTGCAATGATGTGGATAGAACTACAGGGTATTATGCTAAGTGAAATATGCCAATCAGAGAAAAACAAATACCATATGATTTCACTCACATGTGGAATTTAAGAAACAAGCAGATGAACATAGGGGAAGGGAATGAAAAATAAAATAAAAACAGAGAGGGAGGCAAACCATAAGAGATGCTGCACTACAGGAACTCAATTGAGGGTTGCTGGAGGAGAGGTGGGTGAGGGGATGTGGTAATTGGGTGATTGTCATTAAGGAGGACACTTGATGTAATGAGCACTGGGTGTTATATACAACTGATGAAACACTAAATTCTACCTCTGAAACTAATATAAATAAATAAATAAATAGCCCTGGGACAGTAAAACCTCTGGAAAGAACAAACACAAAATTCTTTGGAAGTACCTTTTACAGATAAAAGCCACTGAGACTACCTGTTGATTCAGTGTTATATAACACCAAAAGTAACTAACTGTAGTAAGTAAAGTCATTAAACACAATAAATGGCAGGATTAAGCTCCATAAGCTGCCAATAAAAGTTTTTTAGGGAGAAGCAGAATTAGACTTGTAAATATACAGAACAAATTGATGGTTACCAGAGGGAAATGGAGCAGGGGGGTGGACAAAATGGGTAAAGGGGAGTGAGAGATGTAGCCTTCTAGTTCTGGAATGAGTAAATCACAGGAATAAAAGGCACAGCACAGGGAATATAGTCAATGAAATTGTAATAGCATAGTTTGGTGACAGATGGTAACTATACTTGCGGTAACTATAGCATAGTGTGGAGAGAAATTGAATCACTATGTTGTGCACCTGAAACTAATGTGACATGTGTGCCAACTATACTCAAAAAAAGTTTTTTTAAGCAAAAAGCAGTTTTAGGGAGATATTAGAGCCAATGGAGAAAGGCAGTAATTGAAAAGATAACAAATGAGAATTTTCCAGAAGAGATGAAAGGCATGTGTCTTCAGATTCAAGGAACATAACAAAATCTAAGCTTGATAAACCATTCCAAGAAATTCTGTAGTGAAACTTTAGAGTACCAAAAACAGAAAAATTTTAATCAATTAGAGAATAAAAAAGATCATTGAAAATAGAAAAAAAATAATAGCTATAGCAGATTTCTTACTAGTAACAGCAGAGGATAGAGGGCAGTGGGGTAATACTTTCTTTTTTTTTTTTTTAAAGATTTTATTTATTTATTTGTGTGAGAGAGAATGAGAGAGAGCACATGAGAGGGGGGAGGGTCAGAGGGAGAAGCAGACTCCCTGCCGAGCAGGGAGCCCGATGTGGGACTCGATCCAGGGACTCCAGGATCATGACCTGAGCTGAAGGCAGTCGCTCAACCAACTGGGCCACCCAGGCGCCCAGGGTAATACTTTCTTAATGCTATAAGGGAAAACAAACTATCAGTATGGCATTCTATACCTGATAAATTTTCATTCGAGAGTGAGGATTTTAAAAATGACATTTTCAGACAAATGAAAACTTTGAGTTTATCATTGATATGCTTTCACTGGAAAAAATATTAAAGAATGCTCTTCACAAGGAAGGAAGTTTAACCCAGAGACAAGGCGGAGAAGGGAACAATCAGTGATGAACAAAGAAAATGACAAACACATCGGTATATCTAAATCGTCACTAAATGTATAAGACAATAATAAAAATAAGTATTTAGGGGGCACAAAAAAGAGGAAATAAAATATTAAAAAGCAATAACATAAAAAAGAAGGAGATTTAGTTCTTTTACTTATTTTTTGAGGTATAAATTAACATAATATGTTAGTTATAGGTTGCAGAGTCTACTTATTTGTAAAGGGAGTGATTGGTTACAAACTATTAATTCAAATGTGTGTATTCAAAAAATGAGAAGACAAACAAGTGAAAGGTAGGGATAGGAAATAAGTAAAAAAGTATCAAATGATATAATAATTTACATGGAAATGCAAGGAAATCTAACAAAGTAATAAAGCTAATAAAAGAATACAGTCAGTCAGTGGTGCCTGGGTGGCACAGTCAGTTGAGCATCTCACTCCTGATTTTGGCTCAGGTCATGATCTCATGGTCGTGAAATTAAGCCCCATGTGGGGCTCTGTGCTGGAGCCTGCTTGAGATTCTCTCTCTCTCCCTATTCTTCTGCCCCTCCGCACACCACTGCTCTCATGTGCACATTCGCCCTCTCTCTCTCAAGAAAAAAAAAAAAAGAATGCAGTTAGATTACTGGATACACATTTAATAAACAAAATGTCAATTACAGTCTACATAGCAACAAACCATATAAAGTGTAATTTTAGAAAAATATCAATTTATAATAACAAAAATTGTAGACACCTAGGAATAAATCTAACAATATTTAGAGAAACTTCAGGGAGAACATTATAAAACCTTATTGAAAAAAAATTTTTTGAAGATTTAAATAATGCATATATACCATGTTTGCAATTGAAAGTCTTAATGTTGTAAATATTTAAATTCTCCCCAAATTAACCTATAAATTAAATCCAGTTTAATTAAAAATCCAAATCATGGAAGTAGGGAAACATAGGAGTAGCGCTCTCTCACAGTTTTTCACTTTCAGTGTTCTCAGGGCTATTCTTACTTGTTTGTTTTTCTATATGAAATTTAGTATCAACTTGTCTAGCTCCACAAAGTAGTGTGGTGGTATTTTATTATAATTGTATTTAACTTACAAATCAACTTAGAGAGAACTGCCATCTCTATCGTGTTGAGTTATTCAGTCTAAGAACAGGTGATATCTTTCCATTGGATAAAGTCTACGTCGGGGGCTTCAAGAGTGTTATTAATATTTTTCCCATAAAATTTGACACATTCATTGTTGAGCTCATTTATAGGTGTTCAACTTCTTTTTTGATACCAAATGGGACTTTCTCTACTATTATTTATTGTTTGTGTATATAAAGGCTTATGATTTTGTATGTTAATTTCAAATCTTACTGCCTCACTGAATTATTGTTTCACTTAGTTTTATCTATTTTTCTTGATATGTGTAGGTATGCTATCATATTTTTAAACAGTTTCACTCCTTAACCTATTTCTATGCCTATAATTGATTTTTCTTGTCTCATTCCATTTGGTTAATACCGCTAGTACAATGTTGAATAGTAATGAAGATAGCAGCCATCTTACTTTTTTCCTGATGTTAGTGGAATTGGCTCTAGTGTTTCCCAATTATAAGATACTGACTTTAAGATTAGTAAATTTTGGGCACCTGGGTGGCTCAGTTGGTTAAGCGACTGCCTTCAGCTCAGGTCATGATCCTGGAGTCCCTGGATCTAGTCCCGCATCGGGCTCCCTGCTAGGCAGGGGGTCTACTTCTCCCTCTGACCCTCCCCCCTCTCATGTGCTCTCTCTCTCATTCTCTCTCTCTCAAATAAATCAATAAAATCTTTAAAAAAAAAAAGAAGAAGATTAGTAAATTTTATCATGGTAACAAAGTATTCCACAGTTTCTATTTTCTTAAGCCTTTTTTTTTTATCATGAATTGGTAATGAATTTTGTCAAAGACTTTCAGCATCTATAGAGGTAATCATATGATTCTTTCCTTAGATTTATTAATATGGTATATGATAATGGATTTTAAAATATTGGACTAACCTTGCATCCCTGGAATAAATTCCACTTGGTCATAGTGTATTATTTTTTTTATGTGGTGTTTGATTCTATTAGATAATATCTAGTTTAGAACTTTTGCATCAGTATTCATTGGATATAGACATTGGACCATAGTTCTCTTTCTTTGTATTATGTTTATCTGGTTTATATACCAGTGTTAGACTTCTTTCATAAAAAGAATTAGAAAGTTTTCTTTCCTTCTCAAAACTGTGGAATAATTTCCAGAGCATTGGCACCATCTGGTCTGTGGAAGAATGGTTGAATTTCTTTGTGAAAACAGCTGGGTCTGGTGGGTTTTGTGCAGTAGTTTCTTAATAACTCACACCATTTCTTCTACAGTACTTGGTCTGTTTAAGAGTTCTAATGCTACTGGAATTAGTTTTGGTACTTTGTGTCTGAGAAATTACCCACTTGATATAGGTTTTCAAATCTGTGTAGAGGTCTGCAAAATGGTCTCATGAGTTTTTAATTTCTTCTGTTTTGATGGTTATTTACTCAGTCATTTATGCCTTTGTTTATTCTTTCTCTCTTTATTTCCTTTGATGAGATAACTAATGATTTTCTCAGTATCATTACTTTTTTCAAAAAACCAGAATTCTGATTAGTTAATTCGGTATACTATTTTTCCATCCAATTCCTCATTAATTTCTGCTCTTGTCTATTATTTCTTTCCATGTTTTTTTATTTTGCTTGACTTTGTTCTTTTTCTAATTTTATTGAGTGGGGGATTTGATTAATTAATTTTTATGCTTTCAATTTTTAGATTTTTAAACAGTTTTACTGCCATCCCTGTAGCAATATTTTTCTAGATATGTCTTCTGAGGCAAGAGAAATAAAAGCAAGAATAAACTATTGGGACTATATCAAAATAAAAAGCGTCTGCACAGTGAAGGAAACAACCAACAAAACTGAAAGACAACCTACTAAATGGGAGAAGATATTTGCAAATGACATACCCAATAAAGGGTTAGTATACAGAATATATAAAGGACCTATACAACCCAACATCCAAAACACAAATAATCTGATTAAAATTGGGCAGAAGACATGAATAGACATTTTTCCAAGGAAGTCATACAGTTGGCCAACAGACATGAAAAGATGCTCAACATTACTCATCATCAGGAATTACAAACCAAAACTACAATGAGATGTCACCTCAAACCTATTAGAATTGCTAAAATAAAAAACACAAGAAACAACAAGCAATAACGAGGTTGTGGAGAAAAAGGAACCCTCATACACTATTGGTGGGAATGCAAACTGGTGCAGCCACTCTGGAAAACAGTATGGGGGTTCCTCAGAAAATTAAAAATAGAACTATCCTATGATCCAATAATTGCATTACTGGATATTTACCCAAAAGCTACAAAAAGACTAATTCAAAGGGATAAATGCACTCCTATGTTTATTGCAGCATTATTTATAATAGCCAAATTATGGAAGGAGCCCAAGTAATGATAAATGAATGGATAAATCGATAAATGAATGGATAAATAAGATGTGGTATATATATATATGATAGAGTATTATTCAGCCATAAAAAAGAATGAAATCTTGCCATTTACAACAACATGGATGAAGCTAGAGAGTGTGATGCTAGGCATAAGTCAGTCAGAGAAAGACAAATACCATATGATTTCACTCATATGTAGAATTTAATACACAAAAAAAATGAACAAAGGTAAAAAAAAAAAAAAAAGAGAGAGAGAGAGAAACCAAGAAACAGACTCTGAACTATAGAAAATGACCTGAAGTTTACCAAAGGGGAAGTGGATGGGGGAATGGGTGATATAGGTGATGGAAATTAGAGTACACTTACCATAATGAGAACTGAGTGATGCATACAATTGTTGAATCACAATATTGTATACCTGAAACTGTAAACCTTAACTATATGTTAACTATACTGGAATTAAAATTAAAAACTTTAAGTATTACTGTCATACATACATATAAATAAATTAATAAATACAATAAATTAATATACAGTAAATTAATTAAATGTAAGTGTACAATGTGATTGGCTTTCACATTATATATACCTGTGATACCATTACTATAATCAAGATAATAAACATATTTATCACCCCAAAAGTTGTTTGTGTCCCTGTATGGAACCTCCCCCTTAATTCTGCCCCTTTTCATCCCCAGGCAACTATTTATTTGCTTTCTGTCACAATAAACTAATTTTAATTTTCTAGAGTTTTATATAGATGGACTCATACAGTATGTATTCTTTTTTGTCAGGCTTATTTCAGTCAGGATAATTATTTTGAGATCCATCCATATTGTTCCATATAACAATAGTTTATTACTTTTTCTGCCAAGTGGTATTCCATTCCATATATTACACTTTATTCACTTAATGATATACATTTGAGATGTTTTAAATTTTCATAATTACACATAAAGCTGCTATGAATGTTTGTGTAAAATTCATGTATGGATATATGCTTTCATTTCTCTTGGGTGATACAATGGTGGATCATAGAGTAGGTGTATGTTTAACTTTTTCTTTTTTAAAAAATTTTTAATTTAAATTCAGTTTAGTTAACATATAGTGTATTATTAGTTTCAGGGTTAGAATTTAGTGTTTCATCAGTTGCATATAACACCCAGTGCTCATTAATCAAGTGTCCTTCTTAATGACCATCACCGAGTTACCACCTCCCCCCACCCACCTCCCTTCCAGCAACCCTCAATTGATTTCCTGTAGTTCAGCATCTTATGGTTTGCCTCCCTCTCTGTTTTTATTTTATTTTATTTTTCATTCCCTTCCCCTATGTTCATCTGCTTGTTTCTTAAATTCCACGTGTGAGTGAAATCATATGGTATTTGTTTTTCCTGACTTATTTCACTTAGCATAACACCCTCTAGTTCTATCCATGTCATTGCAAATGGCAAGATTTCCTTCTTTTTGATGGCTGAGTAATATTCCATTTCACATCTTCTTTATCCACTCATCTATTGATGGACATCTGGGCTCTTTCCATAGTTTGGCTATGGTGGACATTGCTGCTATAAACATTGGGATGCATGTGCCCTTTTGAATCACTATGTTTGTGTCCTTTGGATAAATACCTAATAATGCATTTGCTGGGTTATAGGGTAGTTCTAATTTTAACTTTTTTAGGAACTTCCATTCTGTTTTCCAGAGTGGCTGCACCAGTTTGCATTCCCACCAACAGTGTAGGATGCCCCTTTCTGTGCATCCTAGCCAACATCTGTTGTTTCCTGAGTTGTTAATTTTAGCCGTTCTGACTGGTATGAGGTAATATCTCATTGTGGTTTTGCTTTGGATTTCCATGATGCCAAGCAATGTTGAGCGTTTTTTCATGTATCTGTTAGCTATTTGTATGTCTTCTTTGGAGAAATGTCTGTTCACATCTTCTGCCCATTTCTTGACTGGAATTTTTGTTTTTTGGGTGTTGAGTTCGGTAAGTTCTTTATAAATTTTGTATACTAGCCCTTTACCTGGTATGTCATTTGCAAATACCTTCTCCCATTCTGTAGGTTGCCTTTTAGTTTTGTTGATTGTTTATTTTGCTGCACAGAAGCTTTTTATCCTGATGAAGTCCCAATAGTTCATTTTTGCTTTTGTTTCCCTTGCCTCTGGAGACATATCTAGCAAGAAGTTGCTGTGGCTAAGGTCAGAGAGGTTGCTGCCTGTGTTTTCCTCTAGGACTTTGATGGATTCCTGTATCATATTTAGGTCTTTCATCCATTTTGAGATTATTTTTGTGTACGGTATAAGCAAATGGTCCAGTTTCATTCTTCTGCACATGGCTGTCCAATTATTCCAACACAACTTGTTGAAGGGATTGTCTTTTTCCATTGGATATTACTTCCTGCTTTGTCAAAGATTAGTTGATCATAGAGTTGAGGGTCCATTTCTGGGTTCTCTTTTTTGTTCCATTGATCTACTTGTTTTTGTGCCAATACCGTCTTGATGATGACAGCTTTGTAATACAGCTTGAAGTCTGGAACTGTGATGCCTCCAGCTTTGGTTTTCTTTTTCAACATTTCTTTGACTATCTGAGGTCTTTTCTGGTTCCATACAAATTTTAGGATTGTTTATTCCAGCTCTGTGAAAAATGCTGATGGTATTTTGATAGGGATTGCATTGAATGTGTAGATTGCTTTGGGTAGCATAGACATTTTAACAATGTTTGTTCTTCCAGTCCGTGAGCATGGAATGTTTTTCCATTTCTTTGTGTCTTCCTCAATTTATTTCATGAGTGTTCTGTAGTTTTCAGAGTACATATCTCTTACCTCTTCGGTTAGCTTTATTCCTAGGTATCTTGTGGTTTTTGGTGCAATTGTAAATGGGATTGATTCCTTGATTTCTCTTTCTGCTGCTTCATTGTTAGTGTACAGAAATGCAACTGATTTCTGTGCATTGATTTTATATCCTGCCACTTTACTGAAGGATCCAAATTTGCTGAGTCTAGCAATTTTTTGCTGGAGTCTTTTGGGTTTTCTTCATAGAGTATGTCATCTGCGAAGAGTGAAAGTTTGATTTCTTCTTTACTGATTTGGATGCCTTTTATTTCTTTTTGCTGTCTGATTGCTGAGGCTTGGACTTTCAGTAAAATGTTGAGCAAGAGTGGTGAGAGTGGACATCCCTATCATGTTCCTGACTTTAGGGGAAAAGCTCTTAGTTTTTCCCCTGTAGAGGATGATATTTGCTATGGGCTTTTCGTATTTGGTTTTTATGATGTTGAATATGTTCCCTCTATCCCTACAAGGTGGGGCGTTTTTATCAAGAAATGATACTGTATTTTGTCAAATACTTTTTCTGCATCTATTGAGAGGATCATATGGCTCTTGTCCTATCTTTCATTAATGTGGTGTATCACATTGATTGATTTGTGAATGTTGAACCACCTCTGCAGCTCAGGAATAAATCCCACTTGGTCATGGTGAATAATCCTTTTAATGCACTGTTGGATCCTATTAGCTAGTATCTTGGTAAGAATTTTTGCATCCATGTTCATAAGGGATATTGGTCTGTAATTCTCCTTTTTAGTGGGGTCTTTCTCTGGTTTTGGGATCAAGGTAATAGAATGAGGCCTAATAGAATGAGTTCGGAAATTTTCCTTCCATTTCTATTTTTTGAAATAGTTTCAGAAGAACAGGTATTAATTCTTCTTTAAATGTTCGGTAGAATTCCCCTGGGAAGTCATCTGGCCCTGGACTCTTGTTTGTTGGGGATACAAAAATACTAAGATCATACTACGCATATTTTCAGACCACAATGCTGTGAAACTTGAAGTCAACCACAGGAAAAAATTTGGAAGAACCACAAATACATGGAAGTTAAAGAGCATCCTACTAAAGAATGAATGGGTCAACCAGGAAAGTAAAGAATAATTTTAAAAAATATATGGAAGGAAATGAAAATGAAAACATGACAGTTCAAAACCTTCGGGATGCAACAGAGGCAGTCCTCAGAGGGAAGTATATAGCAATGCAGGCCTTCATCGTGAAACAAGAAAGGACTCAAATACACAACCTAACCTTACACGTTAAGGAGCTGGAGAAAGAACAGCAAATAAGGCCTAAATCCAACAGAAGAAGAGAAATAATAAAGATTAGAACAGAAATTGATGAAATAGAAATTAATAAAAAAAAAAAAAGTAGAACAGATCAACAAAACTAGGAGCTGGTTCTTTAAAAGAATTAAAAAGTTTGATAAACCCCTGGCAAACTTATCAAAAAGAAAAGGGAAAGGACCCAAATAAATAGTCATGAATGAAAGAGGAGATATCACCACCAACACTGAAGAAATGCAAACAATTATAAGAGAATATTATGTGCAATTATATGCCAACAAATGAGGCAATCTGGAAGAAATGGATAAATTCCTAGAAACATATAAACTACCAAACTGAAACAGGAAGACATAGAAAAACTGAACAGTCCCATAACCAGCAAAGAAATTGAATCAGTAATCAAAAATTTCCCAGCGAAAAACAGTCCAGGGCACCTGGGTGGCTCGGTTGGTTGGGCGACTGCCTTCAGCTCAGGTCATGATCCTGGAGTCCCGGGATCGAGTCCCGCATAGGGCTCCCTGCTTGGCAGGGAGTCTGCTTCTCCCTCTGACCCTCCTCCCTCTCATGCTCTCTGTCTCTCATTCTCTCTCTCTCAAATAAATAAATAAAATCTTAAAAAAAAAAAAAAAGAGTCCAGGGCTGTATGTTTAACTTTTGAAGAAACAGCCAGACTCTTTTCCAAAATTGTATCATTCTATATTTCACCAGCAGTGTGATTTTTCCAGTTTCTCAATATCTTGTCAATACTTGGTACAGTCTTTTTTTTTTTTTCAATTTAGAGATCTAATTGGTATTTCATTGTTGTTTTCTTTAAGCAACTTTACTGAGGTATATTTTACATATAAAATTTACCCATTTTAAGTGTACAATTAAATAACTTTTAATAACTTAATTGGGTGGTGCACTGATCATCATATATCAATTTTAGAACATTATCATCCTCCTAATAAGACCTCTTGTGCCCATTTACTATTAATCCATTTCCACTTCCAGCCCTAGGCAGTGAATAATCTTCTTTCTGTGTTTATAAATTTGCCTTTTCTTTATATTTCATATAAATAGAATCATACAGTGTGTAGTATCTTGCATCTTACTTCTTTCACTTAGCATGTTTTTGAGGTCCATCCATGTAAAAGTATGTGTCAGTATTCTTCCTTTTCATTGCTGAATAGTATTCAGCTACAGAGATATACCACATTATGTTTATCCAGTCACATGTTGATAGAAATTTAGGTTATTTTCACTTTTTGGCTATTATGAATAATGCTGATATGAACAACCACATGCAAGTCTTTGTGCATACATATATTTGTATTTCTCCTGGGAGTGGAATTGATGAGTTGCATGGTAGTTTCATGTTTGACTTTTTAAAAAAATTGTTAAACTGTTTGTCAAATTGGCTGTACCATTTTACATTCCCAACAGTGATATGTGAGGATCCCTATCTCCACATCTTTGCCAACATTATTGTCTGTATTATTTTTTATAGCCATTCTAGTGGTTATGAAATGGCATCTTATTGTGATTGTAATTTGCATTTTCCTATTTGACTAAAGATGTTGAGCATCTTTCATATGTTGTATCATCTTTGGTGAAATGTATGTTCAAATATCTTGAACTTTTTTTTTAATTACTTGTTTCTCATTATTGAACTTAGAATGCTTTTATATGTTCTTGACAATAGTGTTTTATCTAATGTATGACTTTCAAATTTTTCTCCCTGTCACAGCTTTCTTTTTCTTACAATGTCCCTAAAAGAGCAGAAGTTCTTATTTTGATAAAATTTGATTTCAATTTTTTGTTATGGGTTATGATTTTTGTGTCATACTAAGAAATCTATGCCTAGCCCAAGAATACAAACATTTTTCTCCTTTTTACTTTAAGAAATTTTAATGTTTTAGAATTTACATTTAGTTCTGAGTTACTCTTTGTAGGTTATGCAAGATTTGTACTGAAGTTCATTTGAAGTGCATGTCCAGTCCTAGCATTATTTGTTAAAGAAGACTATACTTTTTCTATCAGATTGCACTTATACCTTTGTTGAAAATCAGTAGTCCATATAAATGTGGGTCTATTTTTGGTCTCTCTACCCTGTTCCATTGATTTACTTGTCCATATTGACAACAATACTACACCATCTTAATTACTATAGCTTTATGGTGTGTCTTGAAACCAGGCCGTTTAGTCTTCCAAATTTGTACTTTCTCAAAATTCTTTTGGTTATTCTAGGTCCTTTGCATTTCCATGTGAATTTAAGAATTGTCTTGTCAATTTCTACCAAAAAATACGTCTTCTAGGATTTTGAGTAGAGATTGCATTGATTCTTTGAATCAATTAGGAAGGAATTGACATGTTAACAATATCGAGTCTTCTGATCTACAAACATGCTATATCCCTCAATTTATTTAGGCCTTCTTTAGCTTCTCAGCAATGTTTTATAGTTTTCATTGTACAGGTCTTGTACATCTTTTGTTAGCTTTTTTTCCCTAAGTATTTCGTATTTTCAATGCTTTGGAGGCAGTTGTGTTTTTAATTTCAAATCTGTTTGTTACTTGTACATAGCATAGAATGAGTTGAAAGTATTCTTTCCTCTTCAACTTTCTGGAAAGTTTATATAGAATTGGTATTTATTCCTTAAATGTTTGATAGAATTCTCTCATGAGTAATCTGAGCCTAGAGTTTTCTTTGTGGGAATATTTTAAAATCAGATTAAATTCTTTAATTAAATATAGGACTTTTGAGCTCTCTCTCTTTCTTCCTGAGTGAACTTTGCTGGTTTGTATTTTTCAAGGCTTTTTTAATACTTGTTGAATTTATTGTTACAGAGTTTTTAAAATAATATTCTTTTACTACTTTATGTAGAATATGTAGTGCCATAATCTTTTTAATTCTTATTTTTGGTAGTTTTTGTCTTTCCTTTCTTCCTGATCAGGATGAGTGGAGGTTTATCAATTTTATTAATCTCTCCGAAGAACCAGCTTTTGGTCTTCTAATTTTTTTTTATTCTTTTTCTTTTTCTTGTTTCTATTTTATTGAATTGAGCTCTGATCTTTATTAGTTGTTTACTTTTCATTGTATTGGGTCATATAATAATATGAAACAAGCATTTCATATTATTTCCCTCTGAGCACTACTTTAGAGATATTTGACAGATTTTGATATATTGTGTTTTCATTTTCATTCAGTTCAAAATAATTCAAAATTTCCTTTTGTATTTCTTCTTTAACCTGTTGTTTTTGTTTTTAATAGGTGTGTTGGTTTCCAAATATTTGTAAATATTTGTGAATTTTCTAATATTTTTCTGGTATGAATTTCTTAATTCCACTGTGATCAGAGAGCATACCTTGGATCACTTGAATCCTTTTAAATTTATTGAGACTTGTTTTATGGCCTATGGGAAAGTCTATTGGTAAGTGTTATATTTGTACATGTAAAGAATGTATATTCTGCTGCTGTTGGGTGGAATGTTCTGTAAGTGCCAATTAGGTCAAATTGGTTGATAGTGCTCAAATCTTCTAAATCCTTACTGATTTACTATTTACTTGTTCTATCCATCATTGAGAAGGGGGTGTTTAAATCTCTGACTATAGTTGTGAATTTGTCTATTGCAGCTCAATCAATTTTTGCTTCATGTGTTTTGCATTTGTTTAATGCATTTTAAATCTCTGTTATTGGTGCATAAATGCTAAGGATTATTATGTCCTTTTGGTGATTTGACTCTTTATCACTATGAAATAACCTTATTTATCCCTGATAATTTTATTGTCTCTAAAATGTACTTTGTCTGATATATTAAATATAGCTACTCCAACTTTCTTTTCATTAGTGTTAGCATGGTATATATTTTTGTATCTTTTTTTAAAACTACTTTGCGCCTTTACATTTAAAGTACCTATCTGAGAAAACATATGAACATATAGGAAGGGAAAAGAAAAAAAGGAGGGAGGGAAACAAGCCATAAGAAACTCTTAATGATAGAGAACAAACTGAGGGTTGATGGAGGGAGGTGGATGAGGGATGGGCTAAATGAGTGATGGGTATTAAAGAGGGCACTTGTTGTGATGAGCACTGGGTATTGTGTGGAAATGATGACTCACTGAATTCTACTGCAGAAACCAATATTGCACTGTATGTTAACTTGCTAAAATTTAAATTAAAAAAATAATAAAGAAAAATAAATACCTTTCTGCAGGCAGCAAGTAGTTGGGGCTTATTTTTTATCCACTATGAAAATCTTTGCCATTTTATTAGGGTGCTGGGCTATTTAAATTTCATGTAATTTTGATGCTTTATTTATTTTCATACAAACAATTTTTTTGAAGTATAGTTGACACACAATGCTACATTAGTTTCAAATGTACAACCCAGTGACTCAACAACTCTATACATTATGCCATGCTTACCTCTTGGTGCCTAATTTAAATCTATCATCATTCTATTTGTTTTGTTTGTTCAAGCTGTTGTTACTTTTTCCTCTTTTTTTTACTTTCTTTTGAATTGAATATTTTTATTCCATTTTATCCTTTTCCTTAGTTAACTAGTTATTTCTCTTTCATTTTTATATTAGTGGGATTTTTTAAGGGCTTATAGTATATATCTTTAACTTATCATGGACTGCCTTCAAGTGATATTGTACTGCTCCATGTGTAGTATAAAACCTTCAATGAAATACTTCTATTTCTCCCTTTCCAGGCTTTGTGGTTTTGTTGTCATATATTTTCCTTTTATTTATGGTTTAAATACCACACCACATTATAGTTATTTTCATTTAAATAGTCCACTGTAGTTGTGAATTTATTTTAAATCATTTGAGGGAGGTGTAATTTGGAGAAATTGATTACTACATAGTCTTCAGCTACCTAGATAGCCACCATAATATATCTTAATGAAATGGCAGATATCTTGGAAAGATAAACATATTTAATCTGTTTATCTCAGATAAGTTCAAGTGTTTACAATGTGCTAGAAAGTAACTGTATTTTGAAAGATACTCATTTTAAAGAAAGCATTTTAAAAATAAAATACTTTAAAATATTGATTTCATGATATGATTTTGTAGCTATACAATCAGTAAATATAAATTGGAATGATGTTGGTATAGCACAGAAGTTGTGTTAGTTTATAAGTGATTGTTCCCACAATGTAAATATTTTATGCCACCAAGTAAGAGCAGCTAAATATAAAGTATCTAACACAATTGAGCATATCATGCTTCAGTATCAAACATGATGTCCATTCATTCCATGTTTTTCCTCTTGATTCAGTTTGACATAAGCCCTTGTAAGCATAACTCATAACCTGAATTGGGGATGAAAACAAGAAAAATATATCTTAGGAGACACATATGTACGATTACTTATAGTTCAATGTGGTAAGAACTATGACTGAAATAAAGTTCTAAGGGATCATACACAAAACAACACCTGTCTGAAAAATCCAGAAAACTTTTAAACTAGGGGCATTAGTTTTAAATGCTGAAAAGGAGTTTGTAAGAGCAGAAAAATGTATAAGTCATGCCATGCACAGGGAATATCAGGTATAAAAGCAAGTTTTAGAATGAGTAGGTAGAGCAAGTACTGGAAAGAATTATTGTGAATAGTGTACAATGTAATTTTGGGGAGTGGTTATAAAAGAGTCCACATAGATTGGTTAGGTCAAAAGTGAAACAAATCTTTTATGTCATGAAAAGAAACTGTGACTTCATTTTTTAGAGCAGATATTCTTACTCTGATATCCATGTGCTACCACCTGCCCCATAGTTTCCATAGATGGACTTTAGGGAAATCAGTAAATGCAGAAATTGAATGAAAAAAAATACATGTTTGTTCTGTTCAAGGAATTTGTTAATTTATATTGTTGAGGGGCGCCTGGGTGGCTCAGTTGGTTAAGCGACTGCCTTCGGCTCAGGTCATGATCCTGGAGTCCCGGGATCGAGTCCCGCATCGGGCTCCCTGCTCGGCGGGGAGTCTGCTTCTCCCTCTGACCCTCCTCCCTCTCAGGCTCTCTGTCTCTCATTCTCTCTCTCGCAAATAAATAAAAAAATCTTAAAAAAAAAATTAAAAAAAAAATTTATATTGTTGAATTTATTGGCATAAAGTTGGTAATGATGTTCCCACATTATCCTTCAATATCCTAGAATCTATAGTGATGTTCCCTTTTTCATTACTGTTATGCTAATTTGTGTTTTGTCTATTTTTTATTACTCTTATTAGAATAACCTTTTGATTTTTTTGAAATCTTTTCAAATAACCAACTTTTGGCTTTGTTGATTTTCTCTATTGTTTGTCCATTTTCTATTTCATTGATTTTCACTCTTCATAATTTTATTCATTTTACTTACTTTGCATTTCTTTTTTTGGCTTCTTGTGGTGGAAACTTGGATCATTTATTTTAAGTCTTCTTCTTTTCCAAAATAAGCATTAAATCAATTATTCTTTTTCTTCTAAGCATTGCTTTAGCTGCCTCCTGCTACTCCTGATATTTTGTTTTATATTATTATTCACTTCAAAATATCTCCTAATTTTTCTTGTGATTTCTTCTCTGACCCATGTGTTATTTAGAAGTTGGTCATTTAAGTTCCACATATCTAGGAGATTTTTCTATATAGCTTTTAGTATTGATTTCTAATTTAGTTCTGTGATCATAGAATCATGGAATACTCTGTATGATTTAATCTTTTGACATCTATTGAGACTTGATATGAAATATCTAGTCAAATGTTCCATGTGCCCTTAAAAAGTATGTGTATGTTTAAAATTTCTATTATTATTCTCTCTTTAGTCCTGTCCATTTTTGCTTCATATACTCTGGTGTTCTGTTATAGGCATATACACATTTAACATTGTTATGTGTTTTTTGTTAATTGACCATTTTATCATTATAAAATGACTTCTGCCTATGGCAATATTAATTGTTTTGAAGTCTACTTTGTCTCATATTAATATAGTCACATTTGCTTTCTTATGATCAATTTTTACATGACATTTCCTTTTGTATTCTCTCATCTTTACTGTATCAGTGTCCTTATATTTATGTACATTTCTTGTAAATACTATATAGTTGTATCTTTTATAAAAAATTTCATTCTGACCATCTCTATCTTTTAACTATAACATTTATCCCATTTAGATTTAATGTGAATATTGATATGGTTGAGTTTATGTCTACCATCTTGCTATTTGTTTTGTATTTGTTCCTTCTGTTCTTTGTTCCTTTGATCCTCTTTTCCTGAATTCTTTTAGACTGAGTATGTTTAGGTATACTGCTTTATCTTTTCTTTTAAACTTTATCATTTCTTTTAAACTGTGTCACTTCTTTTTCCCCCCAGTGGTTACATGATGTACTACAATGTGCATTCCTAACTTATAATAGTCTATCTTGAATTATTATTATATTCACTCACATATAAACTAAGAACCATCAGCATTATAATTCCATTTTTCCCCTTCCATATTTTGTGCTATTTTTGTCATATATTTTATAAGCTCTTCATTAAATATTATTTTTACTTTCAACAATCATCAAAGGAATTTTTAAAAATATATTTATCTACTCTTTCTTTCTTCAATCTATTTCCTTTGCTCTTTTTTCTTCCTACAGAGTGGAGTTTCTTTGACATTATCTCAATTTTTGTTTATCCTAAAATGTCTTTATTTTGTCTCTGGGATCTATATTTTGTCTCCATTTTGAGAGATCATTTCACTGGCTACAGAATTCCAGATTGATAATTTTTTGTTCAGCAGTTTAAAAATGTCATTCCATTTTCTCCTGATTTCCCTTGTTTCTTATGAAAAGTCAGCCATAATTCTTATCATTGTTTCCCTTCTGAGACTTCAGTTATGTATGTATTAGACTGCTTGATATTGTTGCATGAATCATTGATATTCTGTTCAATTTTTTTAATCCTCTTTCTTTTTGTCTCAGTTTGTATCATTTCTTTTTTTCATATTTCCTTAACATTTCCCCTGCATTTGATCTTTTATTAAGATTTCGATTTCTCTGTTGAAATTACCTTTCTGTTCACCAATTCTGTCATCTTGTTCTCTAGGTTTTTGAACATTTTTATGTTAGTTTAAAAGTCCTCCTCTGCTAATTACACTATCTGAAGCATCTGTATAGCAGGAATGGAGATGGAAGAATAATAATGATAAGCAATAATAATCTTAACAAGCTTATTTTTTCCATATTATGAAGGGGCACATCATTACCACTCAAACAATTAATTCAAATCTATGTCATTTCATTATCTTCAAAGTCACTATGTACTTCCGACATTTGATACTATATTGCTAAGTGATTATTCAATCTGCAATAGGAGAATAAAAGGAAAATAAACCAATTTAAATGATTAAAAGTTTGGTAGCATCTGGCTACAATTAGAATCCAAGCTCGTAAATGAAGTCTCATAAATTCTAAAGACTGTTCCCTTTAAAATATACTTTAAATAGGAACAGAATTATGGTTTCAATAAAGTAAAAGAATAGTGTAATTAAATATACAATTATAAAAGGTAATCCTGATTTTCAACTACTATCATGAAAATATTTTTCTAGATATAATCAAGCTTGCCATAAAGAAAGGCTTTATCCAGTATGAATATGAATCCAGGACTATCCTGAAATAGCAAACAATGAGGCCTTTCCATCTTCCATCTACAGGAAACCTTTTCATAGAGACAGATAATAAAAGTTTTAGAGTTTATGAGCTCTAAGTCTCTGTCACAAGTACTCAGTCCTGTCATTGTAACATGAAAGTAGCCATGGACAATTTAAAAGAATGAACATGGCTGAATTCCAATAAACTTTCATGTACAAAAACAGGCAGTGATCCACACTTGGCTTGTGGATCATAGTTTGCCAGCCCCTGCTCTACAGAGTCGGTCTGTATGGGAACATCCTGAAGACTTTACTCTTTTTTTTTTTTTTTTTTTTAAGATTTTATTCATTTACTTGACAGAGAGATAGCACAAGTAGGCAGAGTGGCAGGGAGAGGGAGAAGCCAGCTTCCCACGGAGCAGGGAGCCCGACGAGGGGCTCGATCTCAGCACCCTGGGATCATGACCTGAGCTGAAGGCAGACACTTAACCACTGAACCACCCAGACACCCCTGGAGGCTTTACTCTTAAAGTATAGTCTAGAGCAGTGCTCTCTACTAGAAATGTAATGTGAATCACATATAAATGCTTACTTTTCTAGTAGCTAGAGTTAAAAAAGAATAAACAGGTGAAATTAATCTTAACAGTGTTTAATTTAACACAATATATCCAGAATTTTGTCATTTTGACATCATATCATCATTAGAAATTTATTAATGAGGTATTTTATTCTCTTTTTTCCATACTAAGTCTTCAAAACCTGGTGTGTATCTTTGGCTTATAGGATATCTCAATTTGGAGCAGCCACATTTCAAGTGTGGCTATCAGCTACTATTTTAGACAGGACATGTCTAGAGACTCATAGTTATCTGAGATCTAACTGCTTCTCTTCCAGCCTGGAAATTACACACTGGTAAAACCATGTCTCACCCAACAAGGTGTTCCCAGTACCCTCTTCCTTTCTTAGCCTCAACTTTATCCACCTCACCACTAGATACTACCCCAAGCGTTGCATCTCAAACTTTGCTATACATACAAGACTGACCTGGGGATATTGTTAAATTGCAGATTCTGATTCAGTAGGTATGGGACAGAGCATGCGATTTTGCATTTCTAACCAACTCCCAGGTGTAGTGGCCAGTGCTACTGGTCCAAAGACCATACTGTAGCAAAAATAAAAAAGACCACTCCTAAAGGGATAGCCATAACTGGAACTGTTAGCCTACCTTCCCTTAAGAAACTAATCAGACTTAATCCCAGCATGCCTAACATCCCTATTGAGGTCATCACCAGAAATCAAAGCTTCCTCCAAGACAGCACCATATAACAGGAATATAATTTGAGTTATATATGTAATTTTATATTTTTTAGTAACCAAATTTAAGCTTTTAAATAGTGGGAAATTAGGGGCACCTGGTGGGGCTCAGTCAGTTAAGTGTCCAACTCTTGAGTTCGGCTCAGATCATGATCTCAGGATCATGGGATCAACCCCCAGTTGGGCTCCACACCCAGCATGGAGCCTGCTTAAGATTCTGTCTTTTCCTCTCCCTGTCCCCCCTACCACCCCTGGCATTCTCTCTCTCTGTCTCTCTCTTTCTCAAAATTAAATTAAATTAAATTAAAAGTGAAAGTAGGGGTGCCTGGGTGGCTCAGTCATTAAGCGTTTGCCTTTGGCTCAGGTCGTGATCCCAGAGTCCTGGAATCGAGCCCCGCATCTGGCTCCCTGCTCGGCGGGAAGCCTGCTTCTCCCTCTCCCACTCCCCCACTTGTGTTTCCTCTCTCTCTGTCTCTATCTCTGTCAAATAAATAAATAAATAAGTTTTTAAAAAAGTGAAACTAATTTTAATTTTAATAACATTTAACCTGATATGTCCAAAAGATTATTTCAGTATTTAATCAGTATGAAATATGAGATATTTTAAATTCTAAGTATTCAAAATCCAGCACATGTTTTACACCTACATCATATCTTAATTCTGACCAGGCACATTTCAAGTGCTCAAGAGGCACATTTGGCTAGAGGTTACTGCATTGAACAGTGCAGCTTAAAGGTCATCATCATGACTTGTATACTCATCCCTATGTGGCTTTGTACATCCCCAAGCTTAATTCAATTTCCCATCCCTTCCTATTTTCACCAAACCCTCTTACTATACTTTCTGGAACTCATGGTTTATCATCAGAAAAAAAAAAAAAAATCCCCTGTATTATAAACATCATATCAAAAATGTTTCAACTTCTCAGTCTAACTAAAACCAGGTTATCCTTTAGGACACTATTTTTCCTCTCACCCTGTCAAGTGTTGGCTGCTTTTTTTCACGTATCCTCAGGGACTAAGGTGGGATCATGTCCTCCTTTTTCTTCATTGCTTCATTCAGGTCCTTCCACTTCCTCCTCTTTAAAACCCATTATTTTGAATCAAATACCAGTAGATTATATTACTCTCATCTTTCCTTTTTGTTGTCATTTGCTTAATTTCCTGATGGGGTGGTAATTTATGTAGTCAGCAGCTGGCTCACTATATTCCTCTACACCATCACACCTCTCAACATTTTTGGTGATTTCAGCAACCACACCATTCTTTGATTTCCTCATTTCTACTAGTCTTTTCCTCTATCCCTTTCCAGGTACCCACTACCCCATTTAAATATAGATTTAAGAATCCTATTTTAAAATATGTTTGTAGTTCACTCAAACTTCAGTATCTACATACCAATACTTCTTCAACCCATTGTACTTACACATCAGCTAATTCAGCCTCATATTCACCTTCTTCATGCCATTAGTCCTTACATTATCAATATTGTATTCCATGGTCCATTACTATTATCATTCTGCTGTACATTCTTACTCCTTTTTCCCTTATTATACTTGCTGATAAACCCAATGTTGGTAAATCTAACACACCAGCTAATCTCACCCTTATCTGAACAGTTAAATGTGGTTGGGGAAAAACATACAATCATGCTGACTGGTCTCATTTACAATTTTTACTACAAATCTCAAACCATCCTTAGTATTACTCACTCTCAGTTGGTAATTTTGTGTCTTACTTCATTGAGAAATTAGAAACTATCAAAAGAGAACTGGTTTCTCTCACAACCAAATCTAACACCTATAAACTCTATTTTCCCTCCTATTACAGTGAATGGCATGTCCATGCTCCTGTCTAAGGCCAATGCCCATGACCTGGGAATTGGATCCCATCCCTTCTTTGGTCAAAGCTATGTTTCCTGCGATTATACACTCTCTCTTACACATCATTCTTTTCCTTTTCTGTTAGGATCATTCTTGTTGGTGTACAAGTGTGTTGTGGTTGCTCCCAACTTAAAACCTTCTTTCGTCTCAATATAACCCTCCAAATACCTCTTCGTTTCTCTTCTCTCCTTTCTGAGAAAACTCTTCAGTAGGGTCTATTCTTACTAGCTCGTTCTTTGTTTTCTTTTTAGTTTTTTTCACCATCATACTCCATTTTGTCTGTAATTCACTTCTATCAAGTTTCTGTCATTAACACTCCTATCACTTATGTAACTCTTTAGTCAAGGTGACCAATGACTTCATCTTGCCATCAAATAACCAATTCTCAGTTCTCATTTTACTTAAACCCTTGGTGACATTTTATATAGTTGATTACTCCCTCTTTTTTCAAATTTCCTTTTTGTTGTTGTTGGTGGTGTTTTCTGGTTATTCTCACAGAACCCTGGTTATTCCTTTACAGTCTCTTTTGATGCCTCTTTTTTTCTTCCTGATCTTTGCATTTTGGAATACCCCAAAGCTATCCATGGGGCTTTTTTTTTTCATCTAAACTCACTCTATGATGATCTCATCCATCTTGAAATAATTCAGTAAGTTTGCAATTACAAATATATATCTGTCTTAATTCCAGACCCCTCCTATGAGCTCTACCCTATCTACTCTTATAAAATTAGTGGTCACCCCAAATTTAACCTGGCCAAACTGAAACTTTTTATTTCTGTCTTGAATCTTTTCCCCCTTCAGTCTTCTGGTACTCAGTTAAATATGTCACCATTCACTCACTCATCCATTTCCTTAACAAGTCCTATAGCTCTAGCTTCAAAATTTTATCCTGAATTGCTCCATCTCTCACCACCTCCACTGCTACCACCCTAAGTCCAAGATGCCATAATAATTTCTTGGGTTAGATTTCTGGGATAACCTCCTATCTAGTTTCCTTGCTTTTATTCTGCTCTTATCCCCACCCTTGATTCTGTTCTTTTCAAAACAGTAGGAGTGATCTCAAAGCATAAATATGTACTCTTTGATTGCTTTCATCATGGTTAAGGTAAAATTCAGATTCCTTATTATGGTCTTTAAGTGTCTACTTCTGGCTACTGGCTATTTCTCCCACCATTTTATCCCCCATTATCCCACTCCAGCTGCATTGGTTATATTTAAATTTAAAGATGCCAAGCTTGTTCTAGTCTCAAGGCCTTTGTATTCTGTCTGGAATACTCATCCCTAAGATATTCATAGGGCTTGCTTTTTTACATCATTAATGTCCCAGTTGAATGTCAACTTCTAAGTAATCACCTTGTTTCAAATAATTCTGCTTAACACTCTCTATTCCTTTACATGGCTTCATTTTCCTTCATAGTGCTTATAGCTACCTAAAATTCTGTTTTTAAATGTCTGCTTAGTTTCTTTTTTTTTTTTACTCCTTCACTAGAAAGTAAGTTCTACAAATGAAGGGGATCTTTTCCGTCCCACTGTTGTATTTCCTGCACCTAGAACAATACCTGACAAACAGTGAGTACTGAGTAAATGAGTCTGAAAGATTTTAGGACATAGGTCAGGTGTCTGACCAAATCAGAATTAGTTGCTTGGATTGTCTTCTAATGCTGACCTGGGCTATATTAAACCAAATAGTCTTCTAAGAATGAAAGGTCCTAGTACACAATAATTGCTGTAATCTTTTCCATATCAGGGTGCTTGTTAGTAGTTACATGCAGATATTCTCAGTGATCTCTGCTCATCAGTTAATTTGCCTGTTTCTATCAATAGTTACTAGCTATTAGTTTCTCCTGCCCAGTCTCCACCTTATAAGAGTTTGCTTTTAAACCAGGAATTTTCTTTGCTTGCTTTGCCATCTCCTTGCTTGGCTTTTCTTTCTTTAACAAGCACAACAGCATGCTGCTGCATCTTCAAAGAGTAAATTAATTCCGTCCGCAAAAGGGTCAAGTGCTAGAAAGTGCATAGCCATGCAGTTTGCATGGCAGGATACAGAAGATATGATGCTAATAAGATTCTAAGATGAGAACAGCAGACTGTCTCTGGGGATTCAGATGAAGGGGTCTGTAAATTTTAAAAGAAATGGTCTCCGAAAACTAATGATGTCTGCTTTCCAATTCATTAATAATGTGGAGTGGGGAGATGGGAGTGAGATCCAGGCCATGCTTTGAAATATCAAAATGTAACGAGGAAGAAAACAGTAAGAGTGATCTCAATGGGGTCATAAAGCTGGGAGAAGGAGGCAAACTTTAAGAAGATGTGGTGGTGCTGTATGTAGGGGAGGGAATCAATCCACCCCATGTGTGTATATTTATGTGCATATAGTACCTTTATCTACACGCTAGTAGATAAAAAGTTCTTCTGCTAGGAAAAAAACCACTGCAACATTGATAAGGCTTTTGTAATTTTCATATTTAAGGTGACTCAGAGAGAATATTTCAAGTATTGTAAAAACATGTCTAAGCCGTCTGCCTTTCCATATTTACAAACCCTGCCCTTCACCTCTTTGCATTGCATACAAGGAACTGAGTAACAAGAACCTCAACCTTGTTTGTAGTTAATAGTGGAGGAAAAAAACCCTCAGGCAAAGCCTAATGAACCAAGAGCAATTCTGAGCTCTCCTCTGTAATATCTGCCGAGGTAGTGTCTTTCCAAGGGCTGCCTGGACATATCGTGTGACCTTGCTGCTTTACATCATTAAAATTTCCCATTACTGGAATGGTGTTTGCATGGAGGGGCTGTTGTGCAGATATTATGGCTGAGTTTCTCCCTGCTGCATTCAGAGTTTGTGCTAATAGAAAATGCCTCTCTGCTTGAACAGTTCCCTCGAGCTGGGAGGTGTGCAGCAGCGGGAGAGGTTAGCTTTGGCTTTTATTTTGACAAAGCTATTACATTTTGCAGATTGAGGTTATGGTCTTTTCTCCTATCTTAGTATTTTATCTGTATGATATTTTCTGATCTCCCTTTTAAACCCCCATTAGTTACGATTGAGGCTCTGAGGTGGCAGCCTGCCTTGGAGCCGTGATATTGTCAGCTTTTCTTACAAGCCACTAAATAGACTGACTGATTCAGTAGTGTTCACTCATGTGGAACCTTTCCAAAGGGGCTGGCACAGAAAGGAGACCCTCGTGTGTGTGTGTGTGTGTGTGTGTGTACCTGCCTATAAGGGACCAACAATTTTAAAAGCAAAAGTGCAGCCTCATTCTCCAGGGTCGTAAGTTCTGTTGGCCACATCTTATGTGTTTTCTTCTTCTGCAGGTGGCCGATTGTACCTGGAAGCTGTGGAAGTTGACAGTATTAGTGGCATTTCCAAACCTTCCACCCGTCTTACTACCCTCCAAAAAGCTGCTATTCTGGCTCTTCTGTTCTAAACTTTGTTTCATCCATAGTCACACTGTCACATGTTCATGGTAACTCTAATCTTGGGCTTTTAGCTGCAAGTTTCACTGTAGTGAATGCTTTTGCCTAGAGGGAATTGGAAATATTTCAAAGTACTGGTTTTATAGCCATAACTCTTTAGAACCAATTGAAAAAGGGATTCCTTGGCCAGTCCTTCCAAGTCTAAATCAAGCATAACTGACTGAGAGATTTTTGAATCCAAAGCTAGTGCTCCAATTTCTAAAGCAAGATAGTGTGACCCTCTATCTCCGTGGCTTCCCTATTTTAAGTAAGCACAGTGAAATCTTCCTGATAAACACTTCTGAAGCTGGGAGTATCACATAGCCACAAGCCTCAAGCACTTTGCTTTGTCCACCCTCTCTTGAATGTGTGGGACGTGGCATTCTAGAGTGGGGAGTGTCACAGAGAGAGGGCTGTAGAGGTGAGGAATTTATTTCCCCAGGAAATCTCATTAGTGATGCAGCGCCTGTTTTTCATTGAGGTTTCTGCTCCCCGGCTTTGTTTTCGACTGAGTAACCGAGGCTGAAAGCCGTCTGGTGACTCACAAAAGGTCACACTGAGAGTCAGGGGCACGGACCAGAGCACGCTGCCTACCTGTGATTGATGTGTATTAAAGCTGTCTTGAGCTTCTCATAAACACAGCAAGAATCCTGTTCTCTTTTCATCAGTGCTCTTGACCAAGACTTGATTTACTATTTTGAAATCAGCTGCTCCTTCAGTCCTCTACAATAGCTTCTTTAATAGCTTGTCATAACAGTTGATGACAATTTGGAAAAGCTCACATATTCAATATATTTTTTAAATTGACTTTGCACTATTCCAGGTACCAAGGCTTTATAAACAGTCTAATTGTTCCTTGAGTGTTTGCTGACCTAAAGGAAAGTGTTGATGAATCAGATCCTCCTTTTCTACCTATAGGGTATTGAGATGTGTATTCAATATCGTAGCAAATCACTGCTGAAAATTGGTTCCATGTCCCTGAGGCTACTTACCTCAAAAGGTGAAACAGCAGAAGTACCTGCTAGAGAAGACTGGCCAGCTCTGCTATTTCTTGATGAGATTGCTTTAAAGTTTGTATTGAGAAGGGATTGAAATTGGATCTGAGTGTTGTAAGTGACAGTACAGTTCTTATTCTGGTAAAGAATAATAAGCATCATCTATACCCATTGAGTGTGTTTGTCAGTTTGATACATATGGCCATATGATAATGAAGTTTAAGACTGAAGTCAACATGACTGAGAGATTAGTTGTATAACCTTAGAAGGGAGTGCACACAATACGTAAGACTTAACTGAAACACAGCAACAATTAAAGACTTATCTCTATTTCTGATCACTTTAATGGTTACATTTGATGGCCCAGGCAAGTTGAACTACTTATTCCCTGACCTCATAGCCACTTCACATCTGTGTCCTGAAATGCCTGCTGGGATGATCTTCAGAATATCTAACAACCCATTTGGCAGGTACAACGACCATTCAGAATGAATTCACCAGTCACGCAAAATAGACACCAGGTGCCACCGTAACAGAACATCCAACTGAACATTTGCTCTGCTCCTTAATCTTCTCCATATGTACAAATTCTGTCCTTTGAGGCTTGGCTTAAGTTTCTTTCATCAAGCCTCCTCGTTCTATACAGTTTTGTTTCTTGATTCCAAATTCCTACAATACTTACAGCTTATGTCTCCAAATTGTCCCTGTATCATGCACTATTTTCTCTTGTTATTCTACTTTTTAAATATTCCCCATAGCACAGTATTATGTGCATATAGACATTTCAAAAATATTTTTAAACATAGAACGTTATGGTGAAAATACCCAGAGATGACGTTGAAAGTGCTACCTTTGGTGTAATGCTAATTTGAATTTCCTTTGTGGGCTTGAGCTTGGTATCCAAGTAGCCCTTTTTCTTTTAGAGAAGCCACCTGAAAAAAGCTGCATTTCAGCAAAGAACTATAGCATCAAGACACTGTCACCAGTGCCTTTTCCAGAAAAGTTTTCTTTTCTCGTACACACTACCTGTTTTCCAGATAGTGCAACACTTTGCTCCATTCTCTATAATTTGGAGTAGAACTGTGATCTGCTATAGCAAGGAAAAAGCTCAGTTTTCACCAGAACCTATGGAGAGTTGTGTATGATATAGTTGATCCTATATGTATAAGGTCATAGTTTTAGATTTGAGCAGCATATATAATTTCTCTTCAGAACAGAAAAAACCTACATACACAGATAAATTTATAGAAAGTACCCATGTATTTGACTTTTTGTTGAAAGTTTAGTTTATTTGGAACCAGGAAAATATTTTTCTCCCACAGAAATGATATCAAGAGAGTCAAGGTTTCCAGCTAGCCCTACAGCAAAAAAAGAGGCCTACACTCTGCCAAGAGGGTTTTAGGAAAGAAAGGCAGAGATGAATTCTCTGAGAAAAACTATGAGAGCGGCCCCTCCAAGGCAGTGGGAGTCATCCCCAAGTAATGGCTAATGTATTTTTTTTTTTTTGGTAAAGCTAGAGTAGGGCTTGTAAAGCAAGTGTAAATAAGAGAGGAATTGCCAGTTGCTTCCTGAAACAACTAGGATAAGCATGTAGAATAGTAAAATGAATATCAGAACAGAATTAGGAGAGATTGTTATAGTTCTGGCTCTGCTATAAACTCTCTGGTTGACCTTGATCATGTCACTGCACCTCTTTGGGCCTATTTTCTCATCTATGAATGAAGGGCTTCACTATACAACATTTCTTTTATCTAAAGAAAACCATGACAATCATCTTTTAATAATGTCATCTCTACCCAAATCCCTACTCTGTTCTTTTCATGGTACCTCTGTATCTTCTTGCTTTTATTTCATTCTGCTGAATACAGCCACTCCTTCCACTCCATCAACTTCCTCCTACATTCCCTTCTCCATAGCCTAACAATAATGAACAGAGAGGAGAAAAAATGCTTGAGTACCCACTGGTAATCATAGACTATATTCTATTTACTATAAATATGTCCATATTTATTCTCTGTCTTAATCTGAAAACCCCTTGAGAATAAAGACTATGCCTTCTTTTGTTTATTTCTATATTTTAAACACCTGATGGATTTGGAAAATATTTAATGAAGATAGTTATGTTGACATGTTGAATTAAAAGTAGTACCCCTCGGGGCGCCTGGGTGGCTCAGTTGGTTAAGCGTCTGCCTTCGGCTTAGGTCATGATCCCCGCATGGGGCTCCCTGCTCAGCGAGAGGCTTGCTTCTCCCTCTCCCACTCCCCCTGCTTGTGTTCCCTCTCTTGCTGTGTCTCTCTTTATCAAATAAATAAATAAATAAATAAATAAATAAATAAATAAATAAATAAATAAATAAGTAGTACCCCTCCACAATTTTTCCTAAAGTGTATTTGCAAAGCAAAAGGAATGATGCACTGCTAAAATCATTTAGACCAATGAGGCACTTGGGAAAAACAGCTGGGATTTCAGCATAAGGGAGGGGGAGAAAAACAAAAATAAGCTACTTGGTTTATTCACATTTGATTTCTGTGTGCCATTCTCCCAGATGAAAAACCTGGCTTACCAGCTGGGGTACCTCAACTAGAATTTTGATTCACCTCCAAAATGTTTTACCTGCGGATTACACAGAGACATGAGGAAGCTGTTGGGGGGGATGAGGAAGTTGTGGAAATATTTGATACCTTGATTCTGATGGCAGCTATACAATTGTATTTTTTGCTAAAATTCATAGAACTGTACACCAGAAAAAGAGTGAATCTTACTGAATGTAAGTTATGCTATTTAAAACGTGACTTCAAATAAAAAGATTATAAAAGACACCTACATCTATGCTAGAAAAAAGATAAGTGGCTTGTAGTCATTTTCATTCAATTATTTTAAACTTATAAGAGCAAACTACAAGAAAATATAAGAGATAATATTTTTAAAATTAAACTAATTGACTCAGAAAGAAATATCTTTTTTTTATTCTTTTCATATTTCTGAATGCACAGCAGAATAGTGCTACATGTGCATACAATTGTCACTAACTCCACTAGTTCCAGTAGAAACAAACCTAGTTGTAGTTGGTACAAACCAATGCTAATTGCTTTTATGACACTGCCAGTTAAAGCCACCTGTGACTATTAATTTAGTTTGAATTATTTTTTTTTAAGATTTTATTTATTTATTTGAAAGAGAGAGAATGAGAGAGAGAGCATGAGAGGGGGGAGGGTCAGAGGGAGAAGCTGACTCCCTGCCGAGCAGGGAGCCCGATGCGGAACTCGATCCCGGGACTCCAGGATCATGACCTGAGCAGAAGGCAGTCGCTTAACCAACTGAGCCACCCAGGCGCCCCTAATTTAGTTTGAATTATATATGATTTCATAGTGAATTGAGAAGCCACTCAGTTGTATGACAGTGTGTATGTGTGATTATCTCCCCCTTACAGAATTATAGGTAGATTATCCTCCCTTACAGAAATATTATTGCTTCAAATTGGCTGCTCAGACATTCTGTCACCGCTTATTTGAGTCTGATTCTTGTAGCTCAAGTTTTGGTATTTTTGTGAGATAAGAGTGCTAGTAGCATCCCCTAATATTTGGATGAATATTTTCAAAGTTCATTTTTTTTTTCCATATAAGCTCCCATAAGGATTATATAACAACTTCCAAGCTTGTGCATTCATGGCTAATTGATGTTCTTAGCTGCTGTACCATTGGAGGTGGGAAGAGTTGCAAGTAATATGCTAAAAACCTGTTTGCCATATCTATTCTCTTCTTCCACAGTAATAGGGTTATAGCCACCAACACAGTAGTCACATTTCCCAGCCTCCCTCACAGATAGTTTTGACTAAATGAGTAAGTTCTCTCCAGAGTATGTGACGGGGCATGATGTATACCACTTCTAGGCTGGTGCCTACAATCAGGTGTGCCTCCTCCATGCTGTCTCTTTCCTTCTACTAGTTGGAGGAAAAGAAAGTTGGTGTGTGTTTCTTTGCTTTTGTGAGCAGTTGGAAAAAAAAAAAAAATCCCACTATGCCCCATAAAAGTCTTCCTCTTAAATGTGGAAGACATGGCTATACCTAGTTCCAAGAATATCTGGGAAATGGGCTATCTAGCTATTTTAGCCTCTATAATTAGATGTGAATAAAGGATAAGAAGGTAAGAATGGGTAGCCAATAAACAATGTCTATTATAATGATGCAATGCAAGAATTTAGAAGAAAAAAACACATAAACCCAATTTGGATGGAGAACATTTAAAACAGAAAATAATGAAGTAAGCCAAAACCCTGATAGGACCACTTAATAAAACCATTAAATGGTTCTTTAAAAGTCCAGCATAATTGTGAAATCTCTAACAATTCTGATCAAGAAAAAAAAGAGGAGACATAAATACAGATGCAGAAATTTATTTAAGTATAAAAGAAACCTATGTATGGATTAATGCTAACAAATTTAGAAATCTAAATTAACAGGTTATTTTTTTTAAAGAGTTTATTTATTTATTCATGAGAGGCAGAGAGAGGGAGAGAGAGGCAGAGGGAGAAGCAGGCTCCCAAGGAGCAGAGAGCCCGATGCGGGACTCGATCCCAGGACCCTGGGATCATGACCTGAGCTGAAGGCAGACGCTTAACCATCTGAGCCACCCACGTGCCCAACAGGTTATTTTTTCTAGAAAATATATATCACAAAAATTGACTCAACGAGAGACAGAAAAGTATCATAGAAGAAATTTAACAATAGAATAAGCCAATTTAATCTATAAACATATGATTAAATCCTAAATAAATCAAACTGCACTGTTTTAAAAGAAAATATGTTTCTAACAGATATAAGATTCACGTTATTGATTGATTAATTTCTAGAATGCAAGGATAGTTTAACATTAGAAAACCTATCAAAATTTATTATCAAAGTAGAAAACCCATATAATCATCTCAAAAGATGCCAAAAAACCTTTTAACACTTATTTCTAATTAAAAGCAATGCTAAAAAATCCTTTAGTAAGTTAAGAAAAAGGAAAAACAAACATCTTAATCTAATAAAGGTATACATCAGAAATCTACAATAAATATTATAATTAAAGCATTTGGCAGAGATGGCTAGCTGTACCCTATTACCAGTTCCCCTCTTTTCCCTAAGTAATATATATCTTGATTTTTAGCCAGGCTCATAGTTGCCTGGAATAAAAACTACATTTCCCAGTTTCTCTGGCCACTAGGGGTAGCTGAGATTGGCTAAATCTGACTAATAGAATATAAACAGAAGTATCATGAGCAACTTCAGAGAACTGTCCTTGTCAACAAGGATGAATTTCAAAAGCACACAATATCAAGTTACAAAAGGCTACACATGTTATACCGACTATGTAAATGCTAAGAACACAGATAATAAATATAACTTAGAAGTGCACAGAAAAATCAGAAAAATATTTAAAATGTGCATAAGAGTGAAACCCACCAATATCAGAGTGAATGGGAAGGGAGGGGATGGTGTTTTCAGCTGTATTTGTAATAGTTTATTTTCTTAAAATTAATTTTTAGAAAAGCAAAATAATTCTGAATCAAATATAGCAAACAGTTAACAGCTACTAAACGTGGGTCATATTAAATGACCCTACTATTAAATTAAGTTCATATTAATTTATGTGCTTTCCTATATGCATGAAATATTGCATAATTTAAAACATTTTAGTTGTATAAAATAAAGACTTGAAACAAAAGGAAGTCAAAATTCACATCAGGGGTGAATGTATAAAGAGGGAAGAGAAATCCCAGCCAGATTGCTTTGTTCTCAGATTCCAGGATGATTGAACATATATGAGCCTTAGGGCTTGGCCTAATTGCCTCCTCCCTGAGTAAATAAATGTCCCAAAGCAAAGGCTAAAGGTAATCTCTTTGATTTGTCATATCCCAGAGATTTTTCTGATGAGGGAATCAATTCAGATCCTCTATTCCTAGCAATAGATTATTAAATGACTGCAATCAGAGTAAAACTACCCTTGTGTCTTTATTTACTACAGGGTTTTGTGGGGTTTCGCCCCAGAATTTATCTAATAAAGTTAAATCAGGATAGTAAAGAATAAAAGTTAATACACCCTATTTATAAATAGGAACACAAAGCACAAAATGCCAAGGGAACAAACCTAACAAAAATATACAAGATCTACATGGACCAAAACGGTAAAAATTTACTGAAAATTATGAAAGGAAATCTAAGTAAATGGAAGATATTATATTTTCTAGATGAAAACACTTAATATTTTACAGATATTCTCTTTGAATTAATCTATAAAATTAAATAATATAGCAATAAAAGCTGATTCTCAGATTCATCTGTAATGGAATCTCCAGGAATATTTTGTAAAGACAGGCAATCCATATCAGGTATCTAAATACATTATGAAGCTTAAATAATTGAAACAGTGTGGTATTGACAGGAAAATACAATAATAGAGCAGAATAGAGGGTACAGAAACATTAACATATTTGAAATTCTAACATATTAATGCTAGATTCCAAATTAGAAACGGTAAAAATAATATATATGCATATATTACATATATTATTATACCTTAACTATCACATTCACAAATATAAATCTCAAATGGATTAAATAATGAAACATAATAAACAACAAATTTATTAAAGTATCAGAAGAGAATATAAGAAAATATTTCTCTATTTTTAAGCTAAAAATCATACCCAGAAGTCATAAATAAAATGTACAGTTCGGATTTCATAAAGATTGAGACAAACTGGGAGAAAGTATTTGTAACACATATAATTGAAAAAGCATTAATAATCAGAATATATAAAGAGATTCTAAAAATCAGTAAGAAAAATCCAATCAAAAATGAGAAAAAGATATGAAAAGACAAATGTAGAATGATCACTAAAATGGCCAATGTTCATGTGAAAATGTTCATCTAATTAGTAATCAATCAGAATAAATTTGAAAAAAGGGAGTGAATTTGCAAGCAGACTTGCTAACACTTCAAAGATGAATAATTCTTGGTAATAACCTGAGGAGATGTACACTCCCATATACCCATTATCTCTCTCCTACTTTCCCCTTGCTCACTTCAGTCCTGCCACAATTCAGGCCTCTTTGTTTTTCCTACTAGTACTCACTATCTGTCCATCTCAGATACTTTCACTTCCCTCTACCTCAAATCCTCTTTTCTCAGATGTCTGGGTGGCTCATTCCAGGACTTCCTTCAGGCATTTCTCAAAGATTACCTTTTTAGCAAGGTACCTAATTTAAATATGCAACCTGCCCCTATCAATCCTGATACCTCTTGATCTCCTTTATTTTCCTCCACATGTTAGATAGATGGAAGGGAAGAGGGAGATAGGTAGGTAAGTAGGTAGGTAAATAGCCACCGTTTAAGCCTTTTTTGAATGAAGAGAAAAATATGCCACTGGAGAAAATGTAAATTGGTAGATTTTTAGGACATTTTGCATTTAATTAAATACTAACCTAAAATGTGGTTATTCTCTGACCCAGCAATTCCACATCTAGGTATCTGTTCTTCATAAATACATTTGTGCATAAAAAGGCATGTTCAAGGATGAGCAAGTTTGCTCAGTCCAACATTGTTTTTAATAATAAAAATGAAACAACATAAATGTCCACCAGTTGGGGAGAGGTTAAATAAAATATGGTATGAATATGCAACACAATATGATGTTAAGTTGAAAAGTGAGCAAATCACTGAAAAAATATCTAAAATATCTTATTTATGGAAAAATAACCCGCTGTGTGTGGAGGTATAGATAAATACATGCAAACATATAAATGTGTACAAATGCAAATTTAATATAGGAAGGATACACATCAAATTGTTAATAATTTATTCTGTCTGTGGAGAGGAGGACTTTGGGTGTGCGAGAGCAGATACAGGAGAATATTCTATATATTTCCATTCTATTTAAGTCTTTTACAATAAGAATATATTCATGCATTACATTTTTAATTAAAAAATAGAATGTCTTCAAGGTTATCCTCTTCCAATGTCAGTCTCACTCATTTGTATCTTGAAATGCTCTCTTGGGTGGCAGTGAATGAGATGAAGTAATGGCCAGTGTACTGGGAATTGCATTTAGAAGAGCATTGTGCTGAGGAACATTAGTCAGCCGCGTGTGCCCCAATAAAAAAAAAAAAAAAAGGTTGAGAACCATGTTCATGCCCCATTGTTGTATTTCCTCCAGCAAAATCTAGAAACAAAAGAAACCTCATGTTGCCTTTACTGTGGTCACACTGTGTCAAAAGTGCAGGAGGGAGATTTTATTGCAGTTTAGACACATTTCATACCTACAGAATAGCTCTTTGTGCTATATTCTGAGTAATTTTAAATAAATAAATGCTTCCCTGCTAACATCAAATACAGTGAAATAAATTGCAGGGCTCAGGGTGTGTAAATGAGTGTACTGGCAGTCTCTTCTTTTAACTCTCTTGTGTGAATCAGAAAACAGGTTATATAGCACTCTGACCTCACCTTTGCAGTATTTAAAAACTTTTCCTTATGTGCATTCATTCTCAGTTGTTGTATTGGTCCTTTCCAATGTATACACAAGCACGTTTATGCTAACAATGTGAGAATACACACACATGCATGTGCACATACACACTTACCCACACAGCCAGAACTGTCTGTCTCAATCCCAGGCTTTTTTTCTGGATAAGCATTGCTTGACCTTGCGTCTTTTAGCCATCAACATCCTTTTAATGACAACCCAGGGTTACAACTCACTGACCCATGGGCCAGTGACAACCTTCTGGGGCAGCTCTGTTTAAATCAGATCCTCTTCTTTTCCTCCTTTTCTCCTTGATTTGACAGGATAGAATTGAGTTGATAGGACAGGAGAAGCAGGAAAGTGATTTCCATTCAGATATATCAATAATGATAGAAATAACAAAATAATAATAATGATGACTAATATTATTAAGCACTTGCTATTTGCCAAGCACTATTTTAGGCACTTTATGGCTCTCATTTAATCTTCATGACAACTCTTACAATCCAGATACTATCATTACTATTACTATATCCATTTTACAGATGAGGAAAATAAGGTGTACAGACATTAAATAGCCAGTTAAGTAGACCTATATCTCTATCTCTAAACATACTGGGCTATTTTTCAATAAATAAGATTATATTTTAGATATTTTTTGGTGTCTTGCTTTTTTCCACTTAACATCACAACCCTGGAGTATCTTTTCCTAAGGGTGCGTACAGACCCGTCTTGTTCTTTGCAGCAGCTGCTTGGCATTGTGTTGTATAAGTATATCCTGTTTTATTTAGCCTCTGGTCACATCCCTCTACTACCAACTTCCCCATGGAACTAGGCTTAACAAGCCTGGGGTGTATCTTTCCATGCCTTTCTCCATATTCATACCAACATAAAGGTATAAATACACCTAACATAGGGGTGTTGTGTGTGTGTGTGTGTGTGTGTGTTTGTAGTGGCTACATTTACCAGAATTCCTTTCCTTAGAATTCCCTTCCTTATGTGGTTGTAGGCTAAGAGGGGCCATGGGAAAATTTGCATATTTGGAAGGCAAAAATGAAGCTGCAGGAATAATTAAATTGAGGAGATTATTATAGGATCAGATGTTATGGCAGCTTATACACACTTTTATGGGTCTGCCGGTTCACCTTGTTGTCATCAGGTGGCAGCTCTGCCACAGATTCTCCATCTCCCACAGAGGATCTCCTCCATGTTCTCCTACTCCTGGGTCAGCTGCATTCTCCACTCCGTGACCAAGGGCATCAGCTTCTGCAAGTCACCCACGTCATCAAAGTTGGAGGTTTGGAGGAAATAAAAGAGTCTCTTGGGTTCCAGTGTGTCCTCCTAGCCCCCAGTTTACCCTTGGAATTGCATGCCACTTCATGTTCTTTCCTTTCCAGCTGCCTGCCCTGAAGACTTCAGGCCCAACACTGGACACAGAAGCAACAGCTTTGACCTTGCATCAAATTATAGTCAAATACCTATAATAAATTCCTTCTTGTATATGTCTCCCAGAAGTTCTGCTTCTCTGATTAAACCCTGATAAATACAGTACATCTGTTTGGTTTTATCTAAACAGAATTAAATTATACATGTTAATTTTCAACTTGGTTTCTTCACTGACATATCATACGTATTCTTACAGGTCAGTACATCTCTCTCTCCTATCCATTTCTCCATATATATTTGCACACAGTCACATGAAAATATAATTATTTAGGCATGGTATAAATCATACATTCTAAGTTAGCTTAGTGATTTTTCTTTTTTTCTCTTTCTTCTCCCCAACTCCTGCCTTTTGTGCCACATTCACCCTACAGATAACTTGCATTAACAACCTATGTATCCCTCTGACTCTCTTTTCATGCTCATAGATCACTCTATGAACAAACACTATTGTTTAAGTAAAGTATAATTTACCCCACCAAATTGAGCTACAACGTTTTCCTATATTAAGTTCTCATATATATAATGATCTATTTCTGGATTTTTCTATTCTGTCCACTGACCTATTTGTTCTTATGCTGATACCATATTGATTTCTTACAAAAGCTGTGTATGTTCTTATATATAGTAAAGAACTCCCACCACATACACTTCTTTTTCATATCTTTGTAGATTATTCTAGGATATTTGTTCTTACCTAAGAATTTTTAAATAATAATAAAGATCACTTTTGTTAAATTCTGTTAGGATCCTAATTAGATTAATTTAGATTAATTTGGGAGAATTACCATTTTATCATCTTTGGTTTTCCCACCCAAGAACATGAAAGGCCTTCCTAATTGTTTAGATTTTGTTCTATTGTCCTTCAGTAAGATTTTATTATTGTCTTCAGATAATGCTGTGCCTCTGTAATTTTATTCCTAGTTATTTTATAGTTTTTGTCACCATTGTGAAAAAACACTACTATTTTTCCATTTTTATTTCTAGGTCCACATTGCTAAAATACATCTATTTTTAGCATTTATCTATATCCACACCCATAACAGATTATTAATTCTATCAGTCAGAATTGTCAGAGAAGCAAAACAACTGGTATGAAATGAGGTTTAATTATAGGAACAAGGCCTTACATAACAGTGAGAGCTGTTAGGAAGTAAAGACCCACAAGGGGAAGTTGGAAGATCAGAGAAGAGTCACTACCCAACCTTCTTAACTGTGTGTTCCTGAAAATCTGGAAAGCTACACATTCAGGTGCAAGAGAGGGAACATTAAAGGAAATTGGTAGGAAAGTTTCTGGAAAGCTGACACCTCTGAACAGCTCCCACTTCCGAGGTCTTTAGTCAAGCTTCTGGTGGAGGGCCTGGGCCTACTTTGGATCAGCAGATCTGCCAGGCAGGAAGTAGAATTGGATGTGGAGGAGGGAAAAATAATGAAAAACTGGAATTCACTAGGCAACCCTGCGTCTGTCCTTCATCATCTCTGACTCAGAAGATCTTCAGAGATAGTGGTTACTGCTCTATGTTCACCTCTCAAGTCTCATGTGAGTTTCACTTTTTGGCCAACTCTTGCACAAAATCACAGGGAAGAAGGGCTTTTGAAAAACAGTTCTCTTTGTAATTAACATTCGAACAATTCAGCACACCTGTCTTAGTGGTGTCTTTTCCAATGCCTATTCATATTATTTACTTTTCCTGGCTCATTTCAGTCACTAGAATCTCTAAGACAGTGGTAAAATAATAATTACTATCAGTGGATCTTCCTAAATAGTTACTGATTTTAAATGAATTGATTTTAGAGTTTTGTTACTTAGAATGACATTTTCTATTGGTTTCCTGAAAATCGCCTTTATTTTATTTAAGTAGATTCCTTCCACTTATTACTTACTAGGACGGACTTCTGAACTGTATTAAATGCCTTTTCAACATGTACTTATGTCATAATTTTGTTTTTCTTATTGAATTTGGTGATGTAATCAATTGTGTTGATAGATTTCCTAATATTGAAATACTCTTCTATTCCTAGAATAAATCCTACTTGGTACTACCACATTATTATCATGAAACATTGCTGAATTCTATTTGTTACTACCTCATAACTTTTGCATATAGTCATAAATGAGACTATCTTTATATTCATCTGTGTGAATCACAGAGTATTTTTCTGGGATACTTCACAATGAAGACTCAATAATTTGAATAGATCATTCAGGGTATTAGAGGTGACCAGCAAAATAGAAAAAGAAGAGGATATTCTATGTTTACTCTCATGGCAGCTTTCTCATTGGTTGACCTCTGGGTCCTGAGATAAATTACTTACTGCACAACTGATCTGCAATCTCTCATGTCTTTCTCTTCAGCATGTTTATTATTTCATTAGAAGTCATTAATGGAAAAGACCATCTGCTATGATGTTTTCATATAACAGATTTAGTCATTCATTTGTGCTGAGAAGATAGAGGAAGGTATTCAATACAAAATGCTCTTCTATTTTCTCTGAATTCAGTAGGAAATAAGCATTATTTTTCTGGTCATCCCCTCAACAAAATGTTAAAAACATAACTTAGATTCCATAAAGACCTCACTAGGAATCCAAGTTTTTTATAATGTCAACCACAGTAATTTAAATAAATTTGTATGCAATTCATTCCATGAACTTGGTACTCTCATTCAATAAAAAATCCACTTTACACATCCTCAAAATATATAGATTTCCTACTTGAATTACTAAAAGAAAGCAGGGATCTATGTACATTTATAACTTGTACAGACTGTTTGCTATGAGGGAAAGGGTAAATATTGTCTTAGTTTTTACTTGCCTTTGTAGGGGACAAGTAGATATAACCTTATTGGGCTAAGGCCCAACTTGTGTTGGAAGGGCTCAGAAACAGAGCAAGGACATTTAGGGGTCAAAGAATCCATAAAGACAAATTGGTTTGTGCCTGCCTCAAGCTGTGGTGTTAATATTAGTAGACAGGATGCTGTAGAAATGTGAGGAAGAAAACGATAAAAGTGATATTTAAATTGCTGCGAAGCTTGAATCTGAGCCCTTTTCCATTATTCCAGAATCATTACCAATATGAGGGAAGCAGAGAGACCCAAGCCCAATGAAAAGCTGTAGGAAGCTACAGAACACATGAAAATCCCAGCTGGTGAATAAAATCTATCACACTGGCAAAACAGTGTGAGTGAAAATCTTTTAAACATGCACCAGCTGCAGGGACTGAATGTGGGCTGAATGTTGAGAAATACAAGATTAAGTTGGTGCTGGGGAGAACTGGGGGGTCACTCAAATTCACCTCTCTAAGAAAAGCCTGTCTATGCTATATTGAGTCACAGACCATTAGGGTGATAAGATAAGCTCTTCTGCTCAAGACACATCTTTTCTATAATGTATATATCAAAAAACATGACAGAGACATTATGGCTCAGCTCCCTGAATCGAGTCATCTCTAAAATGAAGATTAGATATTAAATAGTTCTATTGCTTTATTATTAAAGCTATAACAAATCTAAGTGCTAAATTCTTTTAAATATATTGTCCTTCATGGCAAACTGACAATACCATAAAGATAATAACTGAGAAAGAATATTTATTAAACAAATATTTATTGATCACCTACTATGTGCAAAACTACAAAGATAAATCAGATATGGTCCTAGACTTCCAGGAGTAAAAGTTCATGTTCTAGTGAAAGAAACAGACATACATAAATAACTTTAACATTAAGTTTTTTGTAGCAAGAATAATAATAGAGTAGAATTCTATAAGGGTGCTGGGGGGTGGGGGCATGTGAGGAAAAATGAATAAAGATGATAGTTAGGAAAATACAGTTAATATAACATTCCAGTGTGGTCTAGGAATTCTTGTCCTGACTGGATCACTAACAAGTTGCATGACCCTCAGCAGGTCTCTGGGCTTTTGTTTTCTCATCTGCAAAATAAAAGGGTTATTCTATAATGATCTCTCAGGTATCCCCTGCAGAACAAAGTCTCTACCTCATACCTCACTTTATATAATGAGTATTATTCTTATAATTCTAGATTAATGCAAATTCTGTAAATTTAACTTTCAATTTTATTCTAATAATGACTTAAATTATAATTTCATATTTACTTAATCTTCCATTGACAATGGCCCCTAATATGTTAGTTTTGGTGTAACCTGTTATATAGTTAATATTCTATATAAACAAATTCAAATGTATTGGCAATTTAAAGAAAGTCTGCTGACCCTTTTTTATAATACATGGATTGTTTTGTAATTTTTATGATGAAATCTATATGTTGTATCAGGTTTACCCAGAAGAGTTTAAAAATTAAGATACACAAAGCAATGTGAAGGAAAATCATTTTGAAATAAGAATCATGTAACCAAGAAAATAAAAATTAACATGAGTGGGCAAAATAGGGTCCTTCTTTTCAGATGTTGAAAGACAGAGATTTTTATTACCCAAAACCCTCTGTGAAATAATTTTTCAAGGACATACAGCAGCTAAACAAAAGGAATATAAGAATGAGGAAAACGTGGAATACAAGAGCAAAAAAGTATTCAGACTCAACCACAAGTGTAATTTATTTCTTTGTTCACAAGAAATTAACCAATCTTTTGGCAGAGTGGGAGATCTTTCTAAACACTTCTCTCAGAAATCTATAGCTAACATATTCAAAAACAAGTAAAAATACAGAGGTTTGAATAAACCTGATACAATAGAATTCTCAAGATGACAGCTTTATGGCAATTAGTCCAGATTGGAGCAAGAAGGCCAGAGGGTTCCAGAAGAAATGGAACAGATCGGGCAATTGACATATTTGACCTATTTGGGAGGAAAATTACAGCTCTGTCCAAGTTTGAGAGCAGATTATTATTGAAAACTATGCAGAGGAAAAATCATGAGATTACTGACTCCCAGGAAAACAAAAAGTTGTAGAAATATAATCATACTATACTATATGACTCAGCTGTGAATAAATATTCCATAGTCATATTAATGTGTCACTGAATAATGTTTTAGTAAGAAATTGTTTCATAATCATATTGGGAGGATGGATGAAAGGGATGTATATGTACAAGGAAGTCTGTGCACAGGCATAGCATGTAGGAAAAGTGTAAGAGAGCTAAATCCTCATTTTCCATTTTACAGATCACCAGGTCATGCCTAAACAGAAAAATGTTGATCTTGCAAATACCAGCATATGTTATTTGGAAATATGAAGACAAATACCACAGAAAACAGCTAAAATTTGAAAGTAGTTAACTCTGAAGAGTGCAACTTGGAGTTAAGGAGAGATGGAATGGGGAGAGGACTGCTGCTTTCTATTATAATTTATAGAATACTTTGACTTTTTAAAAAGCTACTTAAAAATGTTGATGAGAACAAAATTTAAATAAATATTCAAAAATCACATTGAATCTGGAAAAGCAATTGACTAGTGACACCTAATCATCATGGAGATGATGTGTAATCAAATTAACTCAAGATTAATGATATACAAAGGACTCAGCACACAAAAATATAGTGAGGAGATATAGAGCCCAGAGCAGCAGCTTTTGTCTTACTTGACATGCCCAGGATTTTCTTCTATTACAACAAATATTTTGTCTATGGCAATACCACCTTGAACACACCCAATCTCATCTGTTAGGGCAAATATTTTTAAAACATATTCTTTTTGTGAATTAAATATTGTATAATTTGTCAGTGAAATGCTATTGCCAATTTATATATTTTGGTTGTCATTTTAACTTTCCTAAGTGTTAAATTCTTATAATATGAAAATAATGATTTTACCTTTCTCATAAGGTTGTATTAAAGATTAAGATGATAAATGTGCAATCTATTACTCTTCTTGACACTGAGAGAGGGCTTGATGAATATTAGCTATTATCATTTTAATAATAATACAGCATTAAAATTATTAAACATTGTTTTCAATATAAAATGTATTTTTATATTTTCAACAAACAAAAATAATTTTTGAATTTACATCGGGTTACTTTGGACAATGTGTGCAACTGTTTGTTGACTTCGTTTGCAGTTATTAATATTAACTAGTATAATTCAGTAACTATGAGTGATGTTGACACCAAAGTAGTAATTTGGGGTGTTTTTGATGTTAGGTATTGATCTAATCATATGACTAACATTGATAATAATCTATCATCATGAGTGCTAAATGAGTATTTTAACCTATACTTAATTATGGACAAATAATTTCTGCTTCCCTTTTGTATATGAGGCTTCTTCTTTATGCTTTCTAGGTTCTAGAAAGGAGGCAAAGATTTCAAAGCCATAGATACTCACAATGGCAATCCTAAAGCATTTGGAAGCTCTGCATCACCCAGAGGAAAAGCACCAGTGAGAGTCAGGATGCAATTCCAGACAAGTGCCACTCCTTATTCAAAATGTGTCAAAGTCAGGTGTGGATGATGTGTTCAGATCTGTGCCAGCAACTGTGAAGACAGGAAGACTGGAAGGAAAAAACACGACAGTTTTGTGAGTACTAAGTGTTGTCACATAAGCCATAACATTTAGTCCTGATAATAACCCTGTGAGGCATGGTTTGTTAGGTTCATTAAATGGTAGAACTAAGGGTCAAATCGCAGCTCAAGGTGATATTGTACTGCCTCTCATAACACCATATGTACGGCCTGTCATAATAGACATACCAGTAAGTGCCTTCCTGGAGGGTATTGTTGCTATGACCTATTCCCTTAGGCCTGTCTGATTTTCATCTATGTGCATGTTATTTCCCACCAAAATAAACACAATTTACAAAGAACTGAGCCTAGATGATTTTGCTCAGTTACTCTATATCAGGGTCAGCAGATTTTTTTTTATAAAGGGGTAGACAGTCAATATTTTAAGCTTGAGGACCATACAGTCTCTGTTGCCACTACTCATTTCTGACTGGTTAGATCAAAACAAAGCATTACATGCGCAAGGTGTAAATGAATGGATGGGCATGACCATGTCCCAGTAAAACTTTATTTACAAAAACTCACAGCCAGAAATGGCTCACAGGGTGTAGTTTGGCCAATCCTTGGTCTATACCAAAGATAGTCATTTATGACATAACTCAGTCTAGGTAGTTTCAGAGTGTTCTATCTCCTGTAATTCTCAGAATCTCCTTAATTTTATATCCAGTGTGGATTCCCCAGTGTCCCTCACTATGGAAAGCCCCATGTTTTTTTTAAAATTCAGCCTTGGAGAGAAGAGTATAAGACAGGGATCCAAGCCTGTGCTCATCACAGTGAAATTTGTGTCATTAGAAGAATATTTATAAAAAGACTTAGAGTAGTCAGAGTTGGTGTCCCACTGCCTGTATCAGAGCTGGCCCCATGGTAGGAAATCTCATACAGAGGGTGGGCTCTCATTTCAGAGGATAAGAACCTGGCCTCCCATGGAGGTCTTGGTTGGAACTATTGATTACATAGTAGAAAAGGTGAGATTGACAGCACTTGAGCCACCGTAACTAAATTCTGTGCAAGAAATTTTGCATCAGGGGCGCCTGGGTGGCTCAGTTGTTAAGCGTCTGCCTTTGGCTCAGGTCATGATCGCAGGGTCCTGGTTTCAAGCCCCGCATTGGGCTCCTGCTCAGCAGGAAGCCTGCTTCTCCCTCTTCCACTCCCCCTGCTTGTGTTCCCTCTCTCGCTGTGTCTCTCTCTGTCAAATAAATAAAATCTTAAAAAAAAAAAAAAAGAAATTTTGCACCAGTCAACTACTCTGATATACTCTACCACACTAGCATGTGTCTTGGTTTTAAACCCCCCACAACTCTACCAAAATAATCAAACTGGCCTGATTTTTCCATTCTTCCTTCTTTTCTAGCATTTTTTGTTTTATATGCATGTGTAGCTGCTTTAGAGATATTCTGCTGTGTTTCTGGACTTGGCTTGATCAGAGGGGAGCAGACAGGTTGTAGAAGGAATCTTAATAATCGGTCAAAACAGAGCATTTAAATACTGTTCATGTTATTTTCTTTCCTTCTCATGGAACACAGATAGCCAGAAAGACAAGTAGGAGAGGCCCCTTGGTATTTTCCCCTTATTTGTGTGATCCTAAGGGTTTTGATGAACTAGCCTTTGCAAGTTATGCTGAAGCTGTTCAAGCCAGCTTCAGCTGGATGTGACTTGTTTAATGATTTGGCAAGGATCCAAGGCATCAGAAATCAAAACAAAACAAAAAAGAAAACGAAAACTCAGATCAGATCAGCATACATCATAACAGTATAATCATTCAGCATCTTATCTGGTTACTTATTATAGGTTGTGTAGTGATAGAAATGGAAATAATTTACTCTGGCCACTCTGTGTTACTGTTAAATCATTTATGTGCTGTGAAAAGAATTCAAACTGTTGAGATTCAAAGATCCCCTAAGTGCATTCTCCCAAGGAGTTCTCTACCACCATCCCTCATTCTATTTCATATTTTAAACATTTCCTTAGAGTGTGAGCTTTATTATCCATGTTCAAATTCAGCAAGCCTTACTTGTCTAGCTAGAGCACCATCAAGAAATATAGTAATGTAAAATAAAGCTACTTTTGACATTTTTATGGTACATGATATATGATATAACATGATATATTAATCTCTTTGTAATAATTTTTAATTTTTGAAATAGCTGATTCTTTGGGGACCATTTAATACATAGTTCCATAGATTTTAGTGATACCAGGTATCTTTCAAGTATCATTTTAATTGAGCTCTGGTGCTTTTTGTCCCCATCAACTGTGAATCAAACAGGAATCTGTCAAATCCTATTGGGTGACAAATCATAGTCCAAGGAAAAATTGGTTCACAAGTCATGCCTGAAGACAAATAAGATTCAATCCCTGCCTTCATGGAGCATGTGGTTCAATAGGATGGAGAAAATATACAAAAAACTATAACACAAAAGTGTTATAAATTTAGTAAGAGGCAAAATGTCTTAAGACTTGGAGAGAATGGGTTATAATAAGGATTATTAGAGCAGCTAGTTTTACTATGTGCTAAGCACTAGTTTTCATACTTATATGTATTTTTAAAAAAACAAAACCTTGGGAAATAATCTATTGTACAGATAAGGAAAAGTGGTCCAGAAAAGTTAAACAACTTGGATAAAGTTTACAGCTTTTAGGTGGTAGACCTGCATTCAATAAGCGAGATAATGAAATAATAAAAGTTCACCTCAACACTGAAAAGACTGGGAGAGACATTCAAACAATGTCTGCAATTGTTTGTTGGCTTCATCTGAAATTATTAATATTGACTAGTATAATTCAATCATTATGGGTGATGTTGACACCAAAGTGGTAATTCTAGGTGTTTTTGATGTCAGGTATTCATCTAATCATGTGGCCAACACTGATAATAACCTAACATTATGACAATGAGATTTAAATAGGAGAGATTTAAACAGAGAATCTAGTTAATGGGATATGAAAACAATCCATGTGAAATTTAGAGAGATTGGACCAGCACAGTGACAATGGGGATAGCAAGGAGTTGAGGATAGAGGAGGACAGGATTTCTATGAGATTTTGCAATGAAAAAATCACAAAGGGGATTTGATAATTAATTTAGTAATATGGAATGTAGGAAAAGTGAGTCAAAGATGACGGTAGTGTTTTGAGCTTGAATGAGCAGAAGTAGGGAGGGAGGATTTTAGGGGATCAGCCAGCGCCACTTGGCACCCATAACACATTGTGCACATTTCTCTGTTCCCAGCCCTCATCACATTGTATCTGTAACTATTTGTTTATGGGTCTTTCTTCCCCTTAAATTCTAGTTCCTTATGCGTCATGATTTATATAGACCCAACACCCAGGACTGTGGTCTGGACAAAGTTAAGTCTTCCATAAGCATTCCTTTGGAATAAATTTTAACAATGTTATATAGAAATTCTCACTGAATAGCCAAATATGAGTGTTGAGTAGGCAGCTGGAAATACACAATGGACATTTTAGATTGGTATCAGAACTGTAGAAGTAGACTTTGATTACCAGAAAGAAACAATATTTGATGTCCTCAGAACAGTTTAATACTTTGAATGAAATTGTGAAAGAGACAGCAAATCAAGTAGAACTGAGGGTTAAAGACAACAATAGAGGACATAGAGGAAGAAAGGAATAGAAATGGGATTCTTAAAAATGAGATCTTTATTTAAAGGAATGCCTGATCCATTTCAAATGCTAAAGACTGAGCAAGTTTCTAATGGTCTGTAAGAATCCAGAGGAAATTTGTTTTCTTATTACCCATTTTATAATTGCTATTGTGGAATATATTTGAAGAAGTAGGACAGATGCTATATTAATTAGAAGATTTATAAGGCATTAGCTTTTTGTTTCCTTTAATAAATTTTGTTTGCTCCTCAGAAGAAGGAAAAACATTTCCATAGCTAATCAGTTCAGATGAAAACTAATTAATACATCATCACATTTCAAACCACTTTCATTTAATCAGTTGACATGGAATAACCATTAACTTAAACAGACTAGAAGTTTACCATTGTAACTTTCATAGTAACTACTATATTACAATGGCAAAAAAAAAAAAACAATGCCAGATATTCTCCATTAAAGTTCTCTGTTTCTAATCTCTTACCATGTCCTGTAGATTTTCCCTTTTAGACAAAAGGATTACATGGTTTGGATGGGTTCTGAAGTCTTTTGTCTGGAGAAATTAGGCAGAGTACCTATTTAGCTGTCTTTTATTTGCATTTGAAATATTTAAAATGTGCTCATTATCCAGTCCTCTTTAATGTATTGAATTATGAAAACTGACTTCAAACATTCTTGCATATATTATTTTGAAAATACCATTGTTTTGTCACTGTTCTTTTTAAATAATTACAAATTATCTCATCTCCTTAGAGAGCTAAGAACTCAGAACATTAAAGAAAAAGAATAACCAAAGTTATTAGCATTATAAGTATATTATTCTTATAATGTATCATAAGAAAAAACAATAGCAGGCTTTATTAGGTAAGATATAACATATCCACCCAGTTGTGTCCTGTAATGTAATTGGTACATTCTAAGAAATAATCTCTATCCATGCATCCTGGAGTGCACATTTCTCCTCAAACTTGGAATAACCCCAGAATGATTATCTTTTAAAAGTCTTTTCTGCATCAGCACTGTAATAACATATTAATAGTTATAGGTGGAAATATAAAAAATTCAAAAGGACTAAAATCTAGATTATATACAATGAAGAAATAATCAGTATGTGGGGGCAGTGGTGAGAAAGTCACAAAAAGACAAAGAAATAAATAAGTAAAAGCAGTTAAGATATAAAGGATATATTGAAAGTTTCCAAGCCAGGTCTAAAAATAGATCCACATCAGGGCACCTGGGTGGTAAGGTTGGCTGAGCATCTGGCTCTTGGTTTCAGCTCAGGTCCTGATCTCAGGAGTGAGATCGAGCCCCACATTGGGCTCCACAATCCACGGAGAATTTGCTTGAGACTCTCCCTCTCCTTCTGCCTTTCCCCACACTCTCTCTCTAAAAAATAAATGAATCTTTAAAATATATATATATCCACAGAAAAAAAATTTAAAAAATAATAAAATTAAATAAAAATAGATCAACAGGAAATGAATGGAAGGAAAAGGGAAAAAACTATATTTGAAAAGATGATAACCTGGAAATTTCCAGAATTCAAAAGTTAGTGGCCTTCACATTTAAAACACACTTTGTTTTTGTTTTAAGATTTTATTTATTTATTTTAGAGAGAGAGGGAGAACACAGAGGGAGAGTGAGAGGGAGAAACACACTCCCTGCTGAGTAGAGAGCCTGATGTGGGACTCGATCCCAGGACCCTGAGATCATGACCTGAGCTGAAGCTGGACACTTAACTGATTGAGCCACCCAGTCACCCTTAAAACACACTTTGAATAGTGAGCAGGATAAATAAATGTAAAATCATACCAAGTTGCATTATAATGGATCTGTAGAACATAAAGGATAAAAAAGAATCTTAAAAACTACCACAAAGATAGATTACCTTGAAAAGAAAGACATTTTATACTTTCAAAAATCTTCACAACAGAAACAATAAGTGCCAGAATATAATGGTGTTGGAGAGACATAATGATCAATTTTGAATTTTATACTCAAGTATACTAGCATTCAAGGAGAGCAAAACTACAGATGCTCACTACACAACCAGAAAAGGATATAAGAAAATAAGAAACAAAGATAACCCAGAAGAAGACATGGACATACAAAATTACAGCAAGCACAAAAATTGATAAATATGTTATTAATGGCCAATTATAGAAAGGTTTAGTAATACTTTGGTTTTAAAGAGGTTAATCCAAAAGTATATACTGACAGTAATAAAATGGTGGATTGTATCATTTGTACTTTATCCAAAGTACCCAAAGATCTATGTCAAATGCAAAAGGAAGAGAAACATATCTAATAACTTGATATTTTAGGCCTTAAGAAAATTTATTTATAAATTAATAATTCATAGTTTTCAAAGTTAAAATAGAAAAAGCAGAATATGGAAAATTAATCAATATTATATTGAGATAAAAAAGAAAAACAAAGTAAATAGAAGCACAAAATAACTATTTAGTAATGAGACCAGATATTTCAGTAATCACAATAAATATGTAACATGTTTATTGAACATGTTGAACTAGTTAAATGCAATCAAGAAATAGACTTGTTTTCCTCCCACTAATCCCCTTCAGACTTCTTCTGTATGATCTGCTTTTTCCCAGAAAGATCCCATAGCTTTTTGTCAATTTCAAGTATTAATAAACATGCTTCATTTTCAGGTATTAGAAGTCTAGTCCACTCTGAATATAAATTTCAATTTCTCATTCACTTTAAAGCTTCTACCCTTCCCTTATCCCTCCTGCAGCTCAGACCTGACCAAGCCATGGGAACTTGAAATGGGTAGTTTCATGGTTTACTTTTTAGATTCCTCTCTGCTCTTGTTCCCCTTCCATATTCTATGAGCTACCTTAGCTCCTCCAGGGTTGCAGTGGAGAGATGTGGGGAAAGGTAATAGGGAATTCTGTTATAAGTGTCGTACGTCCATTGCCATGGGAAATGTCTGAAGGCTGCCTTTTTGACATGGAGTGCAAAACAAACAGAAAACAATTAACAAATTGGCAATAGAAAGCATTTTATCTATCAGTAATTATATTAAATATAAATAAATTAAACTCCCCAATAAAAGGCATAGAGTGGGTGAATAGATTAAAAGAAAGCAAGATCCAGTGATATGCTATTTTCAAAAGACTCACTTTAAATATAAAGACACACATAGTCTGAAAGGGAAGCAATGGAAAAAGATGTGCCATGCAAGTGATAGCGAAAAGAAAACAAGGATGACTATACTTGTATCATACAAAATAGACTTTAAAAAAACTGCCACTAGAAACAAAGAAGGACATTATATAATGATAAAAGAGTCAATTCAACAGGAATATATAGCCAATATAAATATATACACACCCCAGGTCAGAGTACCTAATATATAAAACAAATATTGACATATCTGAGGGAAGAAACTGACAGCAATACAATAATAGTAGGAGACTTAAATACCCCACTTTTGATAATGAATAGAATGTCCAGGCAGAAAAATCAATAAGGAAAGAGCAAACTTAAACAATATTATAAACCAAATGGACCTAACAGGCATGTATAGAACATCCCACCCAACAGCAACAGATTGATCACATGTTAGGTCACAAAGCAAGTCTTAATAAATTTTAAAAGATTGAAATCTTACCAAGTATCTTCTCAGCCTACAGTGGAATGAAACTAGAAATCAATAACAGAAAGGAAACAGGAAAATTCACAAACGTGTAAACTAAACAACATACTCTTGAACAACCATTGACAAAAGAGGAAGTCAAAAAGGAATTCTAAAAATGAGACAAACAAAAATACAAAATTACCAAAATTTATGGGATGCAGCAAAAGGAGTACTAAGAGGGAAGTTTATAGCAATCAATGCCTACATTTAAGAAGAAGAAAGATCTCAAATAAACAACCTAACTTTACAACTCAAGGAACTAGGGGGATGGTGGGGGCAAACTAAACCCAAAATTAGAGGAAGGAAGGAAATAGTAAATATTAGAGTGGAAATAAATGAAATAATAGAAAAACAATAGAAAAAAACTGATAAAACTAAGAAGTTGTGTTTTGGAAAGACAAAATTGACATATTCTGAGCTACACTGAAAAAAAAGGACTCTAAGTAAAATGAGAAATAAAAAAGGAAACTCTACAATGGATGACACATAAATAAAAAGGATCATATAAGGGACTATTATAAACAATTACATACCAACATATTGGATAACCTAGAAGAAATGGATAAATTCCTAGAGACATACAACCTACCAACACTGAATGAAAAAGAAATAGAATAACAAATAAGGAGATTGAATCAGTAATCAAAAACCTTTTAACAAAGAAAAGCCCAGAACCAGAGGGTTTCATGGGTGAATTCTACCAGATATTCAGAGGAGAACTAATACCAACCCTTCTTAAGCTCTTCCAAAAAAAGAATAAGAGAAAACACTCCCAAACTTATTTTATGAGGCCAGCATCACCTAATTCCATAGCCAAAGAAAATACAAGAAAAGAGCACTACAGGCCAGTATTTCTGATGAACATAGATGTAAAAATTCTCAACAAAATATTAGCAAACTGAATTCTACAGCACATTAAAAGAATAATACACCACAACCAAGTGGTATTTATCCCTGGGATGAAAAGGATGGCTCAAAATATGAAAAGCAATCAATGTGATACACCACGTTGACAAAATAAAAGACAAAAACCACATGATCATCTCAATAGATGCAGAAAAAGCATTTAACAAAATTCAACATCATTTCATGATAAAAAAACTCTTAACAATATGGGTACAGAAGAAGCATACCTCAACACAATAAAGTCTATATATGAAAACCCACCACTAGCATCATAATCAATGGGGCGAAAGCTTTTTTTTCTAAGACCCAGGACTAGGCAAGGATGCCCGCTCTTGCCATTGCTATTTAACATAGTACTAGAAGTCCTAGCCAGAGCAAATGGGCAAGAAAAAGAAATAAAAGGCAGCCAGGGTGCCTGGGTGGCTCAGTAGTTAAGTGTCTGCCTTCGGCTCAGGTCATGGTCCCAGGGTCATGGGATTGAGCCCCGCATCGGGATCCCTGCTCCACAGGAAGCCTGCTTCTTCCTCTCCCTCTACCCCTGCTTGTGTTCCCTCTCTCACTGTCTCTCTCTGTCAAATGAATAAAATCTTAAAAAAAAGAAAGAAAGAAAAGGCAGCCAAACAAAACAAAGGCAAACCAGAAGGAGAGAAGTAAAATTATCTCTGTTTGCAGATGACATGAATCCTGTATGTAGAAAACCCTAAAAACTCCACCAAAATGTTGTTAGAACTTCTAACGATTAGTAAATACGTTCAACTAATTAGTAAAGTTGCAACATACAAAATCAACATACAGAAGTCAGTGATATTACTATGCACTAACAACAAACTATCCAAAAGAGAACATAAGAAAGTAATCCCATTCACATTAGTAACAAAAAGAATATAATACTTCGGAATTAGCTTAACCAAAGAGGTGAAAAACTTGTACACTGAAAATTATAAAACATTGATGAAGAAAATTTTAAATTTTCCATTTAAAAATAAATGGAGGGGCACCTGGGTGGCTCAGTTGTTAGGCGTCTGCCTTCAGCTCAGCTCATGATCCCACGGCCCTGGGATTGAGCCCCGCATCAGTCTCCCTGCTCGTCAGGAAGCCTGCTTCTCCCTCTCCCACTCCCCCTGCTTGTATTCCCTCTCTTGCTGTTTCTCTCTCTGTCAAATAAATAAATAAAATCTTTAAAAATAAAAAAATAAAAATAAAAATAAATGGAAAGACATCTTGTGTTCATAAAGTAGAAGAGTTAATATTATTACAATGTCTATACTACCCAAAGCTATCCACAGATTCAATGCAACCCTCATTAAGGTCCCAATATTTTTTATAGAAATAGAAAAAACAATTTTAAAATTCAGATGGAACCACAAACACCTCAAATAACCAAAGCAATCTTGAGAAAGAAGAGCAAAGCTGGAGACATCATACTACCTGATTTCAAATTATATTACAAAGCTATAGTAATCAAAACAGTATGGCATAAAAACAGATCTATAGACTAGTGGAACAGAGTAGAGGACTCAGAAAAAATGCACACATTTATGGCCAACTGATCTTTGTTAAGGGTGCCAAGAAAACACATGGGGAAAGGATAGTCTCTTCAACAAATGGTGCTAGGAGAACTGGATAGCTACTTGCAAAAGAACGAAATAGACCTCTCTTATGCCTATACACAAAAAACAACTAAAAATGGATGAAAGACTCAAATATAAGAAACCATAAAACTACTGAAAGAAAACATAGGAGAAAACCTTCTTGACATTGGTCTTGGCAGTGATTTTTTTCCATACCAAAATACGACACCAAATGCACAGGCCACAAAAATAAAAAGAGACAAGCAGAGATACATCAATCTAGAGAGCTTCTGCACACCAAAGGAAACATTAAAATAAAAAATAAAAAAAAACCTATGTAATGAGAAAATAATATTTGCAAATCATATATCCAATAGGGGGTTAATATCCACAATGTGTAAGGAAATCATACAACTCAATGCCAAAAATACAAATAACCTGATTAAATAATGAGAAAAAGACCTAAATAGACACTTCTCAAAGAAGAAATTCAAATGGCTAACAGGTATAGGAAAAGATGTTCAACATCTGTAGTCATCAGGGAAATACAAATCAAAACCACAATGAGATATCACCTCACACCTGGTAAAATGGCTATTATCAAAAAGATAAAAGATAGCAAGTATTGGTAAGAATGTGGAGGAACGAAAACCTTTGTACACTGCTGGTGGGAATGTAAATTAGTACAGCCATTATGGAAAACACTATGGAGCTTTCTCAAAAAAATGAAAATAGAACTACAATATGATTTAGGAATCCCACTTTGGATATATATCCTAAAGAAACAAAATCAGTACTTTGAAGAGATATGTGCACTCCTATGTCATTGCAGCATTATTCACAATAGCCAAGATATGAAAACAACCTTAATGTCCTTTGATGGATAGATTTTTTTTTATCCATTCATATATATGGAATGTTAGCTTTAAAAAAGAAGGAAATCCTGCCATTTGTAACAACATGGGTGGAGGTAGAGGACATTATGCTAAGTGAAATAAGGAAGACACAGAAGGAGAACTACTGCATGATCTCACTTCTATGTGGACTCTAAAGTAGTCAGACACATAGAAGTGGAGAAAAGAATGATGGTTGCCAGGGTCTATATGAAGGAGATATGGGGTAATATTAGTCAAGGGTACAAAATTTCAGTTATGCAAGATGAGTAAGTTCTGGAGATCTAATGTACAGCATGGTGAGGATAGTTAAAAAAAACCATATCTTAAACTTGAAATTTGTGAAGAGGATAGATCTTAAATTAAATCTTCTCAATGTGCACACACACACAATGGTAACTATGGGATGTAGAGGTGTTGGATATGTTAATTAGCTTGATGTGGTGATCTTTTCACAATGTGTACACATATCAAATCATCAAGTTGTACACTTTATATATAATTTTTATATGTCAAAAATATCTAAATGGAGCTGTTAAAAAAAACAAAATAGATGAGCCTAGGGGAAGGGAAAGAAAAATAAAATAAGATGAAAACAGAGAGGGAGGCAAACCGTAAGAGACCCTAAAGTATAGGAAACAAATTGAGGGTTGCTGGAGGGGCGGTGGGTGGGGGGATGGGGTAACTGGGTGATGGGGAGGGCACTTGATGTGATGTGCACTGGGTGTTATATGCAGCTGATGAATCACCAAATTCTACCTTTGAAACTAACAATACAGTATATGTTAACTAAATTGAATTTAAATTAAAAAATTCTTACAAGAAACTAGAATAGAATAGAATAGAATAGAATAGAATAGAATAGAATAGAATAGAATAGAATATTCAAGCCTCTTGGCCCAGAATATTTACTTCTAAAAATTTGTCCTTAGAAAATAATCAAATAGGAAAAAGAATATTTATTGTCTTATTTCAATAGCTAATTTTTAAGGGGGAGGCAAAGAATAACCCAAATGTCTAATAACAGGAAATGAGTTAAATAAATTGTGGAACTCATTTAAAAGAAGAAGAAGGAAACAGTGGAAGAGGAGCAGGAGAAGAACTTATCTGGGCAACTTTCAGGCACCAGTCTCTCTGGCCCTGCCAACTTCAGGAGCTAAAGTTGAGGTTCTCTAGAAACTTTCTCTTCTCTGCTCTATCTCAAGGCAGCATCAAGTCTGCGAGAGTCTTCACTCAGCATGCACACAGGTGAGATGTTTGTGAGACATCAAGATCCCCCCTGGCAAGCACTTCATCCCTGCTCTTATCTTTATTGACTTGGGAGATGGGATAGGGAAGACAATACTCTCCCACCAGGCCAACTAATTACTCTCCTCTCTCTCCCTCTCTCTCCTTCTTCTCCTTTGTTTTCTCTCTGCCTCTTTCTCTTCCCCTCCTCTCCCTCCCTCTTTCCCTTCTCTCATTCCCTCAAGCTTTCTTATAAATATGCTGGAGAAAGATAATGGGGTACAAGTTGCAGAACCAGCTTTTTTGCCTTCTGGTGTGGGTGTGGGTGTGTCTGTGTCCGGGCGCACAGTAATAGTTTTGCTATCTCTAAGAAAGTCTTACAGATGGGTCTAGTTCCTTTCTTTATTATATAGCTATTCTCCACCCATTGCCCCTGGCTGCACTTCTGAGACCAAAAACAGCTTCCAGTTAATATCTTACTACAAATGTAAATAGATTTATTCACATTTTTAATAGAGATGGTAAGATCAGATAAAATAACAAAATCTTGCTATTTACTGATCACAAAATATATATCTAAAACAAAAATGCATAGAAATGTTGAGGATTAAAGGGTAATAAGGACTTACCAGGTAAATGCTAAAAGCTGGTTTTACCGGATTAATAACAATAAAATAGAATTTTGGGTAAAGGGCCTTAAGAGGAACAAAGCACAATAATACAAGAAACAATACTCAGAAATATATAGCAATCATGAACGTGAAATAGAGAAAAATTACCAAATAGCAAGAATTTAACAAAACTATAGTAATAGTGGGAGATTTTAATACATCTCTGTCAAAAACTAGCACTACAGAGAGACAAAACATAAAAAGCATATGGGAAATTTAAACAACAAAATTAATAAGCTTGATTTGGTTGGTAAATATGGATGCTTCTATCCCCATACATTCTTTTCAGGTACGCACAGAAGAATTATAAAATTTGAACATGTATTATTAGGTGACAAAATAAACCTCAACAAAGTTCATACAGTTTTTTTTTATCTCTACATTGAAATTAAATTAGAAATCAACAATTACAAATAATAGCAAAAAAAGCTTGTATGTTTAAAAGTCTATAGATTACTCATTTTGTGACTTAAAGCAAAACCACAAAGGAAATTTTCAAATATCTAGATATGAATTAAAATTAAAGTAGTAAATGTTAAAATTCATGTACTAGAGCTAAATGATAGACATAAACGTATAGCTTTAAGTGTACAGTGCTTTGTGTTGTCTCAGCCTATCAGTAACCTGTGTGGTTCGACCAGCCCTTGTGGTTCATAGTATGACTACAAGATGTTCTTCAGCAGCAGCCATTAGAAACTGAAAAAATAAAGGTTTATTACTTTAGAAACCTGGCAGTTGCACAGCACACCTGGGGACAAAAAGCAAAGTGGCAGGGAGAGAGAGAGAGCATGAGCCTGGGGTTCTGCTTATTGGGGTTGAAAGTGGGGGGCCTAGGGTTTTGTGGGCTCACTCTTAATTGGTGAACTTAAAACATAAGAGCAGGAATTTAAACCATGGAAAAAGAAAAAACAAGTGACCCAAATGGTCAGTTATTAAAATCAACCAAAATTTCTAAAACAAAAGAGCCTTGGTTGGGAGAGGAGGCCTAGCACTTTATTCATGTGGGTGGCAATGTGCTTATTTGGGATAGCTATCTTTGAAGTAGATGCTTTATTGAAATGGATGCCTTGGAAATCAAAGCTTAAATCAGTCACTTGCATTAAAATTAAAAAAAAAAAACAGCTGTCAGGACTTATACTATAATTTACCCTCTGATACCAGAGGCATCAGAGTCAGTGGTGGAGATCTTCACTGCCTAGGTAGCTGATGTGCTAAAAGTCAGGGGTAGGGCATTTTGTAACCTAGAAATTACACATCTAAATAGGATTATAGTAGCAAATCCTATAATAATTATACCGGCAATAGTCTAAAATCCAGTCCATAGCCCTGTACCAAACTTGAAGCGTCTGGCAATGAAACTAAGTCAGTGATCTTGAAGGACTTAGGAATCTGTTCAAAGATTGGGGTCAAATTGGGGTGCCTGAGTGGCTCAGTTGGTTAAGCATCTGACTCTTGATTTCAGCTCAGGTCATGATCTCATGGTTGTGGGATCGAGCCCGTGTCAGACTTAAGATTTTCTCTCTCCCTCTCCCTCTGCACCCTGACTCCACTTGTGCTCTCTCTCTCTCTCTCACTTGGGAAAAAAAAAAAAAGATTGGGGTCATATTGTGGAATATTTTAACATTTTGGGCCATCTGGTCTAAGTAGGTCTGATTCTGTCCTGAATTGGTAAGATTCTCCATATCACACTGAACCAGTCTTAGTCCTGATAATAGGTCAGTTCAGTGAAAGGGTTGTATCTCATTTCGGGAGGCTGTGATGAAGATGGGTTGCCCAAGTTAGGCCTATATGATGCAAATATTTGCATCAGATATTTAATAAGAGACATTTCCATGGAAACAAAAGGAAAAAAATGAAGGTTAATGATTGGAGCAGATTATAATCCCAATTTCTAAATTCTGGAGGCAGCCAGTCCAAAAGATTTCTAGATGTTAGGTTTGAAGCATCTTTAGATGGAGTGAGGGCAGACAGTGGCAAGATGATAGATTTTCCTAATTTGCAGTTTGGATGTCTCTCGTGATCTTTCTGAGTGGTCCATACAGCAACAGGCATGGAGATTATTCAGACATGAGCTGAACTTTATCAAGTTTTCCCACTTTAGTTTGCATGGATTTGGAAAAAAAGTTTCAGTTCTCAATGATTCCAAGTCAGAAGGGTGAAAGAAAAACTGGAAACATCAGTTTGGAAAGTTGTAGCCAGATATTGGAGGAAATGAGAATGCAGTATCTAGTCCAGTTTACAGGTAGAAAACAAAAACCTCAAAAACAATTAACAGAACTAGAATCTAATATTCACAAGTGTGTATTATAGTTTCTACTGAAACATAATTTTTCTCTGTACAATCACCTCCATTTCTATCAAAGATAATTACAAAACTAATGTGTTTACAAATTAAGTCTAGTTTCAGGGCACCTGGGTGGCTCAGTTGGTTGAGTGTCTGCCTTTGGCTCGGGTCATGATCCCGTGGTCCTGGGGTCGAGCCCTGCATCGCATCGGGCTCCTTGCTCAGCGGAGAGCCTCCTTCTCCCTCTCTCTCTGCTGCTACCCCTGCTTGTGCGCTCTCGCTCTCTCTCGTAAATAAATAAATAAATAAATAAATAAATAAATAAACAAATAAAATCTAAAAATGAAAGTCTAGTTTCAATAAACTTGGCCTGATTATTTACATAAGTGTAGCAAGAATAGTGATAGACCATATAGGCTCTTCTAAGTCTGCTTTGCTAGAACTTCTTATAATAGATCTCAGATTGAATTTTTATTTTATTTTTTTTTGGAGTGTTGGAAAATGTGTAATTTTTTTTATTATTATGTTATGTTAATCACCATACATTACATCATTAGTTTTTGATGTAGTGTTCCATGATTCATTGTTTGCGTGTAACACCCAGTGCTCCATGCAGAACATGCCCTCTTTAATACCCATCACCAGGCTAACCCATCCCCCTATCCCCCTCCTCTAGAACCCTTAGTTTGTTTTTCAGAGTCCATAGTCTCTCATGGTTCGTCTCCCCCTCTGATTCCCCCCCCTTCATTTTTCCCTTCCTGCTATCATCTTTTTTTTTTAACATATAATGTATTATTTGTTTCAGAGGTACAGATCTGTGATTCAACAGTCTTGCACAATTCACAGCACTCACCATAGCACATACCCTCCCCGATGTCTATCCCAGCCGACCCATCCTTCCCACCCCCCACTACTCCAGCAACCCTCAGTTTGTTTCCTGAGATTAAGAATTCCTCATATCAGTGAGGTCATATGATACATGTCTTTCTCTGATTGACTTATTTCGCTCAGCATAACACCCTCCAGTTCCATCCATGTCATTGCAAATGGCAAGATTTCATTCCTTTTGATGGCTGCATAATATTCCATTGTATATATATACCACATCTTCTTTATCCATTCATCTGTCGATGGACATCTTGGCTCTTTCCACAGTTTGGCTATTGTGGACATTGCTGCTATAAACATCAGGGTGCACGTGCCCCTTAGAATCCCTACATTTGTATCTTTGGGGTAAATACCCAGTAGTGCAATTGCTGGATCATATGGTAGCTCTATTTTCAACTTTTTGAGGAACCTCCATACTGTTTTCCAGAGTGGCTGCACCAGCTTGCATTCCCACCAACAGTATAGGAGGGTTCCCCTTTCTCTGCATCCCCGTCAACATCTGTCATTTCCTGACTTGTTAATTTTAGCCATTCTAACTGATGTGAGGTGATATCTCATTGAGGTTTTGATTTGGATTTCCCTGATGCCGAGCGATGTTGAGCACTTTTTCATGTGTCTGTTGGCCATTTGGATGTCTTCTTTGGAAAAATGTCTGTTCATGTCTTCTGCCCATTTCTTGACTGGATCATTTGTTCTTTGGCCATTGAGTTTAAGAAGTTCTTTATAGATTTTGGATACTAGCCCTTTATCTGATATGTCATTTGCAAATATCTTCTCCCATTCTGTTGGCTGTCTTTGGGTTTTGTTGACTGTTTCTTTTGCTGTGCAAAAGCTTTTTATCTTGATGAGGTCCCAATAGTTCATTTTTGCCCTTGCTTCCCTTGCCTTTGGCGATGTTTCTAGGAAGAAGTTGCTGCGGCTGAGGTCGAAGAGGTTGCTGCCTGTGTTCTCCTTTAGGATTTTGATGGACTCCTGTCTCACATTTAGGTCTTTCAACCATTTTGAGTCTATTTTTGTGTGTGGTGTAAGGAAATGGTCCAGTTTCATTCTTCTGCATGTGGCTGTCCAGTTTTCCCAACACCATTTGTTGAAGAGGCTGTCTTTTTCCCATTGGACATTCTTTCCTGCTTTGTCAAAGATGAGTTGACCATAGAGTTGAGGGTCCATTTCTGGGCTCTCTGTTCTGTTCCATTGACCTATGTGTCTGTTTTTGTGCAGTACCATACTGTCTTGATGATGACAGCTTTGTAATAGAACTTGAAATCCAGAATTGTGATGCCACCAGCTTTGCTTTTCTTTTTCAACATTCCTCTGGCTATTCGGGGTCTTTTCTGGTTCCATATAAATTTTAGGATTATTTGTTCCATTTCTTTGAAAAAAGTTGGTGGTATTTTGATAGGGATTGTATTGAATGTGTAGATTGCTCTAGGTGTCATTGAGATCTTCACAATATTTGTTCTTCCAATCCATGAGCATGGAATGTTTTTCCATTTCTTTGTGTCTTCCTCAATTTCTTTCATGAGTGTTTTATAGTTTTCTGAGTACAGATTCTTTGCCTCTTTGGTTAGATTTATTCCTAGGGTATCTTATGGTTTTGGGTGCAATTGTAAATGGGATTGACTCCTTAATTTCTCTTTCTTCTGTCTTGTTGTTGGTGTATAGGAATGCCACTGATTTCTGTGCATTGATTTTATATCCTGCCACTTGACTGAATTCCTGTATGAGTTCTAGCAGTTTTGGAGTGGAGTCTTGGGTTTTCCACAGAAAGTATCATATCATCTGCAAAGAGTGAGAGTTTGACTTCTTCTTTGCCGATTCGGATGCCTTTGATTTCTTTTTGCTGTCTGATTGCCATGTCTAGGACTTCTAATACTATGTTGAATAGCAGTGGTGATAGTGGACATCCCTGCCGTGTTCCTGATCTTAGGGGGAAGGCTCTCAATTTTTCCCCATTGAGAATGATATTCACTGTGGGTTTTTCATAGATGGCTTTTATGATATTGAGATTTGTCCCCTGTATCCCTATACTCTGAAGAGTTTTGATCAAGAAAGGATGCTGTACTTTGTCAAATGCTTTTTCTGCATCTATTGAGAGGATCATATGGTTCTTGTTCTTTCTTTTATTAATGTATTTTATCACATTGATTGATTTGTGGATGTTGAACCAAATGTGCAGCCCAGGGATAAATCCCACTTGGTCGTGGTGAATAATCCTTTTAATGTACTTTTGGATCCTATTGGCTAGTATTTTGGTGAGAATTATTGCATCCATGTTATCAGGGATATTGGTCTGTAATTCTCCTTTTTGATGGGGTTTTTGTCTGGTTTTGGGATCAAAGTAATGGTGGCCTCATAAAACAAGTTTGGAAGTTTTCCTTCCATTTCTATTTTTTGGAACAGTTTCAGAAGAATAGGTATTCATTCTTCTTGAAATGTTTGGTAGAATTCCCCCAGGAAGCCATCTGGCCCAGGGCTTTTGTTTGTTGGGAGATTTTTGATGACTATTTCAATTTCCTTAGTGGTTATAGGTCTGTTCAGGTTTTCTATTTCTTACTGGTTCAGTTTTGGTAGTTGATACATCTCTAGGAATGCCTCCATTTCTTCCAGATTATCTAATTTGCTGGCATATAGTTGCTCCAATATGTTCTTATAATTGTTTGTATTTCTTTGGTGTTGGTTGTGATCTCCCCTCTTTCATTCATGATTTTGTTTATTTGGGTCCTTTCTCTTTTTGATAAGTCAGGCTAGTGGTTTATCAATCTTATTCATTCTTTCAAAGAACCAGCTCCTAGTTTCATTGATCTGTTCTACTGTTCTTTTGGTTTCTATTTCATTGATTTCTGCTCTGATCTTTATTATTTCTCTTCTCCTGCTGGGTTTAGGCTTTATTTGCTGTTCTTGCTCTAGCTCCTTTAGGTGTAGGGTTAGGTTGTGTACTTGAGACCTTTCTTGTTTCTTGAGAAAGGTTTGTACTGCTATATACTTTCCTTTTAGGACTGCCTTTGCTGCATCCCAAAGATCTTGAACAGTTGTGTTTTCATTTTCATTTGTTTCCATGAATTTTTAAAATTCTTCTTAATTTCCTGGTTGACCCATTCATTCTTCAGTAGGATGCTCTTTAGCCTCCATGTATTTGAGTTCTTTCCGACTTTCCTCTTGTGATTGAGTTCTAGTTTCAAAGCATTGTGGTCTGAAACTATGCAGGGAATGATCCCAATGTTTTGGTACCAGTTGAGACCTGATTTGTGACCCAGGATGTGATCTATTCTGGAGAATGTTCCATGGGCACTAGAGAAGAATGTGTATTCTGTTGCTTTGGGATGGAATGTTCCGAATATATCTGTGAAGTCCATTTGGTCCAGTGTGTCATTTAAAGTCTTTATTTCCTTGTTGATCTTTTGCTTAGATGATCTGTCCATTTCAGTGAGGGGGGTGTTAAAGTCCCCCACTATTATTGTATTGTTGTCGGTGTGTTTCTTTGCTTTTGTTATTAATTGCCTTATATAATTGGCTGCTCCCACATTAGGGGCATAGATATTTACAATTGTTAGATCTTCTTTTTGGATAGACCCTTTAAGTAGTATATAGTGTCCTTCCTCATCTCTTATTACAGTCTTTGGTTTAAAATCTAATTTGTCTGATATAAGGATTGCCACCCCAGCTTTCTTTTGGTGTCCATTAGCATGGTAAATGATTTTCCACCCCCTCACTTTCAATCTGGGGGTGTCTTTGGGTCTAAAATGAGTCTCTTGCAGACAGCGTATCGATGGGTCTTGTTTTTTTATCCAATCTGATAGCCTGTGTCTTTTGATTGGGGCATTTATCCCATTTACATTCAGGGTAACTATTGAAAGATAGGAATTGAGTGCCATGTATTGCCTGTAAGGTGACTGTTACTGTATATTGTCTGTGTTCCTTTCTGGTTTATGTTGCTTTTAGGCTCTCTCTTTGCTTAGAGGACCCCTTTCAATATTTCTTGTAGGGCTGATTTTATGTTTGCAAATTCCTTTAGTTTTTATTTGTCCTGGAAGCTTTTTATCTCTCCTTGTCTTTTCAATGACAGCCTAGCTGGATCTAGTATTCTTGGCTGCATACTTTTCTCATTTAGTGCTCTGAATATATCATGCCAGTCCTTTCTGGCCTGCCAGGTCTCTGTGGATAGGTCTGTTGCCAATCTAATATTTCTACCATTGTAGGTTACAGATCTCTTCTCCTGAGCTACTTTCAGGATTTTCTCTTTGTCTCTGAGACTCCTAAGTTTTATTAGATGTTGGGGTGTTGACCTATTTTTATTTATTTTGGGGGGTTCTCTGTGCCTCCTGGATTTTGATGCCTGTTTCCTTCCCCAAATTAGGAAAGTTTTCTGCTATAATTTGCTCCAATATACCTTCTGCCCCTCTCCTTCTTCTTCTGGGATCCCAATTATTCTAATGTTGTTTCGTCTTATGGTATCACTTATCTCTTGAATTCTGCCCTCATGACCCAGTAGTTATCTCTCTTTTTCTCAGCTTCTTTATTTTCCATCATTTGGTCTCCTGTATCACTAATTCTCTCCTCTGCCTCATTTATCCTAGCAGTTAGAGCCCCCATTTTTTATTGCACCTCATTAATAGCCTTTTTTATTTTGACTTGGTTAGATTTTAGTTCTTTTGTTTCTCCAGAAAGGGTTTCTCTAATAACTTCCATGCTTTTTTCAAGCCCAGCTAGTATCTTTAAAATCATCATTCTGAGCTCTAGGTCCAACATCTTACTAATGTCTGTATTGATTAGGTCCCTAGCAGTCAGTACTGCCTCTTGTTCTTTTTGTTGAGGTGATTTTTTTCTGTCTTGTCATTTTGTCCAGAGGAGAATAGATGAATGAGAGAACAAAATACTAACAGGGTAACAATGTCCCCAGAAAATATACACTGAAAAATCAGAAAAGACCTGAAACCAGGGGAAAAGAAAGGGAAAGAAAGAAAAAAATTTTTTAAAAAGATAAAAACAAAACAAAAAAAACAGAATATGATCAAGTATGATCAGGCTGGTGCATAGATCAGTGCCACACACTAGATTTTGGGCATATTTTGGTCTGTTAGAAGAAAGTGCCTCCCAAAATTTTAAAGAAAGAAAAACTTATATATGTACAAAAATAAGTGTTAATACGATGAAGGGATGGAATATGACTGTAAAGATAAAATTATAAAAGATTTTATAAAAGGAATTGATAAGATAAGTTGGTTGAAAAAAGAAAGAGGATTTAAAAAAAAAAGAAAGGGAGGGAATGTGATCAGGCAGGAGACTAGAACAAAGCCATACACTAGAGATTTAGCGTATATTTTGATCTGTTAGAAGAAACTGTATCCCAAAATTTTAAAGAGAGAACAACTTATATATATATACCAAAAATAAGGGTAACTACTATGAAGGGATAGAGTATGACTCTAAAAATGAAAAATAAAAAATATTTTTTAAAAAAGGGATTGATAAGATGTTGGTTGAAAAAGGGAAAAAGAAAAATTCAAAAAAAAAAAAAGGCAGTTAAAAAAAAATAACTTTGAAAGACTAAAGAATCATGGTAAAAAAGCCATGAATTCTATGTGCAGTATTCCCCTAGTGCTGGAGTTCTGCCGTTCTCATTGATCGGTAAACTTGGTCTTGCCTGGCTGTTCTTGCTGATCTTCTGGGAAGGGGCTAGTTGCCGTGGTTCCCAAATGTCTTTGCCTGAGGCGGAATTGCCCCGCCCTTGCTGTTCAGGGCTAAGTAATCTGCTGGGGTTTGCTCTCAGGAGCTTTTGTTCCCTGCAAGGTTTCCCTACAGCTTTGGAGGCCTAGAGTGAAAATGGAGGCCTCCCAATCTCCGCCCCGGAGGAGCCAAGAACTTGGGGCTCCGCTCCTCAGTGCGCCCCCGAGAAAAGCGGTCAGTCACTCCCATGTCTCCAGTCCCCAGCCGCACTCCGTGCTCACCTGGCCTGTGACCTCGCATTTCTATCTCTGGCACCCGACCCTGTGTGAAGTCTCCAAACCCAGCAGATCCCTGTGGTGCACTCCCATGCTGCTCCTCTGGGGAGAGGAAGGTGAGTCTCCCCGGATCTGCCACTTGTTGGGTCCCTGCTGGAAGAGCAGTGGCCCGACTGTGCCGCGGATCATGGTTTATGGCAACCCCAAGCTGAGAGCCCACTCCTTGGCTCCGTCTCTGCAGCCGGCTTCCCCGCTCCGATACCTGGGAGCTCTGCTGCACTCAGGCACCCCCGGGCTTTCTGTGACCCCAAGGGTCCTCAGACCACACCATCCCAGCAGGGGTTCCACCCCCAGCTTAGCCACGGGAGCGACGTCCCTCAGCGGAGCTAACTTCTAAAAGTTCCAATTTTGTGCTCTGTTGCTCTATCATTTGCCAGAAGCAGCCGATGGAAGCCCCCTCCCCTGCCATCTATCCTCCTGAATATCGCCTTGGATTCACTTCTCTGCATGTCCTACCTTCCAGTAAGTGGTCGCATTTCTGTTCAGAGAGTTGTTGCTATTCTTTTCTTCGATCTCCTTTTGAGTTCATAGGTGTTCAGAATGGTTTGATCCCTATCCAGCTGAATTCCTGGGACCAGATGAAATTTAGGTCTCCTACTCCTCCACCATCTTGCTCCTCCCTCAGATTGAATTTTTAAAAGCCTCTCTAGACTAAAAAGCCAAGAATTCAGAATCAGGATTTAGACCAAGAACTCAACCATTGGATTTCACATGCAATACTGATAGATTTGGATGAATTCTCTGTGCTTGAGGTCTTTAAAATATCCTGAGGTTCCTGGCTCTTCCAGAAAGTGACCTTCTTTATTCTGGTAAGGCTGCTGAGAACCCTGTAAGCAAGGTATTAGGCTAATTTTTTCAAGGGGCTTTATTGGCTCCATAAAGTCAACTTTAGTTCCTTAAAGCTGTCTAGTGACCTGAGTCTATGCATATCTCTTTTAAATAAAGCCTTGGTAATATAACCAATGTTTCCAGTTAGATCCTATTACAAGAACAGATTCTTACTGAACTTATGCAAATAACCATATTGCCTTGAGAATAAGAATACTCACTGAGAATTTCCAAATTCTGGAGGGATCAGGCAGGGACAAAAAATAATTGTTTGATCTTTATTCATAAAGCTATAATTTACCAATTGCTATAAGTCATAGTTAGCTTAAGAGAAAAAAAAATGTTTTAAATCTGGAAAAAGTTTGAACCATCATTGTTTCAAATAAAAGTCATACAAAATTGTAATCATCTTCATCAGTTTATTCAATCCAGTGAAATTAATTTTTGTTGATCTTGATCATTCATTAACAGTTTTATGAATCCAGTTTTTCCTTAGAAACAAAGTGCCAGTATTTGAAAATGATATAATTATTTAAAAGATCCCAGAAAATTGCAGACAGAAATACTGAAACTAAAAAGATAATTCAACAAGGTTGGTGGGTACATTTACACACAAAAATTACTAGGATTCCCTTTCCTCAATATTAACCAACTTAAGAAGTTAAATTAAAAATTGAAGTACTTTTTTTTATCAAGTAGTATCAAAATAGAAACCCAAACTATTGGGGCGCCTGGGTGGCTCAGTCGTTAAGAAACCCAAACTATAAGGTGCCTAGGAATTTCTAGCAAGAAATCTCGAAACCTTAATGTAAAGAAATGGCAAAACATTACTGATGGACATTAGAAGACCTGGATACATGTAAAGATGTCCCATGTTTATGGATAGAAAGTCCCACTGTTACAAAGATTAAATTGTTCTTTATATGAATGTATGCATTCAGTGCAATTCCAAACCAATTACAAAAGGCCTTTTCATGAAACTTAACAAGCTCTACTTAAAGTCTGTATAGAATAATACAGATGAGATCTTCCCATCTGCAGAGAACTTGTGCTCTGTCTGACCTGCTGTTGCAGTGTTGCAAATGAGGGAATACTCTGACCAAGTGGGTACATGTGTCTAAGTCAATTCTTGTTCTACCCAAGCCAAATTTTCCAAACTTACCAGAAATAAGTTGCTATTTAAAGCCTTGTCTTCCTGTCTTTGTCTCCCTCATTTGGTTTTTAGAACCTGGAAGGGAAGATGTTTTGTATTCTGCTGCACCCACCTATGCCATATCCTCCAGTACAGATTTTATTGATTATACAGCAGATTTTATTTCCATTTGCCCAACTTCTTTGACTCTCAATTGAGTCAGAACTTGGCTAAGGAGGATGAGGGATGTAGTAAATATAAAAATATATATAAAGATGTTATATTATTCTCTATGTTTTTTCATAATGAACAATATGCATATATATCAAGGTTCCAAATAATTGAGATATATATGTGTGTGTATACATATACACACACACACATTCACTCACACACACATGCCTGTAAATAGTTGACTTTTTCAGAATAGATGTCTCACAATTATTTAAAATCAGTTAATAATACTGAATTCAGAGGACCGGGCTGAACAAGTATCATATTCAAAGCATAGTCAGAAATTTCATGCTGAAAAAAAAAAAAAAGCAACTTCTGCTTTTCTACTCACATGAATCAGATATACAGTACACTCTGGAAGCAAAGGCAACCAGGTTTGGAGTCAACGAGGAATAGCTTTGTATCATTTCTATTGGAAAAATATAAATGAAATGGAAAACGGGTTTTATAGGTGAAGATTTTACTTTTTTACACATCAGAATCATAGAATGTACAAAATTAGTAAAACAGGTATCAAAAGAGTTGGTTGGTTAGTGTAACATTTTACACTCACCAAACTTGTAATTCCTTCAAGCTTCCTAACTCCTTTCCTTCAATTCTCCTACTTTGTTGTTTTCCCTTTGACTACATTTCTTTTTTTTTTTTTTTTAAGATTTTATTTACTTATTTGAGAGAGAGAGAATGAGAGAGAACACCTGAGAGGGGATAGGGTCAGAGGACGAAGCAGACTCCCTGCTGAGCAGGAAGCCCGATGCGGGACTCGATCCAGGGACTCCAGGATCATGACCTGAGCCGAAGGCAGTCGCTTAACCAACTGAGCCACCCAGGTGCCCCCTTTGACTACATTTCTATACTTCAGGACAAGGGCTTTCCCTGAAGAAAAGAAAAGGCTTAGTGGAAATTAGAAGGTTTAATCAAAGCTTTTCTAGACAGCATGAACAATCAGCAAACATTGAACTGGGCAAAATGAAATGCCATTCACATGGAAACAGCTAGAGCTTGCAGATTTCCCCAACAAAGAACATGATTCCAATATTTATTCCTCCTCTCTCTTCACTACATACTTTTTCCAGTGTTAGATGTGATGTGAATGAAATTTGGGGCATTGGCAAAAGGGGATTGTGAGAGGGGCTGAGACTAGGGAAGAGTCACACAACATCGCTTCCTGGTTGCTACACAGAATTCAAGTCATTTTTCAGTGACAGTATCCAGGGATTATTTGAGGTGCTGCCCTCTGTGTTGTTTGTTGGTTGGTTGGTTGGTTGGTTGGTTGGTTGGTTGGTTTTTTTGTTTTGTTTTGTTTTTTTGTCAGTGGTTTTTAACTCCTAGAAATTGGCTCATACCTTAGCCTATAGACATGTCCCAGTGTGTCATTTTTTAACCACTATGGGAGAAACAAAATGTGCTTCTGACTTTGGAAAAGAGGTCAGAGAAGAAAGAGCATGCATGTGTCAGAAGGACCTCCACACCTACATGAAAAAATGACCATAAACTGGCTTCTTTCCCAGAAAGATGGTGTGTTGTGTCATATTCTCAGCACTGTGGATTTATTAATTATGACTCATGGATAGGCATTTGTCAATTTAAGAATGCTGAAATATTATCAATTAAGGTAGTCCAAATATATCACTTCTACAATAAACTACTTTCTAATAGCTCTCCCAAATATTAAAGCCACTACTTGGAAATGCAACAAGAATGTAAGAGAAGTCAGATTATTTCAATAATAAAATCACTCTTCTTCTTTCAGAGCTGAATTTAGAGGATTACACCCACATCCTTACTCCTGAGCTGTAATGTCTGAATGCTCATTAAAATCGAAAATAATCTTGATTCCTAAAAAAGTAGGACATTGTGTTTTTGAGGGTTTTTCTTTTTCTTTTTCTTAAATGAATTTAAACTCAACATTTGTTTATTTCTCAAACATACCGTCTTTATCAAGTACAGCAGGAAACGGATTTATCTAAAAATAATGTAACAAATGGGCTAGATAGAGAGCTATGGGCATGGTTAAATTCCTTGAGGAATGACAAGGTACTCAGAGACTAATTGCAGTGGAAGCCATTCCCACCCATCCCTGAGCCTAAAGGGACAAGGGAGGAATGCAGTTTACCAGGGATCCTTAAGAGCTGAGCATAGAAGAAGGGGTTGTTAGGTGGGAGCTTTAGTCATGAATGACCTAATCCCTGCCAAAACAGGAACAATGGCAAACAGGGATGGAGTCAGACGAATAAATATCCAGATCTTCTTCTACCCTTCCATCTCCTGTTGGCACCTCCAGTGCACAAGGAGGTCCAGATATTGTGGTAAATAGAGGTTAGCTTCTCAGAGCTAGAGAAGAGCAAAGAATGGATCTGGTAGTAACCAGAACAATCAGCACACCATCCTTAGACAGTTACTTCTGTCCCTCCATTTGCATGTTAGAGCATCGAATATTATATAAGAACATCACAAACATAAGTCCCATTTCTCCCTCATTCTAAACTACTACACTTCAGCCACACAGTACATCTCAACATTACATATTTCGGCCTCAAACTACCATCCAACATCACCCCTGTTAACAATTTGGAACTTTATTCTCTAGATAATAGACAGCTGAAGTGTTTAAAGAGATTTAGGGTTGTTAGTTTGGGAAAATAAATCTGGAAACAGTTGAAAGATGAACCTGAGTTGAAAAGACATTGGTGGCAGGGAGATAATAGCTGACACTCAGGCAAGAGAGATGATGAATTCTAAACTAAAGTGGGGTCAGACAGGATGGATGGATTCAGAAGTTGCTGTTGAAATAGAGTCTATAGGATTTGGTGACAGATTTGGAATGATGAGGGAAGGAGAAGGAAGAATTGAGAATGAAGCTGTTGTTTCTAATTTTGGAGGCCAGGTCCATTGTTACAGCATTCATCAAGATAAAGTAAATATAGAGCAGCAGGTTTTGGTGAGAGAAGATAATGAACTTAGTCATAGATGTGTTAAATTTGAGATGCCTGAAGGAAATCTCAGAAGACAAGTTCGGTGGGGAGAATTCCAGTCAAGATGGCTCTATGGGTTCATTTCCTGAGCAACTCCCCTCCCCTACTCCACACAAAAGCAACAATTAAATCCAAAAAGGAAAACTGAAATATGGTTGTATTCACAAATGAGAAAAATACCCCTGAGGCCAATGAAACAAAAACTCAAATTAGTGAGTGGAGAAAAGATTTGAATCCAAGGATGGGGAGGGCTCTGGGTATGAAAACAATGATGCCTAGAAGGCCAGCCCCTGTGGGTAATGGGGACCAAAATGGTTGTTGTGAGAGAGGGGATGGGAAACAGGAGCCAAACTCAGTTTCTGACACCAGGGATTAAGGTGGGGAGCCACAGCCCATTTAAACAGTGGCTAAGGGAAGAGCTGTTGCTCATTCTTGCCAGGAGCTTCAGAAGAGAGCAAACAATCTCAGTACCAGAAAATAAATGAATCTTCTCACTGACACAATGACTAATATGGTGATGTCCCCAATGCCACTGTGGTACAGGGGTCCTTAACCCCGAATTTAAGTCTTGGTTTTGAACTTGGGGCCCCTTGAGGGGTTGCCTGAAGTCAATTACAAACCATTCAACAGGAAGGAGGGTAGGGAGAGAGAGAAGGAGTTAAAAACCCTTCCCCTCAAAAGACCTTGCAAACAAAAATTCAAAAACAAATCTATGCTAAGACAAATAGAAAAAATGTAATCAGAATGCAGATTAATTCTTAATGATACTGATTTAATAACCTAGTTGGACAAAGTCTTTAAAATACCACTACATGTATATACATCCCCCTCCCACCCCCCAAAAAATGTCCTTTATTGCATGACATGAAACATCCATTCTTCTGCTCAGGAATAAAAGAGTCTCTCTTTCTCAGGAGTCCTAAGTCTGTTCAGCTAGCAACCTGAGACCAGGAGGGGGGCATGTCCCACTGGAAGGGTCCCTTGGGAAGGGTATAACTGGGGTCCTGTACTTTCTTAGATGAGTCATAGTTGTTGAGCCCCCAGGAGGACGCTGCTTCTTCAGTTGCTCTTTCCACCTCTGCTCCTGGCTGAGGAGCTCCTGGGTCTCCTGCAACACCCTGACATTGAAGCCATGTCTACCCACATAGGCATTTCAGGAGCCTTGGTAGCAAAGTACTTGGGGTTCTCCTTGGCACTCTGAAGCCTTCCCCAGGGGAATAATTCTGCTCCCAAGCATCCTGGGGGACAGAGCAGGCATTTTCATGTTTTGCTGAGCAGAATAGTGGATAAATGGATGAATCCCCTTATCTGTTTACTGACTGTGTGGCCTTGGACATGTTACTTAATCTCTCTGATAAGCCAGTTTTCTTAACTCTAAAATGGGAATACAACCACTTGCTGTGGCTACTGCCCACTGGCACATAGTAGGTTTTTCATTAAAGCTGGAATCACATTTTTAAATTTCAACCATGTTAAGTTTTTCTTTTTTGAGGCAAGGATTTGATATTTTTTAAACTGGCAAAACCCATTCATACAGACGCCTTGTAACATGGTGAGTGATTAAACTGAGTAATACTGTCTAGGATTTTTAAAAATGAGGTGATAAGAGGCTTATTTTCTCATATATCCTGTGTGCTGACACTGGGAGCAATTCTGTAAGAGAAATTTCAAAAATGCGTTAGCAGCAATTAGTGCTCGTGGAGTTAGTGTATAATCTCCCAAGGTGACAACTTGGTGGTGTGGTGTATAAAATCTGATTCCTTGTTCTACATCATGTATTTCACAGCATTTGTATATACCCTATAAGCTTATGCACACCCACTTCTTTCTTTCTCTCACCAAATATTTTTCCTAATGGATTTTCATTTGAGGTTGTACTTTCTTTTTCTAGCCTGGAAAAGCCACTATACCATTAAACCCAAGAGACAGAGACAGAGCAGCTGTGTGCTCCTAAACTCAGATTCGAAAAGTGTGGGTGGAGGAAGGGGAGGTCAGAAAATAGGTTGTTATTTCCATTGCTGGCAATTTAGATTCAGAGGCATTTCATCTGCAGTCCCCTCAAGTGTTGAATTGAATAAAAGTGGTAGCAGAAACAGTGGGAAGGATGGTTGGGGGAGGGGCAGTGAACACTTCCAGCTAAATGCAAAGAGACAGGCAGCTTGTAAGCATGCATCCTCAGCTTGGCATAAAAGCCACTAGAAGCCTGAGAGCCAGCCTTTATTGAAACAAGTTGCTACTGTAGTGAAACAAAACACAGACTGAAATCCATCTACACAGGCAGAGTAGTGTGATTATTGAGTATGTGCTCCTCCGACCAGGAGGGGCTATGTAGGCAACCATATGAATGAGAAGAATACAGCACTGCAGCATTTACATCCTGACTAATATGTGAATGGTGTAGGAACAGACATATTTCACATGCACCTATACTAAGAATGAATGTGTCTATACAGATTTACTCCTTATTTTACATTCGATTCAACTAGTGTTCACATTTGCGTTGAACCACACATTATGAAATACCGATTGTGTACAGAAAGCTTATTGTTTACAAAAGTGTGATCTCCCAAATTCCATTTTTAAGCCATTTAAGCCAGTTTTCCTTTAAAAATATTGTTACAGATGGTGAGATGCATAAGCTAGCCTTCAAAGGTCTTTGTAGCAAATAATACACCAAAAGTGTAAGTCTAATACAAGGAAAATGAATAAAAAATAATATTGGAGGAAAACTAGAAATTAAAACAGGAAAAAATAATTTCATGCTGATTTTTTTGTTATTGTTCACAATCTAGAGAAAATGACTTAATTAGGAAAATAAGGGAAAAGATTAAGGCTTGTAAGTTATGAAGGACATTTTTATATGCTTCAAGGATTATAGAGTTTCACAACACTGATCCTTTATTAGACCTAATTTACCTCAAAAATATTTTCCTTTTTTTTAAATATTAAAAATATATTTTTAATGCATCAAAGTCCAGATAAAATAGGAAATATTTTGGCAAAATACAGAATGCATGTTTTCTAGGCACATAATTTTAAAAATGAATAAAAACTTGTTTACCATTTTTTTTGGAAGAGCAGACCAATAATTCAAGAAAAATGTTTACCTTTTAACCAAGTTAAAAGAGAATTTTATTTTTCCATTGCATAGTTTGATATTTAAATATATTTAATTTTTCTTTCTTTTTTTAAAATTTTTTGTTATGTTAATCACCATACATTACATCATTAGTTTTAGATGTAGTGTTCCATGATTCATTGTTTGTGCGTAACACCCAGTGCTCCATGCAGAACGTGCCCTCTTTAATACCCATCACCAGGCTAACCCATCCTCCCACGCCCCTCCCCTCTAGAACCCTCAGTTTGTTTTTCAGAGTCCATCATCTCTCATGGTTTGTCTCCCCCTCCGAATTTCCCCCCTTCATTCTTCCCCTCCTGCTATATCTTCTTTTTTGTTGTTGTTTTCTTAACATATATTGCATTATTTGTTTCAGAGGTACAGATCTGAGATTCAACAATCTTGCACAATTCACAGCGCTTACCAGAGCACATACCCTCCCCAGTGTCTATCACCCAGTCACCCCATTCCTCCCACCCCACCCTCCACTCCAGCAACCCTCAGTTTGTTTCCTGAGATTAAGAATTCCTCATATCAGTGAGGTCATATGATACATGTCTTTCTCTGTTTGACTTATTTCGCTCAGCATAACTCCACGTCGTTGCAAATGGCAAGATCTCATTCCTTTTGATGGCTGCATAATATTCCATTGCATATATATACCACATCTTCTTTATCCATTCATCTGTCGATGGACATCTTGGCTCTTTCCACAGTTTGGATATTGTGAACATAGCTGCTATAAATATCGGGGTGCACGTACCCTTTCAGATCCCTACATTTGTATCTTTGGGGTAAATATCCAGTAGTGCAATCACTGGATCATATGGTAGCTCTATTTTCAACTTTTTGAAGAAACTCCAACTGTTTTCCAGGGTGGCTGCACCAGCTTGCATTCCCACCAACAGTGTAGGAGGGTTCCCCTTTCTCTGCATCCCTGCCAACATCTGTCATTTCCTTACTTGTTAATTTTAGCCATTCTGACTGGTGTGAGGTGGTATCTCATTGAGGTTTTGATTTGGATTTCCCTGATGCCGAGCGATGTTGAGCACTTTTTCATGTGTCTGTTGGCCATTTGGATGTCTTCTTTGGAAAAATGTCTGTTCATGTCTTCTGCCCAATTCTTGATTGGATCATTTGTTCTTTGGCCATTGAGTTTAAGAAGTTCTTTATAGATTTTGGATACTAGCCCTTTATCTGATATGTCATTTGCAAATATCTTCTCCCATTCTGTTGGCTGTCTTTGGGTTTTGTTGACTGTTTCTTTTGCTGTGCAAAAGCTTTTTATCTTGATGAGGTCCCAATAGTTCATTTTTGCCCTTGCTTCCCTTGCCTTTGGCGATGTTTCTAGGAAGAAGTTGCTGCGGCTGAGGTCGAAGAGGTTGCTGCCTGTGTTCTCCTTTAGGATTTTGATGGACTCCTGTCTCACATTTAGGTCTTTCAACCATTTTGAGTCTATTTTTGTGTGTGGTGTAAGGAAATGGTCCAGTTTCATTCTTCTGCATGTGGCTGTCCAGTTTTCCCAACACCATTTGAAGAGACTCTTTTTCCCATTGGACGTTCTTTCCTGCTTTGTCGAAGATGAGTTGACCATAGAGTTGAGGGTCCATTTCTGGGCTCTCTGTTCTGTTCCATTGATCTATGTGTCTGTTTTTGTGCCAGTACCATGCTGTTTTGATGATGACAGCTTTGTAATAGAGCTTGAAATCCAGAATTGTGATGCCGCCAGCTTTGCTTTTCTTTTTCAACATTCCTCTGGCTATTCAGGGTTTTTTCTGGTTCCATACAAATTTTAGTATTATTTGTTCCATTTCTTTGAAAAAAGTTGGTGGTATTTTGATAGGGATTGTATTGAATGTGTAGATTGCTCTAGGTGTCATTGACATCTTCACAATATTTGTTCTTCCAATCCATGAGCATGGAACGTTTTTCCATTTCTTTGTGTCTTCTTCAATTTCCTTCATGAGTATTTTATAGTTTTCTGAGTACAGATCCTTTGTCTCTTTGGTTAGATTTATTCCTGGGTATCTTATGGTTTTGGGTGCAATTGTAAATGGGATCGACTCCTTAATTTCTCTTTCTTCTGTCTTGTTGTTGGTGTATAGGAATGCCACTGATTTCTGTGCATTGATTTTATATCCTGCCACTTGACTGAATTCCTGTATGAGTTCTAGCAGTTTTGGGGTGGAGTCTTTTGGGTTTTCCACATAAAGTATCATATCATCTGCAAAGAGTGAGAGTTTGACTTCTTCTTTGCCGATTCAGATGCCTTTTCTTTTTACTGTCTGATTGCCATGTCTAGGACTTCTAATACTATGTTGAATAGCAGTGGTGATAGTGGACATCCCTGCCGTGTTCCTGACCTTAGGGGGAAGGCTCTCAGTTTTTCCCCATTGAGAATGATATTCGCTGTAGGTTTTTCATAGATGGCTTTTATGATATTGAGGTATGTCCCCTTATCCCTATACTCTGAAGAGTTTTGATCAAGAAAGGATGCTGTACTTTGTCAAACGCTTTTTCTGCATCTATTGTGAGGATCATATGGTTCTTGTTCTTTCTTTTATTAATGTATCACATTGATTGATTTGCGGATGTTGAACCAACCTTGCAGCCCAGGGATAAATCCCATTGGTCGTGGTGAATAATCCTTTTAATGTACTGTTGGATCCTATTGGCTAGTATTTTGGTGAGAATTTTTGCACCTATGTTCATCAAGGATATTGGTCTGTAATTCTCCTTTTGATGGGGTCTTTGGTTTTGGGATCAAGGTAATGGTGGCCCCATAAAAGGAGTTTGCAAGTTCTCCTTCCATTTCTATTTTTTGGAACAGTTTCAGAAGAATAGGTATTAATTCTTCTTGAAATGTTTAGTAGAATTTCCCTGGGAAGCCATCTGGCCCAGGGCTTTTGTTTGTTGGGAGATTTTTGATGACTGTTTCAATTTCCTTAGTGGTTATAGGTCTGTTCAGGTTTTCTATTTCTTACTGGTTCAGTTTTGGTAGTTGATACATCTCTAGGAATGTCTCCATTTCTTCCAGATTATCTAATTTGCTGGCATAGAGTTGCTCATAATATGTTCTTATAATTGTTTGTATTTCTTTGGTGTTGGTTGTGATCTCCCCTCTTTCATTCATGATTTTGTTGATTTGGGTCATTTGTCTTTTCTTTTTGATAAGTCTGGCCAGGGGTTTATCAATCTTGTCAGTTCTTTCAAAGAACCAGCTCCTAGTTTCATTGATCTCTTCTACTGTTCTTTTCATTTCTATTTCACTGATTTCTGCTCTGATCTTTATTATTTCTCTTCTCCTGCTGGGTTTAGGCTTTATTTGCTGTTCTATCTCCAGCTCCTTTAGGTGTAGGGTTAGGTTGTGTATTTGAGACCTTTCTTGTTTCTTGAGAAAGGCTTGTATGCTATATAGTTTCCTCTTAGGACTGCCTTTGCTGCATCCCAAAGATTTTGAATAGTTGTGCTTTCATTTTCATTGGTTTCCATGAATTTTTTTAATTCTTCTTTAATTTCCTGGTTGACCCATTCATTCTTTAGTAGGATGCTCTTTAGCCTCCATGTATTTGAGTTCTTTCTGACTTTCCTCTTGTGATTGAGTTCTAGTTTCAAAGCATTGTGGTCTGAAACTATGAAGGGAATGATCCCAATCTTTTGGTACCAGTTGAGACCTGATTTGTGACCTAAGATGTGATCTATTCTGGAGAATGTTCCATGGGCACTAGAGAAGAATGTGTATTCTGTTGCTTTGGGATGGAATGTTCCGAATATATCTGTGAAGTCCATTTGGTCCAGTGTGTCATTTAAAGTCTTTATTTCCTTGTTGATCTTTTGCTTAGATGATCTGTCCATTTCAGTGAGGGGGGTGTTAAAGTCCCCCACTATTATTGTATTGTTGTCAGTGTGTTTCTTTGCTTTTGTTATTAATTGCCTTATATAACTGGCTGCTCGCATGTTGGGGGCATAGATATTTACAATTGTTAGATCTTCTTGTTGTATAGACCCTTTAAGTATGATATAGTGTCGGCACTAAGGGACTCTTAATGCTACTGAATTGGTCATTGTTTCTAGGCCTTTTCAGTGGATTAAACTAGCAAATATATATATGTATATGTTTTGTGTATGCATATATATGTTTGTGAAGTTAAGCATATATTTTTATCTTTATATATGTATATTTAACTACATATATTTATATTATTTTATTATGCATATATAGCCTATATTTACTTTATAGAGAGATGAAATACCTCATAAATTTATGTTGAGATATCCAATTCAAATTCAGGATTATCAGGTTAATTTATATATTCTTTATTAAACCTACATCTTTTTTCTTTTTTTTTTAAGATTTTATTTATTTATTTGAGAGAGAGAGAATGACAGAGAGCATGAGAGGGAGGAGGGTCAGAGGGAGAAGCAGACTCCCTGCCGAGCAGGGAGCCCGATGCGGGACTCGATCCTGGGGCTCCAGGATCATGACCTGAGCCGAAGGCAGTCGCTTAACCAACTGAGCCACCCAGGCACCCCTACATCTTTTTTTCTTACAGACCATAATTTCTGGTTCTCAAGGACATATGGGATGATAGAATTAGAATAGCCATAATTACTCATTTACTTTATCCCATATTTCATATATAAGTTTCAAAATTATCCTAATACTTACATCATTATTTCTTTTTTATTTATTTTTTTATTTAAATTCAATTAATTAACATATAACATATTATTAGTTTTAGAAGTACAGGTCTATGATTCATCAGTCTTATATAATACCCAGTGCTCATTACATCACATGCCCTCCTTAATGTCCATTACCCAGTTACCCCATCCCTCCACCTCCCACCCCTCCAGCAACCCTCAATTTGTTTCCTATGATTTAGAGTCTCTTATGGTTTGTCTCCCTCTCTCGTTTTGTCTTGTTTTATTTTTTCCTCTCTTCTCCTATGATCCTCTGTTTTGTTTCTTAAATTCCACATGTCAGTGAGATCATATAGTAATTGTCTTTCTCTGATTGACTTACTTCACTTAGCATAATACCCTCTAGTTCCATCCATGTCATCGCAAATGGCAAGATTTCATTTTTTTTTTACTTTTTTTTATTGTTATGTTAGTTCCCATACATTACATCATTAGTTTTAGATGTAGTGTTCCATGATTCATTGTTTGTGCGTAACACCCAGTGGTCCATGCAGAACGTGCCCTCCTCAATACCCATCACCAGGCTAACCCATCCTCCCACCCCCCTCCCCTCTAGAACCCTCAGTTTGTTTTTCAGAGTCCATCATCTCTCATGATTCGTCTACCCCTCCAATTTCCCCCCTTCATTCTTCCCCTCCTGCTATCTTCTTCTTCTTTTTTTTTCTTAACATATATTGCTTTTTTTGGTGATGAGTAGTATTCCATTGTATATATATACCACATCTTCTTGATCCATTCATCTGTTGATGGACATCTAGGCTCTTTCCATAGTTTGGATATTGTGGATATTGCTGCTATAAACATCAGGGTGCAGTTGCCCATTCAGATCGCTACATTTGTATCCTTTGGATAAATACCTAGTAGTGCAATTACTGGGTCATAGAGTAACTCTATTTTTAACTTCTGGAGGAACTTCCATACTGTTTTCCAGAGTGGCGGTAGTAGCTTACATTCCCACCAACAGTGTAAGAGAGTTCCCCTTTCTCCACATCCTTGCCAACATCTGTTGTTTTCTGAGCTGTTAATTTTAGCCATTCTGACTGGTGTGAGGTGGTATCTCATTATAGATTTGATTTCGATTTCCATGATGCCAAGTGATGTTGAGCATTTTTTCATGTTTCTATTAGCCATTTGTATGTCTTCTTTGGAGAAATGTCTTTTCACGTCTTCTGCCCATTTCTTGACTGGAATTTTTGTTTTTTGGGTGTTGAGTTTGATAAGTTCTTTATAGATTTTGGATACTATCCCTTTATCTGGTATGTCATTTGCCAATAACTTCTCCCATTCTGTAGGTTGCCTTTTAGTTTTATTGATTGTTTCCTTTGCTGTGCAAAAGCTTTTTATCCTGATGAAGTCCCAATAGCTCATTTTTGCTTTTGTTTCCCTTGCCTCTGGAGACATGTCTAACAAGAGGTTGCTGCAGCCAAGGTCAAAGAGGCTGTTTCCTGTGTTCTCCTCTAGGATTTTGATGGACTCCTGTCTCACATTTAGGTCTTTCATCCATTTTGAGATTATTTTTGTGTATGGTGTAAGAAAATAGTCCAGTTTCTGGGTGCCTGGGTGGCTCAGTTGGTTAAGCAACTGCCTTCAGCTCAGGTCATGATCCTGGAGTCCCGGGATCGAGTCCCACATCGGGCTCCCTGCTCAGCAGGGGGTCTGCTTCTCCCTCTGACCCTCTTCCCTCTCGTGCTCTCTGTCTCTCATTCTCTCTCTCTCTCAAATAAATAAATAAAATCTTTAAAAAAGAAAAAAGTAAATAGTTCAGTTTCATTCTTCTCCATGTGGCTGTCTCATTTTTCCAACACCATTTGTTGAAGAGACTGTCTTTTCCATTGGCCATTCCTTCCTACTTTGTCGAAGATTATTTGACCATAGAGTTGAGGGTCTGTTTCTGGGTTCTCTATTCTGTTCCATTGATCTATGTGTCTGTTTTGGGATCAAGGTAATGCTGGTCTCCTAGAAAGAGATTGGAAGTTTTCCTTCCATTTCTATTTTTTGAAACAGCTTCAGAAGAATAGGTATTAATTCTTCTTTAAATGTTTGGTAGAATTTTCCTGGGAGGCCGTCTGGCCCTGGACTCTTGTTTGTCGGGAGATTCTTTATTATTGATTCGATTTCTTTGCTTATTATGGGTCTGTTCAGCTTTTCTATGTCTTCCTGTTTCAGTTTGGTAATTTACATGTTTCTAGGAATTTATCCATTTCTTCCAGATTGCCTAATTTGTTGGCATATAATTGCTCAAAATATTTTCTTAAAATTGTCTGTACTTCTTCAGTGTTGGTTGTGATCTCTCCTCTTTCATTCATGATTTTATTTATTTGGGTCCTTTCTCTTTTCTTTTTTATAAGTCTGGCCAGGGGTTTATCAATCTTATTAATTCTTTCAAAGAACCAGCTCCTAGTTTCCTTGATCCATTCTACTATTTGTTTTGATTTCTATATCATTGATTTCTCTCTAATCTTTATTTCTCTTTTCCTGCTGGATTTAGGCTTTCTTTGTTGTTCTTTTCCCAGCTCCTTTAAGCTGTGTATTTGAGACTTTTCTTGTTTCTTGAGGAAGGCCTGTATTGCTATATACTTCCTTCTTACGACTGCCTTTGCTGCATTCCAAAGGTTCTGAACTCTTGTGTTTTCATTTTTATTTGCTTCCATGTGTTTTTAAAATTCTTCTTTAATTTCCTGGTTGACTCTCCCTTGCTATTTCTTGCACCTGTGCCAAAATATTTGTAAGTAGTTGCTTAAGTAAGCCCTCTTTAAGTTCTTATTCTGAGTACGACAGCTGTTTCTTGCTGAGACCTTGATTGATATACTCATGTATTATCTAAACTTAATTCTTAAGTTTCTACCTGGTCCCTCTGTTTCAACCAGAACAGCCTGATTGGTATATCTAACCCAACTTATATTACTCTGTCTTTCTAGAATGCTTTCATACTTCTCTCTTCTAGTCCAGGTTCATCAATACCTTAAGATCCAGTTCAGGAGTCAACTGCTCTCCATTAACTAATTCCAAAGCAAAATTACTAATCTCTCCATATGTTACTGTAAGCACCCAAGTCTATCATCACTAGACACCTATATCTTTAGTTGTTCTATATATGGTTGGATGAGTATTTTTAGTTGTTCTTTTCAGTGAGAGTATAAACTCAGAGAAGGTCAAAGAGTCTATCTTTCACTTTTAGATTTATTAATTCATTAAAGAGTTTTTGTTCTTCAGGGATAGAGCAGTGAATACAACATGCAAAAATCCCCACCCTCTTGGAGCTTATACTCTAAAGGAGGTAAAAAAAAAAAAAAAAAAGATATAATGAAAAATTAGTAAAAATATTAGTATGTTAGACAATAAGTGCTAAGGAGAAGAAATAAATCAAGGACTAATAGGAAACTTTGGTAGAGAAGTATTGAAATTTTAGGTAGGGTGGTCAGGGAAGATGTCACTTAGAAGTTGATTAAATGGAAGACACCTATTTAGATAGTCAGAGAAAGAGCATTCCAGGCACAGGATACAGTAAATACAAAGATTCTGAGGCAGGATCATTCTATTCATCAAACAGAAGGAGGTCAGGTGACTGGAGTGGGAGAACCACAGAGAGAATAGTACAAGCTGAGGTCAGAAAGGCAAGTCCTAGTGGTATTCACATAACAGTTGTTCATCAAATTCAAGCATTTTATTATTTTTATTTTATTTATTTTTTAAAAGATTTTATTTATTCATTCGACAGAGAGAGAGAGCACAAGCAGCCAGAGCAGCAAGAAGAGGGAGAGGGAGAAGCAGGCTCCCTGCTGAGCAGAGAGCCCGATGCGGTCCTTGATCTCAGGACCCTGGGATCATGACCTGAGCCAAAGGCATATGCTTAACTGACTGAACCTACCAGGCACCCTAAAATTCAAGCATTTTAGAATTAGAAGGAAAAATGGTTTGAAAGAACCATCAGATGACAAAAATGAAAGTAATGCAAAAAAAAAAAAAATCCCAGAAGATATTGCCAACAATCAGAGAACTCTTCTTTCCCTCTTTTAAGGCTGCCTGTATTTCAAGCACCTGTCCCTCTTTCTGTCTTCTTTCTCTACCTGTGTTAGAAGTGAAAGCATACCAGAGTATGGATTATCAGCATACACCTCATGATTTTTTTTTGAAATAAGTTTCAATCAAAATAGAATACTCCAAGGAAAAATACCATCAACCCAACAGAAAATTAGGAAAAGTGTGTGACCAGACAGTTCATAGAAAAAAAATTTGGCTAAAAGAACAGCAAGTACAAAGCTCAAAGATGGGGCTGTGCTTGGCATATTTAAGAAACAGAAAGGAGATTGGTGTGGCTGAAGTGCAGTAAGGGGAAGAGCAGTGGAAAATGAGTTCAGAGAGGTAGCCAGGGACTATATAATGTGGGGCCATTTAGAACCATGCAGGCCATGTAAGGACTTATATTTTATTCCAAGAGTAATGAATCATTAGAGGATTTTGAACATAGAATGCCATTATCTGATCTACATTATAAAAGGCCAATTCTGGCTACTATGTGGGAAAAAGAGCATAGGGGAGGCAAAAGTGGAAATAGAAATGCCAGTTAGGAAGGTATATAGTATCTAGGTGAGAAATGATGGTTGCTTAAACTAGGATGGTACTATGGAGGTGGTTGAAAGAATTAGAATCAGGATACATTTTGTTGGTGAATCAAGACTTGCTGATAAATTAGGTGTGGGTATGGAAGCAAGAGAGGAGTCACGAAGATTTATGGCCCCAGGCATTCAGTAGCACCATTTACTAAGGCAGGAAGTACTTACCATACTTAAAATTTGACAACAATTTATGTGATACTTTGATTCAGTGGTTCTCAACTGGGGGTGTTTTTGCCCCCAAAGGACATTTGGAGATGTCTGGAGACATTTTTGGTTGTCACAATTGGGGAAGAGGTGTTATCTTATTCTCCTCAGGCTGGTATAACAAAATACCAGAGACTGGGTAGCTTAAACAATATAAACTTATTTCTCACAGTTCTGGAGGTTGGGAAGTCCAAGATCAAGGTGCCAGCAGATTTGGTGTCTGGTAAGGACCTATTTCCTGGCATGTAGACAGCCACTTTCTTATTGTATGCTCACATGACCTTTCCTGGGTACATGCTCATTCTTTTTCTTATAAAGACACTAATTACACATGCATGCGCACACACACACACACACAGAGGAATATTAGCCCTCAAAAAGAATGAAATCTTGCCATTTGCAATGACATGGATGGAACTAGAGAGTATTATGCTAAAGGAAATTAGTCAGAGAAAGACAAATACTATATGATTTCACTCATATGTGAAAATTTTTTTAAAGTATTTATTTATTTATTTATTTACTTATTTATTTATTTATTTGAGAGAGAGTGAGAGAGAGCGAGCACAAGCAGGGGGAAGGGCAGAGAGAGAGGGAGAAGCAGACTCCCCACCGAGCAGGGACCCTGAGATCATGACCTGAGCCGAAGGCAGACGCTTAACCAACTCAGCCACCCAGGAACCCCCCCCCCCATATGTGGAATTTAAGAAACAAAACAGATGAACATAGGGGAAAAGAAGGAAAAATAAAATAAGATGAAAATAGAGAGGGAGACAAACCATAAGAGATGCTGAACTCTAGGAAACAAACTGAAGGTTTCTGGAGGGGAGGTGGGTGGGGGGAAGGGGTAACTGGGTTGATGGGCATTAAGGAGGGCACTTTATATAATGAGCACTGGGTGTTATATGCAACTGATGAATCACTAAATTCTACCCCAGTAACTGATAGTACAGTATATGTTAATTAACCTGAATTTAAATAAAGAATTTTTTAAAATATGGGCAGAAGACATGAATAGACATTTAAAAAGAAGAAGAAATAGCAAGGGATGGTGCAGTGTCCTGGAGTTAGTATCAGAACAGGGGAGCTGTTACCACCCCTGACCTTGAAGGTGAGAAAGGAGAGAGAGTTGTATAGAGAGGACATTTGGGAAGAGTTGCAGGATTGAATCAAAGAACACAGCTGCCCTCAACTGATCTTCAGAGAGGGAGTGGATCTCCCTTTTCCCACTGATCCTATTTAACTGAACCAATGGAAGCCAGAGGCAAGGGGGCCAGTTGGTACAGTTCATAAAGGTCAGCCTCAGCACAAACCAGGTGAAGAGGGATGTAGAGTAAATCTGGAAGGACAAATGGAAAGTACTCAGCACACTGAGGTTAAGATAACCTGAAAACTTGCTAGAAAGTCTTGAGTACCCTTCATAAAGGTCATCGTCTGTATGGTTGAGAAATCTTACATGGAGGCTTTTTCCTGACTGCATACAAATTACATCCTTTTTATGATACTGTTTTAACCACTTCTTCATAATGAAAACATTGCTCGTTTTGGCATTTGATTAGTGCAACACATAACACAAAATTACAGAGGTTCAAAGCAGCTGAATAAAGACATTTAAAAAAAAAAGAGAACCAAAGTTCCAGCCAGCAAATAGATGACTCAATGACCAGTGAAAATCAATGAGGCAAAGCCGTTTTTTTGAAATGAGTAATAGCCTCAGTAAAAATGAACTATATTCTCTTTATTAAGTCCTACTGTCCATATTCTACCACTTCTGTTTAATATTCTTCTATTCCAGAAGTCAAGCCTCTCTTTTCTTTTTTACCTTTATTTCCTCCTATCTTCACCTATATTAGGCATTGGTATCTATTTATTCTACCTGCTATCTGTAGCTACATAAAATAAATATTGATTATGTGGCATGAAAGAGAAATAGACTTTAGCTTTACCCCCAAAGAAATGGATTTGACACATGTAATTCCTTCTAGCTTTTACCTATAGTGCAATTCTATATGGGTTCTTGGTGACCCTTGAGAAAACATTTTGTCATAGATTCACTGTCAGGGAACAAAGAGAAGAAAATTAGACACATGCACAAATAGCCCCTGTCTTTGGCTCCACCAAGTATAGACTTTGAGCACTTGAACAGGTTCTCCCTTCTAGGTGTAAGTCTTTTCTGGCCTAGGCAATGTACGAAACTTATCTGTACTAAAACATCATTTTTTATACTAACAGCTGTAAGCCCTCATTATTTAGTGATTCTGAAATTGGTTGAACTTCTGTTTTTAGTTTTTTAACTTCTGCAGTATTATTCTATCCCTGCCATAGTGCAGAATGGTCTCAAATAGTTTAGAGCCATGTTAATTCTCACTATACAGGTATTATATAATATTATTTAAAATTATTTCAAAATCCTGGCTCAGGTCTTCCTCGTTAGTATAGTGGTGAGTATCCCCGCCTGTCAAAATCCTGGCTCTATCCAAAACAGTATTTTGAACTTTCTCATAGATACAGATAATTTGAGTGACCTTCAGCTCCTTTTTGAGATAAGCCATTTGCTATGATTATTTAATTTAAATTAATTCAAAAATATTTACTGGGGCACCTGGGTGGCTCAGTCAATTAAGCATCTGCCTTCGGCTCAGGTCATGATCTCAGGGTCCTGGGATCGAGCCCCACGTGGGGCTCCCTGCCTCAGCAGGGAGCCTGCTTATCCCTCTCCCTCTGTCAGTTCCCCTGTTTATGCTGTCTCTCTCTCTGTCAAATAAATAAATAAAATCTTTTTAAAAAATTTACTGATGCTTCCTTATAAGGAAAAGAATGGATCCAAGTATGATCTATATCTACCCCTTATAGTCAGAGCTTACAGTCTAATAGTAAAAAATATATATCTTTAATACATTAGTAAATTAGAGCTGAAACACAGTGATGTGGAATTTCAAAGTTGGGAGAGATTTGGAATTGGATATTAAGGGTGGGTAGGATTTTAACAGGTAGAGACCAGCTATTGAGCAAATAAATAAATAAATAAATAACTGCTTTAAGCTCCTGTTTATTCATCTATAAAATGAAACTAATATTATTTACTTCATTGGGTTTGTGTGAGGATTACATGAAAGAATGAATATAAAGCACTTTGCAAAGCTCATGAGAAGAACACAATAAATGTTAGCTTTTTTTTTTTTAAAGATTTTATTTATTTATTTGACAGAGAGAAACAGCGAGAGAGGGAACACAAGCAGGGGGAGTGGGAGAAGCAGGCTTCCCGCTGAGCAGGGAGCCCGATGTGGGACTCGATCCCAGGACCCTGGGATCGTGACCTGAGCCAAAGGCAGATGCTTAACCACTGAGCCACCCAGGCGCCCCAAATGTTAGCTTTAAAAATACCCCTTGCAAAGTTCTAGCAGCAGGAATGGACTGGTGGCCTTTGGGGAGTCGACAGTAGACTGGGACGAGGTTGGTGAAGTAGAGTAAAGAGACATAAGGCGGCAGAAGAAAGTTGAGTGAGAACTCTCACCCAGCAAACATTTATTAAATACATTTTACCTCCTGGAAAAACAGGAGGAAATGGTATTAGAAACTAATGCTGACCCTGTCGGGGCAGGGACTCTTTATTTTCTGCTGTGTCCCCCGTGCCTATAAAACAGAGCCAGGCACACTGTTGATGCATAGTAACTGTTTGTGGAATGACCCAACCTTGCTGGGGAGGTGACGAGGAGAGTTTCCATAATCCTCAGCATGAGGAAATCCATCTCTGCACAGACAAGTAGAGGAAGAAGGAGGAAAATTCTAAAATTTCAAAGCCTCTGCCAAGGGAGTGTGTGTGTGTGTGTTTGTGCACATATGTAAGTGCATTTCTAAAAGACAGTGGATATGCACATTGGGCATACAGAGGCAGGCTGGAGCAAGGAAGGAGATAGAGAACTCTATTGCTTGCCAGAATGAAGTAGAATAGCTGAGCTGCTGAGGGAGGAGTCTGAGAGAAGGAGCTACAGAAAAGAAAGGCAAGGAGTTGGAAAATCAAGAAAGAGCTAAGAATAGGGTAATGGAAAATCCCCATCCTTCCAAAATTCAAGGTGTTCACACAAATACCTGTGTATTTGCACAAATCAAGTGCCAAGTACTTGTGTAGTACCAAGTACCACACTGGGATTGACAGAGCAGACGGAAGGAATAGACCAAAGGAAGTTTAATGCCTATGACAAATATGCAATAGGAACTGGCCTAAAAGCCACTTGAACCCAGGAGTTTACAAAATTCTGGAAAAGGGCATTGGGCTTCCCATTAAATGACAGAGAGATCAAATCACTTGAAAAAAATTAATTTCAAGTGCAAGATGACTTTGGCTGCTTTGAGCATTACAACTGATACCCTGCTGGCTAATTCTGGCCCAGGAATCATCTCCTCCAGAACAGGATCCCATGTCTTTTCCTCCCTTCCCAAATAGGTTTTGTGCCCCTCCTGGGTACTCTCCCATTACCTTTATCATGGCCTTTATCCCATATTCTAAATCGTCTGCTTATGTTTCTGCCTCTCCTATTAGGCTTAACATAGAGGGCTGGGCAGAGTCTGAGCTCATTAGCGTCAGTACAGCTCGGAGGCTGCAGCCGGAGGTACACACGTTTGTAAAGAGGCACTGAGAGCCATTAGAGAAGGGAATCAGAAATATAAAATCCAAGCCCAGACTTCAGTTAGGAACCAGAGCCAGGAAAACAAGCAAAAATATCAGACATTCTCAGGGGTTCAGTTGTAACATTTGGCATATTTGGGGGGCCCTCCCACATAGTCACATTTTTATCTCCAAACCTATAAAATAAGGTGCTTTGGGATCATTTTTAGCCTAAGTTTGTTACCTATCACCACCATTTTCTGAAATTTTCAGAAAATAATTTTTTCTTACTTTCAACAATCACAACTGTGGGGAAAAAAAATCTAAATTCCTTTTTCTGAAAAGCTGTGTGTATTCTCAAATGTCCTAGGAAGGATGGACATGTGCTTCATGCATACAGCCTCAACAGTTTAATCCATAAAAAGAAAAAGGAAAATTTCAGTGGTTGTAACACAAAGCCAAGCATCTGCAGCGTGTCTTTGTGTTGATGACAGGGTTTGTAAGGGTATTTTTTCCCTGTCTTTACTCTCTTGCCATCAAAGGAGGAACCAATTAGACCAAATAATAATATTTAAAATCTGACAGCCCTCGGGAGCCTGAAATGAAAAACTATAGCTGCCATATGGATGCTTTAGAGCATGTGTTCTACGCATGACCAGGGACTCACCCTAGCTCGAAGCTGCATGCACTCCCAGTGCCTGCACACAGCAGAACTAATTAGAGAGAAAGCTCAAAATCTCTGCATCTGAATGTCATTCCTTGTATTTGTTGATACAGGTTAGAATCCCTCTCCATGTCTTAGGAGAACAAAACAGAAGAGCCTAGAACACAGTGAATAGTGTGGAATACTCAACTTGTCCTTATAACTGCCTACACAAAGCAAAAAGGGTCTGAGAGGGGTTTTAACATGTGAAGTGTTTGTGTGGAGACCTAGGACTTCTGTGACTGTGTGTAGAGAAGAATTAAACAACAAAAGGAGTTTGAAGTATTTGTGTATTTTGTTGCTGTGACTTCTCATTCTATCCTCTCTCTCTCTTTTTTTTTTAACTTTAGCTATCTTTTTCAGTAAGGGAATAAAAATTAAGTCTTTCATAAAGAAGATAAAAACACGGTTTTTACTGTGAACCAGGTACTGTGCCTTGCTTTTCTTGAATTAGCCAGAGTGCAGTGTTTTTCTTTGCGGTGCTGGCAGCCCTGTACATGGATGTGCATCAGAACTAGGGGGCACATGCATGTTTTCCTGCATTGCTATCATGTGTGTTTATGTCCTAGCACAGCCATGCGTAAAAGTTTGTGTGTGCCTAAGTGTGGCCGTGTGCAAAGGGAAGGGACTCCTGCTCCATTATTCCAAGCAATTAAACTCCGACAGCACAAGGATGAAGGAGAGGCCCAGATTTTCTTTTCCTTTGCAGTAATTGCCTCAGCAATCATCTTTGATCAGGGAAGAGCAGAGGAGGAGAGTCCTAAAAGTTGACATCCCTGGTATAAATATATGCATTTACATACACGGGGGTAGCACGGCCCAGCAGCTTTTTACTGACGTCTCTGACCTGAAACCATTGTAACTCCATTGACACTTCATTTAATTGAATCCTTCCCTAGCAGTGCAGAAGCCGAAGAACTTGAAAGGGGGAGGGGAGGAAGGATGGGTAATCAAGGCAGACTCTTCTGCCTGCATGTCTAAAAATGACAGGAAAGTATTGCTTTTGAAAAGCAAAAAAAAAAAAAAAAAAAAACTAGAAATAGCACAATTTGTTCTATTTAGTAAGATGCTAAAATGGGATAAAGATTATGGGGGTTTTGCCTCAAACATAACAAAATCTCTACCCCGAGAACAACACTGATTTGGATTTCTGTACAGATAGGAATGATATGGGTTTGTTTTTTTTTTTTAATTTTTAAAGAAGAAAGAAAACACAATTCTAGGAAAGAGAAATCCAGAGTCTTCCCTGGTTCAAAATGGCCAGAGACAAAGTAAGATCATTCTGAGCCCAGAGTCACAGCACAGCCCCTTTTGTCAGCTTCAAATCAGGGAGCCGGAGGGTCGAATCAGTTTAACCTGCCTCCATGACACATCACCCACCCGCCTGACCCCAGAATGGCCTCATTTTTATGGATGCAGAAGCTCAGGGTGTAATTCATTCCCCGGCACACCCCGCTCGTTCAGTAGCCTGCTTTTGCCACAAAGGTATGCTGCATATTCTGTGCGGGCTGAATGGATGAGATATCAGTCTGCTTCCTGCTTAATGCAGGAGTTACCCTGCTTTACAGCTGAAGAGTAATGTCCCTTACCTGCCATCAGTCTGGGAGCCTAGATCAGCCATGCAAATTAGCACATGTCCACAAACTCAGGGTCTCAAAGAAATCAATCTGGACCTGGAGGATTCAGGCAGCATGTTTAGGAAACATAAAATCTGAAGGATATTTAATAACCTTTGCCTCCTTTGTCATCTATTCTCCATATTTGCTTCTTTGGTTGTATGTTAATGAGAACATGAGAGCATGTGCACAGCAGGCAGCTGCTTTGCCCTTTGATTTAGTACACGGTACAATGGAAAACAAGCAGGCAAACAAAGACCAGCAAAACAGCAATACATTATGAGTATGTAGCACGTTTGCAAAGCACTTGTACATACATTGTTAAATTTATTTAGGCCTTTCAACAACCTTGGTGTAGTAGCAGGAGGAGCAGCTTTATGATCCCTTATACAGATCAGGAAACTGAGGCCCATATAGTTTAAAGAACTCACACAAGTTCTCACTGCTTACAAGCAGCAGAGGAAGGAGTGCTGGGGTGCAGCATATTAGAGGGCTCTCTGCTCTGACTTCATCCTGGCTGCATCTCATCCCTTCCCATTGTTTGAGGAGTCCATGAGATCAAGAGAGGGTACCCACTCATCATTCATCAGCCCTCCCTACCTCTAGACCACACTCTATAACCAGCTCTCTAGAATTTTAAGTGCACTTCCAAGACCTGCACAGGGCCATCCTCTTGGTCTGCATCCAGCAAGCCCACGGGGTGACTTCACAGGAGTGGGGAATGGATTTTGGATGTGTAGGCAGAATGTTCACACGTGTGCATGAAATCATTCGTAGTGAGAGACAAAGCCAGGGTGGCAAGAGCAGGGTTGGGGTCTGGAGGCTGTGAGTTAACTCCCCACAAAGGATTCCTCCTCTAAAGTCTGAGAACTCCTCACTACAACCTGGCCTTCCAGGATGTTAACAAAGGTACGTATTTGTCAGAGTAGGAAGGTGGAACCTGTTTTATGCAACCATTTGACATGTAACTTTTAAATATTTAGACATGGTGTGTGGACCTCCATTTAAGCTCTCACCACAGGTTCTGCAAATGTTAGAAGTGGATGGGCTGGAGTAGCATTGGTGTACATGGTAGAGATGAATGAAAGTTTGGAAGAGACTGTGTAATCTAGATTGTCACAACCTTCCATTAGCTCTCTTTAAAGGGCCAAACTATTTATTGGCCTTCATAATTCCATCACTTTTCCCAACAGTTCATTAAAGACTGAAGTACCTATGTCCCCAATAGTTAAGGGTACCAGTGATGGACCTGGTGATAAAATAAACAAGGGTTTCATGTTTTATAAGTATATTAACACAAGCTGTGGGTTAATTACTTTGCCAGGTTCCTAAATAATATTATCCTAAAAATGTTAGGACCCTAGCTAAAAGTGAAACATTTCCTTCAGGCAGTTATTAAATCCTCTTCATCAGCAAGGGCAGGATTAAAACTTAGCCCCAGATTCATGACTAAGTTGATCAGCTATCCATTTTCAGAATTTCTTATAAGGACACAAATCTCATCATGAGGAATCTACCTTTGTGACCTCATCTGAACCTAATTACCTACCAAAGGTCCCATCTCCAAATATCATCACATTGGAGGTTAGGATTTCAACACAAGGAAGTTTGGGGCAGGGGACACAAATATTCAGTCCATATACCAACTGTTAAAAGATTCCTCTGTTCACAATAGGAATACTGTTAGATAGTATTGGTGTACTATAGATATAGATAGAATCAGTTCTGAGAGAAGGCAGCCCAGAGCAGATGAGAAAATGTATTCCTGTGGCTCCCTTCAGAAGTTCACATCTGGTTTCTGTAGAGATTCTCCTGCTAGCCTAAGGGACATCCCAAATCTGACCTCTTCAATGAAGTTCCCTCACCTAACACTGAACTTCTGCAGTACTTTGTATTTCTGTAGGTATAGTGAGTATTATAGTCTTTCTTCATCAGTCACTCATGTTTCTCTTATCTCTCCTAATAGATTATATAGAAGCCTGGAACCCTGAAATTTTCACCTTTAAATCCCCCAAATGCACAATGCACACAGTAGGCATTCAGTGAATATTTAGCAAATACATAGGTGATTCCTACTTTTGTAATTGTTTTACAGTTTTGAGGGGGTATATTTTGTATTTTTGCCACATTTTATGTGTTATGTGACCTCCTTTATGGTAATTCTGTAATTTTCAACCAAACCCTGAAGAATGGCATTAAAAACATACACATGGCTTTTCTTTTACCTTGAGCATGTTCATAGGCTAACAGTATCCTATGGTGAACAGAGGAATCTTTTAACAGTTGGTATATGGACTGAATATTTGTGTCCCCTGCCCCAAACTTCCTTATGTTGAAATCCTAACCTCCAATGTGATGATATTTGGAGATGGGGCCTTTGGTAGGTAATTAGGCTCAGATGAGGTCACAAAGGTAGATTCCTCATGATGAGATTTGTGTCCTTATAAGAAGAAGCCCAAGAGAGCTTGTTCCCCCTCTCCACACACTGAGGAAAAGCCATGTGAAGATACAGTGAGAAGGCAGCCACCTCAAGCCAGGAAGAGAACCCTCACAAGGAACAGACCCTGCTGGAACTAGGTCTGGGACTTCTAGCCTCCAGAATTGTGAGAAAATAAATTTCTGTTGTTTAAGTCACCGATCTATAGTTTTGTTACGGGAGCCCAAGCAGACTAAGACAACTTGGAATGCTTCTGGCAGCAAATAATAAAAAACTCAACTTTTATTAGTTGAGTATGTAATAAAGACATTTACTCTCACACAGTAAGAGAATGTTAGGATGTTGGTAGTTCCAAAGACTCAAGAAGAATATTAGTATCACAAACTCAAAATCCTTTTGTCCTTCTATTCTGCCATCTTCAGTATATTGGTTTTCTGTCCCTGTGCTTGCGACTTTATGGTAATGATTGAGAAAGTATACAGTCAGGAAAGGAAAGGAAAATAGGTGGCACACATAAGCCCAGTCTCTTTTTTAAAAAGGAAACTATTGGGGCTCCTGGGTGGCTCAGTCAGTTAAGTGTCTGCCTTCAGCTCAGGTCATGATCTCAGGGTCCTGGGATCAAGCCCCACATTGGGCTCCCTGCTCAGAGGGGAGCCTGCTTTTCCCTCTCCTCCCCGCTTGTGCTCTCTCTCGCTATCTCTGTCTCTCTCTCAAATATGTAAATAAAATATTTTTAAAAAATAAAATAAAAAGCAAACAGTTTTCCAGTAGACTTGCCCAAAAATATCATTGTCTATGACTTTTTCAGCTACCTTAGCTTCAGTGGCTGGGAAGGTGAGTACCAAAGAAAGGAAAATGGGATTGCCAAATAGGTTTAGGCCAATCATGATCCAACCTCTAAAGATGAGCACATTGCCACCTGAACAAAATCTGGACTTTGTAAGCCAGGAAGAAAAACTGTAAATATTATTGAATGGCCAACAAATAGTGTCTGCCACTTTTCTGTTGTTTCAGTATTATCAACAGATGTCTTACTGTTTTCCCCAAACACACCATATTGAGATTATTCTAAACTGAAAGTTCCCATTTCAGCAGTACTGTACTGTGTAGGTCATATAGTGATTTGATATAACACGTAAACTTGTCATACATAAAACCCACAAACTCAAGAAAAAAAGAAAAGCACCATGGAAATATATAATTAGGTATTTATAGAACATGATAGGTTCTGAAAGTCTTGCCCAGTGGTTCTATACACTGGAATTAACACAGGGAGTTTTCACACAACACTGAGGCTCCAAACCAGACCAGCTAAGTCAGAATTGCTATGAGGTAAAGCTTCCAGTGCGATTCTAATGTGCAGCCAATTTTGGGAATACTGCAAAAAAGATGTATAGGAAGCAAAGATACAGATCATCTCTATTTTTTGCCTCTCTGGAAACCTGTTCCTAGTCCATGAGACATTTTGTCATAGTTTCTCAATATCCATATTTATTTATTCATTAAGATATTACTTATGTATGTATGATATGCACATAACTCTGGGTACAAGGCTGTGGATATTATTTAAAACTTTTAAACAACCTGCACTTCAAGAATTTTCTATTCTATTGGGATAAATCAGTGAACGATTTCATTTAAACAAGATCATATTTGTTAAGTACCAAAAAGAGAGGTACAGATATTATGGACTTTAGGAGGTCAGGTGAGGGACAAATAAATGAGAACAGCAATGATCAGCAAAGGCCTTATACAGGTATAAGGGAAATTTGGATACACAATGGTAAAGGAGAGGCCGTATTTGTTAAGGATCACAAAATGCTAACTCTGACATGTTTGGAATCTGGATAAATCATTTGATTCTCTTAGGGGGTGGAACATAACACTAGAAGCATTGAAGACACTGGTGTTTTGACAGGATGGATGTCACAGATGAAGAAGATAGAGTGGTTAAAGCAGGTCCTAAAATCCTAAGTTTGCAGAAAAAAATTCAGGAATCAGCTGGGACTGGAGAATGATAACTTGGAAATTTCTACTAGGTAGTTGGAAATAAACGAGTATGCTTGGAACACAAGTATGTTTGGGGTATAGACGTGATTGTGATAACTGTGAAGGTGGGCATGGAAGCAGAAAACTAGAAGCCAGACACTCAAAAATGTCAAGAAACTCAAACAGAACCCCTCCAGGATCTCTCCCTTCTTGGAGTCAACACTGTGCCTTGAATATACCATCGTTTTAGTATTTGACACAACTGTAGTACAATTATTCATCAGTCAGGAAATATTTAACAGTCATTTACTATGTGCCACGTTCAGGTGATATAGCAGCAAATGATGCAAGCAGGAGCTACATTTTAGGAGAGAATATAAGAAAATATGCAGGTAAACAAGACAATTTCAGGAATGGTTAAGTTCAATGAAGAAAATAAGATGGGATAATGTGAAAGAGACTATGGTTGGGTGGATCTATTAACCAGAGCAGTCAGGACCTGAAGGATGAGAAGGAAACAGCCATGCAAAGATCTGGGTAATGAGCATTCCCAGAAGGACCAGAAGGGTAATGAGCATTCCCAGAAGTACAAAGGCCCTGTGCAGGGAATGAGTCAGCATATTCAAGATATAGAACAAAGGCTGGAGCCTGGAAGCCAAGGGGAGAACAGAATGAAACTCACATATTTATTTATTTCACAAATATTTAAATAAGGGCCTTCTTTATAAATAAATAAATAAATTTATGAATATGGGCTGGGGTGAAACAGAGAACAGACTGAGTTTCTCTACATGGAGATTAAATTAAGTCATATGTGTAGGCAGAGCCTTGAAGCCCCTAGTAAGGAATTTAGGTGGTATTCTGGTTACAATGATGAATTCCTGGAAGGTTTTCATTATAGGAAAGACATTATCCAGTATACATTTTATTAATTTCCCCATGTATCTTTTTTTGGCAGACCATGAGAACCTTCAAAGGGTCAACAATCTTACCTTCAAATTTTCCGGTGTCTGAATAAAGGACCTAACCTTAGTAGGCACTTATTAATTGTTTACTGAGTGAATGAGACTATAATTAATGTCTCCACCTTGAGCCTAAGAAAATTGCTTTAAAAAGAGACACAAAAAGTTCCTCAAAGAATTTAGACATGGAATTATCACATGACCCAGCAATTCCACTCCTAAATGTATATCCAAAAGAATCAAAAACAGGTATTCACACAAATGCATGTATACAAGTGTTCATAGCAGTATTATTCACAAGAGCCAACCAAAAGGTGGAGATAATCCAAATGTCTACCAATGGATGAATGGATAAACAAAATATGATATATGATATATGCATGCAATGGAATATTAATCAGCCACAAAAAAATGGATGAATCTTGAAAAATTATGCTAAGTAAAACAATCCAGACACCAAAGTTTACATAGGTTACATTCAATTTATATGAAATAGCCAGAATTGTTAAGTCCATAGAAACATAAAGATAGAAAATGATTGCCAGGGGCTGAGGGGAAGAGGGAGTGAGGAGTGACTACTTAATGGGCATGAGGTCTGGTGTGAAGGTGATGAGGATATTTTAGAATTAGATGGAGGTGTTGGTTAGACAACACTGTGAATGTGCTACATGCCACTGGATTGTACCTTTTATGATTAACTTTATGTAATGTGAATTTCACCTTGATAAGAGAGACAGACAGAAGTGTCAGTGGCTTTAAATCATGGGAGGAGCAGGTACAAATCCCATATTTAAGAAATTTGGCAGATAAAGGGAAGAAAGAAACAAGAAGGTAGCTAGATGAACTATTGGCTCCCAAGAGGTTTTTGGATTAACAGGAAGGCAAAGAGGAAAAGGGTCAGGCTGAAATGCAGGGGAACTCTCTGGGGTCTTCACCAGTCTAAGACGCTGGAGACTTATACATAACCCTATAGTAAAGAGCTTGGTCACACACTCGGATGAAGAATGTGCAATGAGGATACTTCTAGGAGAAATGCACCTGGACAAAGCATTAAAAATGATCTGGTCCACACTCTCTATTTACTAATGTGGCAGCCATCTCCCCTAATTTAAGTGACTTTACCAAGTTCACAACTGGGTGGTGGAAATCAAGTCTCCAGGCTTACCAGTTGTAACAACCATGTTTATTTTTACTTTATCAATAGTTGAGATTATCCACAAAGGCCATTAACTGTTTCACTTGTAGTTTATCCTTCATTTTGAATTTTTTCATTCAATGAATGTGCATGATAAGTGCTAGGAATTCAGGAGATGGACATGTTTGGCTGATGAGTTCTACTTACCCTAATTATAATGTGTCATTAAATTCCAAGGCCCAGTAGCCTGATAATGTTGCCAAAACGTAGCATGCTGGGGATTTACTTATCTTTCTAGGTCTGAGGTGTGATAGCAAATAATGTTTGATCTGTGTGTGTGCTTATGGGTGTGTCTCTGTGTGAGAGATATTTCTAATGAATTAACTTATTAAATAGGGAATATATTATTAGAATTCAAAAAGTACAAAAGGTACACAATGGAAATCCTCTTTCTCTGTGTCTCCCACCTACTCAGTTCCTTTGCCCAATGGCAATCCATGTTACCAAGTTTTTGTGTGTCCTTTTAAAGATATTTTATGCATATACAAGCAAATACATATTTGCATATACTCCCTTCCCCATTTTTACACAGATAGCACAGCAAACATCCTGTTTTGCATCTTTTATATATATATATATATATAAATATATAATGTTTATAGGTATTTATGGTTTTTCTGGACCTCTCCTGTCATCTATTTCATTTTCCTGCCATGGTTGCAGAGAAGGAATTTCTATGTAGGAGAGTCCTCAGTCATTTTACAGCTTCATGATATCCCATTGTTGGCTAAACCATTATTTATTTAACCAGTCTCCTGCTGATAGACATTTAGGTAATAGCTAATCTTTTACTATTACAAAGTTGTATTGCATTGCCATTTCACATGTGTGGAAGTATATCTGTAGAATAAATTCATAGAATTGGACTTACTAGGTCAAGGGGTATGTGCATATTATTTTAATGGATCTTAGAAAATTGCATCCCATAGAGAGTGTGCCAGTTTTCACTCCCACCAGCAATGTGTAGAAAACCTTGTTTTGCCACATCTTCACGAATACATTGCGTTATCAGTAATTTTGGAGTTTTGACGATGTATTCAGTATAAAATTGTATCTCAGTGAGGATTTAATTTGTATTTCTTACTGTGAGTGAGATTGTTTTTATATGTTTAAAAGACCAACTGACTGAGCCACCCAGGTGCCCTTGACTGGATTTTTTGTTTTTTGGGTGTTGAGTTTGATAAGTTCTTTATAGATTTTGGATACTAGCCCTTTATCTGGTATGTCATTTGCAAATATCTTCTCCCATTCTGTAGGTTGCCTTTTAGTTTTGTTGATTGTTTCATTTGCTGTGCAAAAGCTTTTTATCCTGATGAAGTCCCAATAGCTCATTTTTGCTTTTGTTTCCCTTGCCTCTGGAGACGTGTCTAACAAGAGGTTGCTGCAGCCAAGATCAAAGAGGTTGTTGCCTGTGTTCTCCTCCAGGATTTTGATGGATTCCTGTCTCACATTTAGGTCTTTCATCCATTTTGAGATTACTTTTGTGTATGGTGTAAGGAAATGGTCCAGTTTCATTCTTCTGCGTGTGGCTGTCCCATTTTCCCAACACAATGTGTTGAAGAGACTCTCTTTTTTCCATTGGATATTCTTTCCTGCTTTGTCAAACATTGGTTGACCATAGAGTTAAGGGCCCATTTCTGGGTTCTCTGTTCTATTCCATTGATCTATATGTCTGTTTTTGTGCCAGTACCATACTGTCTTGATGATGACAGCTTTGTAATATAGCTTGAAGTCCATAATTGTGATGCCACCAGCTTTGATTTTCTTTTTCAACATTCCTTTGGCTATTCGGGGTCTTTTCTGGTTCCATACAAATTTTAGGATTGTTTGTCCCAGCTCTGTGAAAAGTGTTGATGATATTTTGATAGATATTGTATTAAATGTGATAACTACTCTTTTAAAGAACAGATGGAAACTGATGGTGAAGAGGAAAAGGAGGCATTTACAGTTTGATACTTCCCATCTATAGTGGCTTGAATGGTGTCCCCCACAAAAGTCATATCCACCCAGAATCCCAGAATGGTCTTGCAGATGTAATTAGTTAAGTTGGGGCCATACTGGATTAATCTGGGCCCTAAATCCAAAGACTGGTATCCTTACTTATAAGAAGAGGAGAGCATACACAGGCTCAGAGGGAAGGTCATGTGAAGACAAAGGCAGGTATTGGAGTGATGATGCTACAAGCCAAGAAATGCCAAGGATTGCCAGGAACCACCAGAGGCTGGAAGAGGCAAGGAAGAGTCCTTCACTAGAGACTTCAGAAAGAGTATGGCCTTGACAACACCTTGATTTTACACTTCTAGCCTCTCAAGTTGTGAGAGAATAGATTTCCGCTATTTTAAGCCACCCAGTTTGTGTTAACCTTTTACAACAGCCCTAGGAAATGGACATACCACCTAATGGAACTTAAAGCACCACCCTAAACAGAAGTTTTTCCTCTGTGTATCCCATCTATCCTTTTTCAAAGTAGACTATAAGTGTAAATATTCTCTTAAGGTGGATCTTTGGGTTTTCAGATTTACCAGATGGTGTTGTGACCTGATACTCACTAGCTATAATGCCTCCAGCAATTTTTTTTATCTGTAAAATGCAAAGAATAATACCTGTTTCCTTCATAAAGTGTTATTTTTATTTTTATTTATTTTATTTTTTTATTTTTTTAAAGATTTCATTTATTTATTTGACAGAGAGACACAGCGAGAGAGGGAACACAAGCAGGGGGAGCGGGAGAGGGAAAAGCAGGCTCTCTGTGGAGCAGGGAGCCCGATGCGGGGCTTGATCCCAAGACCCTGGGACCATGACCTGAGCCGAAGGCAGACGCTTAACGACTGAGCCACCCAGGTGCCCCCATAAAGTATTATTTTTAAAAGATGAGTTAATATGTGCAAAAGTACTATTTATACTACAAAATACTATATAAATGCACATTTGATTATTATTATTGCAACTTTGTAAATAGTAAATCCAAATAGTCACCAGCCCAGACTTTTATTTTTATGAGCCTAATTTCACCCACAACAATATTCCTAATAAGAAAATTATCCTTCTGATTTCCCTATATAAATTATTATCTACCTTGAGAAAATTCCCCAAAGACTTTCTTTCCAAGGTTGACTAATTAATAACTTTTCTTAGTCATTAGGTATCTCATTTCCTCTATCTTAGAAGATCATGGGTGTCAGTGAAGATATGGGACTCATTTATTCCTTCTTGTAAATATTAATAATGTCCATATGCCAGGCACTGTGCTTGCTAATTGAGATTCAGTGTCCAAAACCAAGATAGCAAAGCAGGGTAAGGTGATGGGGGGAGTGGCCTCTGAGGTGGGTAGTCTCTGAGAAGGTGATATTTGAGCCAATACCTAAAGAAAAGGATAAGCCAGCCACGTAAACATCTGGGGACGGAGGCTTCCAGACAAAGAAGAGCACTGAGTGCCCAGCACCCAGGATATTGGAGTGTCTTAGGATCAGAACACTACTAAATCAGTAGTATCTGATTTAATTTGTAAAAGATTGTTTTGGCTGCTGTGAGGGGAACCCAAGTTGTAAAAGTGGAGGCAGGCAGGCCCATTAGGAGGTTTCTGGGGATAATAGGATGGTGGCTTGGACAAAAATGGTCTTGGGGTACTGGTGTAGACACACCTAGACACATCTGAAGGGACATCTATCTCATGGATAGATGAGATATTTGGCTGAGGGAAGAAGAAAAGGGCTCAGATAACCTGACTCTTTTCATCATAAACAGCTCTGATTGAAAGCAGCCCCACTAGTACACCAAATTCTACAAATCACTGTTGTTCAAATATCTCTATCCCACTGGAGTAAATCTGCATTTTCTACTGGAAGAGAGAGACCAGTGTAGTTGAGCTCAGTTGTCTCATTTTGGCTGCTCAGAACACAAATTTCTTTAAAGGTACACAAAAAAAGAAATTGTCTATGAGCCCCTGCTCTTTTTAGGGCCATGAATGGCTTTGTCTCTATCTAAATCCACTAAGGAAGGCTTAAGGGCATTTATCCTACCCCTTATTCTGGTATAGGATAAGAGAATTTGGATTATTACATTTTTCTGTGTCTGTCATCTGAGAAATGGGGATATTAATGCTCACCCTGCAGAGGTTATCTGACAATTAAATGGAATAATACATGGCTTGGCAACTAGCTGAACTTCAGTAAAAACTAACAATGGTAGTGATGGTGATCAGTGTCTCAGGAGATTAGAGGTGGGTGAAATGGACCCAATCCCACCAGCTTGGGATCATCTCATTCAATCTAAATCTTTCCACTGCCGAAAACTCTTATTATGACTCGAACCCGGGTCTATAAAGGAATATCATGAGATCTGTAAAGCAATATTGGTTCTTCCACAGCACCAGCTCAGGCTGACCAGGTAACCTCTTGGTGTCACTATCTTACTTATTCCTAGTTCTTTTGTGAGGTATAGGAATAATTTTTTTGAAAAAGTAGCAAGAAAAAAAAGTTTCCAATAAAATAATGAGCCTTTCTTATTTTGAGCTTTCCTTTGATGCTTGCCACCTCCCTCCCATTATGGTTCTTTGTCCACCATTGAAAAGGCCAGTGTCCTCAATTTGTGCCCAGCTGGAAAGAGACCACTGAGCTGAAGAGTGCAAAGAAGCAAAGAAATCACACTGAGATGATATTTTCCTTTATGAGACACTTCAACAATCATAACAGAGAATGTCTTATGAGCTGACCATCAGTTTTAAACATGAAAAATATTTCCTGGCTTTGGGGCAGTCATTATGCCCCTATATTTTAGATGTCACTAACAAAACAAGAGGGAGGTTTGTCTTATATAAATAACACACTTAATATAAGGAGCAAAAGAAAAAGATAAAAATCACTGCTTCCTAAGTCCTGATATGTACCGAGTCCAGCACATTTGGCAAGAGGGTTGCATTCTTGATCCTGATGTATTACTCCTATGACCCCTCTCCAATTCATTCTATTTTCTTATAATGCCTCTCTATTTTTGTATGATCTTGATACCTTCTTTCATGTTTTTAATCACTTTAAGCACACTTACTCTGCAGTCTCTACCAGATTGCTCTATCATCTGAAATTCTCAGAGCTCTAAATTGACTGTTTTGTCTACTACTCTCACGCATGGTTTCTAGTTCTGTAACATGTGGCTATATCTTCAGCAGAGTTTTCTCTGTGAAAATCTCAGGTGACCGATATGAAGCTGTGGCCCTCCAGAGTATTTTGGGGTTTGCTCCTGCCAAACGCCATGGAGATGTTACTAGCCTGAGACCAAGTTTGATTGTAATTTTTCAGCTTAGAGGTCTCTGAACTTGGTGAATAGTAAAGATAGAACCTCAGACCTGTAAGGCATAGTCACAAATTCTCAGTGGAGACTTTTTCTCACCCATAGGGCAGGAGAAGTCAAGCATCCTTGGAACAACAGATGGTTGTGTTTTTTTCCCCCTAAGCCATCCTTTTAAGGGTCCCGGTTTTATGTGGGGATATCAGTTCCAACTTCCTAACTTGCATGGGCCCTATCCCCACATGAATGTTAAAAGCTAATCCCTGCAGTCACTGAGACTGGGCAGTACTCCTCAAGGCAGATTCATGTTCCATGGCTTACTACTCTCATTTCAGTTCCCTCTTTGTACCTGGCATTTCGGGATTTGTGTCCTTGCAAACTTAGCCATTTATTTAAAAGAACATGTGTTCTACTTTATTTGGAATATCTTAACATTTCTGATGAAAGGAGCATTTCTGTTCTACCATATGGCTGGAAGTGGAAATACCAATTCATTCTTCATACCGCAGCTAGAGAGAACTTTTCATACAACATACAAATACGATTTTGTTATCAGTCTTACTTAAAACACTGGAGTGGCTTCCCACTGATCTGAGGATGGAAACTAAAATCCATAATCTGCAAGGCCCTGAATGAACCTTACCTACTTCCCCATCCTCATGTTGCACCATTTCCCTTCTCATCTCTGTGTTCTACTCACATGAGGGTTCTTTCAGTTCCTAGAATGTACCTCACTCCTTCTTACCATAGCAACTTTGCTAGTTCTGTTCCCTATTTCTGGAATACCCTCATGTCTTCCCAGTTCACTTATGCTTCAGATCTCAACGTAATTGTGCAATGGCAGTCGTCTAGGTAACTTTCCTCTGATATTTGTGTATATTGGTTCAGATACCCTCTCCTTATTATACTTACCACCATTGTGCTTTTACATTTATTTTTGAAATTATTTTTTTTAATACTTCTCTCACCTACTGCACTGCAAGCTCTGTGAAGGCAGGTGCTGTGTCTATTCTTGTTTAACATTTTTATTAGTAAGAGTAACACTAACTGCTACATTGGTGCTAATACAAAAACATCCTCAGTAACTTAACACCATAAAGATTTATTCTTCATATCATAGTCCAGTATGGGTCAGGCAACTCTTTTCCAACTGGATCCCAGAGACCTAGCTTGTACCACCGTCTTCAACATATTGCCTTCTAGATTGCAGTGGAAGAGAAAGAGAACAAAGAATACAGTGGAAGATTTTTATGAGCCAGGCCAGGCCATGACTCACTTCCACCCACATTCTCTTGGCCAGAACTCAGTCACGACGGCCTATAAATTGCCCAGGAAGATGAAGAGAATATGGTTATCAGCAAGCACTCAAGTCTCTGCCACCCCATTGTATTTTTAGCAAAGAGCAGCCCCATACAATAGGAAGTTCTCAACAAGCACAGATTGAATAAATCAGCAAATGGACAGATGGACAGATGGAGAATGGATGGATAGTTTTGTTGTCAATGGGTAGCTCATTGATTCAGCTATTCTTTAAGTTCTTTGAGTATAGAGACCATATCTGTACTGCCCATCATGGGAGAAAAGTTTGGGGCACATAGTAGAAGCTCACACAAGAATAAATGATCACCACTACTTGGAAGATTTCAGGGAGGTAAACTGCTAGTAGATCATCAAAGGAGGGTATAGAATGAAATTGGAAAAGCAATTTAAGAAGTGAATTTGTGAAGGCATGGGATGGATGAGGGAAAAAAGTGGAAGAAATGATGAAGAAACATTAGTATGTGTATAGTTAAGAGTAACAAGGAAAGGAATCAATGGAGAATGGAGAAACTAGCAGGGATAATGCCTCCCCTAGCTAGTGTAGCAAAACACTGTTTCTGCCAAATCCCAGACTCCATCGTTTTCTCTTTTGATGTATTACAGATTTACACCTAGGAATAAGGATGCCTTTTTGGTGAGATAGCACCTTTTCCCTTCCCATTTTGACCCTTAGTGTTCAAAATGCATAAAATGTGCCCAGGAAGTATGTATTTGGCCTGGCCAGAAGTTAGTACTACAGAAAGCATTTTGCCCCTGACCATGCAGAATGGTAAGCCACACTAGTTCCAGCCCCAGCTGTCAGGCCAGGATTTTTCCCTAGCCCTTCTCCAATCAATACATAGAGCTCCTGGTGCCATCGGGAGGGAGCTGTATTTAAAAAAATGAATGAAGTAAAACAGCCAAAATCTTTCCGTTCTTTACGCTCTTCTCTGCAGCTTTCTGCTCCTGGAGAGGGACCATCATGAGAGCTGCAGATGAGCAGCATGAGGGTGCCACCCTCCCCTGCCCCGAGAAAGGGTCAGGGTTACAGAAGTAGCCAGCCCTCCATTACTGGCTTCTGAAATGCACTGTTGGAGTTAGTGACAGGGGAGCTGCTCTACCTCTGGGGCTACAGCAGTGCAGTGAGCTTTAGTGGATCAATACTTTAGTCTTGTCATGCTAATTGCTCATTGGTTGACATTCATGATCCTTCCTTGCTCCCTCCCTATGTAAACTCTTTACAGCTGGAACAGCGAGATGCAAAAATCCTGAACCTTCAAAGCCAGCTCCTGCAGAAGAGAGAGGGCCTGGCAGCTGAGGTATGGTGCTCCCTCATTTTTTGCCCCCCTTTAAAAAGCTTCATGTGTGTCTGCATGTGGTCGTGTGATAGGGAGCCGCACGAAGAAATGCCTGCGGTAACTCTCTGCAACACATAAATGGTATTACCTTTTCAGAACAAAACAATCTCTCCTTCCTTTCCATTCCTCCCCTCCCCCCTAAAAAAACCCAGAAAACAGAAAAATACCTGCCCCTTTCTATGAATTTGGTTGCAACCATTCTTCTGCTTTGGTGTATGTGTCACCCTCCACCAGCTCACAATGAACGTGTACCTGCACAGTCCTTTTTGCTCCCAGACTAGGGCATGTCAGACTGAGCTGCCATGTGTGTGCGCTTGTGCATGTGTGTGTGTTTGTATGTGTGATCACGCCTACCATATTGGCTTCCTGTCCCTGGGATATCAGCTTTTCGAGCTAGCTGACCCTGTCCCCACAACCACTGTTGCCACTGAGACCACCCCAACTCCTACCCTGTGAGCTTCAGGCCTGTGCTATGCAGGGTTTTGTTAAGCCGTTTAGTATTAATTGATTTTTTTTCCATTTTTTTTCTTTCTTTCCCTGGGCGGGTCAATAGCTGGATGCTTCAGGAGCAGAGGATCTATCAACTGCAGACCAAGCATAGGGAGACGCAGGCAGACCTGGAACAGAAACCCAGCCAGCTCCAGCCGCTCCGACGGTACTTGGTGGCCAGAGAGTCGGCAGCAGGAAGCATGAGGCAGGAAATTACCCAATCCTTGAGGTCTGGTAAGTTTTCTCACTTTTGGGAAGTGAGGCAAATGATAACCAAGTCTTTCTTTCCTTACTCAAAAGAGTCTGCAGCATTTTTGCTGATTTCAGTTAATGAGCTAAAGATCAAAATTGGGACGCCCCCAGCAGACCTGGGAGGATGGAGGGGTTGTGAGGGAGCTTGCGGGATAGGTGAGGGCTAACCAAACTCCGGTCCTAAGGTGAGCCACTGCAGCCAAGCAGATGTCCTGGGTATTGATCCCTGCCTCCTGATATTGATTTCCTCTTGGGGCCAAGAATGGAGTGGACCTACAGAGGACAAGAGGAGAACCGACACCCTCCCAGAGGGCCAGGCAGCCCTAATTGGTGATAACAGTGTTAAGTGGTCAGCCTGGAGATGATGTTTGCTCAGATCTATTGATCTGTACTCCCCTGGGATATAAATCCTTCTGAATTTGCTTCCATGATATAAATATTTATAATTAAAATAGCCTAGGAGTCTCTTCCAGGCACAGGGAGAGTGGCCCATCCCAGGGTAGGTGTGATATCAGTCTCTGCCATCTCCGTACTTTGTACGCTCTTCCCACTCTCGCATCTGTTTATTCATCTCTGCTTTCTCTTCTGAACCCTATTTTGCTCACCCTCTGAGTGACAGGCACAATGTCTCAGACTATCAGAAGCTAGGAAAAATCTATTCTTTCTGAATGCAGCCTCCAGCTGAGGAGGGAGTGCTGCTCCCCCCAGCCAACGCTAGACAGTTTCATGTGCATTCAGGAGCCTGGACTCAGAAAGGAATGGGCTGTTTGTGGGGGAGTAAGGAGAAGACTTCTTTAGTTGTTGCTTTGTTCTTGCTTTCATTGGGGCATCAGATTGGATCCAGTAACAAACAGCTTTTTAACACAAATGTGTTAACCAATGCCAAGATCCTGTGTTGGCTCACTTGCAGTTAAATCTAGAAGAAAAATTTGAAGGCCCTCACACTCCTGTTTCTCAGGACCTCATAAATCTAAGCTCACATGAATTGACCAGAGCATCCCTTACCCAAGAGAATGGGGGGGGGGGGGAAGGCTGCTGAGGACTTATGTGGAGGCAGAGCCCTTGAAACCAGCTGGGAACACCAAGACCATTGACCAAAGCTTTGTCCACTGCAAGGACAACCTTATAAAGGATTGAAACCATTTGACTTTAATTTTTTAAAATTTGAGTAGTACAGAGAATGGTTTTCGAAGTCATTTACTGTGCTTCCTAAACCTACCATTGGCTTTAGTGTCCAGGATACAAATCTGTTCACCCTGAACCCATCGTTTGTTTGATATCCAGGATAGAATCTTTTCAGTTCTGGAACTTCTGACTTTCTCTCAGGTGTCTGCCTTGCTTCAGTGCTTATATCTTGAACTGTGTATCTTTGTGTGTCTGCCCTCAGTGGGTTTCATTAATTTGTAATTGATGCCTACAAAACTATTTAAGGACTTCAGGATCTTATTCTTGTTGAGAAGGTGTGTTGGTGGGTGTATGCACTGTGTAGGATGTGAGGAGAATTCACTGGGTTTTACTTCTCCTCATTTCAGAATATTTAGTCACTCTAGTCCATTTGTGTGAGTCAGTAAGTGTATGTCTGTGTATCTCTGTGCAGGTGTCTGTACTTGGGAAGCAATGAATGTAAGCAGGTTAGAGTGGTGCCCCACGTTTCTCTTGCATTTGCATTAACTGTGTCTTTCCCAGAGGCATATTAAGCTTTGCTCTTTTTTTTTTTTTCTTTTTGTTCAGAGATGGTAGTTTCAGAACTCAAATCTAGCTCATTTGTCTCTTTTAGCAAATGATTGAGGGTTAAGGACTATGCCAGTTGGCAGGCAAGGGTCCGTATTTTGGACTCCATTTGGCTTAGATAATTTACACAGAATAAAAGTCTAACAGGTATAATCACAACAGGCTTGACTTGAGAAGGTTTCTAAGCATACTTGAGGTTGAAAAATACTTCAAGCTAAAAATGGAAGAATGTTCTGGTTAGTAACTTGTATGCCTCTGTGGTAATGGAGAGAATTGGAATGCAATTCTCTTTGTTTGATTTATATGGTGACACTCAGAATGTGAAAGGTGTATCTTACTGTAGAAATAAACTTTCCACCTTGACCTAAAGAATAGAAGACTCAGGTCAGTACTTAAATCCTTCTCTGCTAGGTTATAACGAAAAGCATAATTAATAACTAGATTTTTTTTAGGAAGAAAAATCCTAAGATTCGTGTCTTTCTCCCATTGTTTGCAATATTTGTCAACATGTGCTTACATGATTCCTGTGAAGAACAAGCTTATTTGGAGAAAGTGATCTAAATTTTAGAACTGAATGCACTCCACTAATTAAATGTGTTTCTGTGTGATCTTAGTGCCACTAAATCTAAATAGCACATACATAAATTCATTGCTGTCTTGTGCTACTGTTCCTACAGGTCATATTTGAAAGCTTGTTACCAGCCATAGGGAAATAATTATTATGATGGAATAACCCAGTGGCTTAGGAAAGCAAGCTTCAGTGTCTTCAGTCTTATAAGAATTTAACTCCTATGTTATAGATATATGTTATGTGCTACATATGCCTTTTATATTTATACATATATATGTTTTTCAATCCCATTTGTCTAAAAGGTTCTATATTCAATATATTTTTAATGCAAGGATAGAAACATTTCACTGTTATTTCTATATTCATAACATAAAATATAATGATACTGATATTTCACTATTATTTCTATAGAAAAATATATGTATTATGTTTCAAGCCTTTCTGAGCATCTTGACATACTCATTTGACCCTTAGAGCAAACTTATAAGTTAGAGCAAAGTCATTACCTCCATTTTACCAATAATAAACATGAACAAGGTGACACAGATATGAGTATCAGACTTGGGCTAATGACCTGGGGGTATGGACCCCAGGTCAAGTGCTCTTCCTTAAGTTACCAGCTGCCTCCATTAATATTTGATAAAATTTTAGCATATTCTGTACCAGCACCTATCACAACCATTGAAATGCATATAAGGCAAACGTTGGTTGAAAATAAATGATTGTTAGCATTCTGCTCATGCAAGAAAAGGTAGTAAATAAGTATTTCAGGCATCTTTCTTTGGCCTTTATCACACCACTACTGGCTACAGAGTCTGTCGCCATGATAGACCTTTCTTGTTAGACTCAGAAATTCTGTGAGTTATTAATATACCTAATCAATAGTTTTGCTCCCCAGGAACATGTCCCTATGAAAACACAGTGAGTATATATTACTCAGTTCACAGAACTGACATGCACATATTTAGTCTTCATACCACCAACATTTGCTTTTAAAGAAACATTATGTATCGTTTGAAATATCAAGACAAAACACTTAAAATCAACCATAAACGTTTTCCTCTTCCTGAAATAACCACTGTCCCTTTCCCCAACCTTCTTACTTATTCAGGGATTCTTAATCTTTTCTGTGTCATGGACCCTATTTCCAGACTGCCATAGCCCTGAAGCCTATGGACCTCTTCTCAGAATAATACTTTTAAACATATGAAATAAAATGTATAGAATTAGAAAGGAAACCAATTTATATTGAGATTGAGTTTTCAAAAGATTAAAATCATTTAAACATTAAAATCAATTTCTAATATGATAATATGTATACTTTTTATTAAAATATTGGTATGGTCCACTGGTAGATCTATTACTGTAATCTTGGGGTGAATAAGATCCAGTGGAGGATCTACTGCTATAATTTTAAGGTAGTGATGAACATTAGGGATATTTTGAAATTACCTACAATATGTGATACGGATGTGATATGAAAATGGCTGTGAATTTTGTTGATGACATTGTGACTGGTACCAGTTTGTTTCCTACAGTTATAATTGAAGGAAATGCTAAATGTGGTTCAATATTAGTGAAAATAAAGGTGTGATTTTTTTTTTTTTTGGTCCCATCCAAGTTTATAGACCCACTGAACTCTATCCATGGATTTATTAGGAATCAGTGGATGCCAGGTTAAGAACCCCTGCTTTAGCTACTTCCTACTCATTTTTCAAAATACAGCTGAAGCATCATCTCTTCTAAACAATATCACCCACCTTCCCCCAGGAGGAATAAACTGCCACTTTTCTGTGCCTTAAGTGCACCCACAACCTCTATAACTAACACTTAGCACACCACAGGATTCGCATCAATTTACCTGCCTGTCCTTCCTAAAGAGTGCACATTCCTGAGGGCATGGCCCATGGCTTATTTCCACCACCTACCACGATGTGTGGCACATAGCAGGGGTGCAGTAGATATTAAAAAGGAAGAGGAAGGAAAATTCAAAGACAAGGAGCCATATATTACAGAAAATTAAAATTAATAGAAAATTAAAGTCAGTAGGTTGAATGTTTGCTTGAGTCAGATTTTCTGTCAGTGGCACCTTCATATCCCAGGCAGTAAAGATGGCCAAAGGGACCCTGTTCTACTTCCCTTTTAGTGCAACTCTCAATTTATAGCTTCTTAAAAAATAATAATCCTATATTAAGGATATAATAATGATAATATCCTAGTTTCAGACCGAGTTTTTAGGTTTTTGTTAGTACAGACAAGGGAAAGTCAGGATGGGCATGGAGATAGACGGCTTTTTTCACATCCTGAGATTTTCAGGCTTTCTCAAATTTAAAAAGCCAGGGAAAATATTTTTTATTTTAAGGCACGGATATAAATGTGTAAATTCCCCCTAAAACTCTATGTATTTGAAAATGATTATGAAAATTTCCTTGAAAACTAGAGCATTAGTAATAAAAGCCTCTTAAGTCCTCAGTACAAATGCTTTGTGTAGAATAAGCACAGATGCTTATACATAGTAAGGTACACTTTCAGACATGCACTCAACTTCTTAATATTAATGTCACATAAAAATCAGAATTTATTCATGCATATTGACATGATTTTGTATGCACCTCTTGCTTCCCAGTAATAAACACTTGCTATTTCTACCCAAATGAATGGGTATTCACATATTGCTGTGAGGCTGCATATTTCTTGGGTCCAAGTTGATTTTTATCTACAATGGACTTGTTTATTACAGGAGGAAGAGGATAGAGATCAAAATGAAGATAAAATTGGAAGACAATTTATAGCCATTTTTATTGTCTAGTCTTCCATTCAATGTTCTTGTGCATGAGCACATGTTGCACCTGAGTCATTGGTTAACAGTTCAATGGCTTTCAGTACACCTCTATAGAATATCTTATTGAAGTATACTAGTCAACCACAAATTTAGATTACAAAATTGAATCTGATTTAATATAAAGTACTAAGATCTTGTCTTGGGTAAAGCTCATTTCACCCCATCATTTAATAAGACACTGATCCATGTGCACTACACGTATCCTACAAGTGATATCTTGTCAGGGTCAGTGGTGAGTGTCTATGGAGTAGACGCCTAAATATCCTGTGGACCTGACCCTTGTTTCAGTATTCACTTACCTTCACCCACTGAAGCAGAAAGTTGAAAAAGCAGTATTGAGTCCTCCGTTCCTAAACAGAGTGTTGGTGGAGCAAAGAAGAAAGATTGGACAGTGACTATGGTGATAGATAGAGAGAAGTAGCTCGCATTGGAACTGTGGGTCAAAGAATTGATCTCAAAGCATCAATCCATATTTGAGCTTCCTCACCTTTTGAAAGGAAGTCCCCACATAGCCACATAACTGATATTCTTGTCACTAGGTTTCTAAAGGTCCATTGCTTGTTGCATGCTTTTTTACCTGTTACATACCTACTTCTCCCTAATTTTATCATTCTTCTCTCTTGTTATTATTATTCCCATTCCTGCTCTCCGAACTCTTTTGAAACATCTTATATTCTTACTTCACTGTTGCTCCAAATTTACTGATTTGGCATATAACCCTTAAGTTCTTCAAAAGAAAATTTCCATAAATCTAAAAGGTGAGGAATATTTTTAGCAGGCAGGCAAATTAATCTAGATACACATAAGAAAACATAGGACAAGACTTACTTTGCAAATAAATATAGGCATTCGTAGTTGATATGATTATGTTAGAGTTACAGCAAGAATTTGATATTTATAATCACCCTTAGTTTATGCAGCACAGTAGACATCTTTCCAGGCAGAAATGAAAATATGGTTCTGAAAACACAACTCAAACAATTCAAACAAGTCAAGCAAGCAGAACAGGAAAGACAACTTAAATACTATACTATATAACAAAACTTACATTAAAAAAAGGACCTGGGCAAATAGATTGTTAACAGAATCATAGCTTGAGATAAAGAGATTGCATAAAGCAATTTGCTTAGGAATGTAACAATCAATAGAGATTACCGGCACCACCGGTAATAATCCTCACTTTAAAGATTTGAATATTATAAATATTTTCAAAATAGAAAAAAGGTGTTCTTAGTAATGATCAACTATTAAAATGTAACCTCTGTGCCTAATAATATAATGACTCGAATGCAAAGAGAGAAGAACTGAAAGGATGTAGGGGATAATGGAACCAAGAGCAGGAGGCAGCTTTAGGGATGGATAAAGGACAAATCATTCCAGACAAATGTGATCACTCTTTTAAATCGCATTACGAGATTAATGGATGAAGGGAATGCACTAGAGGTAATATATATGGATTTTACTAAAGCATTTGATACACTGCTCCATGAATTTCCACTTGCAAAATTAATTCAAATTGGGTAGAATATGTGCATGGTCACATAGATTGAAAATTGGCTGAAGGACCATAAACAAGGAGTAATGACAAATGGTGGTCCCTCACATTTAGGTGGGAGACAGTGTCCAGTGCATCTCTGAGGACTGATGCCCATTTTGGTATAATATAACCACTTCACTAATGATCTCGAGAAGGGGAAGGAAATTATAGAATTCACAGATTTTGACATAGGAAGATTCATAAACCAAGACAAAATTAGAGCACAGAAAAAAAAATAAAAGTAAAGTTAAACAGAGGTGATACTTAACCTCTTTTTATGACTAAAAGAACAAAGGATTGCTAAGAAAATAGTTATATACAATTTTCATTTTCATTATTAAAATGCTAACTGGGGAAAATGTACTTCTTGTCATTAAATAGGGTAGTCCTTTATTCAGTGAGATTCTGAAATCTATTCTCCTGTGTTCTCCAAATTTTAATTCATCTAAAGAATTCTTAGAAATGGTGAAGGGGTGGGGTGCCCCGGTGGTGCCGGTAAGTTCCGGCATTTGTTTTCGGCTCATGTCATTATTTCAGGGTTGTGAGATCAAGCCCCACGGCGGGCTCTGTGCTCAATGCCAGGTCGGTTTGAGATTCTCTGCCTCTGCCCCTCCCCCCACTCACACACAGGCATGCACACGCACTCTCTCTCTCCCTCTCTCAAATAAATAAAATCTTAAGAGAAAAAAAACCAGAAATGATGAAGGGGCAAAAGAGGTAGATTTATAAAGAAAGAACTTAATTATGTCGACTTATGTGCCTAAATATTGGGGCATTAGTAATTTTCCCAAATATGTGATAAGTACAGAGCAAATAATCACCTTGAAAAAAACTTCAACCTATTAAAAGATTCCTTCTGACACAAATGTTCCCAAGTACCTCTTTGATAACTGTCAGGACAATCTTACTGTTGTTTCTGATGCTGTTGTTGGAATTAAAACCATACAAAATATCATCATTTAGTAGCATAATGAACTCTTAAAAAGTGAACTGGATAAAATTTGATTTTCCTTTTACAGAGAGCAGGGTCTTAATTATAATTAAAGCCTGTTTACATTCACCATTTCATCAAATCCTCTTGGCCACCCTAGGTGGGAGGTATTATCATCTCCAATTTACTGATGTGGAAACTGAGGCCCAGAGAGGAGAAATGACTTGTCTAAGGCTATGCCATTAACAAACAAGAGTTATTACCAAAGCCCCAAGTTTAGGGACAACTAATCTTGCAGTCTTTCTACCAAAAAGCAGTTTCCCATGTTTATGCCATGAAAGAGACTATCTCAGAGGCCATATACCAGGGTCTGACCTTGACTTTGACTGTTCATCCTGTGATGAATCAGATAATGTGATGAAAATGACCTAGCATAGAATCTGGGACATGAAAGGCACTTGATAATGTTTAGCTCCTTTTCTTTGCTTTTCACCCTATTTACAGTTTCTTCATTCAGCAAGCAGTTATCAAACACCTAGTGAGGGTGTGCACTGTCTAGCTGTGCACATCTTAGTCCTTCTTCTTAGTCACCTTAATTCTTCCTCTGAAGCTCAGATCTCCCAAGTGAGACCAAAAGCTCCATGAGAGAAGACCCTATGTCTGTCCATTCACTGCAGTGTCCCCAACATCTGGCACATAATCAGGTAAACTTCCTGAGCTAGAGAGAAAACATGTTGCCTCACCGCTCCAAAGTTCGCCTGAGCTTTGACCAGGCTCATGTGCCTGCTTAGCTTCTTCACGTAGCATGAAGTAAAATGGTCCATGACCCCAGCACACACTAAAAGAAAAGTCCTGGATAAGAGAATGAGGAAGCTAGACTATGAATGCACTTGTCAAGTTGTTTTTATTTCTCTTCTACCATATCACCTCTGTGGCCTTTATAGCCAAGTCTGACAAGTTAACCACCATGCTAAAGCAGTTGGCTACTGGAACACCTTATGCTGAAGGGTGGGAGACAGGCATTCTGCTTCTGTACCCATTGTTCAGCCTCTCCACAGAAAGCTCCATTGAGGAGTAACAAGAGCCCACTGCTTTGCAGCTTCTGGACAATCTGCTTTCCTGCAAATTTGGAAGGAGAATAGAGTATTATAGGAAGGTTGGCACTTATTTGGTGAATAGGCCAATTGTAAGGTCATGTCAAGGGGCATGTAGCTTAGGTAGTAATGTACAACATGGAGGTCCCCATGCATAAGCCTGTGGCCAGGGTAAGGACCTAACCAGGGCCACCCTGTCCGGCTGTGTACATGACTGTCACATCCCCACATACACTCAATTACTGCCCTTAACCCAACCCTGCCTGGAAATGTATTACATCACAGGTATTTCCACATACAATTGAATTAGTTATATTATATTCAAAAAGAATACCTTTGTCATTCCCAACCCTCTTCTTCCACATTAGGCTTATTGCAGTTGGGTGAGTGCACCTGAAGTCTTCAGTGAGGTGTCAGGTATAATTTAGCACTGGGAAATGAATTATGGGATTGCCCTTTAGGAAAAGGCTGGGAGCTCAGCCCTGCCTGTCAAATAAGTCCCTGCCTTATAGCGAACTCTGCAGGTGAATGAATCAGTATTTGGCATATCAGCATTTCATAGAACCTCCATGCTAATGTCTTTTTGAAATGAAACCGAGAAAGCTGTTAACCTCAGTTAGCCGAGTGTCCCCTCTGTGACCGGGATAAATCATCAATGTAGAGGCTGAGAACTCTGTTCTTACTGCTTTGGGGAATGAGAACCAGGGCTGTGGAGAGACCAATGAGAGCGGCCTCCGGATCTCAGAAAACTAAGTAAGGATTTTTATCTCCCTTAAAAAGAGAAATAAATATTACTTCTCCTTGCCTCCTGATTTAGCTATTCCAAAGAATTTTTGAGTAATTTGATTCAATTAGATAGCATATCCTTACTTATCCTTTTTTCCAAGACTTTGATCTCTTCTTCAGTGAAGTCCCGCCAAAATATTTATATTTCATTACAGTATATATGCATATCTACATATATAAATATGTATGAAAAATAGAACACAAAAATATATAATTTTATAATAACATATATATTATTATATAATATGTATATTAAGTATATATATTAACTCTTGGAATCTCTCACAACTGAAAACTTGGTCTTAACTGCCAGACAGCTATGGTCAGCTGACTATTCCCTTCTATTCTTACTATTCTATACTATTTCTTGAATATTTTCCTAGAGTTCAGATTTAAACATCCATACACAACCCTCACATCAATCCTGTGAAGCCATTAGTTCTGCTTTTACATTTGAAGAAACTGGGGTAGAGAGAAGTTGAGGGAGTTGTAAACCTTAGGATCAAACCCAGAACTTCTGCTGTCTGCTCCTCAGTTATTAACTGCTTTGCAACCAACAGTGCCAGAATTCTCTTTAACAAGCCAGTGCGAACAAAAGGTTCATGACCTAGGCTTGTAGGCCCCTTTTTGCCCTGAAGGCTCTTGACTGCTTCCTCCTCCAGCTGTCCCAAAGGGAAGGCTATTTGATTACTACATGCATCTTCAGCCCTTGGTATTTACAATCAACTGTACAATTGCTTTTATTAGTTCCAGTGTGCAAGTTATTCTCCTTTTCACTTTGCCTGCCTGAGTTATATATGAACTAGAAGAGGGCAAGATGCCTGAAGTTCAATAAGCCTCATGATGTTGAGTGTTCAAGAGGAGCATGGAGCAAGATGCTAGAAGGTTTCTTAATCAGCAAGAAAACAACATAGGTTAAGTGGACTGCAAGATTTTTAGAATACTGACAAATTCAAGATAAAATACACTCTCTAAAATTTCTTACACCCTAGGAAAAAAATTAAAAACATAAATTGTAAACATGGCAATAGAATGCCCACAGCATTTAATGTTATGGTTGGAAAAGAAACTTTCTTGCTTGCTCCTACCAGTCTTTGGTGGGAAGTGAAGGGATCAGAGTGGGAAGGAAACTAGCTTGTATTGACGGCATTCAATAATTGATGGGATATGAGATACAAAAGTTTGAGGACTGCCATAAGATACAACTGTGTCATTTTACTGCCAGAAGTTCATTAAAAAAAAAAAAAAAAACCAGAAGTAAAACCAACAAATCACTTAAGTAGTAATTAGTAAAAGTTTATTGCGTACACATAAAAAAGACAGTTTGTAAACCAGGAGCCCTCAAACCAAACATGGAATGAGGCTCAGAGATATATGGTTATGGAGCAACTTGTATAGTAGGAAGGCAGTGAGTGTTTATTCTTTACAGTGATTGGTTACAATATATTAGAATTTTGTTAAATGAAAGGGAATTGGTTAGTGATTACCTCATATCAATTTGGGGGAACTTTTTAAGTTTCACTTATGATTTTCAGAGGCAGTGTTACATTGCCAGATTAATTATATAAGTATTAGTTGAGTGGCCAAGGGAAGAATACCAGACCTTTTCATAAAGCCATTTTCCTGAATTAGTCAATCTAGGCATGTATAGCCTCTGGTTCTAATATTAATTGGGTGTCTTCTGAGCATTTAAATGGCTAAGTAACCTGGATGCCTGGGTGGCTCAGTCAGAGTCTGACACTTGACTTTGGCTCAGGTAATGATCTCAGGGTGTGAGATCCAGCCCCGCCCCAGCTCCACACTGGGCATGGAGCCTGCTTGGGATTATCTCTCTTCCTCTACCCCTCCCATCCCCCCCACCACCACTTGTGTGTGCTCTCTCTCTCTTAAAAAATGGCTAAGTAGGGGCGCCTGGGTGGCTCAGTCGTTAAGCGTCTGCCTTTGGCTCAGGTCAGGATCCCAGGATCCTGGGATCCAGCCCCGCATCGGGCTCCCTGCTCAGCGGGAAGCCTGCTTCTCCCTCTCACACTCCCCCTGCTTGTGTTCCCTCTCTTGCTGTCTCTCTCTCTGTCAAATAAATAAATAAAATCTTAAAAAAAATGGCTAAGTAACCAAAAATCATTTTGACTAGTAAAATAAGTTATTTGTTGGATGGTGGACCTTAGTGAGTGTTCAGTGTAGGTGAGGAAAATTCCCAGCATAAAGAGATCCATAAGTTTAAACATTTTGAGTTAGTTTGCAAGACACTAATCACATAACAATTGTTATAAAATAAAGTCTTGAAAATAAATGAGGAACTCTGCATATCTGGTTGCATGATCTTGGGCAGAAGTTGTCTATATTGTGCTATCATCTGCTTCAGGAGAAGACTTTTTCCTGGAAATCTTTAATTTTAAGTCAGCTGCAGGTTGACAAGTCCAAGAGTCTGGGGGAGCTCTCTTTAAATGAGAGACGTGGATCCAAGGTTCAATAACCTGTAATTTAGCTGCTGTGTAAGAAGTGAAAAGAACCTATTACATCCCTTTCCATCAAGATTCAAGTGCCATTTTTCACTGATGTCCCTCCCAGAATACCCAGTCTTCAGGTTCCAATATATGGGGTATATCAAGCTATTGAAAATAAGCTTTTGAATATTGTATTAGTGTTTTACAGCATTTGGTCATATCAGAATTTATAAGGGCAAAATATGTATGGGGTTCTATCTTTAAGGACATAGGTTACCCAGTGATGATTTCATAAGGTGTCAATTTATGGTTCCCTAAATGTGTTAACCTTAAAATCATAAAAGCGAAGGCTAACACTGTAGGCCATGGTAATCTTGTGGTTTCAGTCAGTTTTGCCAGCTTCCATTCAGAATACCATTGGTATGTTCACCTTTCCCTGAAGACTGAGGATGATAGGAACAATGATAGTGCCACAATGTTTGAATAACCTGGTTTAATTGTTTTATAACCTGTTTAGTAAAGTTAGTCCCTTGATCACTTGAAATTTCGTTTGGAACTCATAGTAGGAAAACATTTTCTAATAATTTCTTTGCCACAGTAGCTACATCAGCTTTCCAACAGGGAAAAGCTTCTACCCATCTAGAAAACAGACATACCATTACAAATACATATTGATAACCCCTAGAAAGAGGCAATTGAATGAAGTCCAACTGTAAATGTTCCAATGGTCTGGATGGTAGGGGAACAACCCCTGGAGCTACTTTACTAATTTTACCTGGGTTATGTGATTGACAGGTTAAACATTGACTATAAATCTGTCGTGACAATTTAGGACAATCACTCCACCAACATTTTTTTATAATTTGGGGCGTTTTGTCAATTCCATGATGGGTAGTCATGTGAAGTGCTCACAGAGTGACAATTTGAGAAATTCAGGAAGGATCAGAAGACCATTTGGACCTTCTCAGAGTCTATTGTTGTTCTTATTGTTGTTAAATTTACATCCTTGGTGCCATTTTTGTTTTTCAGTGTTTGACACAATTTTTGTATGTTACACAAGTTGTCATGAGTAACCAGATTTGGATCTATCTTACAAAATTCATTTGAAGTACAGAGTTTGGGTACATTAGGAATTTCTTGAGTAGCAGCCTTAGCATGAGCATCAGCCATAGCATTTCCTTGATATTCAGAGTCTGATCGGCAGGTATGAGCCTCAATTTTGCTAATAGCTATTTGTGAAAATAATAACAGCATAGAGAAGGTCAGCAACCCGAGGTCCATTTTTTATGGGCATACCATTTGATATTAAAAATCTTGTTTCTAGAGCATACCAAATGCAAAGACCACTCCAAAAACATACCTGCTATCTGTGTAAATATTTGCAGTTTTTCCTTTTGCTAGTTCACATCTTCAGTGAGGGCAAATAATTCTGCTGGCTAGCTGAGTTAAACTGAGAAAGGACTCTTCTTTCTAATAATTCATATTGTGTAGTTACAACATACGCAGCTTGATATTTCCCTTCAGAATTTTCGACATAAGAACCATTAACATAGAGTACTAAATCCAGATTGGCTAATTTAGAGTTTCTTGTAAATCTAATCTAGGAGTCAGATTTTGAGAGACCAATTCAACATAGTTGTGAGCTTATCCTTTGTCAGGTTAAGAGTGAAGGTAACAGAGTTTAAGGAGTTACAGCAAAGAATGTGCAGATTTGAAGGAGGAGACAGGAGTAGAATGTCATGTTACTCTACTAACAGAATTGCTGAGTGCATTCAGTGTTTAACAAACTCTACAGCATGAGGAAACTTCAGATTTAATACACTTCCTTGAACAAGCTCTAAAGAGGATTCTATAATTTTAGCAGCTACAACTACCTTTAAACAATTTGGTTATACTTTGGCCACCGTGTCCAATTATAAGCCATAATAAGTTATATGACTTTTTTTTTTTTTCCATGTTCTTGTGTTAAGGACTCCCAATGCCTACCTGTTACATTCATAAACAGTGTCAAAAGCCTGGTATAGTCAGGAAGCCCCAATGCAGGAGGATTTTGTAAGGCTTGTTTGATTTCAGTAAAGACTTCCTCATATTTTGTTTCCCAAGGAACAGGTTCCTAAATGTTACTTTTAGTCAGTTCATAGAGTAGAGAAGCCATAAGGAAAAATTAGGGACCCAAAATTGGCAATATCCTGAAAGTCCAAAGAATCTTCTAAGTTGTCTCTTAGTCTTAGGTCTGGGGTAATTTTGGATGGTACTTATTCTTTCTGGAGGCAGAATGATTCCTTTTGCTGATAAATCATGACCAAGGTAATGTACTTTTTCTTATAAAAACTGAAGTTTATCTCAAGGGGCCTTATGGCCTTTATAAGCTAGATGTTGCAATAGATATTTTGAGTCAATTTCTGAGTTCTCTCTGGATGAGGAGCAAAGAAGTAAGTCATCTACATATTGAATCAAGGTAGAATTTCTGGGAAGTTGTAGTGTACTTAAATCCCAATGTTGAACTTGTGATAAATATGAAGGGGCCTCAGTAAATCCTTGAGTGAATATACTATCCAAGTATACTGTTGATTTTTCCAAGTGAAAGTTAACAAATACTAATTTTCCTTATCTACTGGGATGCTAAAGAAGGCAAAACAGAGCTACAACTGTAAACCATTTACAATCATTTGGAATATTTGACAACAGAATGTTTGGGTTGGGTCCCACAGGAAACCTTGGAATACAGTTTTATTTATAGCCCTAGCATCTTTTACAAATCTCCACCCTCAACCATGGGGCTATTTTTATGAGTAGATAGGAGTGTTGCAAGGACTGGTGCAGGGAATAATTAGTCCCTGATTTATTAAATCTTTTATTATGGGGATGAGCCCTTGTATAGCTCCAGGTTTTAAAGGGTCTTGGGGCAATTTTGGAAGAGGTTTAGAAGGATGAATCTGAATTTTGTTTATGTTTGTGCCAAAATATATTCAAATAATCTCTTATTTGTTTCTAGCTTATCATCTTCTCTTTTTCTTTTTTTTAAATTGAAGTACAGTTGACACACAGTGTTACATTGGTTTCATGTATACAACATAGTGATTTGAAAGTCTACAGGTTATGCTACGCTCACCACAAGTGTAGCTACCATCTATCACCATACAACACTACTACAATACCATTGACTATATTCTCTATGCTATATCTTTCATCCCTGTGACATATTCATTCCAAAACTAAAAACCTGTATCTCTCACTCCCCTTCACTCATTTTGCCCATCCTTCCGGCTACCTCCTGTCTGGCAATCATCAGTTTGTTCTCTGTATTTATATGTCAGTTCTACTTTTTGTTTGTTTGTTTGTTCATTTGTTTTGTTCTTTAGATTCCAAATGTAAGTTAAATCATATGGTATTTGACTTCCTCTATCTAACTGTTTCATCTAGCATAAGACCCTCTAGGTCTATCCATGCTGTCACAAATGACAAAATCTCATTATTTTAATGCTGAGTAATATTCCCTTGTATATGTATACCACATCTTTTTTACCCATTCATCTACTGATGGACACTGAGTTGCTTCCATATCTGGCTATTGTAAATAATGGAATAACATAGGGATGCATATATGCTAAAATAAGCATAGGGGTGTGTGTATCCTTTTAAATTAGTGGTTTTTTTCCTTTGGGAAAATTCCCAGTTGTGGAATTATTGGATCATATGGTATTTCTATTTTTAATTTTTTGAGGACTCTCCACACTGTTTTTCTGATCTGAATTTTAATAGTTCAGCACTCTTAATTTTTCCCATATCTGTGAAAGAAGAGGCCCATAAGAATGTTAGGGAGTTTGGAGCAGTGCATAATATTTATGTCATTATGGGGTTTGTTAGCCCCTTCAGAATAATCAATTTGGGCTTATAGAGCACATAATGTTTCAGGATCTATTGACTCTGGAAATTCCAAGGTTATTTCTCCTGAAGCAAAAATTTATTTGGCCTCCTAATTTAGAAAGTAAATCTCTTCTTAGGAGATTTAGAGGAGCCATGTCAAATAATGGAAAGACAAGGTTTTCAGAGAAGAGGCCAAGGGTAACAGTATGGGCTCTGATAAAGGAACCCTTTGATTTTGATTGGATACACCCACCACTGAAACATTTTTATTACTCCAAGGAAGTTCTTGGTGTATCATGGTGGGGTTTAAAGTTACTCTGGTATCTACTAGCACGGTACAGATTTCTCCATTTATTTTACGTTTTATTTCATCCTGATGATTTTTAGGAATTACTAGGAGTAGCTTACTGTGCAATTCCTCCAAGTCCTGTCATTGTTGATAATCATCTTGGAGATCTGATGGTTGAACGTTACCTCTAGTTAGATAATTATGTTGTTTGAAGGTATAGTCCCTTTTCCATTGTCCCTTCTGTTTGCAGTATTGACAGGTATCTTTGTCAACAGGGGCAAAATTAGTTCTAAAATTTGATTGAGGCCCCTATAGTTGCTATAATTGTAGGGTCGTGAGCTTATTTGCTTGATGACTTCCACTGTCTAAAAATTCTTTCAAAATACTCAGCAAGATGTTGGAGCTTAGAAAGGGGAGTGATCGGGGCACCTGGGTGGCTCAGTCATTGGGCGTCTGCCTTCGGCTCAGGTCATGGTCCCAGAGTCCTGGGATCAAGCCCCGCATCGGGCTCCCTGCTCTGCGGGAAGCCTGCTTCTCCCTCTCCCACTCCCCCTGCTTGTGTTCCCTCTCTCGCTGTGTCTCTCTCTGTCAAATAAATAAATAAATAAATAAATAAAATTATTTAAAAAAAAAAAGAAAGGGGAATGATCTCCCATTCTAATTTATGCTTCTTTAATAAATCATTAAGCTCAGGGCAAAGCCCATTAACAAAATGAGCAGACAAGGCAATATTAGCTTCAGAGTCCCTGAGACCATAATGCTGTCTAAATATTTCTGCTAAGCAAATTTGAAAGTCTGCAACTGATTCATCCCTTTTGTGTTTACAGGATTATATTATGGCCCAATCAATTCTCACAAAAAAACTCTCATATAGCTTCATGGAGCAATTAATCTAATTTTCTTTCTCTTTTTATTCCATCTTTTGAGGACTACTTGATGGGGTCCTCCAAGTCTCTAGAGGAGTCCTAATCTGCTGCATGGAGCCATCTTTGGGTATCTCCTGGACTTAGCACCATGTGAACAAATTGGTACAAATCAGGGAGCCCAGGGTCATAAGCTCCAAAATGAACCCTAAATTCTTCTATAAATTTAGTTTGATCTTTCTTTGGGTCTTGAAAATCCTTTATAATGGCTTGGAGCTCAGCTTGAGATCATAGCTTAAATTCTGCTGTAGCTGGGACTCCTGGTTCATGGGAGGTCTTACTTTCAGGGGCATCAAATAGTTAAATTGATTATTTCCTTTCCTCCATATCAAAGAACTTATATCCAGACAGGAACTTCAAAAAGAAATTCCCAAGGATCCCTCCAGATGTCATAGTTGAGAAAAGAGTTGGGGACAGGACAGACTGAGGCTATGGGTGAATGGATGAACAAGAATGAACAGATGACGTCTGTCCTGTTTGCTCACCACATGGCTCTAATTGGAATGGCACAGGGTGAATTTATGGCTCATCTTAGGGTCAAGCTTTACCTTAGACATTTGCATTAAGTTTAAAAGTGTTTGTCCCATTTCCTATAGCAATGTAAACATGCCTGCTTGTTAACAAACATTAAATATTAAGTCCTTTTAAATATACCAATAAAATAATATGATAGGGTTGTAATGTTCAGACTGAGCTAGTCTCATTTACCTATGAAATCATAAATAAATCATTTTTCTTACCTTACTACTTACAAAGCTATGTATTTGTGGTGTATATTCAAAATTTATTTGTAATAGAGAATGTCAAGAATGGAAGAGTTCTAAGTTTGAAACACATTGCATCAGTACTATCTTAGAGGCTTAATGCCATTGTTACAACCACATCACTTTCATCTTTTCCTCCATTAACTTACTAGATGTGGCCAGTTATCACCTCCTAAACAACCAGAGGACAGCTCTACAAGGATTTAAGTTTACCAAGATAAGAGAACCTGGGTGGCTCATTGGGCTCAGGTCATGATCCCAAGGTCCAGAGATCCAGCCCCACATCTGGCTCCCTGCTCAGTGGGGAGCCTGCTTCTCCCTCTCCCTCTGCCCCTCCTCCCCCCACCCCCCCGACTAGTGTTCTTTCTCACTTGCTCTGCTTTTTCTCCAAAAAAATAAAAATAAAAAAATAAAAAGATTACCAGGAGAATTTTTCCATGATTCTATTAGGATTAAAAAAAAAAAACCCAAAAACAAAAAACAGATTGCTTGCTCTTTCAATGTCTAACCAGGAAAACAAAGCGCTTCAAGTATTCACAAGAGGAAATTTAATGCAAGGAATTACATGGGAGAACTGAGACACCAGTGGGGGTGGGGCAGTTAACAATGGCAGGAAGCCACTACCCTCCTGCAGAGACAAAGAGAGGAGGTGGTGCTATCAGAGTCCAGGGACTGGAATCATGTCAGGCCTATGGGGTTGAGCTGGAGCTACAGAGGAAAGACAGTTGCTGCTGGAGTCCCATCCCAAAGCAGAAAGAAGAGGGAAATGTGCTTGGTTCCTCCCTCCCACACTCCATTCTCCTTCCAGCTCCTCTCATTGGCCAAACCTAGCTGGTAAGTCACTTGACTTTGGAGCCTAGAAATACAACCTGCAAAGGGTTCAGCTCCCAGCTACACAGAGCAGAACAAGGGAAGAATGAGGAATGGAAGTGAACACAAATAGGAAACAGCCTAGAAATAAAACAGAAGCCTCTCTATAGATAAAGACCTACACTTTGATCTTTAGTAATTATTAAGTTGTGCCTCTCAGCTATCAGGCCTGAGTTCCTTCCAGTGTTGGTTAGGATGCTTACGTCGGGGTACATTAGCCATCTTTACTGCATATCAGTGGATGATAAACATTACTAGACTCTGCAGGACAAATAAAGAAATAGAACACAGCATCCCTGATTAGATTTATTTTCCTCCCTGAAAAAGGTAAATCCTAAAGGAGGAGGTAAAAGATTTCCCAGAGAGGAGATAAAAAGACTGTTTTAGGTAGAGAAATAGCCTAAAGAAATGGTAAAAACACTTTACCTGCCACACAAATCTCCTTAGCCGGAATCGATTTTGAATGGGCTTGGGTGACAGAGAAGTGAGTAGAAAACTTTGGAGGACTTTAAATACATTTGATCAATAGAGAACACAGTAAACTTTTCATATGAAAAATGGTGTTGAGTTTTGCTGATGTCAGAAAGAGTACTAGGAAGCTGTTGGCATATCTAGTCACAAGGTAGAAAACCAAATGGTTGACTGTGAAGAGGCATCCTAGTGTGGTAGTTAAGAGCGTAGGTGCTGAAGCAAGAATTTCTGGGTTCAAATCTCAGTTCTATGACTTACTAGCTCCTTCTCTGAGAGACAAAGATATAATAATCCTTACCTTGCAGGGTTCCAAGCATCAATTTTGTACTTGACACATGATAAATGTTAGCTATTATTGAAATCATATTAGAGGATGAGCTTACCAAAGAAGGAAGGGAGAAAGAGTAAAATGCCCTTCAGGCAGCTTCAATGTATATTTGGAACATTTTGTAATCTAAATTGTAGTTGAAATCACTATGAATGCATAAAGTTACTGCACGAGTGAGTCCAGAGAAAGGAAAAACAGAGGGCCGATAACAGACAGAGGAAACAATAGAAAACGCAGTCAGAGAAATAAGAGAATTCTGTGGACCAGCATATTAAAACCTCAGAGAATAATAAAGCCTTACAAAACAATGGCCGCTCAGCAGGATATTGAAAACCCTGGATGGATGTCTTCTGTTGAGTTTGCTGAGTTGGTTCTCTGCTTGCTCTGTCTTAGGCATTACCATCATTTTTGCACATTGCAGCATTTTAAACGGGCATTACTGAACTAAGAGCCAATCACAATGTTGTATAAGTGCCTATCATCAGTGAGCATTAGAAAACTCATACATTTTTTGGGCGCCTGGGTGGCTCAGATGGTTAAGCGTCTGGTCAGGTCATGATCCCAGGGTCCTGGGATCGAGTCCCACATCGGGCTCCCTGCTCCTTGGGAGCCTGCTTCTCCCTCTGCCTCTCTCTCTCTCTCTCTCTCTCTCTGTCTCTCATGAATAAATAAATAAAATCTTTAAAAAAAAAAAAAAAGAAAAGAAAACTCATACATTTTTTTCTCCACAGGGAGTTGAGTGTACATCTCTAAATCTTCCAAAGGGATTAATTTGGCGATGACAAGAGCACATTTTTTCATGGGGTACCAGATCCACCAGTCTGGTACCAATTTCCTTGCTTCCCACTGGAGGCTAAAGACAATAAGGAGAGGTAGCTCATGATCTGAAGCCATTACCAACAGCCACAAGGCAGCCAACATTATTGCAAATGGCCTGGCATCAGTCTGATAACAGCTCTAGCTGAGGCTGCATATCCATATGACACGTGGTCATTATGACTTGTTTGGAAGAAATAGTGGAGTGCTCACTTGAGGGTGCAGGTAAGGAAAGGAGATAAGAAAGAGAGAGATAGGGAGGGCAAATTCACTGTAGGGTTTTGTGGTTCAATTTCCATTACTGCTTAAAGAATGGGTGTGCAGAAGTCCAACTGGTAGCAGCTTGGAGAATGCACCCTTCTGTGTTTCTCTTTTAACTCCTTCAGCAGTAGGTTTAAAGTGCTTAGAGGGACAGGGTGAGCACTAGGAATGGGACAGGAGCTGTGGTCTTACCAAGGGGATCAAAGAAGCTGGGTTTTGCTGGCTGTGAGGCTGTGCATCATAGCAAGAGATAGCCATTTCATTTATTTTCATTAAATGACTTTCAGTTCTTTGTCTATATTCATCACGTAAGCCAACAATTAATTGTTTAAAGAAAAGCCCAGCAATTGTTTAATTTCTCTTAAAATTGGGGAGAACCATGTACTTTATCCTTTAAAACTTCTATTGAAAGGGGGTACAATGAATACTTTCATTGGGACAATAGCCATCAAGTGGGTCTGTCACAAACTGATTGGAATATGTAATCATCCTACTTATAACCCATTTCAAAATCTTTTTAGTTCATATAGCATAGTTGTTAAGGGCAGAGACTTGAGCCAGACTTACTAAGTTCAAATCCCAGCTGTGCTGGCAACTAACTGTGTAACCCTGACAAGTCATTTAACTTCTTTGCAGTTCAATACCCTCATCAGTGAAATTAGACATAATAATTGTTCCTACATCCAAGGGTCAAAGTACCAACGGGTTAATATGTAGATAGGCACTTAAGGTGATTCCTGATGGACAATGTGAGCTGAGTGCTTATTGTTCTTTTTGGTTTTTGGTTTCGGTTTTTTGTTGCTGTTGTTCTCATTCTTGTTATTTCTTTCATTTTTTTTTAAAGATTTTATTTATTTATTTGACAGAGAGAGACACAGCGAGAGAGGGAACACAAGCAGGGGGAGTGGGAGAGGGAGAAGTAGGCTTCCCGCTGAACAGGGAGCTCGATGCGGGGCTCGATCCCAGGACCCTGGGATCATGACCTGAGCTGAACACAGATGCTTAACGACTGAGCCACCCAGGTGCTCCATTGTTCTTGTTATTTTAGACTCTCAAGGATAAGAAACCTAATCTACAGACCTGACACCTGCCTTCTTTCTCCGATGGGCATTCGGCAAGGGTTGAATGAATTAATGAGAGAAAAGAAGGAATGTATAATGGAAGAAAGGAACATAATTTTTATCCTTTACTTTCCTTTTTTCTTAAGTCTTTATCCCATCACTATTATTACATAACTTTGAAGCACAAGGACACTGATACCTACTCAAAACGTCTTTTAAATGCCTGTTCTAGGGGCACCTGGGTGGCTCAGTCATTAAGCGTCTGCCTTAATTATATCTATAGTATATAAAGCATTATTAGGAAAGGGAGTGATGGAAGATTCAGGATGAACTGGAAGAATAGACTAGGGAAGAAGTTGGAACAGCTTATAGGCTGTTGTGGTATTTGAGATGAGAAGTGACATCCTGGGTGGTGGCAGTGGTTATGGAAAGGAAGCTCTGGATTTGAGAGGCAGAGGTAGAACTGATGGAATGTGGGGACTAATTAGGTGCAGGAGGCACGAAAATAATTTGAACTTTGAAGTCTGGAGGCTGAGATGGGAGGATGGAGATGCTAATATCAGAGGCAGGAAACCCAGGAGGTAGAATTGGTTTGGGAGAATGTCTTGAGAAGGAGTCTGGGTTTTAGTAAATGGAGAAGTCCAGCAGAATGCTGGAAATGTGGACTTACAGCATGAGAGGTCTTTTGGGCTGAGAATATAGGTCTGGGGCCATCTGCACTGAGGAGATTGTCAAAGGCCTGAAAATGGTTGAGATCACCAAAGGAGATGGGTGAGCATAAAGGGAAGAGCTGAACACTGGAGGAGCACCTGTATTGAGGGGTGGGAGACGGAAGAGGCAAAGACAAGTTTGTTTTGTTTGAGGGATGGGAAAGATGATATCTTTTATTTTCCCAGGTGTAATTCCTACTGTTGATCTTTACACACACAGCTCTCCAGACAATCCAATTCACCTTTCAGAATAAGTCCCACATTTCCCATGGCTAAGCCACATCTTCTTTCTTCTTATATTAGTTTCCTAAGCCTGCTATAATAAAGCATCACAGAATGGGTGGTTTAGAATAATAGAAATGTATTCTCTCACAGTTCTGGAGGCTAGAAGTCTGAAATCAAGGTGGCAGCAGGGCCATGTTCTCTCTGAAGGCTCTAGGGAAAGAATCCTTTCTTGCCTCTCCTAACCTCTGGGGGTTGCTGGCAATCCTTGGTGTTCCTTTAGCTTGTAAATGCATCACTCCAGTCTCTTTCTGCCTCCATTTTCTTTTTTTTTTTTTTTAAAGATTTTTATTTATTTATTTGAGAGAGAGAGACTGAGAGAGAGAGCACATGAGAGGGGGGAGGGTCTGAGGGAGAAGCAGACTCCTCGCCGAGCAGGGAGCCCGATGCGGGACTCAATCCCGGGACTCGATCCCGGGACTCCAGGATCATGACCTGAGCCGAAGGCAGTCGGTTAACCAACTGAGCCACCCAGGCGCCCTCTGCCTCCATTTTCATGTGGCCTTCTCCCCTACCCAGGAGAGGGTCCAAATATTCCTCTTCTTATATTGACACTGGTCATTGAATTAGGACCAGCCCTCATCCAGTTCAACCTCATTTTAACTTGATTATATTTATAAATCCTATTTCCAAATGAGGTCATGTTCACAACTTCTAATGACTAGAACTTCAACAATATCTTTTGGGGGGACACAATTCAACTCATAACACTTCTCTGCAGAGATGGATTTCTCCCTCCATCCAACTCCATCTGTCAAAATCCTTCTATTGCTTCAGAGTCTGGTTGATTTTCACCTCTGCCATGTGGTTGTTCATAAATCCCCCTCATCCCTTCCCTCTAAGTAACACAGTATTTTGCTTCTTTTTTTTTTTTTTAATTTTATTATGTTATGTTAGTCACCATCCATCACCAGTTTTCAATGCAGTGATCCACGATTCATTGTTTTCATACAACCCCCAGTGCTCCATGCAGTATGTGCCCTCCTTAATACCCATCACTGGGCTAACCCATTCCCCCACACCCCTCCCCTCTAAAACCCTCAGTTTGTTTCTCAGAGTCTATAGTCTCTCATGGTTCATCTTTCCTTCCGATTTCCCCCCCTTCATTTTTCCCTTCCTTCTCTTAATGTCCTCCATGCTATTCCTTATGTTCCACAAATAAGTGAAACTACATGATAATTGACTTTCTCAGTTTGACTTATTTCACTTAGCATAATCTCCTCCAGTCCCAAACATGTTGATGTAAAAGTTGGGTATTCATCCTTTCTGATGGCTGAGTAATATTCTATTATATATATGGACCACATCTTCTTTATCCATTCATCTGTTGAAGGGCATCTCGGCTCTTTCCACAGTTTGGCTATTGCGGACATTGCTGCTATGAACATTGGGGTGCATATGGCCCTTCTTTTCACTACATCTCTGTCTTTGGGGTAAATACCCAGTAGTGCAATTGCTGGGTCATAGGGTAACTCTATTTTTAAATTTTTGAGGAACCTCCACACTGTTTTCCAAAGTGGCTGTACCAACTTGCATTCCCACCAACAGTGTAAGAGAGTTCCCCTTTCTCCATAACCTCTCCAACATTTGTTGTTTCTTTCCCTGTCCATTTTTGCCATTCTAACTGGTGTAAGGTGGTATCTCAATGTGGTTTTGATTTAAATTTCCCTGGTGGCTAGTGATGATGAACATTTTTTCATGTGTCTGTTAGCATTTTGTATGTCTTCTTTGGAGAAGTGTCTGTTCATTTCTTCTGCTCATTTTTTGACTTGATTATTTGGTTTTTGGGTGTTGAGTTTGAGAAGTTCTTTATAGATCTTGGATACCAGCCCTTTATCTGTAGTGTCATTTGCAAATATCTTCTCCCATTCTGTGGGTTGCCTCTTTGTCTTGTCGACTGTTTCCTTTGCTGTGCAGAAGCTTTTTATCTTGATGAAGTCCCAAAAGTTCATTTTTGCTTTTGTTTCACTAGCCTTTGGAGAAGTATCTTGAAAGAAGTTGCTGTGGCCGATGTCAAAGAGGTTACTGCCTATGTTCTCCTCTAGGATTTTGATGGATTCCTGTCTCACCTTGAGGTCTTTCATCCACTTGGAGTTTATCTTTGTGAATGGTTTTAGAGAATGATTGAGTTTCATTCTTCTGCATGTGACTGTCCAGTTTTCCCAGCACCATTTATTGAAGAGACTGTCTTTTTTCCATTGCATATTTTTTCCTGCTTTGTCAAAGATTATTTGACCATAGAGTTGAGGGTCCATATCTGGGCTCTCTATTTTGTTCTATTGATCTATATGTCTGTTTTTGTGCCAGTACCATTGCTGTCTTGGTGATCATTGCTTTGTAATATAGCTTGAAATAGGGCAACGTGATGTTCCCAGGTTTGTTTTTCTTTTTCAACATTTCCTTGGTGATTTGGGGTCTTTTCTGATTCCATAAAATTTTAGGATTGTTTGTTCCAGCACTTTGAAAAATGTCATTGGAATTTTGATCGGGATGGCATTAAAGGTATAGATTGCTCTGGGTAGCACAGACATTTTAACAATGTTTATTCTTCCGATCCATGAGCATGGAATGTTTTTCCATCTTTTTGTGTCTTCTTCAGTTTCTTTCATGAGTTTTCTGTAGTTCCTAGAGTATAGATCCTTTACCTCTTTGGTTAGGTTTATTCCAAGGTATCTTATGGTTTTTGGTGCTATTATAAATGGAATCGTTTCTCTAATTTCTCTTTCTAGAGTTGCATTAGTGTATAAGAAATCAACTGATTTCTGTGCATTGATTTTATATCCTGCCACATTACTGAATTGCTCTATGAGTTCTAGTAATTTGGGGGTGGAGTCTTTTGGGTTTTCCACATAAAGTATCATGTCATCTGCAAAAAGAGAGAGTTTGACTTCTTTGCCAATTTGAATAATTTTATTTATTTTTGTTGTCTGATTGCTGTTGTTAGGACTTCTAGTACTATGTTGAACAATAGTGGCGAGAGTGGGCATCCTTGATGTGTTCCTGATCTTAAGGGAAAGGCTCTCAGCTTTTCCCCATTGAGGATGATATTCCCTGTAGGCTTTTCATAGATGGATTTTATGAACTTGAGGAATGTTCCCTCTACCCCTATACTCTGAAGAGTTTTAATCAGGAAAGGATGCTGTATTTTGTCAAATGCTTTTTCTGCATCAATTGAGAGGACCATATGGTTCTTCTCTCTCCTCTTATTAATGTGTTCTATCACATTGCTTGATTTGCGAATGTTGAAACACCCTTGCATCCTGGGGGTAAATCCCACTTGGTCGTGGTGGATGATCCTTTTAATGTATTGTTAGTCCTATTAGCTAGGATTTTGTTGAAAATTTTGGAATCCATATTCATCAGGGATATTGGTCTGAAATTCTCCTTTTTGATGGGGTCTTTGCCTGGCTTGGGGATTAAGGTAATAATGCTGGCCTCATAGAATGAGTCTGGAAGCTTTCCTTCTATTTCTATTTTTTAAAACAGCTTCAGGAGAAGAGGTATTATTTCTTCTTTGAATATTTGGTAGAATTCCCCAGGGAATCTATCGGGCCCCGGACTCTTGTTTTTTGGGAGGTTTTTGATCACTGCTTCAATCTCATTACTGGTTATTGGCCTACTCGGGTTGTCAATTTCTTCCTGTTTCAGTCTTGGCAGTATATAGGTTTCCAGGAAGGCATCCATTTCATCCAGGTTGCTCAGCTTATTGGTATATAGTTGTTGATAAGAATTTCTAATAATTGTTTCTATTTCCTTGGTGCTAGTCATGGTCTCTCCCCTTTCATTCATAATTTTATTAATTTGGGTCCTTTCTCTTTTCTTTTGGATAAGTCTGGCCAGTGGTTTATTGATCTTATTAATTCTTTCAAAGAACCAGCTTCTAGTTTCATTGATCTGATCTAATGTGTTTCTGGTTTCTAATTCATTGATCTCTGCTCTAATCTTAGTTATTTCTCTTCTAATGTGTGGCTTAGGTATGTTTGTTGCTTTTTCTCTAGTTCTTTAAGGTATAGAGTTACTTGGTGAATTCAGGATTTTTCTATTTTTTTGAGTGAGGCTTGGATGGCTATGTATTTCCCCCTTAGGACCACCTTTGCAGTATCCCATAAGTTTTGGACCAATGTGTTTTTGTTCTCATTGGTTTCCATGAATTGTTTAAGTTCTTCTTTGATTTTCTGGTTGACCCAAACATTCTTGAGCAGAGTGGTCTTTGGCTTCCAAGTGTTTGAATTTCTTCAAATTTTTTCTTGTGATTGAGTTCCAGTTTTAAAGCATTATGGTCTGAGAATATGCAGGGAATAATCTCAGTCTTTTGGTATTGGTTCAGACCTGATTTGTGACCCAGTATGTGGTCTATTCTGGAGAAAGTTCCATGTGTGCTCGAGAAGAATGAGTATTCTGTTGTTTTAGGGTAGAATGTTCTGTATATATCCATGAGGTCCATCTGGTCCAGTGTGCCATTTAAAGCTCTTCTTTCTTTGTTGATTTTCTTTTCTTTTCTTTTCTTTTCTTTTTTTAAAGATTTTATTTATTTATATGACAGAGAGAGACAGCAAGAACAGGAACACAAGCAGGGGGAGCAGGAGAGGGAGAAGCAGGCTCCCCGCGGAGCAGGGAGCCCGATGTGGGACTCGATCCCAGGACCCTGGGATCATGACCTGAGCCGAAGGCAGACGCTTAACGACTGAGCCACCCAGGCGCCCTGTTGATTTTCTGTCTATAGTTGAGAGTGGAGTATTGAGGTTTCCTACAATTAACATATTGTTATCAATATGACTCTTTATTTTGGTTAACTGTTGGCTTATGTAGATGGCTGCATGTTGGGGTCATAGATGTTTACAATTGTTAGATCTTCTTGTTGGATAGACCCTTTAAGAATGACATAGTGTCCTTCTGTGTCTCTAACTACAGTCTTCAGTTTAAAATCTAGTTTGTCTGATATAAGAATTGCTACCCCAGCTTTCTTTTGAGGTCCGTTGGCATGGAAGATGGATCTCCATCCTTTCACTTTCAGTCTGGATGTATCTTTAGGTTCAAAATGAGTCTCTTATAGACAGCATATGGATGGGTCCTGTCTTTTTATCCAATCTGCAACCCTGTGCCATTTTATGGGAGCATTTAGGCCATTCACGTTGAGAGTGATTATTGAAAGATATGAATTTATTGCCATCATGTTGCCTGTGAAGACCTTGTTTTTATAGATTGTCCCTGTAAATTTCTATTCTATATCACCCTTGGGGTCTTTCTCCTTTTATAGAACCCCCCTTAATAATTCTTGCAGGGCCAGCTTAGTGGTCACATATTCTTTCAGTTTCTTGGAAGCTCTGCATCTCTCCATCCATTCTAAATGACAGCCTTGCTGGATAAAGTATTCTTGGCTGCATGTTCTTCTCGTTTAGTACCCTGAATATGTCTTGCCAGGCCTTTCTGGCTTGCCAGGTCTCTGTGGATAGGTCTGACATTATTCTGATGTTCCTCCCTCTGTACATAAGGAATCTCTTCCCCCTAACTGTTCTTAAAGATGGTTTCCTTGGTTCTAAGATTTGCGAGTTTTACTATTACATGCTGGGGTGTTAGCCTGTTTTCCTTGATCTTGGGAGGGGTCCTCTCTGCGTCTAGGACACGAATGTTTGTTTCATTCCCCAGATTAGGGAAGTTCTCAGCTACAATTTGATCAAATATATCTTCTAGTCCTCTCCACCCCTTCAGGCAATTCTGATATTGGAACGTTTCTTGGTGTCACTTATTTCTCTGATTCTATTTTCATGGATTCTGAGTTGTTCTTCCCTGGCCTCCTCTTTTCTCTTTTTGTCTATTAAATGGTCTTCTAGGTCACTAATTCGTTCTTCTGCCTCGCTTACCCTAGCAGTTAGATTATCTAGATTAGATTGGATCTCATTGATAGCATTTTTAATTCAGCTTTCATTTCTGCCCTTAGAGACTCTATGTTGCCATTAACTGATTTCTCCATTCTAGCTATTGTGTTCACAATTGCTAGCCTGAATTCCGTCTCCGACATCTTGGTTATATCTGAATCCATTTGTAAATCTGTGGCATAAATCATAGTCTCTGAGTCTTTCCTATTTTGGGGGTTCGTCCTCCTAGTCATTCTATTGAGGGGTGATTGAGGGAATTTATAGAGTCCAAATTATTGACCAGAACCCAAGCAAGATGCACCTGTTTTATAGGGACCTTAGGGTTGCCGGCCTCTTGTTCTCCCAGCCTGTCTTCCGGGAGAGGGGCCTGCCGGACTGTTACTCAAGCAACCCTGTTTGGGCAGAGTTGTCCTGCCCCCTGTGGTGGGGGATGGGCTCAGTGAAAACCAGTTTTTTGGGGCTTTTGTTCTCTGGCGGCTTTCCCTGGCAGCTTTCCGCGTCTCTTCTGAGAGAGCAGAAGAGACCGTTTCCAACCCTCTGCCTCAGAGCAGAGAGATCCCAGTCTGTTCTTCAGTGAGCTCTCCAGGCCACACTATCTCTGTTTCTGTCTGTGCTGCTATAAACTGCAGAGTCCTGGGTTGTGCGCCCCTCAGCAGCTCTCCCAGTCCTCGCCTCCAGGTCAGGGCCCATCTCTGCCCTTTGTGCTTCTAAAACCACCAGCCGCCCCCAGTTTGCAGGCACGGCCCCATTGCTCAGGTTTCCCAATGGGGGGCTGTCCTAAAGTCCTTTCCCCACTGCTACCAGTCTGCGAGTCTGTGCCTGGTCCCCAGCGTGGGAGGCTATTGCTCACCGGTGGTGTAGGATCCCCATGGCTCCCTTACCCTTCCGTTTATCCTCCGATATCTGCCCGTGAAATCATGGCTCCCTGCTTTGTACCTTGAAATCAACCGCCTGTGATATTCTGTTTGTAGAGATCCAGATCTATCTTCTTATATCTCAGGCTGATTTCATGAGTGTTCGGAGTGGTCTGGTAGATATCCAGCTCAATTCCAGGGACCGGCTGGAATAGGGTCCCCTCCTCCTCCACCATCTTTTTTAAGGCCCCAAGCGCCACAGTCACTTCCCAAGGCAGAGAGAAGAAGATGAATGAATTGAAACAAGTTGGAGATTGAGTCCTCACAGAGCTTGGCTTCCTCTTCTCTTTCTCTGGGTCTCTTTCCTGGTCCCTCTCTCATCTCTCTGGTTTGCTCACTAGTTTGTGCGTACTCATGCTCTCCTCTCTCTCTCTCTCCTCCCCTCTCCCTCTCAGTATTTTGCTTCTTTAATAGTGTAGCTATTTATGCACATTTTCTTTCTGCTGCTAAATTCTAAAGCTTTCAAGACATCGGACATATATGTCATTCATCTCTGTAGCCCTCAAAATGCCTAGCAGAGTGCCTTTTGCTCATGAACTCACCTAATTAAATAAAATTAAAATAAATTTCCTTATATATACGGTGTTGTGACCATTTTGTATTTTTTGCCACTTAATGTAGTTTTTCACTTTCATCATTAAATCAAAATGTTGGCCAGGCCCAAAGAATTTCAATCTAGACTTACTTTTGCATTGAAATATTTCAACATTAATAACATATCTCCCTCTTAACTCTAAAAATTACTTTCTATAGTTGATTTTTCTATACATCGGTCTATTCCTTGGATTATTTTGAAGTTAATATTGCAGGTGCCATAAATTCTGTTGGAATCTAATCATCTAGCATTCAGAAGATATATTGGGGAGTGGTCTGGGGAGCCTAGATTGTACCTTCAACTTCAACCTTATAGGCAATACATTGAGAATTGAATCAGCATGGTGAAATACCAGTTCCTTCTGGCCCAATTTATATGTTTAAATATGTAAATAACTCTTTACTGTAAGTTTGTTATAACTAATAGGCTATACCTAAACCCGTATTACTTTATTGGATTCCTTCAGATTTTAACTTGGAGAAGGATGGAATAACTCATGAATGCTTTTATGTCTTAATGAGAGTAGGTATCTATCCTAGTTTTTCTTCTGGAGTTGCTGCATAATATATATAGCTTCCTCTGTGTATGTGTGTGTGTGCGTTCGTGTGTGTGTGTGTGTGTGTGTATCTGTGTGTCTGTGTATATTTGTATATATATTCACAGAATGGCTGGAATCTGATTAATCTTCTAAATAGATTGAGCACAGGCACAGTGAGCATTCAGACTCAGTTTTAGTCGAAGAGGACATAGTTCTCTTTTTAACGCATATTTGGGACTGACAGACAGAATTGCTAAGGGTCAGCAGTCATGGGGAGAAACAAGTGAAATCATAGATTGAAATGGTGTTTAAGGGCCAGTTTCTCTGCATGCACTCACTCTACAGAAAGGGTCCTAGGGGCTGTGGGGAAATGGGCGGCCTCCAGGCTGTGAGCTAATGTGGCAGTGCTGCTGTTTGCATAGCTGCACAGCCCTAGGAGAGACCTGGGAAAGCTAGCTTGAATTCCAATGAATATTTACAATTACACAGCTCCAGAGCCGAATGCAATCACAGCGCTCCAGTCTACAGGTTTTATGCATCAAAAGAAAATGAGAGGAGGGCTGCAAAAATGGAGTTGCCTTTGGAGAGACTTATAAACACAGATCTCACTACTTGTGGCAGAACTAAAATGCTTTATTTCTGATAGGAGCAATTTATTCTTCGGGCACCTTCCTTGATAGTAGAAAGCACCTGACTGGGTTTTGAAGTGAGAAAGTCTTCAGTAGATGATTTTAAATTCCGAGCAAGAGAAAGGCATGGAAGGAATCATATTACATAATTTTGATTTTGTTTTCTAACAGAAGACCCTAGAGAGGAGTGAGAAAATCCCTAAGCTGGTCACAAATTCCATCTTCTGTCAGTTTGTGTTTTTATTCTATTCTCATAGATTGTCCTTTCTTCATAGAGCAGCCCTGGGAAAAGCTGCAACCAGTTTGTGTCCCCAGTTAAAACCTTAGGTAATTGATTGCCAGTAAGGCATGTAGCCCATTGCTCATTTTTTCTCATGAGCTTTTGATCCAGATCTGGAGAGAACTGAGTGGGAAAAATTAGTCAGAACCGTTTGGACCCAGTGAGGCAATTTTTAACTTTCAGAGGCACCAGGGTAGATGAAATTGAATGTTTTAAAAGGACTCCATCAGAACCTGGTTTTGTGGTTCAGCTGACTAATCTCTTAGACTATTAAGATTTATATTGGATTACTATTTGCTAGCAGCCAGGGTTGCTGCACTAAGCAGAAGTCCTCTCTACTACCCATCCATACTTTTACCCACTTATCAGTCCATTTTCTCCCATCAGCATGCTACTGTCTCTCATCCATTTACTGGCTTGCTTACCCCTCCTACTACTAATCCACATGGCCTTTCACATATCTATCCATCAGTTTGTTTGTATATATATATATATATCCATGCTTGGAGCAAAGGGAGGGAAGAGTGATGTGCCTATATTAATGTGACTAGCCATTGGTAAATCTGAGAAAGCATGTTTCCTTCTCCAATTATAGTTCCTTAGAGTCTCAGTTGGTTATAGACACCAGGGAAAAGGAGAAGCTTTAAGTTCCCATGATCTCCATCAGCCTTCCCCTATTCTTTGTTGTAGATTAATAATATTTTGATAGTCATATATAAGTGTTAAACAAACACAGCTTCAGGGTACTCCTTCTTCCAACTAGACTCTGCCTCTAAACCCTTTCTTCAAGGAAATTCTGCAGCCACTAGAGTCATTTAGTAAGTCCCTACTGTATACAAAGCAGTATATTGTCTATGAATGTGCAAGAGATGTGTAAATATTTGTTGTAAAAACCCATGGATGTTGTACTGCTAAGTGTAAGATGAAGAATCATCTTAAAGTGATGTGATTGATTGATTCTTTACTTTTATGATCAAAGATGTGTTACACATCAGTTTAGTGACCCCAAGAGACTACGCGTTGGTTCCAACAGTGCTACTGTTGCTCAAAACATTTGGGTCTTCTCTTCTGGAAGTGCTCATTACAAATTTTAAAGTAGGCAATAAAATTGAATAGACTTTTTTTTTCCAAAGAAAGTCTACAAATAGCCAACAAGTACATGAAAAAATGCTCAACAGTATTAGCCTTTAGAGAAATGCATATTAAAACCACAATGAGATACTATTTCACAGCCACTAGGATGGCCATAATTTTTCAAAAAGGGGAAATAATAAGTTTTGGTAAAGTAATGGAGAATTTGGAACCCTCAGACACGGTTAGTGAGAATGTAAAATGGTGTAGATTCTATGGAAAATGGTTGACGTTTCCTCAAAAAGCTAAAGATAGAATTGCCATATGGCCCAGCAATTCTACTCCAAGGTGTATGCACAGAGAATTTAAAACAGGTACTCGAACAAAAGTTGTATATAAATGGTGATACCGACTCACAATAGCCAAAAAAATGGAAGCAACCCAAATGCCCATCCATAGATGAAAGAATGACAAAATGTGATATAGCCATACAGTGAAATATTATTCATCCATAACAAGGAATGATACATGCTACAATATAAATGAAACTTGAACATATTATGTTAAGAAGACAGTCACAAAGACAACATATTATTCCATTTATATGAAGTGAGTCCAGAATAGGCAAATCTGTAGAAACAGAAAGTTAATTTCATGGTTGCTTAGGGCTGGGGAGAATGGGGAGGAAGGGGTAGGAAAATAGAGAGGTGATGGCTAAAGTGTATAGCGTTTTTCTTTGTGGACATGAAAATATTTCAAAATTACCTGTGATGATGGTTGCACATATCTGTGCATATACTGACAAATAATTGAAGTTTACACTTTAAATGAGTGAATTATATGGTATGTGAATTATTTCCCAATAAATCCAGTTTGTTTTCCTTTTTAAGTAATCTCTACCCTCCACATGGGGCTCGAACTCACAACCCCAAAATCAAGAGTTGCATGTGCTACCAACTAAGCCAGCCAGGTGCCTTAATTATGCTTTAACTTTATTTATTTATTATTTATTTATTTATTTATTTATTTATTTATTTATTTTTAAGATTTTATTTCTTTATTTGACAGAGAGAGACACAGCGAGAGAGGGAACACAAGCAGGGGGAATGGGAGAGGGAGAAGCAGGCTTCCCGCGGAGCAGGGAGCCCAATGTGGGGCTCGATCCCAAGACCCTGGGATCATGACCTGAGCTGAAGGCAGACGCTTAACTGACTGAGCCACCCAGGCGCCCCAATTATGCTTTAATTTTAAAAAGCAATTTATAAGCCATATGAAAAAAAGTATTAACCCATTACGTTATGGTCCTGCCCAATATTTTTTTTTTAAGATTTTTTTATTTTTTATTTGACAGAAAATACAAGCAGGGGGAGCAGCAGGCAGATGGAGAGGGAGAAGCAGGCTCCAACAGTGTTCCAGCATGTGGGGCTTGATCCCAGGACCCCAGGATCATGACCCGAGCCGGAGGCAGACGCTTAACCATCTGAGCCACCCAGGCGCCCCCTACCCAATATATTTAGATAAAGAATAGTATTATTCAGCTTGCTCATTTACTTATTTCAGAAGTTTGGTTCCAACTGACTTTTAGCTATTTTTAGACATCCAATCTACTATCAAGTGGTGAACATTTGCTGACAATGACAATGTCCAAAGTAATGACCAGAGGTCAGGAAAGAACTGTCCAAAGTTCCTGCAGCTTTTACTTTCATCTGAGAAATAAATGGATTATCTCTTTAAATGATTTCAGAAAGGGCAACTCTCATTTGAGCTATAAATTCTGGTGTGTGTGTTTTTTAAAAAAAAGTCAGACTTCACGTATCTATATATATGATAGTATATGCATATACTTTGCAATAGGTAAAATATTCAGTATGTGTGTTCAATCTTCAATATGTAACAGAACAAGGAGAAGGAAAAAGAACTTTTTTTTTTTCCTACTCATTCATTCAATAGGCATTTTCTTGGGCTCCTAATATATGTTACAAAAATCATAAGACAAATTTTTCAGGAAAAACTCTTATCTGATTAGGTGGAGATAATGCAGAATTTTTATAAACTCCAGAATCCAGACCAAAGGATAGAGACCAAATAATACATTAGTGCTTAAGAGCAAACTTTGTAGGATAGGCAACAGAGACTAATGTTCCCCTGGAGAAGTTCTTTGGCAAATATTTTTTAAAGCTCCCAGAAGTGCCTTTGACCAGTAGAATATCCAAAAGTGGTATAAGTAATTGTCTCGGCAATAACTTACTGATAGTTGCTGTTGACCTACAAAGAGGAATCCATCTTTAATTTGTCCCATAGTTTTAGGCCCTCCAACACTAAGTACCCTGTAACTTTTATTAAAATGGTTCCTGTTGGCCCTATTAACTGATGACAACTGCATAATAATACAACAGGAGAGGATGTTATAGGTGTTGGTAGAATCTTTGAAATCCTCTCCACTGTGCTAATGATCCATGGGTAAAAAGAGTCACTTGTATATTTCTATAGAATTATTTTAAGTTTTTGTCATTTTTCTTTCTGCTAAAAATGTACTAAGTAAGTAAAGTCATAATAACTAACTAACTAATTGCCTCCCCTACTGATGTTCAACTTCTATAGCAACTGGGTTTGAGTGGAAACTTAGCCAGAAAATGATTTCTGTGAACTCAGGTGAAACTCTAATGATACCACCGCATGAGAGAAAAACTGCCACCATCATATAAAAAAAGTTAACGCAGGGCAAATTGATGTCTAAGAGAGGCCCTTTCAACCTTGCAGGCAATGGTGTTTTCAAAAGTTTGCAAGCGACCATTTTATCTGGTATTGTTTGAATGTTCAGATGCCCCCCAGAAGGACAGATAGCATTTTTTTCTAACCTTGAAATAGACACTCAATGGAAACAGGAAATAATGAGATTTGCCTGTACATTTCTGCTAATATACCAGTCCTCACTAATGGCTAATACATCCAAGATTTATTTCCTTGGTTGACTTGAGTTCTCCACCCACCCATTAGTTTGTATTGGTGATACAGATTGTATTAGGGGATAGTGTGACTTTTATTGTTTGGGGGATAATTGTTATTTATTTACAAAGTTTAAATCTACTTGGATTCCTACCTCTTGGTAGCTTTTGGTCAGTTACCTCACCCTTTTATGTTTATGTGTACATTTATAAAATAGATATAAAATACACAAAATGATACCCAGAGGAATAAAAGAACCAACATTTGTTGCAAACATACCACATGCCAGATACTGTGCTTGATATTTCATTTTAATCCTTAAAATAACTGTATAGTCAATAAGATCCCCATTTTTACAGACAAGCAAATGGAAGCTTAGAGTCACTCAATCTGTGACATTTGAGAAATGGTGGTACAAAGATTCAAACCGGAGTGGAAAGCCAAAATCCTTGTACGTTTCAAGGTCCTATATGCATACCCCCTCCGCACTCCTTATGTCTTGGATCTCATTATCTCCACTCCTTCACCCTCTTCCAACCCTGCAAGCCTGCTCCTATGTCAGGGCCTTTACACACGCTGTTCCTCTAGAAAGCCCTCCCTCCATATCTAAATGGCTTATCCCCTCACCTTCTCATGTGTTGACCCAAATGCCACCTTCTCAGTGAGGTTTCTCCTGATCATCCCACACACTCTCCACTCCCTACTCCCAATTTTTCTTACCCTGCTATTTTCTTTTCCTGTGGTGTTTCCACCCTATAATGTTATCTTTATTGTCTGTTCCCCTCACTAAAATATATGCTCCACTAATTCATAGGTTTTTTTAATAACAGTTGACACATAGAGTTATATTAGTTTCAGGTGTACAACATAGTTATTCAACAAGCTTATACATTGTGCTATGTTCACCACATATGTATCAGTACCACCTATACTGATACATTGTTATTACAGTATCAGGGACTATATTCCCTATGCTGTGTCTTTTATTCTTGTGACTTATTTATTCCATAGCTGAAAGCCTATATCTCCCACTCCCCTTCACCCATTTTGCCCTCCACCTCCATCCCCTCTGGCAACCATTAGTTTGTTCACTGTATTTATAGGCCTGATTATGCTTTTTGTCTGTTTACTCATTCGTTTTGTTTTGTTTTTTAGATTCCACTTACGAGTGAAATTATATGGTATTTGCCTTTCTCAGTCTGACTTATTTGACTTAGCATAATACCTTCTAGGTCCTCCATCCATGTTGTCTCAAATGGCATGACCTCATCCCTTTTTTATGGCTGTGTAATATTCGTGTGTGTGTGTGTGTGTGTGTAGGGGAATGATAACCCTCTTTGCTAGCCACCCACAGGCTTGGTAAGTGATCTGTGGTGCTGGACAAGCATGGAAACAGAAGACCCAGGGGGAAGGAAAGGAGCTCTTTCCTACTCTGCCCACTTGTAGCCTCTTAGGTCCAAAGAAGAGGTCCATGCTCTATTTGGAATTTACAGTCTTAAGGGATGAAAAATAAATCTAAGCTTGGATTACATTTCTAGATCGTTAAAATTCAGAATCTCATAATGAACAGTCCCAAGGCTTAATGGATTTTGTGCTATGCTCTTACTGTTGGATATTTGTTGAAATTCCATGTGGAACTAATTCATCTCTGAAAGCCATCTTAAACTTTCTAATAACGCATAAGCCTGTTTGAAGAAGGCAATGACAGAAAACAGGTTCTTATCATTTCTTTGGTATAGTTCTTCATAGGCCTAAAATGAACTCACTTTTTTCACTTTATTAAAAACCTTTTTTTGGCTGACAGTATATAATAAGGAAAAGTAGCTAGATACAAAACCTTGAAAACAGTTAAACAAATTTTTTAATGTACAAGCTATCTAACTGCTTCTAGACTTTTTTTCAATGTGTGTATGTGTGTGTGCATGTTTGTATGATTATATATTAGAAGGAAATTTGGTAAGTTGTTATTTCTAAACCATAAGATCCAGGGTGATTTTTATTTTTTTTTTATTTTTTTATTTATTTTTTTTTTTAAAGATTTTATTTATTTATTCATGAGAGACACAGAGAGAGAGGCAGAGGGAGAAGCAGGCTCCCAAGGAGCAGAGAGCCCGATGCGGGACTCGATCCCAGGACTCTGGGATCATGACCTGAGCCGAAGGCAGACGCTTAACCATCTGAGCCACCCAGGCGCCCGATTTTTATTTTTTTAATGTCTGTATAGTTTTCAAATTCTCTACCACAAATGTGTATTGTTTTTATAACCACAAGAACAATTAATTTTATCAGTAATTTTTAGAAATTTTACATCATTTTCTCTGAAGATCCATAGAAGGTATTCCCTATATTCATTATATTGCTTTGAATCTATTTGCTTTTTCTTAAGCCCTGCCATGATACTAACAGCAGAAGTGTTGTACTAATTGAAAGACTCTTTAAGATTTTTACACATAAAAAAAAATTTTTTTAAACCACAAAACCATTTATTCAGTGATTTTTTTCCCTCCAAGAACTAATGAAATGCATATCCACACACAATATATCTCCCTCCCCTCCATATATTTATTTACTCCATGATTTTTTTAAATTTCTTTAAGTACTTACCAAAGGTTCTGAAATAACATCTAAACTACTTGTCTCCTTAACTTACAGGTAAAGAAAACAAAGACCCAGCTGGGAGATACTGAAATGGATGCACCTACTTTCAAGCCCAGGCCTTCAGAGAGGTAAAACACACACCCAGTCCTTCCAATAGATTCCAGAAAGAACATGGATGGCACTTCTCTTGATCTTTTTTTCCTTACACAAATTTAATACTTTGATCGCTTATAACCAAAAAGCAGTATTTAAAGAAACAGCACAGGTCACCTTTATTATAGACAGCACAGTTGGCAAGATACTACCTTGAGTAGCTGTTTAAAGGGATCACACTTCAAAAGATAATTGACCTAAATTCTTCCTGATCTGCACTCTGGTGAGTTTTGCCCATGTGCAGCCCTCCCATGCATCTCACACATGGAAGAGATACAGTAGGGTCCTGGGAGGCATGAGAATATAGGCCACTGTGATTAAAATTAATTCAAACATTATTTTAATGCCTTTGTTTAGTTTTCTAGAAATTCTCAACCTCAGTGGGTCTGTAAGGGCTAACAGCTCCACTCTGGAAGGTATCAGAAGTTGATTTATAGAGAAGAACAGTTTAAAGTGATTACACCTGTTCTGGTCCCATTTGGTTAGGGTGTGATGAAATGGAATTCTCTGTCTCTACTTTCAGAGTATTTTTTATTATTTGAATTTTGGGCAGCATTACAAAATACACATACCTAATACACATTGTAACATGAGAAGCCTAATGTTACCTAATTTCTTTTGTGAATCTCATAAAGATCACCAACCTAAAAACTTTCTTTTGGCAGATGTTCACTCTTTCAGTCACGTTATCTGGCAATGTTGACATTCCAAGTCCATTTTGTTGCTTTGCCCCCTTGATGTATTTTAACTTATAAACTTAAAGGATATCTGCTAGAAATATTCTTAGGATAGTTATGCAATTGGTTCCTCACAATCTATAAGAACACCAATTCAAAGTTCTATTAAACATTCAACATATTTACAGGTTGTAGAAATCCTGCCAGCATCAACTACCCATTGTTCCAAACATCTCTAACAAATTGGAATCAACAAACATCTTGGGTACATGATCTTCCTGGAGTGTTTTTGTGACTTTCTCCCATTATTTTGGAAAATAATCATATTGCTATCATTTTTGAACACTTCCAGAAACAGACTTGGCATTGAAGTTCTGATTCATTTATAAAGTTCTGACCATACGTCATAAATCATAACTCTTGCTTTATACAAGGTGGACCAACACAGATGTTAATTTGGAAGATGTTTATATTACCTGACGGAGTGTGTTTGCAAAGAAAGGCATGGGAACCAAATTCCTAACCCATAGTCATATTTCTGAAATGTGTCCTTGTATTAGAGCAAGTGTTCTCATTGTGCCTTGCCTTTCTCAAACAAAACCTTAGGCATTCTCCTTTCATTTATAAAATTTTTAAACAGAATAAAAAATAGAAAGAGATATACACTAAACCTCTGATACCTGAAGAATGGAGAAGCCAAAACACAGATGAAATGGGGAAGCGGCTAGCAGAAGGAAAAAAAATCAAGCTCCTTGGAGCCTAAGATTTTATGAATATGAGCAAAAACCCATATGAAGTCACTTAATAACGAGGTCAAGAATGCTGAATAATTTAACATACTCTTGGATCCTGATTTGCAATTGTCCAAAACTAATATTTCACAGGCCACATTGCACCTTGTCATAGACTCCTATTTCTCCCTCAAGATAATGCCCAACTATTAATGGACCCAATTTGGTGGAAATTACCTAATTGGCCGCAGTCACTTCAACTTGAACGTGACACTTTGGACGTTCTGTAGTCACAAGGATAAGTTAGGAGCGTGGGCAGCAGACTTGCTCTTTGTGATAATTGTAGCTGAAGCTTGTGCTATCGCCGAAGCTTATTATTTTGCAAGTTGTACGCTCAGCTTTTTGTAAAAATTGTACGGTAAGGAAAAATCCCTGAGGTGGCTTCTTTTCTCTACTGGTTCTTCTAACACCCCAGATGAGGATGACCAAACAAAATGCTATGTGATTGTGTTTAAGTGCACTTAACTACATGCCACCTGATAAAATATCTTAGTACTATGAATTAAACAGTTCCTTAAGTCTCTGTGTTCTTTAGGTTTTGTGCTTATTCAGCTAACCAAATTACTGTTAGTGAATGACATTAGTTAAGAGCACTCATCCTGTCTTGGGAAAAATTGTGTACCTACCTCTTCATCAAGCAGGTAAATGAGGAATAAGAGGTCTGCTTCCGGCTAGCATTGTCACTGGCCTCCATTCTGTGCCTAAGCATTGTGCCTATGAAGACAATAAGCTCATTCCTACACAGTATGAGTGCTTCAAACAGTAGACATCTTTCTCTGGTTAGTGATTCTTTGTATTTTCATAATGTTTTGTAGTTTCAGAAGGGCACATCTTCCCTCTCTCCCTCTCTTCCTTACCCCCTTCCTTCTATATTCATTGAGTGAATAAGATGATCTAGGCCTTGTGCTGGGCACTGAAGATACACAGATAAGTGAAATATAGTCTCAAGGAACTCTCTGCTTAGAAAGAGAGGAAATAAGAATAACCAATTAATTATAATCCTATGCAATGAGTGCTCTAACCATGTGTACTACAGAAAATGCCAAGAAGTCAGGAAGCTGCACAGAGAAAGTAACTTTGGGTCCAGATCTTGAAAGATGAACAGATGTTTACAACTGAAGAAGGGGGGATGTTGAAATGGGATTGGGGAAGTTGTTGCCTCAAGCAGAAGGGACAGCGGGTGTGAGGACATCAAGGTGTGAAATATGTGGCTAAAATGGCAGGTGAGGCCAGATCAGAATGAATTTTATGTGGCTTTTTGAATTAACAGAAAAAATATATACACTGGTTTCTGCTCCTGGTTCCTGGCACAGAGTTCCTAAATCCCCGGAAATTTCCTAGGTGATAGGAATGTCTTTTGTTCTAATGAGGTGACTCTTGGTGGGCTCATGGGTAGCTTCAGACTGGGAGCTGGTCACTAGAGAGACCAAGCCGTGATTAGGAGCTTGGAACTGTCAGCCCCACCTCCCATCCTCCAGGAGATCGAGTTAATGATTGATCATGCATATGTGATAAAACCACCATAAAAAAAATCCCAAAAGTATGGGGTTCAGAGAGCTTCCAGGTTGGTGACCACATACCAACTCCATGGGAACAGAAGCTCCTGTACTCAGGACATTTCCAGACCTCACTCTATGTATCTCTTCACCTAGCTATCCATCTATATTCTTTATCATATTCCTTATTATATAATAAAACAGTAAATATAAGTAAATGTTTCTCTGAGTTCTGTGAGGTATTCTAGCAAATGACTAGACCTGAGGAGGGGTGGTAGGAGCCTCCAACTTGTAGCCATGTTGGACAGAAATTGTGAATAACCTAGGGACCCACTACTTGAAGTTGGTTTCAGAAAAAGGAACAGTCTTATGGGAATGAGCCCTTAACCTGTGGGGCCTGTGCTAACTTTGGCTAGTGTCAGAATTGAATTGAATTATAGGACAGTCATCTAGTGTTGGAGAATTGTTTGGTGTGAAAAACCCACACATCTGGTGTCAGAAGTGTTTCAGAAGTGTTAGGAGCGTGAAAAAAGGAAAACACAGAAGAGTTCTTCTAGACACCCTTATCCAGGTGTTTGAACAAGTCAACAAGCTCCTTTGGGTGCAGAGTATACATAGTCTTTTTAACACTTCTGTATGCAGCGATAATTTTATATTAATGCTGTTCTCCTTTTAGCAACAACAGTCCATTACCACATACTGTTAATGTATTTTTCCCAGGCACTGGGTGCTATTAGCCAACGAAAGCTAATATGACAAACTGTAGTCTCCTCTCTCAACCAATGAGCAACAGTGTAACACTCTGTAACCAGTCTTACTCAATGAGTGGTCTACCATACTATCCCCAGTTGAGTGCTTTTCCCACTGGTGGTTTTTATTCTGCCATGATCTCTCTTTCTGCAATTTCTCTTTTTTTTTTTTTTGATCGGAAAAAAATTTTTATTTAATTCATTCCCTTTTCCCCTTCTCTGCCCAAACTCTTTTTTTTTTTTTAATTTTATTATGTTATGTTAGTCACCATACAATACATCATTGGTTTTTGATGTGGTGATCCACGATCCATTGTTTTCATATAACACCCAGTGCTCCATGCAGTACATGCCCTCTCTTTCTGCAATTTATCTCTGCTCTGAGAGGCAGTTTTGATCCACGTGGCTAATAAAAGATGTGCAAGTGCTAGTGCTAGAGCAAAGAAATAAAGAGTATCATGCTGGATATTCAAATACAGGTGTAATAGCAGCTCAAGTGAATTTCAAGGAAATGGCCGGAGAGAGAGTAAGGATCAGCAGATAGTTACAGACTGCTGGCTGACTTTGGAAAGGGCAGCATATAGGGCAGGGCATCTTGGGAGGACTACAGGGCACCTGCACAAAACCTGGCTGGAGGGACCATGTGATCTCAGGGAACTTGGAGGAAACAGAGTGGCCCTTGTCAGCCATTGCCTTGATACTGGGAACACCTCTCTAGAGGGTCTATGCTTTCAGGACCATGTGTAGCACTAATTCAGGTAGTGCCACCCCCAGTGCAAATGAGAATCGATGAGGAGTTCATAGCTTACTAGGGTATTCCTCCAGAGCTAGGCTGTCTGGGTTTGAAACAGCTCCACCATTTTTACCAGCTATGACACCTTGGATATGTAACCTTACTGTAAAATGGGAGTAAAAATACCACCTAACAAATGAGGCTGTTTTGAAAGTGGAATAATATTTATAAAGCACTAAGAATAGTGCCTGGCACATACTAAATGCTTGAAAATATTAGTTATTATTAGTATTACCACTGTTTAGTTTCTGTCTATAAAATGAGGAAAATTGACTAAATGATCCCTGAATTCCCTCCCAATTCTAACACTGCCTGAATTTTCCAATCCCTTTTATCCTAGGAGAAAACTGTAACTCAGAGGGTTTGACTACCCACCCCCTCCACCAAGGTTACATTGGGAATAAGGAGTAAGATGCAAAACCAGAATTGGAACCCAGGTCTTACAGAGCCCCTAATGCTATGCCTTTTGTGCCCTTCCATTTACCAAAAACTGAACAAAGCATCACCCAGGTGGACGTCTCACTTCTTAATCTCTCCCACTCTTGGAGTTGCACAGCCTCAAGCCACTCTTTATTTTGGGGTTTTTTTAAACCCCTTCCATCCCTCTGCAGATCAAGAAGAGAAGTGGCAAGCCTGGGAAGCGAAAAGGGATTTGTTGCATTAGAGGAAATAAAACTTAGCACAATGTTAGAATGTTCCTCTCAGCATCTACAGCTCAAGCACCTGCTGTTGGTCTCCACCATTAGGAGAGTGATCATCCTTGCAGGGCAAGTGGTCCACTTTCCATTTACCACTGCAATCAGTTTTTGGAAAAGCCAAGTCTTTGGATGTGGCCTTTGTCTTACTACCTTTTTCTCTCGTTCTATATGGCTGGAATCCTAGTCATACTTTTTCCCTTCCTGGTACAATTTTGGCAATTCTGCAAGCACTCAGTAGAGATGGGAGAGAGAGGGAAGGAGAAGGAGGCAGAAGGAGAGGTGACAACAGGACACATTCCCAGAAAACTGACCAATCTAGTGTCAATCTCAGTAATTTGTGCTTCTATATTTTCTCCTACACTTTTGAAACCCATTCACAATGTATCAGGGACTCTGGTCTCTCATTCCTAGGAATGAAGTATTCTTTTGTTTTTTGAAGTCATCTTTTTTTCTTGTCTCTGTCCATTCAAATATTAGAATAACCATTACCATTTTAACAGCTAAAATATCTGTGCAGGTTTTTAAAAAATAAGTATTTTTCATTTGACTGAATTGATTTCATCAGAGAAGATTAATGCGATCATCTTAATTTGCAAAATTTTTTCCTCGTTTTATTTCTTCCACATTTGATTTTGAACACACATTTAATAATTTCTGGTGGTTTGTGTTTCAGCATCAGCTGGATATGCAGAGTGGGTTCTCAACAGTCTCAGAATTTGATTATGACCAAGGAACCACTATTCTATAAACACGGAAAATTGGAAATTATCTCTAGAGCTGTTTGTTAACAAAGTCGAAGGCTAACCTTTCGGGCTCATAATCCCACTGATGAAAACTCTTTTCTCTTTCATGAATCCATCCCTCTGTTACAAGTGCTGGTGTGTGGAAATTGGTTTGGGCCCTCCCATTTTGCCCTCCCCTTTAATCTCTTGGTCAGGTTTAGGCAGAGATTTTTAAAGCTTATAGATTTCTCTTTCTCCTACTCAGAGTATGTGTTGTGAATCCAAACAAACACTAACGGGTCTCTGAATGTGTAACTGTTACGGAGTCCTACTGACCAGGCAGGCAGTCCTGCTGAATCTGCCTTCCTCCAACAGTAAAGGAATGAAGTCATTTAGGGGTAATTAAGAGGGGCAAAAAGAGGGATATATTTTCTGTACCTGACAGTAGAAATAAATATGAAGGCAAACCTCCAAATATAATGCACAATTGATGAAATGTGTTGAGTTGTTTTAATGAATCTATCTTAATAAATGACAGTCGGTCAAAATACAGTCTTATCAAGAGATCCCTGCATGGTAACAGCAGCTACTCTCCTGTCCTGCTGGCGGATAAGACCCTCCAAATCCTCCCAAAGTGCTGCAGCATCCATGTGCAGAAGAGCTTTTGAATTCACTTGGTACCTCTCTGGATTCTATTGATGGCATGTAGCATCACTATTGCTGTTGCTAAACAGATGGAAAATAATTGTTTATGGAATTTGTGTTTTAATCGCATTAATGTATTTGGCAGGGAGATCCACCTAAGTACACAATGTAAAGCCTGCCTTTGATCTGGGCCCCTTTGGGGCATTTTTCACGACTGATAAACTGCTCCTCTGAGTTCATAGGAAAATGATAAAAATGATAAAAGAAAAGAAGAAGAAAGCCAGGCACCAACCTCCCATTTGGTTATTTGTCTCCTTAGAGAATCAGACAAGCTAGCCAGGCTTGCAGTCATGCTGACGACTCAGCACACATCTCACCCAGTTATACACCCACACAGGGCTTAACATGAATGCCCTCATCTCTCACCCCCGCCTCCTCCAGTTCCCTCCTCCCCTTTGCACACAAACACACACATGCTCAATGCAAGAATTCATATGCTCTATCTTTTCAGAGATTCCTGCTGCCTTTTCATATGGGCTCGTTTAGATGCTTATATTTATCAGTAACAGCCCTTACACATGTTTTCCTTTCACCCTCACACATTTCTTGGTTAGCATTGTGATATGATAGAAATCAGAAGCTTTCTTTTAATGAAAATGAATGTTCTAATTGTGAAATATTTTGTCTACTAAATATTCTGCTGTAGATTAGCCTGAGCACAGCCAAGGGCAGAGCCAAACCCTGTTCACTTGCCAATTTCCCTCTTACCAAGACCCAAAGAACAGAATCTGGTATAGAAAATGTGATAGCCACTAAAAGAAAGGCTTCTATAGATTCCCATTTCCGAAGTACAATCCCCATCTTGCCTCCTCTTGAGACGGCTGATCAGACACTTCCCTCCCTTCTTAGGAGAAAGAGATCTGAGGAGGTTTTAAATTCTTGGATGGATTTTGTTTGTTTGTTTGGTGGATTTTTTTTTTCCTTCTTTTTCTCATTCTTTCTCCTCTGCAGAACACAACTAGTAAATGATTGGATCTTTGACAGAACAAAGGTATTTTTGATGGGCTCTGTAATCTAGTGCGCTAATGCTCCCAGTCCCCTCATTGTCTTGCTGTCTGATCCCATCCCTTCTGCCAGACAGTCACTGCGGGATGAGTCACTTTTAATGTCTGATAATCAAGGTGAATTTTCAAAAAGCTGCCATTTTGGAATTATGCACTATATCACAGTGTCAGGGACGAGAGGAGGAGGAAGGATGAAGGAAAGGCTAAGATAGACCCCTAATGTTCATTGAGAGAACTGCAGCACGTAGCCTGCACTGCGCCAGACAAGATGTGTCTGGAGGGGCTAAGTCGATCAAGGCGTCCATAATGAGAAGGAAACTATGTTAATTATAAATTAAAAATAACTTCTATGATAATGAAGATTATATGCACAGGAGAAAACGTCTTAGTTAAAACAGACTGCAGGGATGGAATTAAGCACCAGCCGTTTGGGGGCATGGATTCTGTACCTACGGAATCTATTGTGGTCCATTAAATAACCTAATACAAACTTACATTGGAAAAAGAATAGAAGTGAATTGTGGCTGTCTCCGTGGTTACTGTATTGTCTGCTGTCCTTATTTAAAGCAACATCAGCCAAGGGAGGTACCTAGCAAATGAACACAGCCTCCCTTCCACCTGGGGAGACTGGATATTTCTGGAATCATTTAAAGGACTGAAACATTTTCCCCCATGAAATAGCAAGGGAGATATTGGAAACCCCTGGTAAACAAAGGCCAATCAAACATTCTTGTGAGACTTCGGCTATTCAAATATACGTTGGGTCAGTGTCTTCTCTAAGGTAATTAAAACCCACTGTTACGTATTGTGGTTCTGAAATTTTTTTAAATTGTTGTCATTGTATTAAATGGTAGGATAGTTGAAGGAAAATGATATAAGAATAGCCTGCTATTTCTGTTTATTATTCAGATAAGTGAATGCCTCTAAATAGAACCAGGATGTTTTGACTAGGGAAATGCTGTCCTCATTATAGCTGGGAGATGCTGGGGCGATTGAAAGCTGAAGCTTCAAAGCCTTGTCCTGCTTTATAAAAGCATGAGGGTTTTCATGGCTGTTTCAGTGACCAGTCAAAGTCTGCAGGTGCTTTATCTGTCCTGGGGGAGGGAGAGAATGACATTTCTGAGAATGCTATTTTATAACCATGATGAATGCTTACATATTTCCTCTAACAGAGGTATTTAAATACCTGCATATCTTCTTCAACACAAGTTATGTTTACAGATTATTACACCTTGTTATTGTCTACCAAGGTTAACTAGTCCATTCTCTCCCCATTCTCCACTTCCACCTTCACCACCATCATACACACATATGCACACACACACGCACACACACACGCTCACACACAGTATACCTTAACAGATGGTTGCAAAATAAGCAGAGAAAATATTTAGCTACTATGCTACTGTTTTCACATATACAAAAGATTAGACATATAGAAAATATATGAGATAAAAGTGACCCCTTAGAGATATTTGGGTACCACCCTAATTGTAGGTACCACCCTAATTGTACTAAAACAACAGAGAAGTGACTTGTCCTAGGACACTCAACCAGAGAATGGCAGGTTCCAGGCTAGCATCCAGGCGGCTAACTTGAAAGCTGCCATGCTTTCCACAGCAGCATGCTATCTTCCCATTAAAAAAATCAGGTCTCTGCAGCTTGGCTAAACAGTGATTAATGCACAGATGTCACAATGAAAAAAAGAAAAACCTGAGGAAGAGATAAGAATCATATACATTTTCAACCATGATACAAAGGAATAAAATAGAAAATGGTATGAAATGAAGGAAAACAAAATGTTAATAGAACATCTATCTAACAAAGTGATCTGCCTAGTCAGGAATTCTATTAGAAGGCAGAATTGTCCTTTAAGGAAAGTGGTAGAGACATTTGAAACTAGCCAAGAAAGCAAACGCCGCTTGCAAAAGTCACACTGCTCTATTTCTCTTTATATATTTTCATCTGAAATATTAGAACAATTCAGTCATATTCAAGCATGGATTCTGACTGTAGTCACTGAGATCCTGCCTAGGCTCTCAATTAGGGACATAGCTAAAACTAGGACTAACCCAGCATATCCTTTTCTTCTCCTAGAATCTAGTTCCTTAGAGGGTACAGCCTACCTTGCTCTCTGAGGAAAGATCGATCTGATATGACCTAATAGGGATTTTTGCATCTATAATTTCCCTTTTGCTAATTTCTCCTGTTAAACTAATCTCTGTCTGAGACATTCTGCACATTTTTATTAAAATATCTCCTTGGTACTTGAGGGCTCTAAGGTCCTGAGCATGAAACCCCTGCCCCCTCAAGTATGATGTCCCCTATCCTAGTGTGAAACCTGATAGCTTGCCTTCACAAACACTTTATAACAATAGGAACATTCTCGGAGGTTCTAGATAATAATAATGATAAACCAGACATTACTATAAACCAGAACAGGACCTCCCAGTAGCTCTGGTTATCCTTCTAAAAGGAGCTAAAGAAAGGCTGCACTAAGAATTTAAAAAGGAGAAATAAAATCCATCTCAATGAAGAATGTGTTTTAACATGATGGACAATCTTTGGTAGCTAAAGGAAGGGATCAAAAGATTATCTATTGTGTAAAAAAAATCTTAACAAATAAGATGGAGGATGGAGATGTGGTGGTCAATAGACAATAGAAGGTTAAAAAACAAATTGTGATTCCTTCAAGTCTCAAAACAAGTAGGTTTCATAGTCTCTCTGATCCTACTTTTTGCTTCTGGGGAAGAAAAAATTGAAGAACATAGATCTGGCTGGTGGGGTAAACACAGAAATATGTTATCTGTTTTTGCTCTGGAGAGGTATCAGGAGTATTAATGGGACTTCTGTTTGAATGGTACTGTTAGGAATAGGGTTTCTCAACTTCAGCACTATTAACATTTGGGCTGAATAATTCTTTACTGGGGAGACAGAAGAGACAGGAAGGGGGATGTCCTGCGCATTTTAGAAGGTTTAACACCTTTGTTCCCCTCTACCCACTAGATGCCAGTGACATCCCCCCGTTGTGACACCTTAAATGTCTCTAGACATTGCCAGTTGTCTCCTCAGGAGCAAAATCACCCCTGCTTGAAACCGCTGGACTAAAGGGAATGGTTCTTATTTTTACAAATAGGATCAGCTGTCCCATGTTTTGGAGACAGTATTTATTTATACAACAAGACTCATGTTTCTAATATGTTCAAAACATAGCAGGCAGTTCATGGTCTCTGATATTGTCCATGGATTGACTAATTACTGGTTCTCCCACGGAACTCAGCTCAAGATACCTGTAATCAAGTCTAGAGGGAGGCATGTCTCAAAAAGAATTGAGCATTTGATTATTGACATATAGAGTTGCCCAGGATCAAATAGATACTAAGCCAACTACATTTTGAAAGAGATTACAAACAAAATATTTTGAAAGAAATTAAAGACCTAAATAAATGGAAAGCCATCCCATGGTCATGGATTGGAAGATTTAATATCGGTAAGACTGCAATGCTTCCCAAAGAGCCACGACCCTAGAGTTTTTCGTTTCTTTGTTTGTTTGTTTGTTTTTTATATGACTATTATGACAAAAATGACTTTGAAGTTCCCAGACTTCTATAGAAAACAGGCCAAGCCACAACAGAGAGCATATTTTTCGGAATAATGGGAGGAAGGGACCTCCCAGAACAATGGAGAACAATGAACTAAGAAGCTCCTCCAGGAAGCAGAACAAGAGCCCAAGGAACGAACAGTCCCTACTCCTAAGGGTACTTCACCATGTCCCCTCATAAAAATCTCAAAATTGTTGAGAATCAGTGACAGCTCTATGATTTCCATTCTTTCCCTTTTTATTTTTTTTAATTTTTTTTTTAAAGATTTTATTTATTTATTCGACAGAGAGAGAGACAGCGAGAACAAGAACACATGCAGGGGGAGAGGGAGAGGGAGAAGCAGGCTTCCCGCGGAGCGGGGAGCACGACGCGGGGCTCAATCCCAGGATCCTGGGATCATGACCTGAGCCGAAGGTAGATCCTTACACCTGAGCCACCCAGGCGCCCCTCCATTCTTTGCCTTTTTAAATGGGAATATTTATTGTAGTTACCTGTCACTCCCTCTTCCACCACTATATATTGGGCATGTGAGGGCAAGTAATTTGGCTTATTAGTTCACAAGTGTCTGGGCCAAGAGGATCCATATGAGATCCTGTGCTTTGAGTTTTGAAATGTGATTGGCTGAGACTTTGGGTGTTTTCTTTAAAGAAAAGAGGAAAGTATTTTGCATGTAAAAGAGGGAGCAAGTGTTTGTCACCAAAAAAAAAACCAGGCAGATTTTATTACTCTTCTCAATTATTGTCTGCCCTTCCCTATGAAATGATTATAAATACCACTCATTTTCATTTGAGTTTCAGCACTTATCCATATGGGTGACCATCTCTTTGACATTAGGCTTGGTCCTAAGACTTTCTTTTGCCAACAAAATGTGGATAGCAGTGATGCATACAACTTCCCAGGAGAAGCTTAGCCATTTTATGGTTCAATCATCACTTCTTTTCCTTTGTCACTTTATCCAACTGAAAGCATTGAATGGGCACCACCAACTCAGTTCAGAGATTTCAGCGGAGGGAATGATGGCCATGATCTTGATAATGATAAGGTCTTGCAGGTGAGGCTTTTTAAAAATCCATCTTGTTGCTCAAAGAATTTCTCAATTTCATCTTTTGCTAGGTGGAAACGAAAAATAGTTGTATGTTTTAATCCCATTTACAAGCCACCAAGTTCTTTCTTTGGCCCCCTCCTTCTTGTATTGCTTGTTAAATGTAGAAAATAGAAACTAAGTCATACTAGTAACTTTCTGTTTCTTATCCTCTTCACCCAAATCCACAAACCAGTTAGGTAGATGATCTGCCTTCCTAGAAAAGCCAGACTTAAGCAATGCAATTTTTTAATTCAGAAAAGAGAAATAGCAGAAAATGCATTTGATGAAACCCAGCACCCTTTCGTGATAAAAACACACAATAAACTAGGATTAAAAGGAAACCTCAATCTAAAAAAGGGCATCTACAAAAACCCGAAGACTAATATCATACTAAGTGGCAAAACACTAAATGCTTTCCCCCTAAGATCAGGAACAAGACAAGGGTGTCTGCTCTCACCACTTTTATTCACATTGTATTGGAGGTTCTATCCAGGGCATGTAGGCAAGAAAAAGAGATAAGAGACACCAAGGTCGGAAAGGAAAAAGTAAAACTACCATCATTTTCAGATGATATGATCTTGTATATAGAAAATCGTAAGCAATTCACAAAAAAACAACTATTAGAACTAGTAAACAAGTTCAACAGTGTTGCAGGATGCAAGATCAATACACAAAAATCAATTGTATTGATATACACTAGCAATGAAAAATCCAAAAATGAAATTACAAAAAAATTCCATTTATAATAACCCCTGAAGGTTTAAGTCAAATAGAGCTCATTCTTTTCATCCATTATTGTTTGCCTTTTTGTGGATCCCTCTAGTGCTCATTTAAAATGGTTTTACTTAAGTAAGAGTTTTGCTGGGTAGTTTGGGTTTGGGGATAGGGATGTTGGCATGTATATGTATAGTTTTGGTGGTGGGTGATTATCCTAATGAAGAGTTTTTAAACTATATCTATACAAGTAGAAGGTTTATGTTCATACTTGATTTGTGAATTAGACCTCATATTTTCCTTTTGCAAGTTCTAGAAATGGTTTACCCTAACATTTGGGGAATCAGTTTACCAATATAAATTACTTTGTAATCTTTAATGTTTCTTTACAAGTCCACTTGATAGGGTTAATCACTCTGTCATTGGTACAATATCTGTACCTTGTACAAATTCCTATTTCTGCATATCTCCACCATTTTGTAATTATTTGTATATGTGTCTGTTTCTGACACCAGACCTCTGAAAACAAAGACAGCATTTTAACTTTGCATCCCCAATACTTAGAACACATTCAATGCATGCTTGCCATCCTGAGCTCCCACTTCCATGGGATTTCTATTTTTCACCTGCTTGAAGGCTGTCTTCCTGAAATCTTCTCTCCTCCAAACTCTGTGTCAGTCCCCTCAAATTACAGGTTGATACATAAATTAATACATATCCTCTCCATGTATTATATCCATTTCCTTATTTCTAAACTTATCACTAACCATTGTTTCACCATTGGTCATAATGAAAACCGCCCATGAGAGTCACGTTAAATGTGTCTGGTAATGGGATTTAAAGCCACAGTATGAGACTAGATTATCTGTGAACAAGATTTTAAAGGTAAGAAGTAAAAATCTCTGTCCATCTTTTCACTATCCCAGCTTCATCAATATTTCTTAGCTCCTTTCACCTGAAACAATAGTGGATCAGAGAAGCTGAGATCTTCCATCTGCTGTTTAAGCACAGACTATGCATGTCTTTTCAGAGAGAGAGACAGCTGCCCTTGTATTTAGAATAAGGACAGAAAGAAGCCAGCATATAGCTCATGCTTGATGGATATTTATTGTTCAATATAGTCTAAAGGAACCTGCCCTATCACTAGTGTTTCTATCAACTGTGACTATCAGCCTATCAAATCAGACATCATGATAATTGATTGAGATCTGGGTGGGATAGGAAGGCATTCTTAATGGTTGATTGACTGAAAAATCCATCACTAAACAATACAGTCAATGTTATAGTCACAGCTTATATATTCTCTGATGAGAGTTTTTAATCCACATAGCCATTGTTTTTCTAGAAGTTGACTTAAGGCTCACTGGTTTGATAGGTATTTTCTCATAGAGATGGTCTCAATTTGACCTGATGAGAGATGGAAGTTTTTAAAGACCCACACAGCCAAATGTTTCAGTCTTTGAAAGAAAGATACATGAATATTAATTAACAGATTAGTGTCTTCCCATCAGTATATCTTTGTGAGAAAAGTCTTTGCCATTTATCTTGAGTAAATCCTTTGAAACTGTGCTACTCAAAGCGTGGTCTATAGACCAGTGCCAGTCTATGAACTGTTTGTTACTGGCTCATGATGAGATAAATACAAAAATTAAGAATGAGCATTTAGAAAATGTTCTAACAGCTTGACAGCGTAATTTCATGTCTGGGTAAAAAGCAAGACTGGTATTTTGTATTTCTTTTACATTTAATTTTTTAAGTACTAATTTTATCATGGTTTATGAAAATATTAGTCCGTGATGGTTTGTATTTTTTATAAAAAAACTGATCTTTACCACAGATAGTTTGGGAAACACTAATTAAAATACCATGTCTCATCTCTGTTTGTTTGCTAGTCTTATTTGCTTTATTCTAATCTCCAGACTTTATACGATTTTATACTCACTGTCATTTTCTCTGAACATGCTAAACCTAGACCATTTTCTCCTCTTTAACCTGCAGGCAGTAGGCATATTAAAGAAGTACTGGTAACACCTTTGTTTAAAGCCCCTAGTATTTGGGGGGGTTTTGTAGTCATGAAGTTTGAGGAAGCCCCTTTCTAACCATTTTAACAATGTATTTATCATTTAGGGGGTAGAAAAGTTTGTCCCTGTTGGTTGTAACTTTGGCTCCTGCAATTATCAAGCTAGAAAAGACTTTAGTAAATGAGTCTTTCTCTAACAGGTTCACAAAGATGAGGTGGCCCTCGGAATGCTGGAGAAGTTCATCTTAATCCACCATGCCCTTCCAGCATTACTAACCTCCACATCATCTCTGCACAATCCAATAAGTGTCTGTTCTCCATGAGTATTATTTCAAGTGAACTGATATATTGTTCATTGTTATATTTCATTTGATTCTTTGCTGAGCAGTCAACCTGTCTCCAGGAGAACTATGTTTAACTGATTATGTCTTAACCTATGACATCATATTTTTTAAAGAACATGATTTGAAGACATTGATATCTATTGCCGTTTACAGCTCCTTTTCATCCAGATTGATTATATGCTCATGACAGAGATGTGAGTGATGCAATGGAGAGAGCAAGACCAGAATCAGGAAGACCAAATAGGAGGTTAGTGCAGTAATCCAGACAAGAAATAATGAGGAGCTGATCCAGAATAATGACAGTGCTGATGGAGAAGAAAGGATGAGTCTGTGAAATATTTAGGCATTAGAACCAGATGACTACTTAGATGTGGAGAGTCAGAATGAGAAGTTGATGACTCCCAAATTTTTGGCTTGGGATAAGTAGGTAGTGATGAGATGGGAAGATAGGAAGAGGAACACGTCTGGTAAAATATGTGGAGAGAGGAGGTGATGGATTTACCTTTGAGCACACTGAGTTCACCAGCACACCATCCAGGGAGTAATTAAAACCATAGAATTGAATGAGAACACAGAGATATGTAATATTTTAAGGTGTCTTAGAACCATTTCAATTTATTCAACTTCCTCTTAAAATTTAAGATTTTTACAGTTATGGTTTCTCTATCTTCCCTGTGATAAAATAGAATAATCTAGCTATATCCTAATAGTTTGCACATGGGCATTTTAGGATTCTGTGAAAAGTGAAGCCCATCAGAGAGATCAGTTGAAATGTTTCCTAAACTTGGAACTCTATCTTCTGGTGTAGCACAGACTATCCAACTCCTCCTTGTCTAGCTCTCATTAACAGATAGTAAAAACACACAAATGTATGTGTTAGAATTTTAGGTGTGTCAGCCTGTTTGACTCAATGTAATCAACACATGACCCCCTAAGAGATATCATGAAACTCATGTACAGATGAGAAAATCAACTCAGAGAAACTACAAGGATGACAAGTGACGAAAGTTGCCATAGTTCAGCACTGTATCTCCAGCCATCTAGTAACATGTGCTTTGGGGCAACATCATATTTAGGGACCCACTCTATACTGGTCACTCCAACTGCTGATCCCTCTGTCTGCCTCAACCAAATCAGGCACCCCCAAATCCAATTTTTGTGGTTCAAAAACTGGCTTTTGTGCTGTACCCTCAAAACACAAATAGCAAACACTAGTGGATACAGGAAGAGAGAGTCGTGTTTCAAATGAAGGTTGTTTGTTTATTTGTTTGTTTTTTCCGTAAATCTTTCTAAGAAAGCATCAAGGAGGCTATAAGTGTTTATCCTTTTTCACCCAGTAATCCTGCTTCTATAAAATTTTCCTATGGAATAGTCAGAGAAGTACCACAAAATTCATTCATAAGTTTTTTTTTTTTATTTAACAAGTATTTTTAGTGAGCATCTACCAGTGCCAGACACTATGCTATCCATAAGACAGTCTCTGCCCTCTAATCCAGGCCAAAGCATCATGGGGATGTGGTACGCACAGTGACAGAAAATTTGACTGGGTATCATGGAACTAGGGAAGAGGAGGATCTCACCGGCCTGGGGCCGAGAAGGCTTCCTAGAGGAAGTGGTGCATAAGTCTGAGTTGGCTGTAAGAGTTAGCCTTGGGAAGATGGGAAATAAGGACACTCTGGACAGAAGCAACAACATAAGCAAAGTGGTAGGAAAAAAAAACTACTTCAGGGTCTTTCTGGAATTGACAGTTTGGAGATGTCATATACCATGTTCTGGGGCCTCACTTTTACTCTGTACGTTAAAAGTACTACCAGTGTGTTCAGAGTAGCCCTAGTGTTTTAGGGGCCTTTGTCAACAGGGAGGGGGGTGGGGCTGGGAATTGGTCCAAGCTCTGAACCCCACCCTGTCACAACCTAAGTTCTCTGGAAAGTTTTACTCAAGATATTTAGAAGAAGGGTTCCGCTGTTAAAATTTTAAAAACCTTTGATGGGGAACTATGAGAGATCTTTAAACAAGGGAATGACCAGAACAGATGTACATTTCAGGTAGATTACACAGCTAACCACTGGAGGATACTTCTCCCAGTATTTATTTGTAACTGGAAACAAATGTCCAATAATAAGGGTGTGATAAAATAATAATAATAAATAGCTGCCGTTTATTGAATGCTTACTGTGTGTAGGCACACTGCTAAGCACATATATACTCTATACCATTTAACCTTGATAGAAATCCCATGAGGTGTTATCAATATTTTTTTTTAAGATTTTATTTATTATTTATTTGACAGAGAGAGGCACAGCGAGAGAGGGAACACAAGCAGGGGGAGTGAGAGAGGGAGAAGCAGGCTTCCCGCCGAGCAGGGAGCCCGATGCTGGGCTCGATCCCAGAACCCCGGGATCATGACCTGAGCCGAAGGCAGACGCTCAACGACTGAGCCACCCAGGCGCCCCGAGGTGTTATCAATATTTTGCAGATGTGAGAATTGAGGGGGGTTTTTTTGTTGTTTTTTTATTTTATTTTATTTTATTATGTTATGTCACCATACAATACATCATTAGTTGAGAATTGAGGTTTAATGAGGTTGAGTGGCTGGTTTTACAACACCCAGCTGTTAAAGGTGGGACTGGAATTCCATCCCAAATTTGTCTGACTTTTAAGGGCATGCCATTCTGCCTCTTGAGCCAATGATAAATCCACATGGAGGAATGTTCTTCAACCCTTTGAAATCATTTTTTTTTTCAAAGACCATTTAATGATGTAGGGGAAATGCCAAATGTCAAATGAAAATAAAACTCAAGTACAAAAAATATATAGAATCATTCTAATTTTATTAAACAATTAAAATGTTAAAAATATTTATCACTGAGTGATATGACTGTATGTAATTTTAATTTTTGTTATTACAGCTTTCTTCCAAATTTTCTAGAATGAATATGTTTCTTTACATTGAAAGCATAGCAAAACGTTTTGTGTATATATATTTTAACTCATTCTAGCTGAATTGCTATTGTCAGTATCCTTACCCTAGACTCAAGTGGAAGAATGAGTTCTTTAATACATTTTTCAGAACAACAGTGCAAACTATCATGTGTGCAGGATGTAAGAAAAATCAGTCTGTGCTAATTACTAATCATATAACTTTGAAGTTAAAGTCTCTGGATCTTAGCTTCTTTGCCTAGGAAAGGAGAAAGTTAAGCTAAAGAGTCTTTACAATTCTGAAAAACGCTAAATTTTTAAAGATTTTTTTGTTTTTTAGTACAAATGAAACCAGGTAGGGGGCATAAAAGAAATATATTAAATTTTTCTTGCTTTACTTAGATTTTCATGAGCATTTAAGGTGGACTTTTTGATTAGCTTGGCTATTGGTAATATGATAATATGCTCAGGTGCATCTCAGCACTGCTTGATGTTTTCACAAAAATTTTTCTCATTTCATCTTCACTCAAACCTTTAGAGGTGAGCATTATTATCCCTATTTTTGCTGATGTAGATCAAATAGTTCAGGAACTCATAAAAGGTCTCTCATGATACGTTGTGGCCAGATTCAAACCTGAATGCTTCTTTATGAATTCATAGAATATTGTTAGTTCAGATATGGAATTATTTGTTTGCTTGTTTGTTTTGTCATTTCAACTACCTATTGGTTATAAAAAAAAAAAAAAACATAGTTTCTATCTTCAAATATTTTGTGTTCTGAGAGATAAGGTTCTTTTAAAAAAACAATTGTGAAATTAAAATTAAGAATGATATGTAATAGGGACAAATGGAGGCTTTCGGCAATGTCCCTGTATCCTTTGGTAAGAAGCAAACAAAAGGACATTATTATAAAATTGCAAATGGGGGCAGAAGCAGTCACTAGTCATTAGTGTCAGGGTCATTTTAATGAAAATTAACCCCAGAAATGCTTGACTAAGCAGTGGAAACCTAGGCATCATTTGGACCTTGACAGAACCAGGGCAGTTAAATCTTTCTTACCTGCATATGAGCTTAAGAGAATAAATCAGTCCAAAGCCACTGGCCATGCTAATTGCTCTAATTATTATTACAGGAAACACTAGATAATACCTATGAGGTATCAAAAGATAGCCATAGCCCAGAAAAATCTTGTAACCAAAGAATTCCCAGAGGAATATTCAGACAGTGCTCACAAAGCCTGCACCTGCCCAGTTGGCTAATAAAGCATAAAAATATGTAGTTTGCCAGAGAGGATGGATTCCATAGCATAGGGTGTGGTCTCCTGCTGGGGATGACCTTGTTCAGCAGAAATACAGCACTGAAAGGAAGAAATTGGGCAGGGCATCTCAGAGAGTCATTATTGATAGCTTAGAGACATTTTGGCTCCTGAAAATTTCTACTCCTAGCGTGTGTGTATATGCACATGCACACATGCACATGTGGCCTTCAGGTAAAAGAACAAAGTGTGGTGATATGTTCATCTGTAATCCAGCCTATTTCTTGAAATGTGACTATCCACCTAGCATTTATGGGCTATGCAAAGAGGATTATGTCTATATAAGATTTTCTAGGATTTTTTGAGGAGCTATCAACTTCTAAAATTTCCCACTGTCCTGAGATGAAAGATGACCCAAGGTGGTAAGCTTGATCTCAGATGGTAAGTGAAAATGAGGTGTTTTGTGCATCATCAGCACTGATTTATCATCTGTGCATCGTTTGAGGAATGGTGAAGGGTACATGGTTTATCCTGCTCAGACATTTCTTCTCCAGCAGGCTATCTTCTTCTAGGTCGTTAAAGAAGTAACTACTTTGAAGTGCTCTAGTTCTCTGAAGAGTGCTGATATGGGGATAAAGTATGATAGATCAAAGAGCACTGGACCAGAAATTGGAGAAATGGCTGCAAGCTCTGTCCCTGTGTCTCATGAGAAAATTAATCTACAGGTCCCATTAATTCTCCATTATCAAAAACAGAATTATATGTTTATTTATGCAAGTAACCCAGAACAAATGAAATAACGTGTACAAGCACTTAAATTTCATTTTAAGTAAAGTATAACAAAATTTAAGGAGCCTTTGCTATGTGCAAGGTACAGGTTCTGTGGGAGACATAAATAAGGCATGGTTCATATCTTTAGGGAGCTTGGAATCTAGTGAGGTGACAGACCAATGCACGTATTGCAACCAACTGAGGTGTAAGAGACCTTGTGATAATTGCTGTGAGAAAGTTTATTCAGTCATTCAATAAGTATTGGCAGGCACTGTGCAAACTCTAAAAGCAAATTACTTCTCTCTGAGGTGGGGGAGGCAGTCATAAAGCTTCATGGAAATGAGCATTTGGGGTGGGCTTTGAAGAAGAGGTAAAAATTTACTAGGCAGGGATGAATTGAGGCAGGTATGTTGAAAGTAATGGAGGGGTAAAAGGTATGGGAAACATATTGGGTGTGCTTGGGCAGCAGTGAGCCATCTGGTTGGGCAAGAGTCAAAAGTGTGGAATTAGCAGACAAGGAATTAATGAGCGTCACATCGGAAAAGATCACTTTCAGCCAGATTCAAGGTGGCCAAGTTGAGAAGCTTGAACTTTATCCTGTAGATATCAAAGGCTTGGGGCAGAGGAGTGATGTGATTACATCCATGCTGTAGGACAAGTCTGTCAATGGAGTAAAGAGGGGAGAATGGAGGAAAGGAAACTTGGTAGGAGATCTGTAAGAGCCCAGACAAGACAGAGCCAACCTCTTTCAGAAGGGAATAAGAAAAAGAGATGAAGGGCGCCTGGGTGGCTCAGTTGGTTAAGCGACTGCCTTCGGCTCAGGTCATGATCCTGGAGTCCCTGGATCGAGTCCCGCATCGGGCTCCCTGCTTGGCAGGGAGTCTGCTTCTCCCTCTGACCCTCCCCCCTCTCATGTGCTCTCCGTCTCTCTCATTCTCTCTGTCTCAAATAAATAAATAAAATCTTTAAAAAGAAAAAGAGATGAATGCATAAGATATGAAGGATGTAGAATCCACAGAAGATGACACCTCTTTGGTTATGGAGCCACGTGGAGGAGAGAGTTGAAGATGATCCTTCCCCCATGTTACCATCAGCAGCCCAGACCTTGGCAAAGTATTGGCTTTATTTTCGCAGCTTCAGAGAGTTGAGCACAGTAACCCCCTCTTCTGCTCTCAGGCCCATGAGCACTTATTTCCTTTCCGCAGTCAAAGTCTGTCATCTGGAAGGGTGTGAAATTCATCCTGTCTGGTAAAAGCGTACAATGTAACTCTTCCCAAGGATTTGCCTTCAACAGATGTCTAAGCTTTAAGGTAGAGATAGAAACTTTCTAAAAGGAAATTTTGAATATTAGCTAAAAATTTTCCAATGTGTTTTTCTTCATATATTATATGCCTTTCAGAATGAGTTTTGAAGCTTTAAGAGGTAACTCCTGTAACCCCATCCTCTGAGAGTTTTCCTATTGCCTCTGTCCATCGGGCATGTCTTTTGTAGGTCTACTATTTCCTTTTCTGTCCAGGGTATTCATCAGGGCCTGCTTGTTGGCTCCCACTTATGATCTGGGCAAATGACCTACTAATGAGGAAGTATTTTAGTCTCAAATTTCAAATATTTCAAACTTTGCCTTGGTCCAGCCTTGCTTAATGGCAGAAGTGATATTCAAAATACTGTGTAATTCCTTAAAGCACAATCACTGACTGGTCATTAGAAACACCAACAGCAAACCATTGTTAGGGCCATATGGGAACACCCAGCTGAGTTTCAGCTTGGACATGGGCATCTTCTGGGTTATTACAGCCTTACAAATAAGGATGGGCCAACAGAACTGTAGTTAAGACTTCTACCCAGTCTTTTGAAAATTAGATTAAAACAAAGTGAAAAACAGACTACAATCCATTTCACTACCACTTTATTTCCAAAGGCTACTGTTGCCAGTCTGCAAACTGATCCATAACTATTTCCTAGGCAAGGTAGGAAGGAGTTGTGAAAATTCTGTGAAGTGATAGAACTCCTCAACCTGAATGTTTTTCCTTTGTGCATACGGTTTTCCTACAGTGCCTCTGAGATACTATGGAGGAAAGGAAGCAAAGCTGCTACCTTCCTTGCCTTGCTGCATCCCACTCGCATTCATAGTCCAGGCAGCCAGACCCTTGGCCCAGTGAGGCTGTGTGTCATTGCAGGCTGGCCTGTGTCTCATTATTCACTCAAGGTTATTCACTCCCTCTTCTGTTTGAAAGATCCAAATTATTTTATTTTATTTTATTTTTAAAGATTTTATTTATTTATTTGACAGAGAGAGAGAGACAGTGAGAGAGGGAACATAAGCAGGGGGAGTGGGAGAAGGAGAAGCAGGCTTCCCGCGGAGCAGGGAGCCCGATGCGGGGCTCCATCCCAGGACCTTGTAATCATGACCTGAGCCGGAGGCAGAAGCTTAATGACTGAACCACCCAGCACCCCTGAAAGATCCAAATAATTTTAAATACCACCCCTCAGGCTGCAGCTGTCCCCAGAAATGAAGTTCTGATTAAATTCCTACTGCTCCTTTAAGAGCCAACTTAAATGTCACCTCTAAATAATAATGGCTGACATTTACTCAGTGCTTACTCTGAACCAGGCACTTCGCTAAGGGCTTCTAATGGATTTTTCTCCTTTTATCCTCAAAACAGAGCTCTGAGATAAGTACTAGCATTATCCCCATACTACAGATGTGGAAACTGAGAGGTTAAGTAACTTACCCAAGGTCTTACTAACTAGTAAGCAGGAGAGCCAGTTGTCCAATGTCTGGGTCCTCACTGCTGGTATATAGTAGGCATTCAATATATGACCCGAATAATGGGCACAGTCTCTGCCTCCCTTTGCAGAGTGTTCTGATCATGTCCTTTCCAGCAGCCCACACATTTACAGGGATTTATCCAGTGCCTATCTTTCTAAACTCAACAAGGCCATCATTATATCCCCCCAAACCTGGTACTGTGCCTAGAATATTGTGGGTATGTAATAAATATTTGCAGAAAGAGAATATAAAGGGAGAAAGGAAGAGAAGAACAAAAAGGCTTTCTAGTTTGAGGTTTGAAAAGCACAGTGATCTGATATATACTTTTGAATGAATCTAGAGGCTGTGTCCCTGAGGGCTGCACTTGTCTTAGATTTAAAACACCAGGGTTGCAGTCCCAACTCTGCCATTTACTGACCAAGCAACTCCCATGCATATCACTTTCCTTTGAGCCTCCATGTCCACAACTTATAAAATGGTTCTCCTCTTTGGAGATATTCACGTTCAAAGAGATCACACAGGCAAATGAGGCCAGCAGAATGCCTGCTACTCAGTCACTGTTGGTTGTGTTGTTGAGTAAGAGATACACAGAAGGGATTCACATATTTCACATCATATAGAGGAACAGGTAGTCATCACTGATACACAACATATTGCAGGAGACCAATAACTTTTTGAGTGATTAGGCCAAATGGCTGTATGTCTGAACATTAAAATATGATACATGCAAGTATCATCAGAAACATCTATTTTATGTCTCAATGCCATCTTTACAGAGATGTGCATCTGTTTATATTTCTAATGCAAACGTATTGTGCTATTCCTGGTCAGAATAGTTCAAATAGTTCTCTTCTTTTGTCGCCCCCGCCCTTCCCGCCTCCCCAGCCTATGTATTCCTTCCCTAAGCTCTCCCTCCAGCACCCTTCATCTGCCTGTCACTTTTCAAAGACAAGCTCCTCAGAATGAAATCTCTGCTTTCTTTGTTTTCCTGGTTTCCATTTTGTATCCTAAAATATTCACTTCAAGTTCCGCTTGACAGACGTCCCTAATCTAATCTCCACGTCTGCTTTCTAATTTTCACAGTCAGGATAAAACAAATAGGTTGGAGTTAATTGCCGGAGCAGTGGGCCGGAGCTCTGAGCTGTGATTTATGAGCTGAGTGCAGGCGCTCTGCAGCACATTTTTCTTAATTTATTTTTAATGAGTCTCTCAATTAATTTTCTTGGAAACATCTTAATGATGTTGGAGGCGGGTGTTAATGAGGTCTGCACCAGCTCCTAATTTTGCATATTTTAAAGTGCCTAATGTCATCTTGCACCCTTTCTTTCCATTTTAAGAAGAGTTGAGAGAGGGGGGAGATTATTGTTGAATGGAGAATTTTCACTCTTCATGCCTCAGCCTTTGCTTAACCTTTCAGACTTTATGGGCTTTTGGTGTGTCTCAGAGCAATCGCAAGCTTCCTGCCACTCTCCCCCACCTGCTCTGGGCTCTCTGAGTCTCAGGAGCTGCTGCTGGAAAGGGAGAAAAGACACAATCTCCAGAAACTTCGAGTTCTGGGGAGCAGTTAGTAGCCCTGAGTGAAGATGTCCAGAAAGTACTTTTGCTAGGTGGCCTAACCTTTCCTAAAGCAGTCACTGAAGAAGGGAAAATAACAGTGGAAGAAACAACTCAAGGGGTGTCTTAACATCTGGCCATTTTTTCAGAACCCTGTTCCCCTCAATGTCTCTACAGAGTTCAGGACAAAGTGCTGGAGTACTGTCTCTGAGCCCTCTCTGAGCCCTTTCAGTTCCGAAGACAGCCTCCACTAAGTCCTCATTAGTCTTCATTCTATATTTGCTAGTTAGAGCTTATTTTCCTGATTAAATAGTCATTAAATGCTTAGGATAGAAATTTTGGGAAATGCAAAAGAATGGATCAAATAAGGGAAAACCAGTTTCTAGTGCCTGAAAACAGCCACTATTAAAATTGTGGTGTTTCCTTCTAGACATTGTTCAAACTTTGCCTTATAAGTAACAAACTTTTAATATTAATATTATTTGCTTGTGTTAGAAAGACAGCAGTTTAATATTATAACATAAGTAACAAACTTCTTTCAAGCATTTTTAAAGGCTGTTTAATATTCCATCTAACATATTTGTCATAATTTACTGAACCATTCCACTGTAACTGAGCATGTAAGCTAATTCTCAAACTAATAACACAAATAGTATTATGATGAACATCTTTGCACAGAAAGCTTTTTTAAAATTAGGGAAAATAAATAAATAAATAAAATTAGAGACTATTTCCTTTGGAATAGCCTGAGGAATTACTGATTGAAAGAGTATAATCCTTTGTAAGGCTCTCAATATATATTTCCAAGTTACTTTCCAAAGAGTTATGCCAGTTTACTTCCAACAGTAATACATGAGTATGTCTATTTATTTAACCTTACATTAGCATGGATTGGTACAGTTGTAAAAAAATCTTACCTAATCCGGCAGATTTGAATGCATTTCTTTAATTCCTCTACTAAGTCCCCTCTTTGGGTAACGTTCCAGTGAAACCAAAGGCTGCTTTTACTAGGGAACTTCCTGAACCATGCATGAGCTTGATGTGGCCGAGACCCGGGTTCTTCTCTTGGCATGTAATACTCAACAAATATGTATTAAATTGACTTAACCACAAAATGGGAAGTTGAGGATATATCTCTGAGTGTCCTATTTCCATCTGGATCTGCCCAATGACCTCTCCAGCTCAGTGTCCCCAAAACTGAGTGCATGTCTCCACACCTTACTTTTCCTATCTTGAGTAAAGGTGCCCCCATTGAGCAGCCCCCAGAGGCTTCAGACGTGGGAGTCTTCTGCAATGCAGCTCTGTCCTCACAGCCCCCAACACATGCACTTTCAGTCAGTCAGCAAGTCCTGTGAGTATATTTACCCCCATATTCATGGCTGCCTCTTCTGTTCCATTCCCACAGTCCTGTGTCAGACCCCTGTCTCTCACTTAGACTAGTGCAAAAGCCTCCCATTTGTCTTCCGCCTACAATCCTTGCCCCTGCCCTTTAGTTCTTTAAACTGCCAGGCTGCTGTCTTTCTAACACAAGCAAAAACCCTACAGTGATTCCCTCCTTGTATGCAAAACTTAGTCCAAAATCCTCAGTATGTAATTCATACAATTTGACCCCCTAGTACATTACTCATTTCTCAAATATGCCATGTACTCTGTTCAAGCCATTTGCTAAGCTTGGGATGCCCTTTTCCCAATCTCATATAGCAATTCCATGGCACTTCCTCCATGTAGCTATTTCACCACTATGGCTTCTGCTTGGCGCATATCTCACACATGGTAGATGCCTAGTGAACATCTGGTGTAAGGATAAGACATCTTTAGAAATGCGTCTCCTTCAAAGCTGTTACCTACTGCACTTTCTGGATTGTTTTACACTCTAAGTTAGATGTTTATTTTTGAAATTTTAAAGAACCCTTCAACCTGGGGGTTAGATATTTATATCAAAATTTTTAAAGAACATTTCAGCCTGGGAGAAAATAGTTTTTCAAGGCATTTCTGTTTTCTGGTAGACTCCTTTGATTTATTGCTGGACATTTCTTAATTTCTGTTAAAGTATCTTTTGAGTGTTTCCCACTGATTCCTTGTGCTTAGTTTAAGTGTTGTCAGAATATTCCCTAAGAAAAGACCACAGATTCTAGCTTTAGGGGATAATTGGTTCAGATAAGATTCTGTATCCAGATGCAGACCTTAATATCTAATGGCTTTGACAGTTAAAATAGGATCTTTCAGGCATTATGTTAAAGCTGAAGGATGTTTTTTTAAAGCTTTCTGACAAATAGCAATAATTTACCTACAACCGTGAGATTCTGGTCTTTGACCCCAAATATTTGTCAAATAAATTAATAAACTATAAGTGAAGCTCTGACATCAGAAGCATTGCTTTTGAGATACTTTAAAAGTCTTAGATTTATACAGCAAAAGAACAGAGCTCACCAGTGAGCTGGTGAAACCTGTCAGTGCAACACAGCCTGTGGCAAAGACCAGATTGAATATCAATATCAATATCAATAGTTTTAGATATGGGTGAAGATGGCTTGACATTGAATATGTTATCATAATATTACTATTATTTCTAATATGGACCTCTATATTTATTTTTAATACCATAATTATATAAATCCTTTATTTTATTTTTAATGTTTAAGATTTTCTAGCAACCTATATTAGTCATGATAGGTTTTGTTATAACAAACAACCTCAAATTTCAGACACATGATGCAACAAACATTTATATTTTGCTCACACAACATTTAAGGTAGATATTTTTAGTAGGATGGCACTTCCAGGCATCTCCTTAGTGATTCAGAAATCCAAGTTCTGCTGTCCCCTAGGGCATTCTTGGAGTCCTTCACTGGGTCCTCTGCGTTGAGCTAACCAATGAGTGAAGAGAGGGTATATGAAGGGTTATGCTATGCATTTCAAAAGTCAGGTGCTTAAGTGGCACACCTCATCCCTGTGGTGTGCTGGGGCCAGCTCATGACAGCTCTCAGGAGCTACCTACTAAATTTTTAGGCATTTTGCAAGCTGGTTGTTAAACAGTAACATTATTAAAAAGAAATTATATAAACAAACAAATTTAAAAAACAAATTAAACGAAAATCAAATGTGATAATTATTCAAACTTCCTGGTTTTCTACATTTTACTATTATTTATGCTTGAGATTATTTATGTCCCTTATATCTATAATTGAGAAATGCTACAGAATACTATAGAATTGTTCATCTCTTCCTGACCCCACCTTCCATGCCATCATGTTGGGTGTTTGAAATAGACAATGGTAGGGATACTTACATCATAGAAATTGGCAAACACTATAAATCAGGGTTTGGCTACTATTTTGTTGATTATGTAGAGACTTCTAGAAGTTATAGAGAAAGTATTAAAATCCAGATTAATTAAAAGCATGCTGTATCTGTAGTCATTATATTGTGAACAGCATAAAATATCAAAGAAATATTCTTCTAGTATTTGATAACTGTTAACTGATTCAGCAAAGAAGTTGCCACATTACTGATGAAGAAGTAAATTCTGACATATGTCTTCATTACTTCACTTACTCAATAATGTGAAAGAAAATATCAACCAATATTCATGTTGGAACTACATTCATCAATTGTAACCATAGTTTGGCTACAACACAAGAGTTCAGTAAAAATCAACGAAAGCATTCTGAGACAATCAATTACAACATATATATGGAAATTACAATAGAGTATTTTTTAAATGTGATTGTTATATTATTAATAGTAAATAATGTTCTACACATCCTTTATATCAGCAAATTTATAATAAACTCAAGTACCTATGAACATACTGTTTTATGGAGAGCCCATTGTTAAACATTTACCATCACACCACTGCCTCTACCTCTGTTGGCCAGAACTCAATGGGATGGTTTCACCTAGATGCAGGGATTACAGAGTAACTAGTATAGCTACATGTCCAGGAAGAAGAGAACTGGATATTCATGAGCACTAGCAGTCTCTTTCACAGTCTATTCTTCTGGTCACCAAGTACCAATTCCTTTCTTCTTCCAGCATGGAGAACACACTCACCCAAAGGGGGCAACCCCAAGTCCCATCCAATAGCTGCATTCCAACTCAAAGTCCAGGATCTCTCAATGATGCAAATTTCTCCATCAGGTCAGATATAACACTTCTTAGCTTGGCAACCAATGAACTAAAAGAAGTTATCTTCTCTCCCCACCTCCCAACCCCACCCTACATACTGTAGTGAAGCAGGAGCAAGAATTGTAATTAAATATTCTCTGTCAGAAAGGGAACACAAAGGGGGTATGCTACAGTCACTCATTCTTAACAAATACTAGAATCTTAAGGGGCTAGCATTGTGAAGGCCTACCCTGACAAGGACCCAACTCTGCTTTATGGGAAGAAATCTCTTGGTCTATAGGACACTGCTTTCTGCTTATGCTGGGGAAACTAAAGATGTTTTATGTCTCAAGCACTTAAAGACTTCTTTAATTTAGACTCCTGGTTTCTTTAACAGTAAAATTCTTTCAAAAACTAGCATAGGCTTCTGGTCTATTTGCTTCCCAGTCACTTATGTGAGCCAATAATCACAGCCAACATATTTCTTAGAGATGATTTTCAACCCTGCCTCATTTTTTTTGCTTCTTTGCCCTCGTGCCAATCTCTCTCAATTTAATGGCACCTGGCTTGAGGCCATCTGGAACCACCTATGGGAAGATCAGACCTTCAATCTGGTCTTTGCCACAGGCTGTGTTGCGCTGACAGGTTTCACCAGGCCTTTGTCATGTATCCTCTACTGTTTGGTATAGAGAAGCAGTGAGCTTTTTCAACTCTTTGACTTTGCAAACGTCTGGGCTCTTTTTATCCCGTTTATTTTTGCTTTACAGATCTGCTAATTCTCTCTTGGGTTCGTCTCCTTCTTATAATAATAGCTTAGCAAAGGCAACCAATAAAAATCAAAACACATTACAAATAGTCTCTTTTCTAGACTCTTCCTCTAGAGCAACTGGCTTAGAAGAACTTATGACTACTAAGTTGCCACAAGTGACAGTTTTATCATGTTTTACCACTACATACCACGAGTTTCATCTTTCCAGTCATTGTTAATAGCATCCTTGTCACTCACTGCCCGACCACTAGGCCAATGCCACATGCTCTAGTTTTTTATCAGGGCATCAGCTCAACTTCTGTATTAGTCAAGGTACCAACTTCTGCATTAGTCAAAATAGGACAGGCTAAACTATGGTACAATATCCTAGCAGCTTAACACAATAAAATTGTTTCTCCCCAATGGAAGGTTCATGCAGATTTTTGTAATAGGGCAACTCTCCTCTAGGTACTAATGCTGGGATACCAATTCTTCAATCTGGTGGTTCCATGTCCCCTGAGATTCCCTGGGAATCCTCAGCACTGGATATTCTGCACTCTGCTCACCAAGAAGGAAAGAAAGAGTGTGAGGGACACCGTGGAGTATTTTAGGGGCCAAGCTTTCGAGGGGTATATATATCACTTCTAGACCCACCCCAAGTCCACTGAATCGCATGGTTCCACCTAAATGCAAGGGAGTTTATGCGCTTTGGTTGTATACAGAGGAAAAAAGAAAAAACAGATACTGGTAAACAATAATATCTATATCACACAGACAGGATAAAGTTAATTATCATCTTTATCCTCTTCCTGACCAAAACAAAGATCTTAAGATGCCTTAACTGCCTTCCTACCTTCTTCCACCCACTTTCCCTGTTAGGATTTCTTGGCATTTTAGTTTCACCACCTTTTTTATTAAAGCCAAATGGGGGTTTTGTTGGTTGGTTGGTTTTTGTTTGTTTGTTTGTTTGTTTGTTTGTTTGTTTATATAGTTAATATTTATTTAGTTTACCAACATGTTTCACTATTTTTTGCTCACTGTTTCTTCCTGCATCTTCTTCTCTTCTGGTTTAATCTACCTTCTTGAAACATTTTCTTTATTTGTTCTTTAGCAAGGGTCTAAGACAAATAAATTCTTACTCTTTATATGTCTGGAAATATCTTTATATCACCTTGCTTTTTGAATGATAATTAGTTGGGTGGAACAGTCAAAGTTGTCAATTATTTCCTGTAAGCATTTGATGGTTACATTTGATGATGGTTGTCCTATTGTCTTCACTTTTTTAGCTGTTTCTTCTGATAGTTACCTCTATATTTATAAATAATGTATTTAATGACAGTTTGTACTTGCAATGTTAGAAATTACCCAGGGGTGCCTGTGTGACTCAGTCAGTTAAGTGTCCAACTCTTGGTTTCGGCTCAGGTCGTGATCTCAGGGTCATGAGATCAAGCCCCATGTCAGGCTCTGTGCTTGGTGTGGAGCCTGCTTATGATTCTCTCTCTCCCTCTCCCTGTGCCCCTCCTCCCCTCTCTAAAAAAAAAAAAAAAGAAAAGAAAAAGAAATTAACCAGATACTTCATATATGGTAAATAAGAATTTAGTTCTTATTCCACTTTATATCATTCTTATTTTTAATTATATTTGATATTTACAACAATGTGCTTATGTTAATACTGTTCACTGTTAAGCCAAGTAGTAAACTATGATTGCATTTAAATTGAACTATGATTCAAATTCCAGTGCTGGGTGGCTCAATCAGTTAAGTGTCTGCCTTCAGCTCAGGTCATGATCCCAGAGTTCTGGGATCGAGCCCCACGTTGGGCTCCCTGCTCAGCAGGGAGCCTGCTTCTCCCTCTCCTCCCTGCTCGTGCTATCTCTGTCTCTCTCTCTCTCTCAAATAAATAAAGAAAATCTTAAAAAAAAAAAAAGTTCCAGTGCAACTTTGGGATTTTCTGGTAATTTCTATTTGTTCTTTATTTATATGCAAAATTTGCCACCTATTTATCATTGACCTTTTCCTTCAAATGTTCTATATTAGGTTTGCATTCAACTCCCTTGTATTAGTATCTATGGCTGTGTAACAAATTGCCCCAAAACTTTGTGGCTTAACATAAGCAATTTATTATCTCAAATTTCTGTGAGAGAGGAATCAGACTTGAATTAGTTGGGTCCTTTGGCTCAGGATTACTCACAAGGTTGTAACAAAAGTGTCAGCCAGGACTGATGACTATCTCAAGGTTCAACAAGAGATGATCTGTTTCCAAACTCATTTAAGTGGTTGTTAGTAGGAGTCAGTTCCTCCTGGCCTTTGGCAAGGACCATTCCTCAGCTTCTTACCAGACATTCTCCATTGGGTAGCTCACAACATGGCAGCTGGCTTTCATCAGAGCAAGAGATGGAGAGTAAGATGGAAGCCAGTATCTTTTTATACCCTCATCATGAAAGTAACATCCCCTCATCTTTACCATATTCTATTTATTAGAAGCACATCACTAGGTCCAGCCCATCCTAAGAGGAGAGAGTTTTACAAGGACATGACCACCAGAAGTCTGAGATCATTAAAAATCATTTTATTTATTTATTTTTTTTTAAAGATTTTATTTATTTATTTGACAGAGAGAGACACAGCGAGAGAGGGAACATAAGCAGGGGAGGTGGGAGAGGGAGAAGCAGGCTTCCCACCGAGCAGGGAGCCCGATGCGGGGCTCGATTCCAGGACCCTGGGATCATGACCTGAGCCGAAGGCAGACGCTTAACGACTGAGCCACCCAGGCACCCCTAAAAATCATTTTAGAAGCTACCCACCACACCCTTCTATTTTTTTTCCTGGAGTTCTCTTTCTTCTTCTCGCTCTAATCTAGACCAGTTAATCTCTAGTCCTGCTTTCAGCCAACATCCTGAGAGTTCCCTTTACCATTTTCCTGCATTGGAGTCTTTGTTTCCTGGATCCCACCATCTCCTTTCTTGGTTTGCTTTCTCTTATTTTAGGAGAGCATATCTACAACTACTGCTCCCTAACAAAGGCACTGAGAAGGTAAATTTTCTAAGTCTGTTCATGTGTAAAATGTGTTTGTATTAATTATCCCTAATATTTGGCCAGATATAGAATTCAAGTTTAAAAATCAGGATTTGTAAAAACTGAGGGTTCTAGAGGGGAGGGGGGTGGGAGGATGGGTTGGCCTGGTGGTGGGTATTGAGGAGGGCACATTCTGCATGGAGCACTGGGTGTTATGCACAAACAATGAATCATGGAACACTTCATCTAGAACTAATGATGTAATGTATGGGGATTAACATAAGAATAAAAAAAAATAATAAAAATAAATAAATAAATAAATAAATAAATAAATAAATAAATAAAATCAGGATTTGTAAGACCTTACTTTTTTTTCTTCTAGCATCAGTATAGCTGTTGAGCAGTCTTATCTCTCATTCCTCTGTAAGTGATCTGTTTTTTTATCCTCTCTGGACACTTTCCGAATCTTCTCTTTATCCCCAATGTTCTGAAATTTCACAGTGTTGCTCTTTGGTAAAGGCCTAGCCTTCGTTTATTGTTCTGAATACTCTATGCACCTTTCCAATCTGAGACTCATGTAAGTTTGGAGAATTTTCCTTTTATAATTTTTTTGATGAGTTCCTCTTTCCATTTTATCTCTTCTTTTTCTAGAATTCCTATTCTATTCTAGTTGACCTTCTAGATCAGGGGTCAGCAAATTTTTTTGGGGTCAGAGAGTAAACATTTTAGGCTTTGGATGCCATAAATGGCCTCTGTCACATATTCTTCTTTTTCTTATATATACAACCCTTTACAAACTTAAAAAGCATTCTTAGATTAAGGGGCATACAAAAACAGCATATAGGCTATATTTGGCCCATGGGCCATTAATTGCCAACCTCTTCTAGATAGACATAGCCTATGTCTCTTACCTGTTCTCTCATATTTTCTATTACTTCTCACTATAATTTCTGGGTGGTTTTCTTGATGTTATATTACAACTCTCCACCACATTTTTTTTTAAATTTCAGAAATTCTATTTTTAAACTCTAAGAACTCTTTCTTATTCTGCAAATACTCCCTTGTATAATAACATCTTCGCTACAGATATGAACTAGAGGTTTTTCTTTCTTTTTAAATTTTTTTTTTCTGTCCCCTACATTATCTCTATTTCCTTCATGTTTGTGCTTTCTGTCTATTTTTGGCTCTTCCTTTCTCTTTAGGGATTTTCCTAAAAAAGAAATCCTTGGGCGCCTGGGTGGCTCAGTTGGTTAAGCGACTGCCTTCGGCTCAGGTCATGATCCTGGAGTCCCGGGATCGAGTCCCACATCGGGCTCCCTGCTCAGCAGGGGGTCTGCTTCTCCCTCTGATCCTCTTCCCTGTCTTGCTCTTGGTCTCTCATTCTCTCTCAAATAAATAAATAAAATCTTTAAAAAAAAAAAAAAAAGAAAAAAAAAGAAATCCTTGCCTGTCTCTCCTATTGAAATGTGAGATTCTAAATGGGGTGGGGGAGAGGGGACTTTATTTGGGAGTGGAAACAAGGCTTGCCAACCAATGGACTTCACTTTAGGGTTACCAGATAGAGAATGCTAGTGTGGGGAACTCTAGTCCCTAGGGCCATTTAGTTTATCCAGAGAACAGACATCTGATCTCCTGCCTGGAGGAGAAATGAGTTGCTGCTGGTGTTCTATGCATTGAGAGTAGGGGGTGGGAAGGTCAACTATTCTAATCATTGATTTTATCCAATACCTGTGCCTAAGTTCCAAGCCCTTTATCCAAATCACCCTCTAAATTAAGTTTAGACTGTGGCTTCTTTTATTTGATAAATGAGTCATCTCCTTTAGTCATCTGCCTCCTAAGTTCCAAAAATCATTTAACTTTCTTTTTTTTTTTTTAAATAAAAACTTGGAAGTATTCTCTTTTTTTAAGATTTTATTTATTTATTTGAGAGAGAGAATGAGAGAGAGAGAGCATATGAGGGGTGGGGGGGGTCAGAGGGAGAAGCAGACTCCCTTCTGAGCAGGGAGCCCGATGCAGCACTCGATCCCGGGACTCCAGGATCATGACCTGAGCCAAAGGCAGTCGCTTAACCAACTGAGCCACCCAGGCACCCCATCATTTAACTTTCTTATCTGTTGGGTCACCTCTTTCATTCTCTTTCTTTTTCTTTTTTTTTTTTAAGATTTTATTTATTTATTTGACAGAGAGAGACAGAGCGAGAGAGGGAACACAAGCAGGGGGAGTGGGAAAGGGAGAAGCAGGCTTCCCGCGAGCAGGGAGCCCGATGCAGGGCTCGATGCGGGGCTCGATCCCAGGACCCTGGGACCATGACCTGAGCGGAAGGCAGACGCTTAACGACCTAGCCACCCAGGCTCCCCTTTCATTCTCTTTCTATAGTGGATTTGTATATTTTTAAAAACCCCTCTACAATCATTTTAATAGAGTCTCCGATGTAAGCAGAGGTAAACACACATAGTTAATCCACCTTATTTATTTATTTATTTATTTATTTATTTATTTATTTATTTATTGTTAATCCACCTTATTTAATCAGAAGTCCTATACATCTTATTTTAGGATTTTAAGACATCTTAGATGAATGGAATGTCATTTACTGAGATCTGGAAGCCTGAGAACTCTTTAGAATAAGAGATCTGAGTGTGGATATCGCCTAGGTAAAAGTGGTTCCTCACTGCCAGGCAAACTCTTTACCATATTGAGTGACACAATACAGAACATTTTTTACTTACCACTCAGACTGTCATGAGCAGTAAATACTGATTGTGACTTAACTATTCTACTTTATAATTGAATCTTATGTAGTTCACTTCTGTCACATAGGTTGATATTCACATGTACTTTTGATCCCACCTGTAATATTAGACCAAGTGAATATTCCTTCATTGAGATTTACATTCAATATTACTACCACTTTCATAAAGCACATTTTTAGAAGATTGGATGGAATATTTAGATATTTCATGGTACCCTCTATTCAAGAACTTTTGTGAGAATCAAAATATTTAACATTTCAGCCTTTAAGAAAAAGGAAATTCTGACACATGCTATAACATGGATGAACCTTGAGGACATATGCTATGTGAAATACGCCAGTCACAAAAAAGAAAAATATGTATGGTTCCACTTATATGAGTATTTACAGTAGTCAAAAATCACAGAGACAGAAAGTAGAATGGGTCAGGGCTAGAGGGAGAAGGAATGGGGAATTATTGTTTAATGGGTATAGAGCTTCAGTTTCACAAGATCAAAAGACTTGGAGATGGATGGTGGTGTAGGTAGCATGAAATTATGAATTTAATACTACTGAGCTGTACACTTGAGATGGTAAATTTTATGTTATATGTATTTTACTACAAAAATAATTGGAAAAATACCTAACACTGAGTTTTACATCATTATTAAATTCATTAAATAAATATTAACTGAGTACCTTCTATGTACCAGGCACTATTATATGTATTGAAGAGTCAACAGTTAACAAAATAGACACAGTCTCTTCCCTCCTAGAGCCTATACTCTAGTTGGGAAAGGTAGATAATAAATTAGTAAGTATATAACATAAAGTAGGGTAAAGGAAGATGAGTGACAAGGGTGCTATTTCTTAGTATGATCAGGGAAACCCTCTCTGATTATGCAGCACTTAAGCAGAGACACCTGACTGGTTTTCATTTCTTATGCCATTTCCAAAGAGAATTTATCATTGTGAGTTAACCAAATATCCACCTCCCCCCCCACACACATACACACAAAAGAGCTATATTTGGTAAAAGCTTTTAAATTTCAGTTACTCGTTGTTCTTATGGTTGGTATTGTCACTATTTGAGTATTCATCTATGCATTCTCTACCGCTTTTAGCCTACGTGATGTCATTCTTTCTATTCACATTAACGATTGTTATTTCCTGACATAGACTGAACTTTCCATCCAAAGAAATTCATCTGCTTAAATTGATTATCATTCACCTATGAGGATTAGGCATTGTTTTCATTTTCTATTTGAGGAAACTGAGGCACAGAGACCTGAAAGCACACGAGATTTTTCTGGCAAAACCACACAGAAACTTCAGCCCCCTAGCTCAAAGTGTACTCTGTTCCATAAGACCTGAGTCACCACACTGACACATCCTTAAGCACATTGTAGAAGTTCTTTTTTTCTTCAGCTCCTTTTACTAATAACTGGCCCCTAGGGTGATAAAACCACCCCTTGCCACCCTCCCTACTTGGAGAGGGATTTACCTAGCACAGGATCCTTGGCAGACATTTTTCTCTCTTCTTTGATTTCTAGCCCCTCCAGCAGATGGTAGTAGATATCTCAGGATTTGGGGCACTGAGAGGAGTTGGCTACTGGATCATTTTAGTGAGAGTGGCCATGAGGCTAACCTAATGTATCCTTTGTCCTGTGAACTCCTGGATAACATTGCTCTTGCTCTAGTCGGGAACAGTTCACCTCTTTGACACTCTGTTTTGTTTTGTGTCACTCATCGGAAGACTCAGTAGCCATGGAAGTGAAATTGACCCTGGTTTCATGATCCTTAAGTCAGAGATGGAAAAATGGATTCTTTTTCATCCCTGTCCGGACATGTCAGCTCTTTCATTTCAATTAGCAAAGCTTGAAAAAGAATATTAAGCCAGGAGTAATTAAAGCAGAAAGGATTCCTTGCTCACCTCCAATCCTCCTCCTAATTGAGGATCTGCCGTGTCCCCCAGCAGGGCTGTGAAGTTTGGGTTCTTAGGAATTCTGGTGGCTGGGGCTTTGATGTAGCTCTCTTTTTAAACAAGTGACAGTTCAGGAAGCTTAAGCTTCCAGGAAGGATTTATTTAACTTTTTAAAGTCTAAAAATTAGCAGCACAAATCAGATTTGTCTATGCCCAACACCAGCTTGTTCACTTCAAACCCTTGCTTTTTTCTCTCTGTAAGTGGCTTTCAAAGCTTCTCCTCCCCTCCTACTGGGGAAGGCCAACCCCTTCTCCTCTATGAAACAAGTATTTGTTCTGGTTGAGATGTTAGAATCTCTACCAAGAAGTAAAGCAACCCCTTACCTGCAACTTCTTAAGTTTCATCGCATCAGTCAGGGTCCCGGCAGGAAACAGAATCCACTCCCAATGGTACAGATGAAGAGAATTTAAGGTAGGCGCTACTGAGAGAGAGGAAGGTACAGGATTAAGAGAACAGGCAAGGAAAGGTGAGGTGCCCAGGGACTAGCAATTGCAGGAAATTGTTATTACCCCTGGAATGGAAGGAACAAGAGACAGACATAGTGTTATCAGAGCAGTGAGAGGTGGGAGAGTGGCCCAACAGAAACTGTCGTCATGGAACGATGTGACGTTCCCAGAGAGTCTGAAGCAGGGAAGAAATGCCCTCCTGCCTCCCAGTCTCCTTCATGTGCTTCCGTGGCCAACCCAGATAGGGCAGTTAACTGTCACTGCTTGTGTATGAGTCTTGTTTCCCCAGTTTGTGCATAGTCAACCTGAAAGCCAGTATTATGTCTTCTATTCGTTCTGTATCTCACATAGGTGCTCAATAAATGCTCTTGTTAGATTATTTGAATATAATTAAATCATTATAGTGTAAAAATATAATTAAAAAAGGATTTCACTAGATATTATTATCATATCATATGTGTAATAGTGAAATCTCTTCTTCCTTTTGGGGGGATTATATATGTTTTTTATTATTGAGATATATTTGATAGATAACATTGTGTAAGTTTAATATATAATGTTATCAATTTGATACATTTATATATTACAATATGATTATCGCTTTAGCATTAGTTAACACCTCCATTGTGTCCCATATTTTTGCATATGGTGAGAACATTTAAGATCTAGTTTCTTAGCGACTTTGAAGTATGTAAGAGTTAACTATAATTTTTTCTTCAATTATATTTTTACACTATAATTATACTCAAATAATCTAACAAAACCATTATACTGAGCACTTTTATTGCACTTTGCTTTATTGAGCTTCACAGATATTGCATTTTTTACAAATTGAAGGTTTGTGGCAACCCTGTATCAAGTACATCTCTCAGTGTCATTTTTTCAACAGCATTTGCTCATTTCATGTCTCTGTGTCACATTGTGGTAATTCTCACAATATTTCACATCTTTTCATTATTATTGTATTATTGTTTTTTGTGTGTTTTTTCTGTTTTGTTTTGTTTTACTTTGTTTTGTTTTTAGAGAGGGAGAGATGGGAGCAGGGAGGGGCGGGGGGAGAGGGAGAGAGAATCTTCAGCAGGCTCCACGCCCAGTATGGAGCCCAACATGGGGCTCCGTCTCACAACCCTGAGATCATGACTTGAGCCAAAATCAAGAGTTGGATGCTTAACCAACTAAGCCATAAGCCACCCAGGTGCCCTTGTTTTTTATTATTGTTATGGTGATCTATGATCATTGATCTTTGAAGTTACTATTGCAATTGTTTTATTATGTACATTCTTTTTTTAGACATAATGCTTATTGTACACTTAATAGACTACAGTATGGTGGAAGCATAACTTTTATATGCATTGGAAAACCAAAAAAATGCACTCAACTCAATTTACTGTGGTATTAGCTTTATTGTGGGTCTGGAACTGAACCTGCAATATCTCTGAGGTACGCTTGTGATATGATAATAATAAATATAGAGTGATAACCCTGCAAATATGTGTGGGGCATCATTGTAAATCAATGAGTGGATCTCAACCAGAAATAGAATGAACACTCTGTTAAAGAAAAGAAAAGAGGGCGCCTGGGTGGCTCAGTCGTTAAGCATCTGCCTTCGGCTCAGGTCATGATCCCAGGGTCCTGGGATCAAGCCCCACATTGGGCTCCCTGCTCAGCTGGAAGCCTGCTTCTCCCTCTCCCGCTCCCCCTGCTTGTGTTCCTTCTCTCGCTCTCTCTGTCAAATAAATAAATAAAATCTTTAAAAAAAAAAAAAAGAAAGAAAGAAAAGGAAAGGAAAGGAAAGAAACAGCACAGCCACTGAGAAATGAGAGTTAATGGGCATGTTTGTCCAGGTACAATATGCACATATCTTTCTGGACATAAGCACTGTTAGAGAGGTATTTGCATGGTCTGCTTTAAGAGGTTAAGTGAGGAGGGGTGCCTGGGTGGTGCAGTGGGTTAAGCTAAGCATCTGATTCTTGGTTTTGGTTCAGGTCATGATCTCAGAGTCATGAGATCAAGCCCTCATCTGGCTCCACACTCATCACAGAGTCTGCTTAAGACTCTCTCTCCCTCTCCCTCTGCCCCTCTCCACCCTCCACCCTCTCTCTCTCTCTAAAACAAATAAATCTTAAAAAAAAAGAGGTTCAGTGGTGAGAGGAGAGAAATGCCATTTCCAGGAAGAAAGCTAACCAGGAATGAGTGCCCAGGCCCAGCTGGCTACGGGATCTATTTAAGAGCAGAGATGTGTGGGAGAAAGGGACAGCACTGGTAAAGCATGGAACTAGGATTCTAGCAAATGGTCTGTGGCTCAAAAAGGATTTTGTCACTATTTACCCTTAAGGTTTTGCAGAGTCTGGATTCATGGGTTGTAAGCATTGCTCTCTCACTCTGGGAGAGGAACATGTCACTGTGCCATGGCTGACTCGCCACCTGGTCCAGCTGACCAAACTGCAGGTCCCTTTACTGCTTCTGACTCATCTGGCACCAAGGTTTGGAAGGTGTATTTCCTCGTATTTAAGTAAATGCCAAGGCATGTCGACACATGCTGGCAAAAAAACTGGATCCCTTCTGCATCAATGACAAAAAGCCACAAATAACATAGAACAATTAACTCTGATTATCTTTATAAGCAGCGTGCATTTTTATCCACAACACATTTTAGATCATGGGCTTGATTTTCCTTTTGCCCCAGATCATTTCACAGCCATCTTTTTCTGCCAGTAGTTGGCAAGCCTGCCAAAAATGCAAACTAACTTAAACTTACCTTTGGGCAAACATAGTTAGAATGGAAATTGTATATTCAATTCAATAACCTTTTGGGGAAAAAAGATTAAATGAATGTCCGTATGGATTCGCAAAGGAAAGTCAAGTCTAAAGGTCTCCTCTATCATTTAAAGAAATCTTGGTTGACCCTGCTGCCCCTTCAGTTTAGCATGTGATTTTTTCTCCTTCTTTTGGCTGCCAACATTCTCAAGTAGGTGGCTATGTCTTCCTGCCTCCTTTTCCCCACCACACATTCCTTATTTAGTCCCCCAAAAGCTGACTGCGTGGCACTTGTGATGGTGAATTTTATGTGTCAACTTGACTGGACCATGGGCTGTTTGGACATTTGGTCAAACATTCTGGCCATATCTGTAAGGGTGTTTCTGGATGAGATTAAGATTTGAATTGGTAGACTGAGCATAGCAGATCACTCTCCCCAGTGTAGGTGGGCCTCAACCAATCAACTGAAGACCTAAATAGAACAGAAAGACTAAGCAAGAGGGAACTCCTCTTGCCTGAGCTGGGACATTGGTCTTTTCCAGTCTTCAGACTCAGACTGAAATATCTGCTCTGCTTGGGTCTCTAACAGGATGGCTTTTGAATTGGAATGTATGCCATCAGCTCTCCTGATTCTCAGGTCTTTGGACTTGAACTTACATATCAGCTCTTCTGGGTCTCCAGCTTGCCACCTGCAGGTATTGGTATTTCTTAGCCTCCATAATTGTGTGAGCCAATTCCTTATAATAGATCATATGTATATGATATATGCATAATATATATAATAAATCATATCTATAAAATATGTATTCATTTACATACATGTATAAAATTGGTTGTTTCCCTGGAGAACCCTGACCAATACAGCACCATTGAAATTGTACTCTCAAATGTCATCAGTGGTCTTCTAGTCAGGTTCTATGGGCTGATCTCTACCTTTCTCTTTGTTGAAGCTAACACTCACCACTCTGTCCACCTCTCAGGGGTTCCTCTTTCCTCTCCCCATTTCTTGGTTCTCAGTCCTGCTCTCACAACCTTTGCCAATTCTCACCACTGCAGCTCCCATTTCTCTACTAAATCCTAACTCTGAGTTTCCTCTACCTCAGCCCAGTATCTCTTGCCACCTGTTAGCCACTGCTCTTCATTGTTTCCATCTCACCTAAAATTCAGTGTGTCTATCTTCTTTCTCCCAAAATCATCTCTTCTTGTGCCTGAAAACCTGTGTCTGCTTCCCCTACCCCAGGATCCAGTTAATCACCAAGTTCATTTCTAGACACCCCCTTCTTTCCATTCCTTCTGTTCTGTCCTAGCCGCACCCTCATTCCCACAATAGCCTTCTTGTTGGCCCCCTGCCTTCAGCCTTTCTTCTCCTTCACGCTGCACACCACTGCCAGATTAATAGTAGCAGACATTATTTCATTATGTCTGTCCCCTCCTCAATCACCTCCAGTGACTCAAGGCAAATCCCAGACTTCTTTGCTGAGCCCCTAAGCCTCTCTGCCATCTGATCCACCATTCCAGGCTGACTATCAGAACAAAATAGTACTCTAGGTAATTGGAGCCATACTGCATAAGACTGCCTTCCTGACACGCCTTATATTCCTTCCAACCCCTGAAAACTGTAGAGGTACAAAGAACTTGTATTTTCCCACTTAAAACCCCCTTCCTACATACATTTTTTTTAAATTTTGATATCACATATATTCTGGGTGAAAACTGATTCACATGAAATTTACTATAAAACTTTTAAGGAGCTAAACGTTTCTTAGCCAGCTTTGTGGTTGTTCCTATTATTTACAGTCATCATCGCAATATCGAGTTAGCTAAGAGCAATACTTTGGGAGGTAGTATGGACTCTCAAATCAGACTCCCTGGGTTTGAATCCTAGTTCTACCACATATAGGCTGTGTGGACCTGGGCAAATCCCTTAACCTCTTGGGGCCTCAGTTTCATCATCTGCAAGATGGAAACGACAATAGTCACACCCAAAGCACTATCATAAGGCTTAACAGAAAGTGGTTAGACCAGTGTAAGTGCTCATTATATAGGCTCTCTGAGTTTCAGTCATTATTGCATTGCTACTAATGGTGAGTTGCCAATACAGTATTGGAATTACCCTATGGAGCTGCCCTTCTAGAGTATCCATATCACAGCTACAAGTGAATGGGCATCCTGGTGCTCTCCTAGCCTTGGCTCACCTCCAAAAGTTGTAAATAGATGTAGGTCATAGAGGCCCCCTACCTGGAGGCACTTCTGGTTCTGCCTATTTGTCAGCTACTCTAAAAGGACTATTATGTACATTATCTCATTCCAACCTTTCAACAACCCATAAAATGAAACTGAGGCTCTGAGAGACTAAGTAATAGCCAGAATTTGAGTTCAGATCTAGCTGTGTTTTTTCTCTTGTCCCTGTCTCTGCCATACCCTCCACTCACTCTCACTTACTTCCTCAGAACTCTGCTCCATCTTCCAATAGAAAGCAGTTATCTAGTGAGGACATTCATTCATTTTTAGGTGATTGGAACTGAGGCAAAGCAAAGGAGTGAGATTTCTTTTCTGGCTCCCTGATTGTCGTCATTCCAGCTTCATAAGCAGTCACCCTAGAGCAGTGGAAAAGGAAGAGACTCAGGCCCTCAGAGCACCCAATGCTTCTAAAGTTCACCTGCTTATGTTATGCCATGGGACATCAAGGATGATAGGCAGGGCTGAGCTGTGATGGCTCCTGCCTATCTTGAGCCAAGGAGGTTCAGAGAAAATAGACCATAATAGACATCACTGGACTTAAGTGTTAAGTTACAAGTCTGAGGACAGTCTTCCTGGTTGTACAAATGTTCTCAGTGAAGTCACCACCATGGCCAAATGGTGGATGTGAATTCTGCACCTAGGAATTGTACTTACCTTTCTTGCAACTCAAATGCATGATGATCCCAACATTAGCTAGTGGGAAAGATTTATAATCACTCCACACAATGTCACCAGGGTATGCAATGCAGTCTGTGGAAGCCTGTTTTTTATGTGCCTTCAGTGGTTCTGTTGTCATTACCAAGTCAGTCAGGACAAGATCAACGAAACTGAGGTAACAAACCCTGAAATCTACTATTTTAACACAACAAAAGCTTTCTTCTTGTTCATGCAAAGTCTGAACATTGGGGGTCCTCCATGCATGTACCTCAGGGACCCTGGTCCCTCTATCTGGGGACATTGCCATCTCAACAGGAGGTCCCTAGAGAGAACATGGCAGGGAACAAGAGAGCACAGAGGAGGCACATGGACTCTTAAATGCCTCAGCCTGGAAGTGACATACATGATTTCCACACACACTTCAGTAGCTAGAAATACTTACATGGCCCTACCTAACTGCAGAGGGCAGAGGAATGTCATCTTCGTCAATGAGGAGGAAGAAGAGGAGAACTAGATGTGCAAGCACACTAGTAATCTCTGCCATCGTATTTACATTAAGAAACCACCAGAAACATAAAATCAGAGCTCCTCAAACTTGTCATGATGAAAATACTCTTTTTTATTAACTATTTTTATCTATAAAAATATACATCTTCATAGTAAAAATAATTCAAAATGTACAGGAAGGTATCAGGTGAAAAGGGGAATTCTCCTCCTGTCTTATTCTTACCCCCATCCCTCCAGGTCCTTCCCAGAAGTTTCCTGTTATATATAGCTTCCTGCTGTTGTTTTTTACTCAATAATGTCTTAGGTAGCTTTTCATATCAAAGCACATAGAGCTACCAGCTTCTTTTAATTGCCTAGTATAAATGCCTCAGTCAACCCTAGTTAACGACCATTTATTTAGGTTGCTTTCCATTTCAAACTATCATAAACCATGCTATCTCTGCATAGTTCATTAGATGTAGTATATGCTAAGATAAATTTCTACATGGTGGAACACAGAGTCAAAGGGTATAGGCATTTTATAACTTGAAATCTACTGCCTAATTACACTCTCAAAAGGCAATAGGTATCAATTTTTACTTACACAAAAAATGATGGGCTGCTATTTAAATATTGATGACAGCAAGGAATTTTTGTGAATTCTGATAAGCATGACAATATTCTTTAAGTTCTTATCTGTTAGGGATAATCACAGAAATGTTTGTAGGAGAAATAATACAATGACTTAGATTTGCTTTAAAAAAAAAAACTCAGGCAAAAAAGTAGATGTGGGATGGATGAAGCAAAAATGGTAAACTATTGATCATTGTTGAAGTGGATGATTCATTATACTCCTCTCTCAACCTTTGTGTGTATTTGATATTTTCCATAATAAAAAGTTAATTCTTGGGGCGCCTGGGTGGCTCAGTTGGTAAGCGTATGCCTTTGGCTGAGGTCATGATCCAGGAGTCCTGCTTCAGGCTCCATGCTCAGCTGACAGCCTACTTCTCCCTCTCCCTCTGCTGCTCCCCCTGCTTGAGCTCTCTCTCTCAAATGAAATTAATTTTTCTTAAAAAAGTTAATTATTATGTTTATCCTAAGAGGAGATGTTTGAGAGGCTTATTACAACACAATATCAACTTCCTGATTAAATTCAGAGGAGCCCTGGGTGAGAGCAAGTTTCATGTCGTTAGCCAGGAGGATTGGAGAGAGATGGGGATTTAGGGTGAGGGAAAAAATAGAGTTCCAGAAGAAAGAGAAGGATGACCTTGCAGAAGGGGAAGGAGAGAGATTGCCAGTCTTATCTATCATCTCCTCCCTCCAAGTGAAGCACACAGAAACTCTTGCTTTGGAGGGTGGAATTGTGCCTGGACATGTAAGACTATGCACAGCATGGGGGGTAGATGACAGGGAGTAAGGAGGGTGAAGCAGAGTGGGCAAGAAGAAGGAGAGAGGGAAGGTTTCCAACTGAGAGTGCAGCAGCATCTCCCTCAGTGAAGCGATTTAGCATTACCAGGGAAGCACCTGAACTTTATATTCAGAATTCCAGGTTCAGATCCCTTCCCAGGTCAAGCAGGTGTGTTTATCTTCCCAGCAGTCCACCCAAAACTGTTTGGAGATCAACCAGGACCAAGCTGATATTTAGATGATTCCCCTAGTGTCATTAAATTCTAGATTCACAAGTTGTGACCATGGATGTATGATTTTTGTCTGTGTGTAAATCTATGTGCCCAGCAGAAAAAAAATAATTTGTATATGTGAGAGAATTTTGTTTTTTAAGTAAGAATATGAGCACTTAGCAGAATGAACCCAAGTATGGTTGGTGATTATATCCTCCTGTGGGAGATTTATTACAGAAAGGACTAAATCCAAGGACTATCTTCTCTTAGGATCTGAAATGCTGATCTCTAAGAATTCTATGAAAGAGATACTATAAATAAAAGGGCTCTGCACGTACATTTTCAGAACTTCATGAAAAGAGGCCACTCTGCAGCCAGGTGACCACAGATGTGTGCTCATCATCTGTGCTATACTCTGCATTTCCAGCATTGATCCCAGCCCTGTGCCTGTGTCATACCCTTTTTTGTGTGTAGTAAGAGCTTACAAAGTGGCCAAGACAAGAATGTGTTGGGTTCAACCTACCCACAGCAATCCAGGAGGCCCACAGGGGTTTGTTTTCATCTTTGATATCCATTGCAACTGGACACACACTTGTAGTTGCTATAGGAGATGCAACAGAGCTGGAGTGGGAGGGGGGGGGGAAGTCTTGATGGGAAACTGATTATCTTTTCCAAAGGAAGTCATCCATTCAATGCTGATCCATGGCAGGAGATCCACTCAACATGTGGCCAAACAATTCTTTCAGTGACATTCTGCCTCTCTTATACCACAGTGCTGCACTTCAGTGGTACAAGAAGTAGGAAACGTCATTCATTTCTAAAGAGTCAGATCACTTTTAAAAATGAGGGAAAAGAGGGGCACCTGGGTGGCTCAGTCGGTTAAGTGTCTGCCTTCGGCTCAGGTCATGATCCCAGGGTCCTGGGATCAAGCCCCTCATCGGGCTCCCTGCTCCGTGGGGATCCTGCTTCTCCCTCTCCCACCCCCCCCTGCTTGTGTTCCCTCTCTCGCTGTGTCTCTCTCTCAAATAAAGAAATAAAATCTTTAAAAAAAAAAAAAATGAGGGAAAAGAGTATTTGAAAGCTAATCTCCTGTTTGTCATCTCCCCCATGAAGCTTCCACTTCTCTGTCTTTCTCCTAAGCTTTAAGCCCTGGTCCTGGGCCAGAAAGGCAAATTCCCAGCCCATAAACACTGACAATGACATCTAGAGGGTCCTGGCCCATGTGCCAGTCAAAATCGTGTGTACTCTAATTTGCTCTCCAATCTGGCAGCCACTAGCCACTGTGGCTCCTTAAATTCAAATTAATTAAAATTAAGCAAAATCTTGGGACCCCTGGGTGGCTCAGTCTCTTAGGCGTCTGCCTTCGGGTCAGGTCATGATCCTAGGGTCCTGGGATCGAGTCCCACATTGGGCTCCTTGCTCAGTGGGGAGCCTGCTTCTCCCTCTGCCTACCGCTCCCCCTGCTTGTGTGCTCTCTTTCTCTCTCTGATAAATGAATAAAATCTTTAAAAAAAATTAAGCAAAATTTTAAAATTCAGTTCTCCAGTTACACCAGTCACATTTCAAGTGCCTAATAGTCCCCTGTGCCTGGGGCTACCCTGCTGGACAGTGTAGATCTAGAACATTTCCATTATCACAGAAAGTTCTCCTGGGCAGTGCTGCTGTTCTGATGCCATCATTTAAACTGGTATGAGGTCTTTGAAAGACCCCAAAATCCATTTGAAGGCATATGATGGAAAATGGTAGATCAGGCTATAGCCAGGGAGCATAGCTATGTATATATCCTCTCCTCTGTTCTTTTATTCCTGTCAAATTTTATCAGGCCTATACGTACATCATCTCATAATAGAAGTGTTCTGAGGGCACAGAGAGTTCAGAGAAGCAAAAACTACTTCCAGCTTGGGAAAAGGAGTGGCTCTCAAAGGAAGAGGGATATAGTGGTGGAGGAAAAACTATCCCAAGCAGGAGGAAGGGCTGGAGCAGAGGCACAGAGGCAAACAGCTTCTTCCTTGGAGGACAGTGCTCCTCCTCTCTCCCAGCCGCCAGCCTGAGGCTCTCACCCCTGCCAGCTGGCTGATTACCTCAGTGCACCCTGCCAAGTAGTGGGGGATGAATGTCTAGACCAATTGTCCTTAGTGTTGATTAAGGGTCAGTCATAGAGAAGAGAATTGACTTTAGCAAGTTAAAGTGGGATATCAAATGACTTACAAAATTATAAGAAAAGCTGAAGAGACAGATGCTAGGTGGAGCTTTCTGGAGTGACTCCAAGCAGAAGTCCACCAAGGAAACTGCTGCTTGGTTTATGACCAGGAAGCTGCCATGATCAGAAAGCAGTACAGTCAGGAAGCAACCATCATTGAAAATCCCAACACAGCCATGAAGGTGCTGTCAGAGAAACAACGGCCCCAGGAAACATGGGCTCTGCCCCATGTCACCCTCCACAATTCATGCACGTATATCTAACCGGCAAAACTTAAATCACTAGGTGCAAAAGTACCTAGTGAATAAAAGAGAGTATGGAAAACGACGGTTGCTAGCATAACACAGCATAACAGGAAGGAATGTTAGAAGTGGGAATCTGTTCCTCCACCAACCTGCCATACCCACATAACCACCCCCCCCCCCACCGTTCCAATCATGGGAGATTAAACTCCAGGATAGTTACAGCAAATTTCAAAGGTCAAAACCTGAGACCTATGGGAAGACTGCTAAAAGTAGAAAGCAGGAAACAACACTCCTACTAACACATTAACAAGAAAGAGAAATCTGGAAAATATTTTAAGGCTCCTGGGTATTCTTTAGAAATCAAGAGTTTCAGAACTATGCAGCCTCTTTGCTTGGATGCAGCCACTGTGATTCCCAGCTTTTTGCAAAGTACTGCAATTATCAGTGGGGCTGTACAGCATCCCACCCAGCCACACACTAATGAGGACTGAGGAAGGCTATTTTTAGGGTGAATTTCCAAGTCTGAAAAACGCTAGTAGGAAGTTGGCACCCAGCTCCTGGTTTTCTTTGTCATATCAGTCCCCGCTGAGGAAAGCAAACAGCAGGTAACTGTAGAACACACCTGTCTATAGCAGCTGTTTGATATTAGTAGGCTTTGATTGTCAACCAAGCAATTTGCGTAGGATTTGGAAACAAAGGAAGGAGATTGTCAAGAGCCAGAGGAGCAGGTGACATGCAGCATGCCTATGTGCTCCCAGCAGTCAGGAGGAGAATGCATGAGTGAGAGATTGGCACCAGAGGTAGCACACTTTGGAGAAGTGACAGCCTCCTATGGGGAGGTAATGGGGTCTCTGCAATGAAGTGCCAACTCCCTATCCCAACAAAGCCTTGATGTCACTAAAGTCCATGCTACTTGTAAACAATTCTAATGAGTGTCAGGGTGGGACCTAGAGGAGAAAAGAACTGCATGGTTCTTAGCATGGCTAGTGAAAAACTTCAGTAAGGACTCCAGATGGATGCTAGCCAGATGGTTTCTAATTTATAATGACGGATTTATTATTGCCTATCCTTCAAGATCCAGCTCAAATCCCATATTAACTCATTCATTTATTTATTCGTTCATTCGTTGGTTCATTCATTCAAGGGTATCTATTCAGCCTACTCTACCTTCTGAGTACAAGATCCTACTCAAGGCATCCACAGGGAGATGAGTGAAAGAGACGATCATCTCTCTAAAAGGGAGACAAAACATCAATAAATAGTACTAGGTATTGGGTATCTAGTACTAGAAATAAAGTTGTGTGAAAATTCCAGGATAGGAGAGTTAACTTTAGTTTGGTGGAGAAAAATGAAGAAAAGAATTTAGGAGACCTTCCTGGAGGAAGCCGCCTCTGTGAAAACCTTCATTAGCCCCTCAGATTTGGGATTTCATCTCTCTGAACAACCAGGGTACTCTGCCACTCAGCCATGACCTACCTTGTAGAATTAGTGGCCTTTCAGTATATCTAGTCTTCTAGTTTATATCTGACCAAAACTAATGAGCTTTGAAAGTATTTTTTGGACTCCACGCTGGACATGGAGCCTGTTTAGGATTCTCTCTCCTCCTCTCCCTCAGCCTCTCCCTACTCATGCTCATGCTCTCTCTCTCTCTCTCTCTCATTCTAAAAAAAAAAAAAAAAAAAAAGTTTTTTAATAAGTTGAAATAATATATATAAAGGTTAGCAATATAGTGGGTAATTAATAAATATTAGCCCTTTCCTGGATGGAAATAAGCCCAGAGGTAAAAGTAAATGTTGTGGTTAAACATAAGCTAGAAATTCAGGACAATCCCTTGACCAACTTCACTGTTAAAGGACTGGTTTTGGCAACTTCAGTTGAATCCTTTATTATTATTTATTTTAGAGCCAGACCCTTTTGTATTCCAGAAAAGTGTTTGCTATCATGTTGGAGAGAATTACTCTGACAATCGCTATTTGTTCCTAACTATCATATTCAGAGGAAACATACACACTTCTAACTGAATTAGAAACCAGATGTAAAGTGGGAAGTGTTGAAGATCTCTCTAACAACTGTTGGGAATGAGAAGTATCTATAATGAAAATGTGGACATAGTTCCTCTAACTTTCACACCTCTCAAACTCCAATTTAAATTTAAATCCAAAATGCATTTTTCTAAGGGGAATTGTTCAGCATAAAATTATGATCTCAAATTAGTGTCTCATCACCCTCTCAAGGAAAAGTCTGAGAACTGAGAAGACAGAGCCAAATTCAGCTTTTCCACCAGACGTTTCCAGGCTGGTATTGAAGCTGTGCTGGGAAAAGAGCTGGAAAAGCAATGATGGACTCACAAATGAGGATTCTATGGCAATCTGGGGAGCTCTGCAAATCTGTCCCATGGGTGGGATGAGAACAAGGAGTTATTCAGACTGTGAAACAATAAATAAAAGAGCAATAAGTATATAGTCAGCCAGACAGAGGACCATAATCCAGCTAAAGCACCCAGGGACCCCACGAAGGACAGTGTCTGTGTATGTCACCAGCGCATACAGAATTGGGCTCCACAGGCTACCCCTCTTTTCCCCAGACAGTCTGCTATCCCCCAAGGCCTGATAGAGAGTGCCCAACTAAGAATGAGCTGTTTCCTTCAAGCAGAGCCCATCACTAGAGGATTGTTGTCTTGCCTTCCCAATACAAGAGATGGGGAAGAGAATACCAGATATCATGGTAAATTCTGGATGTACATTAACTCTTTATAGGTATTCCATGGAAGCCAAACCCCTGTGCTGCCACACAACAGAGAATTATCTGGCCTAAACTGCCAATTGTGCCAAGGTTGAGAAACCCTGGTCTAGATGTATCATGCATGCACTTCACTCTGAAGTCTTGCCCCTTATGTAGACATATTGTCAGGCCTCAGGGAGCAAGTCCCCTCTTCAGTCAGAACTCACAGACTTTTCTCTACTTCTCCTCTTCCTCTTCTCTCTCCTCCCTTTTCACTCTTCCCAGCTGTGAGGAAATCTCTCTTAGGCACTGGGGAATCCTTCCTCCTTTATGTTTCTTCAAGACACTAGGCCTGTGCTCCCAAATCCCCTCTCCAAAATTGACAAGAGGCCACCATAGGCATTTGGTGCAGGACAGCTCCTGCCCATTCGTTATTGGACACTCAGCATCTCTAGCCCCTAGAGAACAAAATGTGGACAGTACCTTCCATTCATTTAAACTACCAATAAAACTCTTGTCATACATTTCCAAAGTCCCTTTTAGGACTGCTAATACCCCCATTGGAAACTTTTCCCTAACGACTTAAGCTTTAGTAATATGGAAGCCAGAAAGACTTTCACCCTGCCTTGCAACATGCCTCCCCAGAGGCAATGACCAATCAAATTACTTGTTTGTAGGAAGGGAAGGAAAAGAAAGACAAAATAAATTGATATATCTAAATAGTACCCAGCCACATTCAGGTTACTTTCTGCAATAGAGGTTCATAGGATCCATAGAAACTTGGAGCAGTACAGGGATTTTTTTTTCCCACCAGCCATTTCAGAAAGCCAGTGTTAAAACTCTGGGGTTTTTTTATCACTAGGAAATGTATCCATCAGACTCTCAACCCATTTCTGACCCCATCCCATACCACCAAGGACAGGGTAGAGAAGAGGTTCTGGATGAGGGAGGTAAGGATGTCTGGCGCTTCCATTACCAGAGAGCCGAAGATGCAATGGTTTGTATTTTGGCAAAGTCAATTTAGCTACGTCAAAACCTCAAGTGACACCTTCACTCTGAGGCCCACTGCTTCTTAGGCAGATTTGTACAGCAGGCTTCTTGCAAAGGAGAACTAGCCCTGCCTTCTCATTTGCCACCAGGATCCACAGTTCCCAAGAGAGAAGATTGAATTGGGTTGGGTTGCCTCCATCTGATCTGGAAAATTCTAGTGAGTAGAATCCACACCAAACTTGGTCAGAGGCACTCGGCGCCTTCCTATTCAACCCACAAATGGTTATCCTCTGCTCAAGCACCAACCCCTATCCATTCACCCATAGGCTAGTTCTTTCCTAAAATACAACTATAGCAAATTGTGCAGGAAGGAGGCTTTTGGGGCCATTTCCCTCAGAAAAGGTAGGCACTCTGGTCCTCAGCCTGTCCATGGTGTGGAAAGTGCACTGCATCAAGTGTCCTGAGATCTAGCTCTTACCCTTACTCTGTGTGATTTTGTCCTAATCCCAACTTTTCTACATCCTAATTTCTTATCTGTAAAATATGGCCCACCTGTATCATAGGGTTGCTGTGCAGTCCGAATGAGCTAATAGTTATGGAAGTACTTTGAAAAGCTATAAGAACTATAATAATGTTATTCCTTGACTATAGATTAATGAACATAATAAAATTGCTATTGCAGGTATTAGCATAATAGCACAGATTGCCCTTCCTTTTAATGAAATTCATCAGGGATAAAATTCTTGAACTTTTTCCTGACATTCTCTCACCGTCTTTCTTCAGTAGGAGACCATGAAGCTCAGCGGTCCCCAGCCACATACTTGTGTATGGTCGAGGGTCCAGAAGGTCATTATGCCTAAAGGGACTTTGCTCAGATACAGATTAGACATCCTCCTGGAACCTTCCAAGGTTCTAACTGCTGAGCAGCTCTAGCAAGAGAGTCAGCAAATATTTTAAACTAGTAAGTGTGAAAATGATGCTCCAGAATAAATCAAACCAATTTTGATTAGAAAACATGTTCAGTTTTGTGAATATCTGCACAGTTTGTTAGTTACGAGGACAGGGCTTCCCCTCCTAGCCAGGAAGAGTTCAGGCTGGTGTAAAGTCCCTGATAAAAGCTAAAGGGTTAGCTCTCTCTGAGGACACCCCGCTACCTTGCCCTATGGACAGGCAGGTGTGGCATGAAGGTGTTTGGCAAAGGCCTTCCAGAGGCTCCGGCACAGCAGAACAGGCCTAGAGCCATGTGTGCGACCAACAGCGTGGATGTGGTTTTCTCTCTCCAGATCCAAATGTCACCTTGCTGATATAAAATCCATTGCCCCAGTGGATTCGGATGAAAACTGGTAATAAGATCAGGTACAACTCCAAGAGGAGGCACTGGAGGAGAACCAAGCTGGGTCTGTAAGGCGTCACCCATCATGAGATGACACACTTAATTGGCACACATATTTAATTAAGCTGCGTGAAGATCATGTGTTCTATCATTCTGTAAACATCCTTCCTACCTGGCCGTAGACTTGTCTTATCATGGAAATGATTTTCTCTGTGACTACACCTCCGCACCAGTAGGTTGATTCAGTAATAAATGCGAGACCTTTCACCTCCAAAAAAAAAAAAAAAAAAAAAAAATCCATTGCAATACTTCTCTTCATTTCCTCTCTGGCTATTTTTCTCTTGCAGGCTCCATGAAGATTCTCATAGTCACCAAGCTCCCCGTGTAGAGTCAGCAACGACCACCAGCAGTCTGTCCTAATTCCACGCTGCCATTCCCTCTCTGCTCAACTTCTCTCCATGTTTCCTACTGCAGCACAAGATTAGACCAGTGTTACTAGCTAAGTAAGTGATTTGCAACTACATTTTCCCCTCCTACTAGAGGAAACCACCCACTTAAAGGAAGCCACTGCAGAAACCATCCCCCTTTTTTTTTTTCGTATAATCTCCCTATGTTTTTAAGTTTCCTTTTGCCTGACCTTCAGCGTGGACTTTCTAAGAGCTGGACTCTGCCTTGTCTTCATTTAGCTATTAAAGCAGGTTTTATGTCTTTTTTAAAGTAACATTTGTAAAAGGGGGCAATCATCGGAGGGTAGGGCCATGCAAAGACTCAGCTAGGGAGGACACTGCCTTGTGCCTCAGAACACAGGCAGACCGCTGACAACACCTGAACAGACAGGGAGAGGTGACCTTGGGTTGGAAACAAAGAACTGGGCCCCGGAAGCATGCCTCTTAGCTCCCCACAACAACACAGCAACTCACCCTGGGAAGAGCAAGAGCACAGAAAACAAAGGCTCATTTGGCATCTCTGATATCATCTTTGGAAGTGAATAAGACAAATAACTTAAAAGGGGCAGGGGAGATCGATGACGCTGCTAACTTGAGACTGTCCATATGAGAGACTCTGATTTATCAGCCTTCATAAGAGCGGATAAGCTCTGAAATGAGTGTTCTGTGATCGGCGGTTGTACCTCCTGCTAATCTGTGTTGCTCTCCTGGTTGGGGGGGCGGTGTATGTGTGGAGGGGGAGGGGACTGTGACAGGGACTGAAAATACACACTTTGATTCTATTATTCACTGATCCACCAGTTTGCCCTCTTACGATGAGGCTGTTAATTGTGCCATTCCGAGGTGCAGCCCAGAGCAGGTGGGAATTCTATTTCAGAACGGGTTTGAGGTGGGGGAGCTTTTGCTGAGAGTGGAGCCCTGTCATTTTTTTTTTTACCAGTATTATTATGAAACTGTGTTCCTTGTATTAGCAGAATGGAGTCAGAGAAACCGTGCAGCCATTCGAAAAAGAGGAGGGAAGTTCTCCCCAGGGCAGGGGGACGCTCGGGATCCAGCAGGGAGAGGGAAGCTATTATTAAAAATAAGAATAAGAAAATAGAGCTGTAAAGTGGGCGAGTAGCCGGGCTGAATATTGGTGCGGAACAGTGTCTGAGCACTGGCTGGGGCTGCCTGAGTAAGATTAAAATCTGCAGGGAAATTTTGTTCCTTAGCACTGGCAGAAATTAGGAATAAATTCAATTGCATTCTGCACAATAGCTGGAAGCGATTGAGGTTAAGTGGCCTCGCTCTCTGATGTGTTAGTATTACTGAGCACTCTCTGCCCATGTGACTCGGTGCAATCTGCTCTTGGAACACGTCGCCATGGCAACTGATGATTTCTATTACAGTACATTCAAGTTCACATTCTAGGCCTGTCATATGCTTGGAAATTTCCAGTTAAAATATTTATTTATGAAAAAGGCAAAAAAAAAAAAAGCTACCCCCAGACTCTTTTCAGGGATAGAAAACAAAAGGTATACCCCAATGCAGAATGATTTATCTGCAGACAAGAAGAGATTGTTGCATTTTCACTTAGCTGTTGCCACCAAACAAAAAACTTCCCATGGGGTGGCCAACTTAGCTGGGGAGGAGGCAAGTTGGAATCTTACCTACTGTGGTTTGTGTGCAGTTGTGATATCTGAGTGCAAAGTGACAGAGCCTAAGAATCAAAGTTTCCACTTGGTTTTCTGAGGCACATGTTTCCAGCTGCAGCTTCCCACTAAGGTTCTGCTTTATCTTAGTCAACCCTCAGCCGGGAAAGAGCTGCACTCACCCCTCAGCCATGAGGAAAGGGTGAGGAGCTCTCTCATTAGGTGGGTCAGTATTCTGGGGTCCCCAGATATTTTCAAGCTGACCCCAGGAGAGAAGGAGGGCAGCCTGGGACATACTATGGCTAACTGCTCCCTCCTAGAAGCCATAACTGTGTTCCCTGATGGAGGTCTGTGAGGCGTTCTGTGTATACCTCCCAGGCACTGCCCACGGGGCCGCAGGGATCCCCAGCACTTTCTTTTTTTTTTTTTTTTAAAGACTTTATTTATTTATTTATTTGACAGAGAGAGACAGTGAGAGAGGGAACACAAGGAGGGGGAGTGGGAGACGGAGAAGCAGGCTTCCCGCGGAGCAGGGAGCCCGATGCGGGGCTCGATCCCAGGACCCTGAGATCATGACCTGAGCCGAAGGCAGACGCCTAACGACTGAGCCACCCAGGTGCCCTGATCCCCAGTACTTTCACAAACACTGTTTAGGTTTGTATATGCCCACTGAGAAAGACAGTCAAGGGTTAAACGAAACCCTTCCTGAGAAGCCAAGCATTGTTTCTCTGCCATGCACTTTGCTGGGAGAGGTTGCTAACAAGCCCTCCTGGCTTCCTCTACTTTTTCCCCTTAGTCAAGCACATTAAATATGTTAATAAAAGATTCCCCAGTGCTTTTGCTATCAGAAGTTTCCAGGTGGCTGCGATGACCCTAGGTGCCAATTACCTGGTGAGGGCATCCCATGACTCATAGATGGTTCTCTCTCGAGCTATTAAAATCTCCAGAATTTTTTTTTTTATATATTGTGGCTTCTGCTGTGTCTGATTGGAATTGGAATCGTGATTCATAGCTAGAACCCACTTTGTTCAGTGGGGCATGGTTTTCTGAATTTTCCTGACCATAAGAATCACTGGGCTGCTTGTTTAAATTACATATTCTCAAGTGTATTCCCCAGACCTACTAAGTCAGAATCTCCAGGAGATGGGCCTGGGAATCTGTATTTTTACAATCAAGCAAACTTGAGTGGACCTGTACTTGGATTGTGGACCTATTAACAATATTAGGGCTATCTTTCAAAAATTATCCCACTGACATACTCCTAATGTCTTTATATAAGGCACTGAGCCAGAAGTCTTCTGGGAAATTCTTAACCATTACTGGTGTCAAATGTGAGAAAAAAAAAAAAAAGATTGGGCAATATTAGAGAAACGTAAAGAATGGATTGATGGTTGTGGTTCTGGAGACTCCCCAATGGAAACATGAATGAATTCAGTCCTCTAAATATGAAAGTATTTTCTATGCAACCAAATAGTCGTCCCGGGCGCCTGGGTGGCTCAGTTGGTTAAGTGACTGCCTTCGGCTCAGGTTATGATCCTGGAGTCCCAGGATCGAGTACCGCATCGGGCTCCCTGCTCAGCGGGGAGCCTGCTTCTCCCTCTGACCCTCCCCCCTCTCATGTACTCTCTCTCATTCTCGCTCTCTCAAATAAATAAATAAAATCTTAAAAAAAAAAAAAAAGAGTTCCAAATAGTCATCCCATGTGTAAGAAAACAACTTCTTAAAACTCAGCTTCACTAACATGCCAACCCAGCAGCTCTAAGAAAAGAGGATTGTGCCTAAAAAACAGATGAAACTGTTCAGGGCTGGGGTGGGGGCGAGTCGCAGGGTTAAATTTTTAGTCCCACTCAGCAGCTTTGTCTATAAGGATTTACAAGGCAGGTGTGATGTTCCCAGATTGCTGACTGTGCACATAAACAGGTAAGGGAGGCAGCACCAAAGCCAGAATCCTGGCCCGACGGGGGGTGTGCTACATTCAGCAGAGAAGACACCGAGCATAGAGTTAGTGCCTGAGCCCTCTACTCCTAGCATAAGTGAGCAGTGTCTGGATGTGCAACTCTGTTGAGGAACTCTAGGTAAAGACGTTGGTGTCGACACCACTCAGATTGAGGGTTCTCCCAGATCTGGGGGCAGGGATTGATGAACTTTCAGTTGGTCTGTTGATCCAAAGGGTGAGCAGTCAGTTCTGAGGGTGGGCACTTGGAGAAATTAGAGCAGCCATGTTTAATTCTTGAATCAAGTCAAGAGTTCCAGAGAACTCCTTCACACACACATATACACCCAATTCTATAAGCTCTGAGAGAAAGGGAGACAGAGAGAGAGATTTAACATGCTCTTCTGGAGCCTGGATTCATGTATCCAGAAATTACTTTTTCAGATTTTGTAGTGGATTACAGACCTATAGGCCCCTGTCCAGCCAAGGAAACAGCATGCCCCGGAGCCCAGAATGGTTCTGGCCAAGCCTAGCTCAGGCCGTCGCCTTTGTGTGGGGCAGCAGCGTCACCTAGTGATCCTGTGGTTTAAGTACAAGCTCTTTCCCTGGGAACTGTCCAATTTGATCAAACTGTAAAGAGATCAATTACCCATATTAATGAGTGAGAATCGTAGTATATATAATCCCAGACTGGAGATGACCCCCCTAATTCTGTATTTGTTTAGCCTGAAATGCATTCCGTGGCCGTTTAGCATTTGGGTTTTCCATCAAATAACGTAAAAGAGAGGATGACAGGTCATGCCAGGCAGGCTGGGTTTAGCAAGGTTAAAGGGGGCTGGGTCCTTGTGTCAGTTCAGGTCCTCCAAGAAGCAGATGCTGAGATGAAGTTAGAAGTGCAAGACAGTGTGGTTAGCACCTGTGAAAGATAAAGGGGAAAGAGAGTGGGAGTAGGCAGGGAGAGCCTTCAGACCACCACACAGGTCAGACATCTGTGAAAAGAAGGGGAAGGAAGGAAGATGTGGTAGGAAGAGCTTCAGACTGCGGTGCTGCTGGAGAAGGGCTTAGCCAGCCCAATCTGGTGGCTTTGCACCCAATCTGGTGCAAAGATCATCTGCAGGGAGTCCTTCACTGGCCAGAAAATGTGGGCCCTGGTACCACCACTGTGCCTAGTCACTGGCCTGGAGCTTCCCTGGAGACCCTCGCAGCTAGAGGCTGTCAGCTAGCTTCACTCCTTATGGAAGGTTCTCTCTTAAAGGGAGACCTGAGCAGTGTGACTCTATGACTGCCACAGACTCAAAGGGAATCTGTCTCAAAATCAGATATCTGCCAGCAGATCACCATGTCTACACATGGACACTATCAAAAACAGGATGAAGGAACGCTGTGGAGTGATGCAGCTAAATTGATGAGTGTAAAATCTAGCACTTGTTCTCATCCCATTAACTAATAATGTAAACTAGAAAGAGAAATTCTTAGCAGCATTTATTAGTCTTGCCTTTCTAAACAGCAAGCTGCCTGCCATCCATGGTGTGTTCTCTGCCCAGGAAACCAAGATCAATGTCAACAACCTGGAATCCCAACAGCACTTTAGCTTCTCTGTTGAGGATGGATTTGGGTCTGAAAATGTCTATATCCTGCCCAAGGCATGAACAATGACCTCACCTCTGTGCTGACTCTCTCCCTCCTGTAAATGGTCTTTGATGCTGTTGACCATGAGACACCACTGCCCTGGTGATATGACCTGATCTCTGTATTTAAAAACATTAAGGAACTTGCTCAAGTTCAAGGATTTTCAGAAATCCAATTTGGGTGAATTAGGAAACCCAGAGAGCACTACAGGCCAGGGCACAAAGTTTTCAAATCACAGTTAAGCCACAAAGGCCCAGGATGCCTTGAATAAAAAATGCAAGGAGCCGCTTGACAAAGAACCTTGAAAAGATCTAAGGATGGAAGAATGCCCACTGTGGAAATAGAAAAAGGATGAGCAAGGACCAAAAAAAAAAAAAGTGAATGCACAAACTCTTTATAAGGCTTGTCAAGAAAAGAAAGGTAAGAGCAGCAGAGAAGGCAGAATGAGTTAACACCACCAAAGAGGTTAAAGGCAAGGAAAATGGGCTGGGGAGGGAAAAGCACGGGCAATAAAGTAGCTGGACTAATGAATGAGAAGGCAAGTGAAATTAATGATGACGCTGAGTGGCAGAGATACCAAGCTGCTCTATTAAATTGGTCTTTTTTTTTTTTAAGATTTATTTATTTATTTGAGAGAGCGAGAATGAGAGAGAGTACATGAGAGGGGGGAGGGTCAGAGGGAGAAGCAGGCTCCCCGCTGAGCAGGGAGCCCGATGCGGGACTCGATCCCGGGACTCCAGGATCATGACCTGCGCCGAAGGCAGTCACTTAACCAACTGAGCCACCCAGGCGCCCCTAAATTGGTCTTTAACAAGAAAAATAAAGGAAAGGAGCATAGATAATTAGGAAGTAATGAAGACTTTAGATATAGACGTTGAAATAAACCAGGTAAGGGAATACTTGAAAACATGGTACAATATGTAAATCAGCAGGTCCAGATAACACACATTCCCCAATCTTAAGGGAATTAGTTAGTGAACTTGCTGAACTACTGGCCATTATTTTCAAAGATTCCAAGAGACCAGGGATTATAAAATGAAAATATCTGACCCGTCTTATACCAAAAAAAAAAAAAAAAAAAAAAAAAAACCAGCTTTGATAATTTTTTTTCAAAATTTTATCTAAATTCTAGTTAGTTAGCATATAATATAATATTGTTTTCAGGAGTAGAGGCCTTGATAATTATTATACCTGCTGCTGTATACTCTCCCCACCTTGTGGGGATGTTGTAATGACAGATGGGATTAGAAATATTAAACTACCTGGAAGAAAACCTGGGGAAAGTGGGGGTAGCTAGTGCTGGTTGTATGACCCAGGCTGATGGACTGGAACTGGGACATATGATCAAGAGCAATACAGATATTTGAACTTTTGTTCAATGGAATACATGTGGGGGATATATAATTACATTTTTGGTTTTTGTTTTTTGGGTTTTTTTAAAGATTTTATTTATTTGGGACGCCTAGGTGGCTCAGTCGGTTAAGCGACTGCCTTCGGCTCGGGTCACGATCCTGGAGTCCCGGGATCGAGTCCCGCATCGGGCTCCCTGCTCGGCGGGGAGCTTGCTTCTCCCGCTGACCCTCCTCCCTCTCATTCTCTCTGTCTCAAACAAATAAATAAAATCTTTAAAAAAAAAAAAAAGATTTTATTTATTTATTTGAGAGAGAGAATGAGATAGAGACAGAGAGAGCATGAGATGGGGGAGTGTCAGCGGGAGAAGCAGACTCCCCACCGAGCAGGGAGCCCGATGCGGGACTCCAGGATCATGACCCGAGCCGAAGGCAGTCGCTTAACCAACTGAGCCACTCCGGCGCCCTACATTTTTGTTTTTTAAGCTGATATATAAAATCAGTTTACATCCCCAGAGAGAAAGGGAGAGAAAGCGTTCATACTAGCTGCCCATCTATGATGCAAAAATTTATAAGGAGGGTGCCTGGGTGGCTCAGTCGGTTGAGCATCTGCCTTTGGCTCAGGTCATGATCCAGGGGTCGTGGATCAAGCCCCGCATCGGGCTCCCTGCTCAGTAGGGAGCCTGCTTCTCCCTCTCCCACTCCCCCTGCTTGTGCTCATTCTCTCTCCCTCTCTCTCTCAAATAAATAAATAAAATCTTTAAAAAAGAATTTCTAAGGATAATCCACAGATGGCTAATCGAGTGTAGGCAGTATCAAAAGTCTCCACACTTTCTCTTTAATAAATAGACTGCAACACAACATTCTTAATTTAATCAAAATAATTAATATATTCTTGTAGAAAAAAACAAATACAGATAAGCAATAATAATAATCACCTAAAATCCTGCCACTGCTTATAAAGTTTGATGTATTTGCATCCATAATTTTTCCTGTAGAAATAAATATAGAACTTATTTATTTATTTTATTTTTTAGAGAGAGTGTGTGAGAGCATGCAAGGAAGGTAGAAAGTTGGAGGGGGCAGAGGGGAGGGAAAGAGAATCCCAAGCAGGCTCCATACTCAGTGCAGAGCCCAACGCAGGGCTTAATCTCATGACTCTGAGATCATGACCTGAGCCAAAGTCAAGAGTCAAACACTCAACTGACTAAGCCACCCAGGCATCCCAATATAGAAGTTATTTTTACAAAAATTGGATGGGTCGTATATGTAGGATGGTCTATATAAATATGATATAATTGGGTGTTTTCCCCACACACTATAATACACACATCCTTCCGTTATCTCAAATTGCTGCATAGTTGTTTAACCAACAACTTCTGGACACTTAGATTATTTCTCCTTTCTTTTTGCTATCAGTAACTCTGCAGTTAACATCCTTAAGCAAACATCTTCGTATATGTATTCTTTTCTTACGTTAGAATAAAATCCCATAAGGGGAATCGCCAAGCCAATTGTCCTTTTTTTTTTTTTAGGACTTTGTTCCATATTGCTAAATTACTTTCAAGAAAGAAGGCAATTAACATTCCACAAACAACAAATGAAAATGCCAATTTCCTCAATGTGCACACCAACTGGATTTAACAAATACTTTAATCTTTCAATTCAATAACATTTTAAACATCTTAACAGTTGAATTTGGATCATTAGATAGAACAAAACACCTGAGGAAATTTATATATTTTCTATCCTGGCCTTGAACAATTTGGAGGAATTCTCTCTTCTCCCTTCCTTTCCCCCCCTCCTTCTTTCCTGCCTTCCTGCCTGCCCACCTGTGACTCCCTTTCTTTTTGAATCATAGCTGCATTGACATATTTTTCATAAATTTGGGTAAGAAATTCAAACAGCACTATTGAGATTACAGCAGAGCACTATCTTATCAAGTTAAACTCTCACAAGCCTATAAACCAGGCATATACATTGGAGAAACACTTGCATAAGCACCTGAGAATGCCCAGGAATGCACACAGCAGCCCAGCTCTGCCATAACTAAGGACCCGACAACAACCTAACTATACATTTCCAGGAACAAGGATAAATAAACTGTGCCATATCCCCACAAGAGACTGTCATATGGCAGTGAAATGGATGGACCATAGCTCAATACAACCACATGGATGAATCTGGCGAACAACATCGAATGAAAATAGCCAGTTGCAAAAGGTTAAGTACAGTATGATAAAATTTTTCTAAAGCTCAAAAGCAAGTAAACTTAAATAACATATTGCTTGGGTGAGGGGGGGTACCTACATATGTGATAAAAGTATTTTTTATCAGATAAGTAATAATCATGAAATTTAGGGTGGTGGTTTTCTCTGAGGGGGAAGGCAGAGTCAGAAGAATGAAACAGAAGGAACTCTTGGATGCCACACCGGGAGTGTTTCAGATCCCAAAGGGATCACACATATCATTTTATTGTTCTGCTTCATAACTTACATGCGTGTTCTAAGCATCTGAATGTATCAACCACAGAGAGGTGATTATGCATTGCACACTCACTAGTTAGCAAATTTCATTTGCTAATATGTCAAATAGTGCTCTGATGTCCCCAAAGAGCACAAGCGATTTCTCACTGCTAAAACCAGGCCCCATACTCTACTGGCTGGGTGCCTGCCACTGAAAATACAGAACAGAGCCTCTCCTGAGGATTCCACAATCCCCCAGAGAAGGAGCTGTGCCCTCCCACCTCAAGTGGAGAATTCCCTCCACTCTGGAGAATCAGGAAGGGAGAAAAATGAACCAGAATATACAACAGACACAACTTCTAGAGGAATTCCCTAAGGCTTAGGGCTATGACCTTACCCATCTTTTCTAAAAATAGATCCCAAATTCTGGTAAATGGTGAGAGGAAAATAGCCTATTTTTAAAGAAGTCCTAAAAAGGGAAATCATTTTGCTTAAGCAATGAGCCAAGTCGCTTCTAATGAGGTTGTGGCATTACTGGAAATAAGAGATATATTTAAATAAATAATCCATACATTACCCCAATAAATCACTTGAAAAATATTCTCAAATGTACTAAATGTATTTTTAGTGGCATATGCCTGAACTTTCTGGAAAAAGACAATGCTGGAACATTTTGAGAATAAACATTTATCCCAATTAGTAGTTAAGACACTAGTAAAATTGTTTTACATTTTCTTAACACCTTTAACTATACCCTATGCTTCAAGAACAATTTATTTTCCTACCTTTAATAAAATACAGATTCTGTCTGTAAAGTAGAAGGAATATGAGATCAGAAACTTTTTTGATGACCCAATGAGAAATCCTATAATGGTCATATTACTTCAAGGCCTCAGGCAGGATGGATATATGTATTTGCAACATTTCCATAAAATGATTTGCAGTCCATAAAATGTTAGTTTTTATGACTGTGTTTCCAAGTGTTTTAAAATCAGTGCCATATTCTTTTTTAAATAATATTCACAATAAAAATGTAAATAAAACCCATTTATTCATTCAACAAACACATTCTGAGAACCCACTCTCTGCCTGGCACTCTGCTGGGGACACACAAGTCTTCTCTCAAAGTCCTCGTAGCCTAGGATGTTTATAAAACCCCTGTATTACAGTGCATCTGACCCTCTGTATGTTATGTTCCATTGCCTGAAAAATCATAATAATTAATAATAAAATAGCAATTAATAATAATAATTAAAATAACAATAGAATAAGTTGTTCTCCAGAAACAAATTCAGGTTGAGGTTTTGGGGGGAGAAATTCCAAACCTCAAACTTACTCATCCCTGATGCTTCCCCCACCCCACCTCTCTCTCACCCCTAACTCTCTGCTTTCCCCTTCTCTGATCCTTAGCTAAGTTCACTAGCTTGTCTTCTATTCCCTTTCCTCTCTCTCTCCCCCATCTTCCCTTTACTATAAAACTTGCAGGGAGACATTCACACCACCCTCTCCTCCTAGAAACTTCTGGTCACCTGTGGGTAATTTCAGTCCTTTGTTCTAGCCACAAGGTCACAAAGGTCAGCAGTGACCTCCTGATCTCCAAAATAATGGCCTGATTTTCCTCCTCTTACTTAAACTTCTGTAGCAGATACACCATGGACCCCACTAATTTCTCTGCCTTCTCCCCTTTAGAGAGGCCTTTTTACTGGCTTTCTTTGGGTGCGACCCTTCTCAGCCATCCTAGCCAGCTTCCTTCTCTGCCCATCCCTCCAGTGTTGGCACTCACAGCCCAAACAGCACCCCCACTTATCCTGCTACTCTGACCCCTGGGGGTTCTTCTCGTGTGCCACATGGAATTAGACATGGAGGCTCTTGGACAAGCTCTTCCCTTTGCCCGGAATGCTGACCCTGGAATACTCATGTCACACATTCCCCCTCTCTTATCTGCTTAAATCCCACTCATCTTCCAGGCTTAATAGGAAGGCAGCATGTGGTAGTGATGGAGGGCATGGACTCTGGAGCCAGATGGTGGGGGTTCAAATCCTGACTCTGCATTGATGAGCTATGTGACCTTGGGCAAGTTACTTAACCTCTCTGTTACTAATTTCCTCAACTATAGCATGAAGATAATAATAGTATCTGCCTCCAAAAATTGTTATGAGAATTAATGAATTAGTTTTTTTAAAGATTTATTCATTTATTTGAGAGAGACAGAGCAGGGAGGGGGCAGAGAGAGAGGGAATGAGAGAATCTCAACAGACTCCCTGCTGGGCGCAGAGCCCAAGTTGGGCTCGATCCTACCACCCTGAGATCATGATCTGAGGTGAAATCAAGAGTCAGACGTTTAACCAACTGAGCCACCCAGGTACGCCAATGAGTTAATATTTTTAAAGTCTTTAGAGCTGTGCCTGAAACATTGTAAGTACCATGTGTGTTTGTTTAGGGGGGAAAAAAAGTCAACTCTAAAAGTATTTTCCAAATGCTGAAGCTTTTAATCACTCTTTACCAGCCTACTTATCACGATATATTGTTTTTGGGTAAGTGTCTCCCGTTATACTCTGAGCTCCCTTGGTCAGGGACCCTGTCCTAGTTCCTTCTGGATTCCAGCCTGGCACAAGGCAGCTCTCAGCAAATATTTGTTGAATGAGCAGAAGATCATTAAGGATGAGTTTTCCACAGCCACCGATCTTTATAGCAACTCAGAGATCGTGAGCCTAGAATTTCCTTGGGAGGCATTTTGGCAGCGGGTGAGGGTGGGGTATTATTAGGTACCAGCACTTCCCATTCCCGCTATTTCTTCAGCCCTGTAAACTGATCAGGTGACAGGAGCCATAGTAGTGCCAAGCCCAATTAATCCAAACCAGAATGGCATACACAGTACCTGTTCTGTATCACATCAGTTGAGTTTTATTTTCCATCCTTCATACCTGTTTCCTCCTTTGTGTGTGGTTAATGAGCTTTACATTTAAAACAAGAAAAGCCAATAAAACACAAAAATCACAAATCAACAGTGCTTTGTTCAAGAATATCCTATTTAATCAAGAAACTTCCCCAAGTAATACACTCAATTCTGCCACCAGGTGCCAGGTGGTACTAGGTGCTGTAGGGGGAGGGCCAGGGACAATGTAAGAGAGAAAAGCTATGCTCCCTTCCCTTGAGGCTCACAATGCCGTGTAGGATAGAATACACCATCCCCCTCTAGGCAAGCATCTTTAGAAATCGAAGATGTTCCCATAACCTACTAATGCATCTGTGCCTTTAATTAGCCCAATCGAGCATATAACTCGGTAAAATCTCTCACCTTTTTGCTCCTTTCAACTAATTTCTGAGCATTCATTTTCTAGTAAGCTTTCACTGCATAACAAGCAGTAATGAAATGACCGATATTAACCCATTGTTAGATTAAACAAAGTACATCATTGGCTGATAGCATTCTATATTATTGGGGTTTGAAATGGGTCCCATCCTATGTTGCAAACATTTGGTATTTGCCTAATGAGACCATTCTTGTACCTACAAAGGGAAAAAGACATTGTATTAAAACATTTCACGTTAATGACAGCATGTTCAGCACTTCCCGCTCATTCACATCTATGGGTGAGGCAGGTTTCTTGATATTAAATGCTGCAGTTGGGCCCATATTCTTAGCAAGATGTCTGATTGGCTACTCCCCAAACATACCTTAAATTGGCTTAAAATAGAACAATCACATGCTAACCCGGTAGCATTAGCAACTCTATTAACAGCCAATTTCACATCCACACCAGAGGGAGTAAAAGGTAATTTGCTCATTATCAACACCCTCTGGCAGTGGAAGGAAATGACTGTTCATCAAAAAGTATTTTCCAACATAACAATAGCAGCACCCATATGTAACCACCTCACTCTCCCTTCCCTCCATGACTGGATCCCTGGAGAATGGCTACAGGAAAAAGACCGAAATACAAATGGGTTTGATATAAGTAGTCTACCTGCCCAACCTCTTACCCACCCCCATCCAAAATCAGCCTTACCTTCACCTCACCTCAACCCTTTAGGGTTATAAATGAAATGTTGGGCAAATAATCCTACAGGATACAGGATAGATCCCACTCCAACAGAAGTTGTATGGATGGAAAAGGTTTCCAAGTCTCCATTACTTGACTAAGTACCTCAGACTACTTTAATCTAACCCAATTGAATGTGGACAGTTCTTCGAGCCCACTGTAACCAGATCTAATCTGGTGAAAAAAAATAAACCATTCAAGAAATACAGGATTGTCCCAATGGGGCAATTTTAAATCTCACCCCCGGCCAGGTTTCATTTAGTAAATATTTCTTCAGAAATGAAGTGCTTTTATTTGATTGCTTTTATCAGTATTTAATAAACTTCAGTATGATGTGTTTATATATTTGGATATAATTTTATACTATTGTAGTGACAAATTTAAAAAAAATTTTTTTTTTAAGATTTTATTTATTTGCGAGAGAGAGAATGAGAGACAGAGAGTACGAGAGGGAGGGGGGTCAGAGGGAGAAGCAGACTCCCTGCTGAGCAGGGAGCCCGATGCGGGACTCGATCCCGGGACTCCAGGATCATGACCTGAGCCGAAGGCAGCCGCTTAACCAACTGAGCCACCCAGGTGCCCCTCTCTTTATTTTTTTTTAATTAAAAATTTTATTTATTTATTTGACAGAGAGAGAGATAACGAGAGCAGGAACACAAGCAGGGGGAGTGGGAGAGGGAGAAGCAGGCTTCCCGCCAAGCAGGGAGCCCGATGCAGGACTCGATCCCGGGACTCCGGGATCACGACCTGAGCCGAAGGCAGTCGCTCAACCAACTGAGCCACCCAAGAGCCCTGTAGTGACAAATTACAGAAACAGATTTCTTATCCATCACCTCTGTTAAGGTGGCTCTTTTTATTTGAGAATAGTCATCTCCTAATTCTTGTCTAGCTCTCTGGGCCTTCTCTTCTTCCTACCTTTGTCCACCCTGTCTCCTATGCACAGAGGCCAGACTAATCTGCCTGAAGCAATTCTTGAGATGTCACTCCCACACCCAAAATTGCCTCCCTGTTGTTTCTAGATACATTCCAGACTCTGCACTCTAGCATCTAAAGCTTTTCACAACCCTGCCTCTCCCACTCTTCTAGCTCTAGTTGGAAGTTCTCATTTCTCCCCAGTATCCCAGAATACAGTCATCTGCCCTTAGCAGAATCAAAGGTAAGATCAAATGTAACCGTCTCCAGAAAGTCTTTTTTGATTGTTCCAAAAGAAAGTGATCCACTACACCTCTGAACTACAGCCCTTTGGGATAGTCTGCTAGTTCATAGTAGATTACAAGGGGGCTTCCCCTGGAACTTGTAAATGAAAGAAAAACTGTTCTGAGAGCTGAACCATACCCAGAGTCGCCTTAGAGAGACAGATTAGCTCTCAGATCTGATGACCGGACTGTACCAGAGTATCCTACTTAAGGAAAGAGCTTATCAATCTCATGATGCAGAGGGGGGAGAAAAATATAGTCATGGAGGGACTGATGTCTGGACCCCTCCAGATGTCTAGGAGGGATGTCTAGGAGAGAGGGAACCTTGGCTAACAGATTGATAGTACCAGCCCCTTTGGTATCTGAGACAGTTACTATCTGTCTCTGCTATCTAAGCCAGTTACATGATGTTGTCCTAGCCAGTTGCCATTCAACACTAGACTCTTTAAATGTCCTTAGTTCTGATTCTGTCACCCAAAACTTCTTTGGTTTCTGATGTTAGTCAGAGGGTGTGTTGGACATATGGACTGCAAGTATTCCAGCTCACATGATAGTGATTTCTCACTATAAAGTAGTTAGTTGGCTCTTTATTCTTTCAGTAAATATTACTTAGCATCTACTATGTGCCAGGTATTTGTCTACTCACTTGAGTTAAGATGGTAAACAAGAAAAATATAGTCTCGACCCATGGAGTTTACAGGTAGAGGGAAATACAGATAAGTACACTTACAATTCTAATATTGTGTGATGACTGCCTTGTTAGGGATGTTCAAGGGATAAGAGTGGGACCACGTGCTTGGAGGAAACACCCAGGCTTTGGGAACCAGAGAAGGCTTTGTAGAGAAAATTATATTTACCCTGGAAGTCCTGAGGCACCAGCTGGAATTAGCCCAAAGATGACAGGAAGAGGGAAATGAAATGATACATGTAGCTCAAGCAGCATGGGCAAAAGATTGAAGGTATGTCTGAGAAACTGAGCATAGTTCAATAAAGCTACGGTGGGGAATACGAAGAAGGGCGGAGAGGGCCAGGAAAGCAGGACACAGGTCAAGGAGGACCTCATAAACCATTTTAAGAATCTTCCTATCATGAGAATGGTGGAGAATTATTGAAAGGTTTTAGGCAAGTAAATGACATGATCATATCTCTAATTGCTGGAGGAATAGGCAGGGTCATTGGGGATGAAGAAAAGAGGGACAATTAAAAGATTTATTTAAAAGATACAACAGGCAGGACTTGGTGAGTGGTGGGAGGAGAGGACAGGGAATTGATAAGAGAGAGGGGGAAAGAGGGAGGGTAGGAGGGAGAGAAGATTCAAGATGGTGCTTGCATTTCTGGGCTTGAACAGATGGAATGAGTTTTGTGGTACCTTTCACTGAGGCAACTTGTAATAGTGGTTCAGAGCACAGACTCCAGGTAGTGCAGAGTTGGGCTACCTGGGTTTGAACCCCTTACTGCTGTGTAGTCTTGGGTAAGTTACTTAATCTCTTAGTGCCTCATTTTCTTATCTATAATGAAGATAACCAGAATACCTATTCTTAGAGTCATTATGCAGATTACATGAGTTAATGGTGACATGCTCAGAATAGTGCCTGGCACATAATAAATGCCTTATGTGTTTTTGTTAAGTAAATAAAATAGGTGACACAGGAGGAGTAACAGGTTTGGAGTAGAGGATTATTAGTTCAGTTTTGGAGATGTTGAACTGCAGAAATCTATGGAACAATCAAGAATAGCTGTCTAGACGGCAGTTGCATATATAGATCTGGAGCTCCAAATGGAGATCTGTGCTAGAGATTTTGTTCCAGGAGCGACCTCATATGAACGGTAACTGAAATCAGGACAATGGATAGAACAGATCAGAGGGTGTAGAATGAGAAAGAGAAGGACAAGACAAGGGAGAGTCTTGGGGACCATTTCAGGGCAGAAGAGGTACTTTACCTGCCAAAAATATTGAGGAGCAGTCAGAAGAGCAGGTGGAAAGCTAAGTGGTTCTCAGAAACCAAGGACAGAAAGTGTTTCTAGAAGGTGGAAGTAGCCGCTGCTGTCAAGTTTGTCAAATGTAATAAAGACCAAAAAAAGTCCATTGGATCTGACAACAAAAGTTTGACCTCAACCAATCAGAGTTGCTGCCCGTGGGTGGGGATGGAGGCTGGAGAAGGGGGTGGAGGAAAAATAAAGAGACAGCAAATGCAAACAATGTATTCATCATGATGAGTGGGGAGTAGTGGGGAGGAGAGAGCAAACAATAGGTGGAGGTCAGGAGAGGCTTTTTTTTTTTTAGTATAATGGAAGATATTTGAGCATATTTAAATGCTGTTATGGGTTGAACTGTGTCCCCCAAAATTCATATGTTGAAGTCCTAACCCCCAGCACCTGAGAATGTGACCTCATTTGGAAATAGGGTCATTGCAGATGTAATTAGTTAAGATGAGGTCATACTGGAGTGGGGTGGGTCCCTAATCCAATATGACTGGTGTCCTTATAAAAGGAGAATTTGAAGGCAGACATGCACACAGAGAGAACACCATGTGAAAATGAAGGCTGAGATAGGAGGGGTGCGGGCAAACCTCCAGAAGCTAGGTGAGAGGCACAGAACAGATTCTCCCTCCCAGCCCTCCTCAGAAGGAACCAACCCTGCCCACACCTTGATCTCAGACTCCTAGCCTTCAAAACTATGAGACAATAAATTTCTACTGTTTAGCCACCTAGTTTATAGTACTTTGTTACACCACCCCTAGGAAACTAATACAACTAAGTCGCCAGCTAATGGGACTTTTCACCATTTACTTAATTAATCAGGGTCCCAGAAGGAAGCAGATGGCACGCTCAAGCTGAGTAATTCATGGACTCTTTTATCAAGGAACCAGGTATAAAGGCGTGGGCAGGGCGTAAGGAAGCTACATGTTATCATGCAATCCCCAGGGAGAGTAAGAGTAGGCCTTAACCATCCCCAGACCTCAAGGGCCAGGGGTGGAGCAAACCTAACTGAAGTGGGCAGCAGAGTAGGGGCTTGGAAGGGCCCCTGACAGAAGTGTGACCCCAGCCTCGGTCACTGCTGGGGAGCTGCCAGGGCCAGGTCTGAGGGCATATGTGCAAATATGGCACAGCCCTCCCTCCCTCTGATCTTCTGCTGGTGCTCCACATCTGCCCAACCAACCAGAGGCCAGAGGGCAAGTGAGTTGCTTGACAGGCCCACAGGTGTGCCTCACTGGGCATGGAACCGAGGCAGGAGGGGTAGAGACTAGAAGTACGGGGCAGGGGCGCCTGGGTGGCTCAGTAGGTTAAGCAACTGACTCTTTTTTTTTTTTTTTAAGATTTTATTTATTTATTTGAGACAGAATGAGAGAGAGAGAGAGAGAGCACATGAGAGGGGGGAGGGTCAGAGGGAGAAGCAGGCTCCCTGCCAAGCAGGGAGCCCGATGCGGGACTCGATCCAGGGACTCCAGGATCATGACCTGAGCCGAAGGCAGTCACCTAACCAACTGAGCCACCCAGGCGCCCCAAGCATGTGACTCTTGATTTCGGCCCAGGTCATGATCTCAGGGTCATGAGATCGGGCTCTGCCCTGGGCATGGAAGCCTGCTTAAGATTCTCTCTCTCTCCCTCTCCCTCTGCCCCTCCCCACCTCCCTCTCAAAAAAAAAAAAAGGAAGTGAGGGGCAAATGGAAACCCAGTCCAATGCCTTCTCACACTTTGGAACTGCTTGACTACATTATATATTCAAATGCTTAAACTTTCAAAATGCTAATAAGAAGAATCATTAGAAAGGGAGAGGTTGCAGTCACCAGGCCCCTCACTGCGTGAAGCCCCTACAGGAGGGAAGGGGGCTATTTTATGGCTCCAGTACTCTTGTAGTTACATTTGTCATTGTTCATTTCTGTTCACCTAATGCATACTGGGTTCTTTGCACTTTTTAATTACTGAATAAATCAATATTTATAGTCTCTATTTCTCTTGGAAATATCCATTGAGAGGGACTTTTTCTACTATCACCTGACCTCTTGACTATTTGAAGTGACTGAGGTGTATCTCTCTCCTAGGATACCTTTGAGATATGCCAATGAATGTAATTGTAACCAGAACAGGTCTGGTGTAAAATATGGGCTCATAAGGCACAGCAAGCGACTCCAGAGAAGCTTCTGTTTATGACATAATCGGTAAGAATCATTTCTTCTATATATGATTATAGACATTTATTTAACTAAACCAACTACAAGACTGTATTATCTAAACTAGTGCAGGTTGACCTGCTATCGCTTTTATATACTTCTATACCAGCTTTAACCAGTGCTTTATTTCAAGCGGAATCTTAATTCACCACAGAAATTAATGCAATAATCATAAGAATAACAAGTCTTTTATAATAAAGGGTGATGTACACATGTCCATAGCAGTTCACTTTTGGGTTTTGCAACATAAATAATTTTTAATCCCACAAAGTAGCACCAACTATGTGGCAATCTTTTGAGTCCTTGGGTTAGCTTTCCCAGGTGAAATTAAAGAACTGTTTTGTGACAATCCACTTCAGAAGCCTTCAGCTTCTCACACCATAATTACAGCTGCAATCCACTGGTTGCCTGCTTCTTGAAGAAGAAGGACCAGATTTGGAAGTCACTCTTGTAACTAGACTATCCATGTGAATATCTGCACACTGTATTGTCTCTGGTGGGGGGTAAAAGGGATGTAATAAAATACAGAAATTGTCATAGTGAGAGGAGAAGTTGCTCGTGGGTAAATCATTTGAGGAAAATCAGAATTGAGCTTTGACCCAGTTTCTCTCTCTCATGAATAATAGGAGTAAGAGGATGAGCTAGAAATGGCCTCAGAGATCAGTAGGGACAAAGGAGGAAACCAGGTGAGTGGAAAAAATGACCTTTGACAAATTCAGCCTTCAGGATCTTTCCAGGTGGAGATGTCTGAGAGCTGGGCAGCATATGGGAATAAACCTCATGAAGTAACAAGAAAAAGCCATACGTAGCTGAGCATTTTAATTAAAAAAATAAATAAACATTTAAAAAGCAAAAGATGGGGCACATGGGTGCCTCAGCTGGTTAAGCATTGGACTCTTGGTTTTGGCTCAAGTCATGATCTCAGGGTTGTGGGTTCGAGCCCTGCATCTGGGCTCGGGCTAGGCGTGGCGCCTGCTTAGGATTCTCTCTCTCCCTCTCCCTCTGTCCCTTTCCCCTTCCCCCCTCTAAAAAATAACTAATTAAGTAATTAAAAAATAAAATAAAAAGCAAAAGACAAAATGGAGAGGAAGTGGGGAGTACCCCATGGCCCAAGCTGTCTTCCCACGAAATGCACTTCCATGAATGGTCCCAACTGGGTATTTCTAATTTTTCAAAAAGTCACGCGCACATGCTGCCACACACCCCCAAAAGTTTCCTTCCTTCCCTTTGTTTTGGAGACAGAAATTCCCTTTACAGCCTCCTTGTCACCGGCACCGAGGGAGCACTGGAGTGCACCAGAGCCTGGCGGCTTTCCTCCCTCATCGCCACTTGTGCGGTTGATGCGCTCTCAGTTCCAAAGTGCCAGACTGTGCTGCCTTCAGTCAATCCATTTAGCCAAAGGCCTCTGATTTGTTCACATTTACCACAACACACACAGAGGGCTGGAGGATTTTTTTTTCTTTTTTCTTTCTTTTTTTTTTTTTTCCCACTATTGATCTGGTGCTTTAAGAGGGGAAAAAATCTCCTTGGCTGTCTAAACACTATTGATCCCTGCTTGGGAGTCACAGCAGAAGTGTAGAAAGGGCGGGGATGAATTGAAATTTCATTTCCGACAACTTGTTCCTGTTATTTTTACCCTTTCGGACGGGGAGAAACACGTTGCTGCTGCTTCAGTCAATGTGGTCGATAGCTCCACTGAGAAACTCAACACGGCTTCCGCCAGAGGTTCGGCAATGAGACATGATGTTGGATTTGGAGTGTATGAAACTGAAGGATGCTGGTGAAAAGCACGAGGTCTTCGCAAACGGTTTGGGGCTTGCTCTGACCTCAAGGGAGCCGTGGCTTCGGAGAAAAGGGTTACAGAGGCAACAACATTCCTGTTTGGGAAAGGCCCTGAGCAGCCTCGCAAGAAGCTTCATGGTTACCTGGAGCCCCGCTTCAAACTCTCGGCTGGGTTTTCCGTAACAAGAAAAGGAGAGATCCTCTTGAGCCAAAGCTAAATTTCAGGCCTCAGACAGGAACATTATGTTGCCCTCTTCCAGGAGGTTGCTCATTACCGTCTGGAAAAGGACTGATGTAGAAACTGGAGCTGCAGGCCCGCAGGGAACGGGTGGACGACGATGGATGTTCAAGGGCACACATCTGCAGCCAGGAGCCTCAGGAAGCACTCCCACCCTGTCAGCACGCTGAGTAGATGTGGTTTGGTGCCAACAGCACCAGCTTTGTTCTTACTTTTATGAGATGTTCAAAGAACACAGCAGAGAACCAGGCTCCTTCTTCCTAATGGCAACATCTGGCATTTATGTAGCCACGCACCTTTGATCCTTAAGGATCCCAAAGCACTTTGTAACCTGCTGCAGTGCTAATGGCCAGAGCAACCATCTTACTTACAGTAAATGTGGTCAAATACTCCCCACATTGGTTCCCTCTTCTCAATGTTGCCATGTACAGAACAGTTCTGCATTCTGGAAGGAACGATTCCAGTTTGGATCTCAAGCATCAACTTTTGTGTGTCGTTTTTTTTTGCATTTTGTTCAGTACTGTGCCCCCCCACCCTGCTTCTTTTTAACTGAAAGTACTTTATAACCATTCTTAATAAACAGTACTTCGTTTATATTTCCAACTATTTTATAGGCCTGTTACTGCTTCTATCCCCATCCCTCCCATTCCAGAGAAAGATGAAAATGTTCTTTTCTCCTGGGAGCCAAGAATCTGCATTGCGGATGAGGTTGCAAATTCAGACACAATAAACAGAATTAAGAAAAACTGAGCTGGCATTTGACAGAAATTGTAAAATGACACTCAGAAATGTTGCTCTTGTGGAAATTACTGATATTAAAATATAAATCAGTGTCTTGTGTTTCCCATAGCACCAGGGGCTCTATTAGGTTATGTAGTTTGATTGCTGAGCTGAACCTAAGAGACTTGGCAGTTCCGTGCTGAAGTTATCCCAAAGTATTTAACCCCTCTCCTCCTGAAGAGCAGGCATCCAAGGAAATGCCAGCTAAAAACATTGCCTCCAAAAGGCCTTGGCTTTTTCATTGAACAATTTGAAATATGGGAGAAGGTAGAGGGGGCTAACATGTGGAGAGAAGGTAAAGGAATTTAGAAAATCCTTTCTCAAGGCAAGAATCTTGTTGCATAGCACCAGAAAGAAGGCAGCCTGGGGCAACTCAAAAAGCAGATTCAATGCTAGAAGGGGCAAAGGAGAACAGGCCATTATGGTTTTTTAAATATTACCCCTGTTATATATGTATAATTTTTTAAATCTCCACAACAACCTTGTAAGGTAGGCACTGTTACTCCAGTTTTTTCAAAGTGAGAAAACTGAGACTCAGAAAAGGTAACTTGCCCAAGGTCAATAACTTGAGTCAAAATGTGAACCGTGACTCCATAAAGAAATGGCTGGAGCAAGGAAAATAAAAGATGAGCCTGAAGCATCTTGAAGTGCCAAAAAGTAAGGAAGTATGCAAGAAAGGATGGGGGCCTATTGAAAGGACACAGGAGCTGGGGTACCTGGGTGGCTCAGTCGATTAAGCGGCCAACTCTTAATTTTGGCTCAGGTCATGATCTTAGGGTCCTGGTCTGGTTCCATGCTCAGCAGGGAGTTTGCTTGAGATTCTCTCTCTCCCTCTCCCGCTGCCCCTCCCCCCAGTGCGTGCACACTCTCTCTCTTTCTCTCTCAAATAAATAAATCTTAAAAAAAAAAATTTAGGAACCAAATTGAAAGAGCTCCCAATGGCCAAACTTAGAACATTTGAGCAACAAAATAAACAATTATATTAGATTATAACCCACAGAACAAAATAGATAACCATGAGTTCATACTGAAAGAAAGAAAGAAAGAAAGAAAGAAAGAAAGAAAGAAAGAAAGAGCGAGCAGCTCTTCCTTAGGAAGAATTCCAATGAATAAATGTAGAAGGAATAAAGGAAATATAAAATCCTTACTACAATACTGCAGCAGTAATTGTTGTAAGCAAGATCCACCTTGCTAAAAATAGTGGGTGAGAGTTTCAGAAAAAAAAAAAAAAAAACAGGATATTTATATACTCTCAAAGTATCTCCCCCATCTTAAAAAGCTATTAATTATAATGGAGAAAATAGGATAACTGTATAGAGGATGAACTCGGTAAACACCAGCATAACCAAATGACCAATGTTAACATCATCAGTATAAGACATATTAACATTATGTCTTATTGATGCTAACATTGGAAAGCTGGAGAAAGGGTATATAGGAACTCTCTGGACTATTTTTGCAACTTTTCTGGAAATCTAAAATTATTTCAGATAGGTCTGTATGTTCCCCATCTTTCACAAGAGTAGACCACTGCTGGCTGTGTGGAAAGACAAAGCAAATCAAAAATAACCATGATAAAGGCAGGTTGTGTTGTGTTAAAAGCATTATAGATAAAGTGCTGTAGGAGTATGAGGGGTTACCTACCTGGCAAGGCTGCTGCGAGGATTAATTCTGTTATTTTTTGTTTATAACTGTGCCTGACATATAGTAGTTGCCATACACATGTTAATAGTACATGTGGCTGGAGGGAAGATGACAGAAATGGCAGTTGAGTTGGGTTTTGAAGGTGTGTGATTTTTGGACAGGCTGAAAGGAGATCTCTCATTTAAAAGGAAAGATACTGAACAATCAGGTGGGAGAGTTTTCGCCATGTCAGTCAATCATAGTGGCAACCAAGATTAGAGGAGTGTGTACTTCAACAGAGGAAATTTTACTAAATGGCATGGGAATATTGCTGGTGTCAGTAGGAGGATAGAGTGTGTCACTCTCTTCCTCACTCTGGATCCCCCTACTCCAAACATCAAGTGGAGAAAAAGAGTGAAACCAAAGAGCTGATGTATCAAGAGAAAACCGAGTCAAGTGTCAAGGAAAGGAAGAGGCATTTGAGAAAAATATCTGTGGGGTGAAGGGTTGGTCCATAATGAAATAGGGGTTCTAAAATGTACAGTAGAGAGGCACCTGGGTGGCTCAGTCGTTGGGTGTCTGCCTTCGGCTTGGGTCGTGATCCCGCGGTCCTGAGATCGAGCCCCGTGTCGGGCTCCCTGCTTGCGGGAAGCCTGCTTCTCCCTCTCCCACTCCCCCTGCTTGTGTTCCCTCTCTCGCTGTCTCTCTCTGTCAAATAAATAAAATATTTAAAAAATAAAATGTACAGTAGAAACAGCCTGTTGAGGTGCTAAAAATTGGGAGTGAGTTGTAGAAAGTTCTCTCTGAGAAGAACATAAATAAGGATACTTTTTCCATTTATTTCCATTAGATTCAGCTGCATGAAACAAAAAATCCAAAATAACAGTGACTTAAGATAGAAATCCCTCTCTCTGTCCAGGGCTGGAATGGTGTTTCCACACCATTCAGGGGCTTAGGCTCTTTCTGTTCTGTCTCTATGAGCATCTCCTCCTGTTCCAAATGTTTGCTGGGTTAAATCAGCATTCCAAGCAATCAGGAAGGAGGAAGGAACAAAGAGTTGTGCACTACTACTAATTAAGAAGATTTTCTGGAAGTTTCCCACAGTATTTCCTCTTACATCTCATTGAAAAAAACTTAGACATGCAGCCATACCTAGCTAGCTACAAGAGAGTTGGGATAGGTAGTCTTCTATTTACTTATTTTTATTTTAAATCCAGTATAATTAACATACAGTGTTATATCAGTTTCAGGTATACAATACAGTGACTCAACAACTCCGTATATTACTCAGTGCTCATCAAGATAAGTGTGCTTTTTTTTTAAGATTATTTACTTGAGAGAGAGCATGTGTGCAAGAGTGGGGGGAGGGGTAGAGGGAGACAATCTTCCAAGCAGACACCCTGCTGAGCAGGGACTCCCATGGGGCCCAACATGGGGTGGAGGCAGGGGCCCCATGCAAGGTCCTATCCCAGGACCCATGAGATCATGACCTGAACCGAAACCAAAAGTCAGTTGCTCAACTGACTAAGCCACCCAGGTGCCCCAAGATAGTGTACTCTTAATCCCCTTCACCTATTTCACCCATCCCCCGCCTCCAGTAACCATCTGTTTGTTCTCTATAGGTAAGAGTCTGTTTTTTGGTTTGTCTCTTTTTTTCCCTTTGTTCATTTCACAGCCTTTTAGATGAGCACATGGACACCCCAATAAAATTAGGGCTCTATTACTAAGCAAGATAAGAAGTATGGATCCTGGAATAGGCAATAATAGCCTCAGTAAAAAGTACCAAAGAAGATAGCCATGGGGAGAGAATTTCACCTGTGACAGTGAGACTGATAAATCCTGGAACCCCTTCTCTTGTTCCTACTGGACCCTCATCTCTTCTGCCATTACAAAGTCTCCTTCTGGGAAGACCCAACTAGCCATGCTTCCTCTCCAGAAAAGCCTCTGTCTTGGGGTTGGACTATGACCCAACCTTGGTGTCAAGTTCCTATTCACTAAGTTATGGTGCAGAACCCCAAACCCTGACAAAACCATCTCCCATGTCATCTCCTCCTACCACATTCCCCTATTAGATATGCCCTACATGATCAGGGAATTTCTCTTTTAGAACTGAGTTCGGATCCAAAGAAGTAGACTCTGTTCATGCCAAGTTTCTGCACTCTATGGCTCCATCCATGCATTCTGGGTAGAAATAATTTATTATACAAGGAGCATCCCCATCAATTTATGGTGCTCACATATTTTTAAAAATAGAGGAAACATTGAGCATCATCTCATTATTTCAATAATTAAGAGCTCTAGAATTGATCACACTTTTTTCATTGGTAGGAGGTGGAACATTGGAGAAAAATCTAAAACCCAGCAAGAATAAAGGAAAGACTTATGGCTGAGTGTAGGTAAACCTATTGGTTTAGATTAGCCCCCAGGGATAACTTTAACTTTATCTCCTAAATTTTTTTCCAGTGTTACTGAGATATAATTGACATACAGCACTGTATAAGCTTAATGTGTATAGCATAATGACTTGATTTACATATATTGTGAAACGATTACCATAATAAGTGTAGTTAACATCTCATATAGATACCAAAGCAAAAAAAATTGCTTTTTTTCCTTGTGATGAAAACTCTTAGGATTTACTCTCAACTTTCAAATAGACCATACAGCAGTGATAACTATAGTCATCATGTTGTACATTACATCCTCAGTTCTTATTTCTTTTATAACCAGAAGTTCATTTTTCTAAGGCTAATAGTCCATCCGTACACCCAGGCAGTTAGTTACCAGTTTCTTAGGGAGAGAACCAGCATGAGCAGTCTGTGGTTATGGAATTAGTGTAACTTCATGTGGGTAGATGGTGTATGAAACACTAACACTTGTTTCCCATCCTGCCCACTCAACCTGTACTTCATTGGATTCATTCACTTGTACTCTTTTTCCTTCCTCTCCCAAAAACTAAACAAAGCCTCTCTGAGTTAAGAAAGAGGAAGGAGAGGGGAATTTGGGCATAAGCAAGAGAATTAGACCCTGGTGAGATTGATGAGGTGGACAAGAGTTGGGGAAACAGTAGAATCCCAGATAGGCATAGCAAACCAGGGGCAGAAGATATTTTTGATCAATACCAGGAATGGGGGGCAGAAAAGTGAGCAAGATCTTAGGATCCTATACACTTCTTCTCAACACCTTTCCAGGTAAAATGCAGAACGATGTTAGGGCGGGTCTAAGAAGAAAGGGCCTGAGACCAATCTGACGTGTGTGTGTCTCTCTCTGCATTAGGAGCATCCTTGGAGAATGAAAGAGGGTCAGCAGCCCCAAAGCCCACAGTATGAAGAAGATGCAGTACATGCAGCCTGTTGACCAGGACACAGACATCACAGCTTACTCCAGCTGGGAGAGATGCCCGTGACCATGGACCAGAGCCACCTCTGATGCCAGAATCCAACATTGGCCAGAATTTAGGTGTACTCTGAAGAGACCTTAAAAAGATGGAGGGAATCATGAACTGATTTATTTTTAACCTGAAAATGATGGCACTTTCTCAGAAATAACTAAGATTTTGCTTTCTGCCGTTTGGTGAAAATGGGGCTCAGTAACCAGGTTGAGTAATAGAAAAGCAGTTGCTTTTTCTTTGCACACCTGATTTCATACCTGCTAAACTTAGTCACTCATGTAAGGTACAGTGCTAGGTGTTTCTTGGGAATCTATAAAGTACACTTAGTGTGGACTGAGGCCTACCCAGAAGCACAAACATCACTTAGATGCTCTGACCAAGTTTCTGTTTTCACTACAACTGTTTTTTTGTTTGTTTTCTGGTCACAGCTGTCACCAAGGGAAGGCGTGGTGGGGGGAAAAAGGGGGGCATATCTTTTGAGTACAAGAAAGCAGTTCCCTAGGCAGATGCAGCAGAATTGGATATGCCAGTGGAAGAGATGAGGCATGAAGAAGTGAAGGTCTCAAAAGAGATGCAGGAGACAGCACCACAGAAGACACAGAATAAGGGTTTGAGAAAAGAGAAGATGTCCAAGTCCTAGACCCAGGTATCAGTATCCACGGATCAGGTAGGGAACCCCTCCCTCTGTAATGAGTTCTTTCCTCTACAAAATATTGGTCCCGCCACACCCCTCAGAGAGCGTTGTGAAGGCTCACATGACCATTTTATAAAGCATTAGAGGCTCCCTCAAAGCACTCTTCCTTGTCCATCTGGCAAACATTACTGTCAAATGCATTGGAAAATTTATCATATAACCCTTCCATATTTTTCATCATAAGCACTTCCAAATTGTGCACTGCTGTTAGTGACTCACAAGATTCCCGTCTCCTTCATGAAACACAACTTAGTTCTCTGTTTTTTTCCTCTCACTTACTTAGTAAAGCCCAATGTCTTTTCATACAAATATGAGAGCCTCTGCCTTCCATTTTTCCTTCCAAACACTTTTGGTTCTTGCAGCCGTAGCTGTGTAACTCCATAGTTGATGAAATCATCACAATTTAGACAGTAATTTTTCTGTCTTTGGGATAAGATTTCACTTGATTTAAGAGTCATCTCCTGACCATCCTGTAGGTCTGCCTGTAGAGGAATATTATTCTCAAGGATATATTTGTTCCATTCCAACTTTTGTGTGATGCTTGGGCTAAATTCATGGTTCCAAGTAAAGAAACATGTGCATCAAGGTAGAACATTGAATCAGTAAGTCTTAGTGCTAGAAAGGACAATGGTCATTTAATACAACACTCCCCACTCCCAGTTTATAGAGCCAGAAACAAAGCCTTGGAGAGATAAGTGCTTTTCTTTCCAAAGGCCACTCCTTGACTTAGGTGCTGAACCAGGTTTAGAAGCTTGGTGGCCTACAGCCCAGTTTAGTGTTTTTATGCCACAATATTTTTAATCTTCTCATTTGCCTAGTGCTGTAGATTGTTTGTGTCACCCCCAAAATTCATGTGTTGACATTTTAATCCCCAAAATGATGGTATTAAGAAATGGGGCTTTTGGACGAACCAGAGAGGGAGACAAACCATAAGAGACTCTTAATCTCAGGAAACAAACTGAGGGTTGCTGGAGTGGAGGGGGGTGGGAGGGATGGGGTGGCTGGGTGGTGGACAATGGGGAGGGTATGTGCTATGGTGAGTACTGTGAATTTTGTAAGACTGATGAATCACAGACCTGTACCCCTGAAACAAATACTACATTATAAATGTTAATTAAAAAAAAAAAAAGAAATGGGGACTTTGGGAGGTGATTAGGTCAAGAAATGCGAACCCTCATGAACGGGATTAGTTTCCTTATAAAGAGACTACAGATCATTCCCATGCCCTTTCAGCCATGCAAAGTCACAGCAAAAACAAAACAAACAAAAACAAGCAAACAGAAACAGCTGTCTCTGAAGCCAGTCTTCACCAAATACCTAATCTTCTGGCAGTTTGGTCAGGGATTTCTCAGCCTCCAGAACTGTGAGAAATTTCTGTCGTTTATAAGCTACCCAGTTTGTGATATTTCGTTATAGCAATACGACTGGCCAAGACACCCAGTGTGGTGACATTCACCAATATTTCCTTTAAGGCATAAAGGAAGAAGTCAGGCATAGCTGTGTGACTTGTTTTGGCCAATGAAATGTGAGTAGAAGTGAAGTGTGTCACTTCCACTTTAAGAACTGTGTGTTCCCCCTCTGCTGCATGGCAACAGGCAACATACCAGATGAGGTTCTACCAGCTGAGGACAATGAAGAGCAGCCCCAGCTGACTCATAAAGGACCTGTAGCACAGTGAGAAATAAAGTTTCATGGTTTTAAGTCACTGAGATTTGGGGGTTGTTTGTCACTGCAACATCACCTGGCCTCTCCCAATTGAGTAAGCCTGAGCTAAATCCCCATTCCCATGATGCATCTCTGTGCACAAAGACTAAAGAGGGTAAACAATGCAGCACATCAGAACACAACCCCACAAAACATTCCAAATTCCATGTCTCACCAGCATTCTTTCTTCCTCCTGGCTTATATTAGGGGTGGAGGATGTGGTTCATTACAAAGAATGAGTATTTTGATAGCTTCTCATTCTTGGAACTATTCTGCAGGTAAGTGCCTGGTGGAAATTTCCTCTAGTCGTAGAGTGAAGAACATAAATAAATTATTAGTAAGTCAGTGCATTATGACCTGAAAATCATCATCCTATACTTACATACATACATGCGCAAAAAACTTTGGTTTTCCTTGAGACTTTATATAGATAATTCTCAGCACTCTACAAGTTTCATAACTTTACAAGCACCACATTAGAGTAAACCGATGCTTTGAAAAAAACCACATCATCAGGTATTTCCAAAGTAACAGTTATAAATTAATGGCAGCTTCTCAAGAAGTAGTAAGAGAGCCCCGTGTGACCTTGGGTAAGTCACATAGCCTCTCTGGACTTCAGTTTCCTCCTCTGTAAAACAAGGAAAATAATAATATCTACTTCCCAGGGTTATCCTGAGAAAGAAGGTGGGTTGTGCACATTCTGTCTGGTTCATAATTAGTGCATAATGTTAACTATATTTGAGCCATTGAATACTTAGAATAGAAAGTAAGATCATCTCAGAACTTTTGCTTTCCAAGAAACTGTGAATTCAGAAATGATTTAGTCCACCAAGTGTTGGTTTTGGGGAAAAGATGTAAACCCTTGGTTCTGTCTGTCTGGTGAAGGTGTTAACACGCTTTTGAAAATGCAGATGGATAGACAAGTAGGTACTGCTAACAGTTTGGGAAATGTTTCCAAGCTCTCTGCTTAGAGCACGCATCCAGATGGGAAAATCTTTAAAGGGCTAGACTCATTTCTACTTTTACCATATTAAATTCTTGGACTTTTGCAGGTTTATAACAAAGCTCAGAAAATGCTAAAGCTCAAAGGAGAATTGAGAGGTACCAAGGAAATGAAAGATGAGGTAAGACTCCTAACTGTCCTACACACACAGAGTTGAACCTGTGTTACAATGAACTTCTTTTCAAGTTTCATGATTCAAAATTCTAGTAATAAGCATCCCAGAATATCACAGAGAGGTGGGCAGCAGACCATAGTGTTTAAGAGCCAGACTTGAGCGAGGTGGGTCAAGGTCCACATCTAATAGCAGTATAATACTGGGCATGTTACTTACCCTCTCTGAGCTTCCTTTCCCTTACCTAGAAAATATGAATAATTAACACCTATTTCAAAGGTTTGCCATGAGGATTAAGTAAGATACCACATATAAAACACTAGTTCTTGGGACATAGGAAGCATTTAAAAGATAGTAACTATTGTTGCCAACATTGTCTCTTAATCTGGAATGATATGGAAATGGAGTGTTCTAATTTGTCTAATATTTTGGTCAAACTGTGTTTACCTATTCCCTGACTTGTTCCAGAAAGCATTTAAGGGGGATGTTTGGGTTATTATAGGATTGTCCCACATGACATATGCTTTTAACAGACCTCTTATCAAGAGCTGAACACTTTCTAAAAGAGGTGTTTCCGCTTCTTTCCTGCTGGATTACTGGAGGGAGCAGTACAGGATTTGCTGCATGTTCTGCAGGGAACCAGGATCTGGTATGCATTTTCTAGACGGGCATTTCTTAATTCAGTTGATATCTTTGGACCACTTTTGATGTGCCAGGCATTGTTCTAGAGGCTGAGGATAAAACAATGAACAAAACAGAGAAAGATCCATGTTCTTGTGGAGCTTACTTTCTAGTAAAAGAATTTCTCCCAAAGATATGATGGAGAAAAGTATGTAGCAACTGCCCAAGTGCCAATAAAAATCAGCCCATATTCCATATGTGGCTGACCACTGCCATATGCCATGCGTATCCTAAATTATATATTTATGTAGTGTGCCATTTTTTAAGAATTTAGAACACAATGAAATATACTCATTCTTCACTAGATGAACAAAAGTGGTTCCAAAATTTTTGCTCACAGGCAAAACCTTGTATAAGTGTCCATTAATTCCCAATATAAGTAATCAAAAACTGCAATGTTTCTATCGATGGAAAAGTAAACTCAGGAATCAAGTTAGTAATATTGATAACAGTGCTTGAAATTACTGTAGATAACTAACTGTAAACTCATATTACAGAAGTAAAATGTAGAAATTCCTGAAGCAATGATAATTTTGAAGGTTTTATGCTTTTTAAAACAGACCTCTCACAAGAAATTGAAACATGCTGAATGGTAGTGGTGGTTTTCCATTGTTTGTTAAAGATTTGTCTTTATCCTCAGATAAAAAAAGTTAATATCCCAAAGATGATGATCTTTATGGTGGTGTTGGTTGACTCCAAAATTACTCTGGAAACCGCCACCCAAGCTTTCTTGTTCAAGTGCCAAATCCTCGATGGACTGCTGCCATCTTAAATCTTTGTAACGCTCTTGACTTCTGAGAGTGCTTGTGAATCACAAGCCTCGGTTTAACATCAGCTTCTTCCAAGAAGAAGCACGAGACTATCTGTCAATGCTTTAAAGTCTAGAGCAAAATTTCTTTCTATCTTTGGAAACGTATGTTCGAGAAGGCATCCTCTTTGAAAAAGACCCATCAGATCAGGCCAGAAAATTTGCTTCAGTAAACCATCTATTTTCCAATAACTATCATGATTGCAACTGCGGTACCAGAACTCACCATTTTGCCTGAAGTTGGTAGCTGCTGCTGATGTCACATGCCTTCAACCAGTGACCAGGTCCCAACCTCACATAAGCAAAACTGGGGTATCTAAGTGCATGGCTTACATAAATGAAAACTCACCTAGCAGCAGAGGCTTGTGATTTCAGCCATCGTTAATGACTTCAGATCTAGGACAGGATCAGATGGTGCCTCAGGGTCAGCATTATGACTCTCAGCTCCTCTCATGCCCCAGTACTGGTTACAGAGCTTTGATTGATGAAATGTCAGATTAAATCAATTCCTGCCGCATATTGGTACTCAAGAGGCATCTGCCTGGAATTTAGCCTTCATAAAGTAGATAGGATTAGAAATAGTGTACAGTGACCTCTGTACAAGATATTAGCAAGAAATTAGGTTTACTGGAACCTCAGAAACACTTGCCTTTCTGGAGTTCTGAGGTGAGCACATCCTCTTCTTACAACTACCTACGGTAAAAAATATTTTGTTGTGCATGGGAGTCACCTCATTGCTCTCCCAGCATTTTCACCATTTTCACGCCTGTTCTGATGAATAAAAACCCCTGTATGATTTGGACTTTTGGAGTGAATGGTTAGGTTTTGATTTCAAAAGCAAATTTCATTTGACATCCAACAAAACACATTTGTTATTCCCAATTGGTTTACGGAATCCTCAAAGAAAGAATTATTTATTCCAAGCCTCTTGTTTTCTGAATGAAGAAACTGCCTCAGAGACTCTGAGTCAATGCTAATGTCCAAATTAGATGAGATCATCTACATTAAAGATCCAATTCTGAAGTCCTGTTGGTGCATTAGAACGGGGCCAAGCAGGCTTCTGCTCAGAAGACATCTAAAACTAGAGGGAGAAGGGTTTTTTATTGGCCTGACAGAAAGAGGGCATTTAGCTTTTAGGTTGGAGAGGCTCAAGTTGTATATCACTGCTACTTTGTTAATGAGTCCACAGTGTGGCAGGCTCCCTATGGAACAATCTGGTGACATGGTCCTCACTTTAAGATGCATATATTCAGCATTAAGGCAAGAGGATAGAGCATTTGACACTTCCATAGAGCAGGCATTGTATTGTCACCTAATCTGCTTATAGATGCCAAAGAAAAAGTCCTGTGGTGAGAGGGGAGGAGATCCCTAGGTCCCAATCCCCAGAGAGCCTCTACTCCCTATTCCCAGTGTGGCAGCAATGAGAAAAGGAATTTAAAGCACTAGAATCAAATTGCTGCTCCTTGTCGGGTCAAGGATTTTGTTTTCTAGTTAGAAAACAATGTCCATACACCATTTGTTTTTAGCTGCTCTACACACATTCTCTTAAGAGAGTCCCTGGTAAATTGTAGTAATGGTAATTACGTGCTTGGGGCAGTTGACATCCACTGTTATTTTTCTGAAAGTGAGGAACAAGGGATGGGAGCAAGAGAGGAAGAGAGAGAGTTTTGAGATAATGAAATCCTTTTAATGACAGAGCCATGCCGTTAACCTAATTAAACTGTAAAGTGGTAAAAAAAAAAAAAAAAATCCAGGTACTAAATGGAAATGAAGAAATAAATCAGCTGAGACAGCAGCACTTCTGGGAAACCTTCTGAATTCCGAATACTCTGACATTGCAGTGTCCGATTCTCGTGGTTATCCTCTGGCCCCCCTCGGCCTTGTGCAGAGGTCTCTTAAACTGACCTGTCCAGTAAGGCTTGATTTACAATGTCCATATCAGGTCTCCAGCTCCCCTGGGAATGAGTGTTATGTAGCTCATATATTTAAGAAGCCAAAGCAATCAGTGGGATATGGTGGCAGATCACTGGCTACAGGGTCAGGAGAGCAGAACTCTCCTCATTCTGCTGCTAACCAGCTGTAGGACCTTGGGCATTGTCGTTTGGATCACTTTAGCATTTCTGTGCACCCATGTCTTCTGTGTGCTTTTGCACCTGAAACTCTCTTAGAAGAATTGCCCTTGGGCTATTGGGGTCACTTTGCTCATAGAAGCAGAGAGCTGGAAGTCCTTGGGAGCTTATATCCCACAGGGCAGCCCTTAGCTACTGACTGACTGATAATGAGTCTGACAGCCCAGCTTTTGCAACTAATCAAGACAAACTCTGAGGTGTAACTTACACTCCAGAGTTCCCTGTGGGATCAGGCTGAAGCTACTGCCTGCAGGACTTTGTCTGAAATCATGGCCTTCGTTGGTTTCGTGCTCTTTCCTGTCAGGCTTCCTCCACTTCCTTGTTGATTTCTCTCGGAAGTGCTTCTTTAATAGGTGCCGGGAATCCTCACTGAAGAGTCTGCTCTGGATAATCTAACATAAGGCAAGCATCTACCATACAAACAGCCTCCTCAGTTCCAGCATCTAAAACTCAGTGGTGGTAGAACCTGTCCTCTTGAGTGTTATGAAGAATCTGCACAGTGATAGGATTAAACCACTGGACAGGTTCACAATTTCTTTTCATACCATTGCCACCCACAACACTGGGAGTGGAAGGTGGCATCCTAGTGTGATGGGGCACCCACTTTCTTACCACAGGCTCCACCTCCAACCCCACCCAAGTTGCTATGCTCCACACTATTTTGATCTCGATCATTAATTTCCATTCTGACCTGTAATTAGCTCATCTTTTTCACTGGTAATCAAAGGCAGAATATTTTATGCAATCAGCCCAGGGGTTTTATTTTTATTCTCCTTGGTGTACATCTCCACAGAAAAGCACTAGGTTTACAGGTAAGGGAGGTCTTTTGGTTTAGTGAGTAGAAGAGAAAGTTAAGACACTTCAGAACCCGCATCAGCTCCATCACTGATTCACTATAGTCCTGACAAGTTCATTTGACATTTCACTATGTTCATTTCATCAGTGGCAGAACCATTAATATTTATAGATAGTCTGCTAGGTGCCTGGAATTTTTCTAGGCACTGACTTCCTCTTGAAAAACAGGGGAAATGTCTGCGATGTACCCACAGCAGTGGGTGAAGATTAATTAATGTAAATAAGTAATTGTCTGAATAATGCAGAGCACTCAGACACCTCGCAAATGGATACTGTGTAAATGTTATACTGGATGAGTAATAACAGCTAAGAGTTGATGGACAAATTTCCAGCAAATTTAAAGTCTCTGTCAACCAGTTAAGTGAACGAAAGTAAGCATTTTCTTGATAGTTTATAATTGATGCTTTTGTTTTTCTGACTGCCTAGGCGGGGGAGAGAGACAGAGAAGTGAGCAGCCTGAACAACAAGCTCTTGAGCCTGCAAGTTGACATCAAAAATCTGCACGATGTCTGCAAGAGACAGGGGAAGACCTTGCAGGAGAATCAGCTCTGCGTGGAGGAGGCGATGATGAGCGGCAACCACGTAAGGGACTCAGCAGCTGCTACCCACCTCTGCTCCTTCAACTTCCACCTCTGTTCCCTTGGGGAGGAACAGTAATAGAAAATTCTTCCACTAGTCATTCAAGAGCATTTATTGAGCAGGCAATGAGAGAGAATTAAACACACGTACCCTATAACACACACACACGAAAACCCGTCATCCCTGCCCTCAGGATTTTTCCATTTAGCTGTCTCCAAGGTCATCTACATTTTAGGCCCTGTCTTTTCCTTATCTGGCCTTTCACACCTGGATTTGCAGCACCTGAGGCCCATTGCCCTGAAAAGACCAAATCATAGTTATATAAGGAGAGTAGCATCTCCTAATGGATTTTAGACGAACTTCTAAGTCAACCATGAAAATAACAACTGTCCCACTTGCTCAGAGGTGTCACTGCTCATCAGTGCAGCAGGTGATCTTTGTTGCCCTGTTGGCAGCTCTCTGCCTACAAGCTTTCCTTCTGGATGCAGGAACCCAATCACTGGACAAGCTCAAATGGGGAATGGCTAATGCCCCCAAAAGCAGCCCTCTGCCAATGACTGACAGCGAGGTGGTTATATAACCTCTCATTCTTGCTCCTCAGCCATAGAATCCTGCAGGCATGCCCTTTGCTCTATCCTGGCATTCCTCAACAGGATCCTGCACCAGATGCCCACCGTGGGAACTAGCTTGATAACACGTCTTTCTGCAGTTCCCTTCCTTTCCTTGTCTCATTTCTCCACCAGCCTACCTGAGTTTCCTGAGATCACTTCCCACATAAACTCCTGCTTGACACTCCGTCACTTATCCAGAGGTGCCAGCCAAGACAGTCAGTAACCCTTGTCCTGAGCATGTATAAACAATGGCATTGATCATCTTCTCCTGGCCTGATCATCTTTTTTGAACTAATACTTACCTGTAGGCTAGGCAGTTCATCAGCTGAGGCAACTTCATTTCAGCCTGAGGTTTTCTCTCTGTGGAAACTCTAGTGCTAGGGTCTTTAAACCATTCTCTAAATGTATCCCCATAAGCAGCTGGGAAATATTTTCCCATAGCTCTCTCAAAACTTGGCGTTTGCAAGAATGCCTTACTTGCAGTCTTCGTTTCCTTTTCGGGACTTGAGGCCTTGGCAAATATGAAGCAGGAACCGGTTGCACAGACCTGTCGCCAGACCCCCAAGTTAGCCTCAGCTTCTGTGTAAGACTCCACTGTCTTCCACATTTGTGATCAAGGATCTGGTCTCTCTTAATTGTGTCTGTTAGAGTTCTTCCAGGACTTACACTTCCCTATAGAAACCACAGATTGGTTTTCTGCAATGCCCTAAAAATGCTACCAACAAAGCAATTCCACCTTATCTTACTGAGTGTTATTGTCATTTCCCCAGGAGGTCACAAACATGGAAAAATTCATTGGTTTTCCTAAATGGATCTCAGGAAGAATATTATCATAATTTACTTCTTTCTAAATATTAACATTTTAGGATATTCTCACCATTGCTGTCCAAGTTTATTTATTCCCCCTGTCAGGGAAAGCCATGTGGCTTATAAAGGTACCTAGCAACTTGGAGGAAGAAAGGGATTAAATCGCATTTTATTATTCTAATTGCCCAGAAGAAGAAGGTCTAACAGCTTGAAATAAGCTTTAAAACAGGCTCTTTTTTTCCTAGCACTTAGTGCAGAATTTAAATTGCAGACTATGCATACAAATACACAGTTAGATGTAGACTTACACTCACCCACTCAGAAAATCCCTGCAAAAACTGCCCTCTACAAGGAAATGTAATATGGGAACAGAGGGGAAACCTGAGACTTTCTGAAATTTTTGACTAATATCTAACAAGGATCTGGAGAAATGAGCCAGAGGTCATAGTTCAGAACTACAGTTAGGAGAGAAAATTAAAATACTACATCAGATATTATGTGTAAGTACAGGGATAGCAGGCGAGGGGTGGGTAACCTTGTAAATCAAGAATATGTTATTCTCCGAGTCCTGGAAGGCCCGGAAGCAACATCACCATGTCATTGTCCAAGTCGACCATGCTTCTGGGTTACTGGGATATTCTCAGGCTGGCGCACACCATCCGCATGCTCCTAGAGTTCACCAATACATCCTATGAGGAGAAAGAGTACACGTGCGGGGAAGTTCCCAACTATGATAGAAGCCAATGGCTGGGTGTGAAATTCAAGGTCGACCTGGACTTCCCTAACCTGCCCTACCTCATGGATGATAAGAACAAGATCACCCAGAGCAATGCTATCTTGCAAGCACAATATGTGTGGCGAGACTAAAGAAGAAAAGATTCAAGTGGACATCATGGAGAACCAAATAATGGATTTCCGAATGCAGCTGATATGACTGTGCTATAGCCCTGACCTTGACAAACTGAAGCCTCAGTACTTGGAACAGTTACCTGGACAACTGAAACAGTTCTCCTTATTCCTGGGGAAATTCTCATGGTTTACAGGAGAAAAGCTCACCTTTGTGGATTTCCTCACCTATGATGTCTTAGATCAGAACCGTGTGTTTGAGCCCAAGTGCCTGGATGAATTTCCAAATCTGAAGGCTTTCATGTGCTGTTTTGAGGCTTTGGAGAAGATCGCTAACTACATGCAGTCTGACTGCTTCCTGAAGATGCCCATCAACAACAAGATGGCCCAGTGGGGAAACGAGAATATGCTGAGCAGGAGGTGGACTTGCACTGCTTGTTTTATTCCATCCTGTCCCTAGGGGGCATGTACTCTCTCTTCTCCGTTCTTTTCAATAAATAGCATTTAGATTAATAAAAGAAAGAAAAGAAAGAAAGAAAGAAAGAAAGAAAGAAAGAAAGAAAGAAAGAAA
>NW_023270469.1:14040268-14253197 GCF_011800145.1 Mirounga leonina | reverse complement strand
GAAAGAAAGAATATGTTATGTTCCAAAACCCAGGAACAGACATAGGACGAGAGCAAAGCAAATGAGGCACTAGGGTGAGACAGAATTCCTCCTTAAAATTTGCACCTCACTTGCCTCACTGTAGTCCTGACCCTGCCCAGGAACCAAAAGAGTGCCTCTACTAAAGTGAAAGGAGAAAAGAACAACAGAGCTATCATAATAAAAGGATGATCAAATTAGAAAAGGAAGGGTCTCTCTGAGCAATTGCCCAGACCCCTTTGGCCCTGATGGTGGCATGGGGAGAATGCCCTGATATTTAGTACAGACCAGATTGTCAAACTCATCTTTGAAGTGGATGAAGGACACTATTCTTAGCATAAAACTATGTAAAGAAGTGTGATTTCTGAAGATAAAAGTAACTAGTCAAGTATGGGTTAATACATCCTTGATGGAAATTATGACACAGAAATATCACTTTGAGTCATTGGGAATGAAACAAAAATTTTAAGTGGAACTGCTAAATGCAATGTGGGATCTGGGATTGGATCCTAGAACAGAAAAAAACAAACAAACATTAATGGAAAAACTGATAAAATACAAATGAAGATGTAGGTTAGGTAATAGTAACCTACCAATGTTAATTTCCTAGTGGGACAAATGTACCACGATTATGTAAAATGTTAATCTTAGGGAAAGATGGGTGAAGAGTATATGGAAACTCTATATACTACTGCAATTTTTCTGTAAATCTAAAATTATTCCAAAATAAAGAGGTTTCTTTTTTTCTTTAAAGGGACTCTCTGATAAGCAGAGGTCACAGACGAGAAAAATGTCTACGCCATGAAGATGTAACCAAAAGAAATGCATGTCACTTAACACCCAGTTCTACACTCTACCAAAACAAGAAATGTACTTTGTAGAGGATATAAAAAGTAACTGATAGACCTATCTAGTGATAAAAGGCTAAACCAGGGTTACAGGGAAAATATCTCACTTAACACCTCAAAGATAGGGAAAGAAGTTCATGACGATGACTGGGGAAAAATGAGACTTTCAGTTCATAAATGAAAGGGAAAAAGCAGCAGGGATCCAGTTACCAGAGCAATGCCAACCTGAGACAGAAGAGAGTTAGTGCAAACTAGAATAGGGAATAAAATGGTTAAAAAGTATTTTTGAAAAGCCGGCTTTAGGCAAATCAGCAGGACCTGATGACATACTTTGAAGAGTACTTAAGGAATTGTCAGGTGTTATTACATAGCTGCTAGTGATTATTTTTGAGAACTCAAGAGGATAAAGAAAGTCCCTGTAGACTGAAAAAGGGTAAATGAAGTGCTCATCTTTTTAAAAAGGGAAAAAGGACAATCCTGGTAATTATAGACCTGTCAGCTTAACTTCAATATCTGGGAAAATATAGAACTTAACATCAATCAATTAGCATCAACTTGAAAAGCACAAAGTATTGGGTAGAAACCAAAGTGACTTCTCAAAAGGCAAATCATGCCAGGCCAATTAATTCCCTTCTGTGATCAAGTAGCCACATAGGCAAGGAAAGAGCAATAGCTATAATCTCTTTGACCATAAGTAGGGCTGAAAAATTGATTAAATATGGGAACAGGTTCCTACTGGTGGCCAGTGCTCTCCATTTTTTGAGAGAGCTGAGGCCTGGATAGAAATCTATCTGAGAAACATGGTGGACCAGACAACCTCCAGAATCATGTCCAACTGTGGATGGTCACTCTAAGAACTAATCTCACTTCCGGAAGATTACTTCCAACTTTCTCATTTTCTCCAAATCTCAGTTTAAAGGCCAAAGCAGAATCTAACAAAATGTCTGTCTTCACTAGAAAGAAAACTTTAAAAAAGAAAGACAAAGAAGCAAATAGGAAATGTATTGACGCCTTTATCACTCTGCTCTCTGGCACATATATGAGTGAAATGTAGGCTTAATCCATAGCATGTCATTTTCTATTCATTTAGAATTAAGAAAAATAATCTTTTGAATACTTAAGGATAAATAAGTAGAAATTTAATAGGTCTCAAATAAGTCTAGGCATTTCTCCAAGACTTTGAAACTTGAATCCTCTAAACCCATAGGTATCTATAGTGTACAAATGTTTAAAATTCTCATCCAAGGAAACTCAAGTTTCTCTGCATATATGAGCAGTTCTTGGATATTTGTAACCAGACAAACTTGGTCAGGTGCTATGTTTGCCCTGTACTGGAAGATTTGGATGAACTCACATCATCTGATTGGTCTATCATGTTACCTCAAACCAGAATTAAACCCAAAACATTCAACATGCCCTCTGGGGAAGAGATGTTACTAACAGTTCACCAGTATCACTGACAGGTTGCTAAGCTTTATACACACAGGAAAAGACATGTATCTTTTAAGCCAAAGAACGATTATGAACATACCCTAAGAATAGATGATGTACCACATACTAGAAGGGGAAGCCCTAAAGAAATGGTTTGGCTTAAAAAAAAAAAAAAAGGCACTTCTTTCATTCTTTTGTATAATGAAAACAGGGACATGAAAATAAGGTGAAGCTAAGAAAGAATGAAAAATAAAGAGACCACAGTTAGTTTTCAGCTGAGTCAGTTTAATTGTCAGAGATCAAGTCAACTTCAACAAAGCCAAGAAAAACAGAATTTGGGCACAGTTTGATAAGGATTCTGCTTCACTAAAATAAGTCCCTGAATTAACCCTACCCCACGATGTTCACTCCTTTGCTTTAGTTCTAACCACATTAGGTATTTATTCTTGACCATGTCTTTTTCCTAGTAGCTTCCCACCGCCCAGCTTACCTATGTAGTCAGAACTCTTGGGCTGTTGAGAACATCCCCCTGTATTTGTATGTGTGCATGAGCACCCACACACATGCCACTCCCAAGTCCCTTCATGGATGGGTTGTGAGAATAGCAACATTCTTATCTTGAAAAGAATGAGAACACTTAACTAGAAACATTTAATATAAATGTTGGCAATTACAGCCGCACAGAGTACATACAAAATTCAGCATTGTTAGGCTTAAGAAAGAAGTATCATTAACTTCCCTCCAGCCACATACGCCAGATCTTCAGGCCAAGAGTTCAGCTTCTCTTTGCCTAGGATTTCTTGCTGGTGACCATAGTGGTCCGTTTTAAGTCTTCTCATTGAGAATGAGCTGACATAATCAGCTGTTGTCTTTCTGGTTCTGAGCTGGGCTGAGCCTCCCTTATCTTACCTGAGCCACCCCCACTCACTCTCACTAGAGAAGATTTTCCCTCTTTTCAGTCCCAGCTCTCACAGCATTACTCTAATTAAAATTCCATCTTCAATTACTCAGACCAAAACCTTGGAGTCATCCTGCCTTGGATGACCATCATTTCCCACCATCCCACATCCCATCTAACACAGCCGCCAATCCCATGAGATCCACTTTTAAAATATATCCATGACCCGGCCATTTCTCTCAACTTCCAACTTGGTCCATGCCCCCAGCCCTTCCTGCCTGGATTCTTGCAGCAACCTCCTTGCTGGTCTCTCTGCTTTCATCTTTGCCCACCTACAGTTGATTTTCAGTAGAACAGCCAGTGTGTCCTTTGTAACAGCTAAAGGACATCATTTCACTTGTCTGTTCAGTAACCTCCAGTGTCCTTTTATCTCACTGAAAGGGAAAGTTAAGGTCTTTAGAATGGCCTACATGGCCCTAAGGGAGCTCACCTCCCTTTCCTTTCTCACCTCATCTGGTACCACTCTCCCCTTTACTCTCTCTGCTCCAGCCAGAACAAAGTGGTTCCTCAGACACCACTGGGCACTTCCCACCTCCAGGCCCTAGCACTTGCTATTATCTCTCCCTGGAGTGTTCCTGCTGTACAGAGTGTCTTCTGTGTCTTCAAACTCCATGAAAATACTTAAATCAATATTACAGCTGCCTCCATGCAAGCATTCCTCGTCTCTCTCCCCTGCTTTACTCTCCTCCATGGCGCTTTTTCCTTTTAATACACTACATAATTTACTTATTTAACTTGCTGCCTCCCACCTCCCCATAGATGCAAACTGCATGAAGGCAGGGATTCTGTCTGTTTTATACACTTCTATATCCCCATTACCTACTACAGTGCTTGACACACAGTAGGTGCACCGTGATGTTTGCTAAACAAATTAATTAAAGGAAAATATCACATCCATAAATGGCTACTATGCTAATGCTCATAGCAGCAATATTTATGATAGCCAAAAACTGAAACAGTCCAAATGTCCATCAACTGGTGAACAGATAAACAAAATATGATATATTCAAACTATTCAGCAATAAAAAAGAACAAAATACTGATTCTTGCTGTAGCTTGGATGAACCTTAAAACATTATGCTAAGTTAAAGAAGCCAGACACAAAAGATGACGTATTATACAATTTCATTTATATGAAATGTCTGGAAAGGGCAAACCCCTAGAGGCAGAAAGCAGATTAGTGATTGCCTGGAGCTGGGGTAGGAACAAGAGTGACAAATGGGTGAGAGGGAATTTTTTTGAGGCGATGGAAATGTTGTAAAACTGGATTCTAATAATGGTTGCACAACTCCATAAATTTTCTACAAATCATTGAACTATATACTTACAGTGGTTAAATTTTATGATATACAAAGTATACGTCAATAGAACTGTAAAAAAAAGTTAATTTTTAGAAAGTTTGAAAGTACTCTGTTAATGAGGCCAAGGCCACAAGCTCAAATTTTGGGGAACCAGTGAGATTACCTATTCTCTATTTAATTTCCTACTTTCCTTTGATACCTAACTGTGTATAAACCTTTAGTCTAGGTCCTATAGAAGTGGGCATGGCCCCTGCTCTCCAGGGGTTTATAATCTAATTAGAAGATAAGATACACAGAGGTCACTGCAATGCAAAGCAGAATGTGAAATGCCATATTAAAGACATGCCAATAAATATAGTATTGGTGCAAAGATGGCTTTGCAGGGAAAACAGGAAGAAGAGCAAAAATTGGACAGGATTTTAAAGAATAAGTAAGAGGATAATAAGCAGAGAAGGGAATTAAGGAATGCCCATGGGCCACCCTCTTCATCCACATGTCATCAGGGATGTTAGGCAAGAAAATACAGAAACTTCAGTGCAAAGACCTCACCTATACTGAAATAAACAACTCAGGGATGTATCCTACCAGCAGCATACCTGATACAAAGTAGGTGCTCAACATGTTTATTGAATGAATGAATGAAAATGTAGGATGGGTCTAGCAGCATTTCAAGTTGATTGTGGATTGGCAGGAAGAGATCTCTCTCTCTCTCTCTCTCTCTCTCTCTCACACACACACACACACACACACACACACACACACACACACATTCAGCATCTACAAGGTCACATCTTCCTTCAGGAGGAGACAACATAGTCAATGCCCAGATATGCCTGAATCATCTCTGCCTCCCATTTCCCAGCCCTCCAGAAAGCTGTTTCCCTAAGAGCATACCCAAGAGTTTATCCTTTTATCTAAGTGTAAATCAAGTTTAGTCCAAGAACTCTGACCAGAAATCCATTGTGTTCTAGATCAATTGGGTTATCTTTAATTGTGAAGCCAAAAAAAATCATATTATTGTGTGTATCTTTATATAACTTCCTAGGTCCTTTAGGTGTATGTTTTTTCTTCTGGCCTAAATAATATGAAGGGTAGATCTAACTAGTAGGAAAGAACTAGGATTTTTTTGTTCTTTCAAATCCTCCTTACAGGATGAAAATACAAAATGATGTTTCACTGTAGATAGAGTGACATATTTACTAAGTGCCCTGTGGATAAAAGGATGGATAGGTGGATGCCAATGGTTGAACAAATGAAAAAAAATCAAAGAACGAATGCATACTTAGTGACAACCTAAAGGTTTTTTTCCATATATTCTATCTCAATTGTAGAATAAGAAACAAGCATTAGCATTCGAGGAGTCACGTTTGGAGTTTGAGCCCAGTAAACAGTGCCATCTGAGACAACTCCAACAACTCAAGAAAAAATTGCTAGCCCTTCAGCAAGAACTGGAGTTTCGCACTGAGGAGTTGCAGACTTCTTACTGTTCCCTCCTGCAGTATCAGTCTGTCCTAGAGAAGCAGACTTCTGACCTGGTTCTTCTCCACCATCACTGCAAACTGAAAGAAGATGAGGTATTGATACACTAACTATGGAAATGTCTCATATGCCCATGTACCTACAGAAATCAGGCCACACCTACTAGAAAGCAGACACTGGCCTTACAGAGGAGAGCTTCTCAACATCTTGAGCAGGTTTTATCAACTTTCCCTCTTTAATTCTTAATCTTTTTGAAGCTGAACAGAGGGAACTAAAGAGAATAGCATAACTGGTTGAGAGCTCCAGTATCAATATATGTGGGACATGTGATGTTTGTGTCTGTATGTGTGTGGTATGCATATAGGTCCATCATCTCCATCCTATTATCATTGCAATTTAAATGCAAAAGACTCTAGGTCTCTGAGGGTTATTAAAAAAAAAGGTATAAAGTCCATTAAATGAAGCATTTTTAGAAAAATCAGATTTTGATAATATAAAAATTCCTAGCACTTGGATAGCTGATAAGATAACCAGACATTGAGTCTCAGTCGATCTTTGAGAATACGAGATCAGTCATTTTTTTCAGGCTGGAGTTTTAGATCATATAGACTTAGGTATATTTTGGACATTCATTGCCATCCGTGTCCCAAGATAGTGCTATTTTTAAACCAAAAAGAGCATCCTTGTGGAATCCCGAGTAAATTCCAAAGACCAAACTATAGAATTTTAAACCAGTTGAGCAGTGGTAGGGCTAGCAGCAGTGAAACTGTGGGTTCTAAGTAATGAGACAGACAGCCTCCCCTGGCATTTTCTCCCTTGGCCTTTAGAGATAAAATTCCAAGGACTGTCTAGGATGGTGCTGTTGCTTAAGGACGAATTCCAGGAGCTTTATGAGGACTTAGAGGACTGTAGAATTTTTTTAAAGGGATATTATGAGAATTTGCTGAATAGGATTGGGAGGGAAAGAAACCGAGAAAGGCTATCCTACAAAGTATAATTGAGGACTAAGCCTGTGAACACAAACCATAGTTTAATAAAACTAAAGCAGGGCTGTGTTAAAACCGGCCAGTTCCTAAACAAGAGTCCAGCCTGGATAGAGCAACCCTGAATTAGTTGGGATTGTGTTTGGCTGCATGTAACAGAAAACCCCAAGGTCATAGTGACTTTGGATAGTTTATTTCTCTGACATAGAGGAAGGCTGGAGATAGGTGGTCTAGGATGTTAAGGGAACTGCATGTGTCATCAGGTACCTAGGGTCCTATCTTTTGGGTCCACCACCATCAGCTCAAAACTTCCATTTTCTAGATTCCCAAGGTGGCTGCTAGAGCTCCAACCATCACATCCTTGTTCCAAACAATCAGGTTGGGGGCAGGGAAGGAGGTGAGGGAAAAATGACACACTCTGCTCTTTTAAGGACACTTTCTAGAAGCCCCACACAACACTTTCATTTATGTATCATTGGCCAGAGTTAGTCACGTGGCTACAGCTAGTTCCTAGGAAGCCAAGGAAATGTATTTCAGTGACATGCACTGCTGTCCCAAATAAAGTAAAGGCTCAACTACTAAGGAGAAGGGGGAGAATTGCAGTGGGTTCTGGTAACTAACAGTCACTGAAAATGATCTCAAGCTGGGAAAACACTGGAAAAAATTACTCTAGGCATTCCGCCAAGTTTCCCCAATACTTTGTTGCACAGTAGCATCAAACTTCTGTGTAAGGTTAGGTTTCCCAACAGCAGAGCCTAAGACAAGGAGATGAATGTAAAGTAGTAATTCAAGAGGTGATCCCAGAGGGAGAGTGGAGAAGTGAGTCAAAAAAAAGACAGGAGGCCTATAAAGAAAATCAGTATTAAAATCACTGCCATGGGCCCCTGGGATTCAATCCCTCTGGAGAACTGGGGGAGGTGGTGTAGAACATGCCTCAGAGTGATCCCAGCTCACCCCCCAGGCATTGGTTGAAGGCTGCACCTGAGGGTGTTAACTCCCCCATACTTGTAACCTGCCTTGTCTTTCCTCTGCTGGAGTGGGCTCCTGAGGCCAGAGCATCCCTCAGGCAAAGAGTTGAAGATGCTTGTGGTTGGAATGGGTTTAGCCTTCAAAGGAATGGTGAGTGCCTCTGGAATGTGAGCGAGTCACTGATAGCTTCTGTTATAAACATTTGAATATAAAATATCCCTTCCCTCTTCCCCTTATCTGATCAACATCTCAAACTAAATGACCTTTTCCTAGGAGGAACTTCAAATGGCAGGCAGCAAGCATAATTAGCTTAGACGGACAGAACGAGTTCTATCCAAATTCTACACTGAACTATTTGAGCCAAAATGAAACCTTCCTTGATGACCCTCCTGCTCTTAACTCCTTCAAATACATGTAACTCTAGCCATACAGTTGAGCATACTCAGCTATATACAGTTATTTGCTAGTTATAAATCATATCTTCCCCAAATTGTAATAGTTTGTAAACTCTTTAAGGGAGCAGCCTATGTCTTACAAGTATATATCCCCTTAACACCCAAGACATTGTTTATGAGCACTCAATAATTATCTGTCAGTTGATCGACTAATTAATCGATTAGGAAAAGAAGCAATCTAAGTAAGAACTGTCCAAGTCCCAGAGGAACTTGAGGCTGTCCCCCCTCAATCTCTCAGGAACTTTGCTGTGTGCAGGAGGGGCTCCACATTTTCTAAATTAGATCTCTAGAGAATACCTAGAAAGGAAAGAATACTGGCATTTCAAGCCCTTAAAAAAAAAAAATGGAGCTATACAGACTCATTCCCATTAATCAACTAAGAGTCCTTACTGACTTTTTACTACATGCCAGACAGAATGGAAAATAGATAATGGTCCCTGCCTTTAAGAAGCTTACCATCCAAATATGACAATCTTTTTGCTTTAATTCCTAATCATTAACATTCTGATATTATATATCATAGCTTTTAAATCTGTGCTGGGCTTATTATGTACATCTGGGTTTCTAGTGAAGACGGAAGACTCCTCTGCATGGGGTCCTTATAGCCATACCCTTTCCTCATACAGATGCTTCCATGAGTTCAGTGTGGTTTCATTCCTACACCAACAGGTGATTCTCTATGAGGAGGAAATGGGAAATCATAATGAGAACACAGGGGAGAAGCTCCATTTGGCACAAGAGCAACTTGCTTTGGCCGGGGACAAGATTGTCTCCCTAGAAAGGAGCTTAAGCCTCTACAGGGATAAATACCAGACTTCCCTAAGCAACATTGAGTTACTGGAGTGCCAAGTGAAGATGTTGGAGGGGGAGCTCAGCGGGATCGTCAGTCAGGTAGGACTCACACCTGGCCACTCAGCCCAGGAGCTCCAGCAAGTGGGCATGCTCCCAGGTGGTCCCCGGGTAACAGTCCCTGCTTTCTCTGAGGGAAACCCAAACCTTCAACCAGATGTCATTCCTTCCCGTGAATTTTGTAGCCTTCAGCTTTCAATTTTCAGCCTTCACATCTCCTTTAAGATTCCTACTTAGGAATTTTGAGGCTCCTCAATTAATATAAAATGCCAGCACTTCAAATAAGGCAAAAATCAAAATACCAAATGAGCTCTCAAATCTTCCATGTTCTCATGGGTGTCTGGCTGGGGGGCTCTTCTCGGTAGCAGGGCTCATGCAAACCATGATTTCAGGATCTAACAGGAGGTGAAACCCATGAAAGATAACAAAGCAGAGCCAAAATGCCTAAATCTTTCTTTTTCTTTTAATTGCTTTTTTTAATTACACAAGTAATACAACAATGTAGCTCCCTAGACAGAATCACAGAGATTAAATGTGAAAGTCTGCTTTCAGCCTCCTCTACCCTACTCTCCTTCCCTTGGTAATTACTCGAATAATCTGTTGGGAATCTTCCTCAGTCTTCTGTTATACAGTTACATATATAAATGGTTAGGGTTTTCTTTTTACATAAAGGGGTCATTTTATAAATGTGGTTCTACACCTTGCTTTTTAAATGTATATCTTGACAATTTCTTTTAGTAACTACCTTGTATTCTATGGTATGACTATACCATCTACTGACCTATTTTGTCTATTACAAACAAGCTATAATGGACATCCTTATTCCTATGGGATAATTTCCTGAAGTGGGATTGCTGGGTCAAGGAATATGCTTATTTTTAATGTTAAAGGATACTTCTAAATTGAATGCCAGAAAGATTCTACCAGTTTACACTTCTACCAACAATAATTAAGGGAACTTACTTCCCCAAACTCACATGGTATGTTTTCAGCTTTTTAAGTGTGCTAAACTGATGCAGGGGGGAAAAAAAAAACAAGTTTTCTCATTACAGTTTTCATTTCCTTTATTTCAAACAGTTGTGAGTTGGGTTCCCCCAGGAAGCAGACTCTGAGACAGATTGGCATGCAATACATTATTTTAGAGAGAGCCCTTGGTATCAACACCTGTAAAAGGAAGGAGAAGGAAGCAGGTTTGAGCAGAGGGAGAAGTTGAGCTGTGATGCAGCCCCAACAAAGGCCTCAGCCAAACTTGTGGGAGCTCTGGGGCTGGATGGACATACAAAGGGGCCCCAAATTAGGGAGAAGCGAGCTGGCCTTTTACCTCCATGTTGATCAGTTATGGATGTGAGCTGCCCCTAGGGAGAGGCATGACTTGGAGCCAAGCAGTTTTCTTCAGCCCAGGCAATCCCCAGAAAAGGCTGACAGCTGAGGGCTGTCTCAGCGCAGCACTCCCAGCAGCTGGGGGAGTAAGTCCCTCATTGCTGAAGGGGGCACATCACAGTGCCCACCACGCTAACAAAGTATTGAGCACTGTTCATGAGTGTATCAGTCATGTGGATTTCTTTTTGATGAATTTCTTGTTTAAATCTTTAACCTGTTTTTTATTGGGTATTTAGTCTTTTTATTACAGGTAATAATGTTTTACTACATATGTTACAGATATCTTCTCCCACTTTGTAACTTTTCATTTTACTTTATTAATGATATTTGTTACCATACATAATTTTTTTTACTTTTTATGGAGTTGAATCTTGCAGTCCTCCTTTATAGATTCTACGTTTTCTTTCTCTCTTTTTTTTTAAGATTTATTTATGTATTAGAGAGAGAGAGAGCAGGAGAGGGGCAACGGGAGAGGGAGAGAATTCCAGACAGACTCCCCACCAAGCACGGAGCCCAATGGCTTGATCTCACGACCCCAAGATCATGACCCAAGCCAAAATCAAGAGTCAGATACCCAACCGACTGAGCCACCCGGGCACCCTTAGGTTTTATTTCTTGCTTAGGAAGACCTTTTCTACCCCCAATATTATAAAAGTTTACCTCATTTTTTTAGCACTTTTATATTTTTGTATTTCAGTTTTTATCTTTAGTCAATCTGGAATTGATATGGATGGATAGATTAGATAGATAGATAGATAGATAGATAGATAGATAGATAGATAATGTAACCTACATATATATGTAGATATATAGCTATAGATACACATAATTACAAAAGGGGTCTCCAGCTGTCCCAGCTCTATTTGTTGAACACTTTCCCCACTGATTTGAATTGCCAGCTCAGTATATATGCTGATCCTTGTGTACACATGGCTCTTTCTCAACTCTGTTCTTCTGATCTATTTGCCAGTTTTTGCACCAAGATCACAGTTTTATAGTGACTTTAACTGATATGTTTTGATAGCTCCTTCAGAGCAGGTCCTCCTTCCCTGTTCTTGACTTCCAAATATTTCTTGTCCATTTTTGTGCATCTTCTCTTGGTAAAATTGAGATTTATGTTCACTTACTTTCAAATTATATATTAATTGGGGGGAAATTAGCATATTCTATGGGACATAGCATGCTTCTACTTTTATTTAAGTTTTCTTATGCACCCTTCAATAAGATTTTATACTTTTCTTTATAGATTTTACATATTTCTTGCTAAGTTTATTCCTAGCTGTATTACAGTTGTTATTGATTTTGTAAATGAGATCTTTTATACATTTAATTTTATTAACTATTACTGGTGTATAGGATGTTCCGTCACCTTATTAAACTCTCTGACCAGATTTTCAGTGGACTGCTTGGTATTTCTAAATTGCTTTCCTTTTCAACATTAATACAACTTATTTTCCATCTTACTGCATTGACCAGGACCCCCCAGAACAATGTAGAATTATAACATCCTTGCCTTCCTTCTCATTTTAAAGGAAATGTTTCTAGTATTTCACTATTAAGTATAATGTTTATTCTTGGCTGTTTGTTAATACTCTCTTTCAAGTTGAAGGTGTGACTGTCTATATGTAGTTTATCGAGAATTTTTGTCAGGATTGAATGTTGAACTTTATCAGGTGTTTTTGTTAGCAGCTATCAAGGTTATCATAGAGGTTTTTTTCTTTAATGAAGTGAATTGCATTAATAGATTTTCATTTATTGGACAATCTCTATGTTCCTGAAATAAACCTTACTTGATCATGATATATTATTATTTTATTTTATTTATTATTTTGCTTTATTTTAATAATAATATATCATTATATTACAATAAATGCTATACTAAATTTCTTAAAGTTTTATTTTTTGTATCTATTTTCAGAAATGAGATTAGTTTGGTCACTCAAATTCTTGTTCTCTCATCTCATATTAGTGTCTGGATTATGCTACCTTAATATAAATGAGTTGAAAGGTTTTTATTTCTCTTTTAATCTCTGGAACTGTTTATATAACATATAAAATATGCATTTCTTTAAGATTACAAATAAAACCAACTTTTAATCATTACTTAAGCAGTATACTCCACCTCTTCTAAATTCTTGGACTTGTTAATTCTTTCAGAAACAATGGTGAATGGTTAGATTTCTCAGTATTCACATGTCTGAACAAGATTGTCTTCATTCCTAATTGCTAGTTTTGCTGGGTATACAAACTTTCAGAAACACCTTCCTTTAAGTCTTTGAAGTTATTGCTGCATCATCTCGTACCATCCAGTATTAAAGAGGAATTGTTAGATTTTGGTGTTTCTCATTTTTTGTAAGTCATCAGTTTTATCTCTTTGATTTCTAGAGGATTTTAGACTCAAGGTTTCTTAGTTTTTTTTCATTAAGCCTCTCAACATTAACTGACCCTTTTCATCTGAAGATTATAATTTCCTCAATCCAGGGAATTTTTCTTCTATTACTTTTAAATTAATTTCTATTTTTCATCCTGTAGTATTAAGACATTGGACCGGTAGATATCATCTTTCTGTTCCTTAACTTTTCTATTGTTTTCCATTCCTTTGCCCACTTACACACTAACTTATTTATAAGAATATTATTTATGGTCAGTTTTGGATTTCTCACTGACCCTTCTGCAGCTTGCTCATGGGTAGCTTTCATGCTCAGTGAACATAAACTTTTTCTTTTTTTTTAATTTTATTTTATTATGTTATATTAGTCACCATACAATACATCATTAGTTTTTCATAAACTATTTCCAACTGTGCCTGAAAAAACCCAGTTAGGGAAACAAGTTTAATGGGGAAAGATCTACTCTCCAAACTGGAATTCTTTGCTCTTTTCTGGCTATCTAAATCAGTTCACTTCATTGTTAGTGCAGACCTATGTGCATGTAGTAATCTTCATGCATGATTTCAGATGACCTAGAGAAAGACATTTTTTTAAATTGTTCTAGGAAAACGGGCATACTCATGCTGATGGGAGTGCCAATTGGTATAATTTCTTGAAGGATAATTGTGTAATATCTATCAAATTTTTAAATATGTCTTATCAGTCCTACTTCATGAATTTAATCCATACATATAGCAGTATAGGTACTCAAAGACTTATGTGCAAAAATATTCATTTCAGCTTCATTTTAGAAAAAAACTTGGAAACAGCCTGTATTCCTATCAATAGGAGACTGGATAAACACAATTACAAGCAATTTAAAAGAGCTAAAAGTACATGTACTAACCTGGATAAATTTCTAAGACATCTTTTTGAGTGAAAAAAAATCTATTTTTATATTTTAAAAGGACAACATAATATTATCTGTATTCTACAGATTCCTTTATATGTATGTAAGTGTATAAAGTTCTAGAACTTTATCTATATGACAAATTGTCATCTCTGGAGAACACAGCAAGTATGGGATTAGAGGTAGTATAGTCAAAGAGAAATTTAGACTTGCCTACAATGTTATAATGTTTTAGAAAGATAACATACATATATATGTATTACTTGTGCAATTTGAAATTAATTTTAAAAGAAAGGTCAGATATATATACAAGTAACAATATGGAAATTATCCTAAATAAATTGTCAAGTGAAAACATAATGTTAGAATAGTGTTTTAGAAGACTTTCATTTGTGTAGGGGAAAAAAATAAGGGGGCATATACACATGTATATATGCATATACAAAGATGCATAAAATATCCCTGGAAGGATACCCCCCAAAATTGGTAACATAGACTGTCACAGAGGAAAGGACTTGAGTCATGGAGGGTCAAGATGGAGGAAGACTAACTTTTCAGTATGTTCTCTTGTGAACTGTTTGAACTTTTTACCATGCGTATGCACTTGTTAATTTTTTCTTTTATTAAGAAAGATAAGATTCACATATGTGAACATGAACTTTCAGAATATAGACCTAAGAGATTTTCCATGCGCATGGCATTCTGAAGTTAACTCAAATAGTATGAATAAAACCAACTCATTATTTCCAAATATCCCAGGAGCCTGAGAACAAAGGTGATCATTCAAAGGTGCGTATATACACGTCTTCCTGCATGATTCAAGAGCATCAGGAGACCCTGAAACGACTGTCTGAAGTCTGGCAAAAGGTGTCTGAACAGGATGATCTAATCCAGGAACTTCGAAATAAACTAGCCTGCAGTAACGCTTTGGTAAGTGACTTCTAGAATATTTTTCTGAGAGACCAAAAATAAAGCCATGAGGAAAGAAAGGAGGGAAAAATAGTCACCTAAAGTAATTTCTGTCAGCAAAATTCCCCAAATGTCTTATATATACTTACCCCCACCCTTTGTTCATATTCTCCATAGTTGCATGCCCCCAACCCACACTAAGTTTGAGATTCTAAAGAGACTTAAAATCTCTCACAACAACCTAAATGCTCATCAATAGGGAAATGGTTGAAGAGATTTTTTTTAAATGGTTAAAGAAATATCCATATTAAAAAAAAAGAAATATCCATACCTTGGAATAATACGCAGGCACGAAAAAGGATTAAGCAGATGATAAGAACTAAATGGAAGGATCGTTGTGATGTATTGTTGAGAAAAGGTTGCAAAATCCTATGTATAGTTCAATTCCACTTTTGTTTTTTAAAGTCTTTGATTATAGTATAGATGTACCTACTGTAAATTGCCTGTAGTGCACTGCCCCCTAGTAGAAATGAGAGTGGAGAGTAATTGGAGAGATTTCACTTATTTTTGATGCTTGGGTTTTGTTTGAATTATTTTCAACCAAGAACAAAAATTTCATGATTTTTAATTTTTTTTAAAGTCCATACATATCCACACACTCCATAAAGAACTTCCTTCTTTAATTCTTGAACTTTGAATCCCGTCCTCTGATAGATTAGATGTCTTTCCATCACAGCTTATAAAGAACCTTCTGCCTCATAAACTGAACCACACAGAGGTTCAGGAAGGAGTCCAAAATGTGGCCATGGGCAGACTCCAGACAAACCACTGTCTATGCCTTACTGAACTTTGATACAAGATTGAGAACCTAATTCTTTCTCTGTTGCAAGCCCACAGGAAGTATGTGATGAATTACATAATATTACAACAAACTTAGGCTGAAAAAAGGAACACCCTGCCAAAATAGTACTAGTAATAATCACAATACATTGATCATTCAGCATAACTGACCTACACTCATTTGCAGGTTCTAGAGCGTGAAGAGGCTTTGATAAAATTACAAGCGGACTTTGCTTCCTATACAGCCACCCACAGACATCCTCCTAGTTCCTCAGAAGATTGTGAAGACATTAAAAAGGTGGGAGAACTTTTGCTTATTTGTGCCTGGGGGGGTCGAGTTGAGTTGGGTTTGATTCTGGGTTTTCTAACTTATTTTTTATTTTTACATAATATTTTTATATTTGTGTGAACTTGATTGGCCCTGCTACAAGGATACTGTATGTAATGTATGCCAAGTCCCAAGGAATATGTCTGGCAGTATTCAGTTTTAAAGCCGAATTTTGGAATTGCACCTGCTTCTTAACCCCCTCTCAACAGTATGCCCAAACAAGACACAGACTCTGGTTGGCTTGCTGGGTTCAAAAGGACCATCCAGCTTTCTAGTTTCTAGTTGGAGTTGAACCAAATTTAGGAAAGACTATTTATTCAAATTTAGTCCTTCAAAAACTCGATATTTTCAAAATTCAAAGCCATCTCAAAAACTGATTCTAATAGTGAATAAGCATTTAAACCATGTAAACAAATGGCAAGATTTGACCAACCAATAGTCAAAACTATGTTCAGTGCTATCCTAGGTTAGATCTTTTTTTAATTTTTATTTTTATTCCAGTTAGTTAACATACAGTGTTATATTAGTTTCAAGTATACAATATAATGATTCAACAATTCCATACATCACCCGGTGCTTATCATGACAAGTGCACTCCTTAATCTTCATCACCTATTTAACCCATCCCTCCACCCACCTCCCCTCTGGTAACCTTCAATTTCTTCTCTATAATTAAGAGTCTGTTTCTTGATTTGTCTCTCTTTTTTTTCCCTTTGCTCATTTGTTTTGTTTCTTAAATTCCACATATGAGTGAAATCACATGGTACTTGTCTTTCTCTAACTGACTTATTTTACTTAGCATAATGCTCTTTAGCTCTATCCACATCATTGCAAATGGTAAGATTTCATTCTTTTTGTGGCTGAATTATATTCATTATATATATATATATATCACATCTTCTTTATCCATTCATCAATTGATGGACATGTGGGCTGCTTTCATATCTTAGCTATTTGTAAATGAACCTGCAATAAACATTGAGGTGCATGTTTCCCTTTGAATTCGTGTTCTTGTATTCTTTGGGTAAATAGCCAGTAGTGAGATTGCTGGCTCATAAGGTAGTTCTATGTTTAAGTTTTTGAGGAAACTCCATACTGTTTTCCACAGTGAGTGCATCAGTTTGCATTTCCTAGGTGAGATCTTAAGTCAGTCGTACCTGAACCTGAAGTCCAAGGCAAAGCTAGCCACCTGAGGCCACACTGTGGGCAGGTTTACTAATCCTGAAAGAGCAGCAAAGGGGGGTGTGGCAAAGAGAGTAAACAACACATATAAGCTCTCCAAGCATCCCTTAGTGCAGGGACAGAGACTCCTCTTTCCAGGACTCTCTGATGCAGAAAGTTTGAGTGAATGAGGAATCAATATTGAATTTTGGAGTTCCTCCTTGGACGTCTGTCAATATTTATTTTAAAGGTCAATTCCATGTTATTCACGTCCTGACCTATAGCAAGATCTCATAACACTCCCATTTTTTGTCTGAAAAATGTCTTTATTTCTCCCATACTCTTTTATTTTTTGCATAGTGGCTAAAAACACGTAACATTAAATTTGCCAAGTTAATCACATTTAAGTGTACATTTCAGTCATGATATTTACACTGTTGTGCAACAGTTCTCTAGAACTTTTTCATCTTGCAAAACTGAAACTCTATATTGACTAAACACTAATGCCTCTTTACCACACCATTTTTTTAAATGATGCAGACTTCCCCAAGAAACAGCATACACTCTTCCCTGCCATTTTATGTGTCCTATGCAGTGCTTTTGTGGAACCTGGATATTCTATTAGGAATGGAACTACCCAGGTCACAATTAATACCAGAACTCAGCTGGCCTGGCATAGAGTGAGCTTTTGAGCCCCTGCAGTGCCCACACCTGGGTCATATGGTGACTTCCCTATATTTCTCCAGCTGTCCCCCTGTCTTCATGCTGCAGTCCTCCCTTACTGACAACTCTGAAATCACATAACTATCCCTTGATGCCCAGATGACTAACTGCTCCTCCTCGGCCATGTGTTCTACCCTCTCTTAGTTATAGCCATTCCCTTCTCCTTCAGAGTAGAAGCCAAAGTCCTTGCCCAAGGACTACAAGCCCCCCATGATGTGATCACCCACTAACGTCTCACCTCATGCCTCCTACTGTCTCCATCACTCACCCCTCTAACTACATGCCCCCCGCCCCATGTTCTCTCCCCAGAGTCTGGTCACTGGCTAGCTCCCCTGTGTGCAGATACCTACAGATACTACAACACTACAACATGGCTCAGTCTCTCACTTCCAGGAGGCCCCTGCTTAGAGGCACCTTCTCAGTGGGGCCAAACTCTCCATTCTGTTTCTAATGGCAACCCTCTCCCCCATACACCTCTATTCTCCTTTTGCTGTTCTCTTCTATAGCACCTGTCAACTGTTAACATTTTCTACAAGTGACTACTTATGTTCTTTGTCTGTCTCACCCCACTATAAGGTCAGCTCCATGGGGTCAAGTATATGTTTCTGTGTTTCTTATTCCACTGTCGCCAGCACCTAGGACAGTGCCTGGCACATAGTATGTGTTCCATCAATGACTGTTGATTGTTGTAGGGCAGAAGGAGTGGTGGCTTTTGTGCACATTCTGTATGAGGGTGATGAGTCTGCCATATCCGTTTTTACATTGTTTTCGTTTGTTTAATTGAGATACAATTAACACACCCTAAAAGTCACTATGTAAAGTGTACAATTCAGTGGCTTTTAAATAGTCACAAGGTTGGGCAACCATCCCCACTAATTCCAGAATATTTTCACTACTCCAAAAAGAAATCCTGGATGCATGAGCAATCATTCCCCCTCCTCCCCGCCTCAGCCCCTAGCACCTACTACTCCCCTCTCTGTCTCTCTGGATTTGCCAATTCCAGACATTCGGCATTTTAGAAAGCATTCTTCCCCCATGTCCTCATCCTGCCCTGCTCCTGTCTTACCTGCCCAGATACTGAAGCACTTGCAGGAGCAGAAAGACAGCCAGTGCCTGCATGTGGAGGAGTACCAGAACCTGGTGAAGGACTTGCGCATGGAGCTAGAGGCCGTGTCAGAGCAGAAGAAAAACATCATGAAGGGTAAACCAGGAGCAGGGGGCTGGGGGAGGGGGCAGCGGGGAGAGGCAGAAGGAAGCCGGAGCTCTCTTCTGAGCAAGGAGCACTCTGTCCCTTCCCGCCATAGACATGATGAAGCTGGAGCTGGACTTGCATGGGCTGCGGGAGGAGACATCTGCCCATATGGAGAGGAAGGATAAGGAGGTTGCCATCCTGCAACGGCGGCTGCAGGAGCTACAGATGCAGTTCACGGAGACCCAGAAGCTGGGCTTGAAGAAAGACAAGGTAGGACAAGAGAAGCTCTCTGGTTAGAACCTCCAACAGGACAGGTGTGAGGGCAGACCTTGGCCAGAGCTGGCCCTGCAGCTCTGCACCCACTGTGATTGCCTGGGCAACATCAACACATGAACAATGAGACTGCAGGTTCTTTAGGCCCAGAGGCAGTTCTGAGCACTTCTTTGGGACTTTTCATAGCACATAATAAATAAATAAAATACCCATTGTCCAAGGACCTTAATAGAGATGTTGACTCTATAAGAGGTTCTTCCCCAGCCCTGCAACGTAGAGAGTTTGGGACACACTTGCATTGTTCTTTTATGCTTTTGTTTATGCTTGATAGTGGAAAGAAATGCTTTAACTATTGTGTAGCCTTATTAAGAACTTCAAGTGAATGTCAATATATAAAATGACAAATATCTTATGAATATGCATATCCGACAGTTTGAAAATATTAATGGAACTATGCCCTAGAAGATCTGTAGTTGCCAATATAAATCAACATCCTGGAAAAGCCTAGCAATGGAAGTAAGGACAGAAAGGTTGTAAAACCAATGCAAGTTTGTGTAGTCAGCACAGTTCCAACTCTACACTTTTATCAGAGATAGCAGAAATCATCCAACTGATTGACTGGCTGGTCATTCAGGCTCCCTATTTGAAGGTTCAGAGGGTATCCATTAGGAAAAATGGAAGTATCTGGAGAGATAACCACATGCCGCCAGGAGTCTGGCTGAGAAAACAGCTTTGAGTAATTCATATATTCATTCAACCAGTATTTTTGAGCTCCTGTGATAAGCCAAGCACCATTCTAGGCACTAAGAATATAATAACACATGCAACATTCCTACTCCCCTGGAGCTTACATTCTAGTACAGAGAGACAGACAATAAACAAATCACAAAACTAATATATAATGTAATGCCAGGTACTGATAAATTCCTCCAACAGTTTGGTAGCTGTTTCACACAGGGTGGTCATTTGGGCAGAGATTTGAATGAAGTGAGGGAGCTACCCAGACAGAGGTCTTGAGGACAAATATTCCAAGCAGAGGGAGTAGCAAGTGCGAGCCCTCAGGTAGGAGTCTGCTTAGAATATTCCAGGAGACAAGCTGAAGCCAGGAGGGATACAGGTGGCAAGAGGTAAGGTCAGACCAGATCATGAGCATCCCAGCAGGTTGCTGTAAGGACAGTGGCCTTTTTGGAGCCAGTGGAGGGTTTTGAGGAAAGGCAGAACAAGATCTGACTTAGGTTTTCAGAGGCCCCCCTCTGGCTGCTGTGTTGGGAACGGCCTGACTTGAGGCAGGGAGCAGAGGTAGGAGACTATGTGATACCCAGACAAGAGAAGCTAGTGGCTAGAGAGGGCTCAGGACAATCTGTACCTGGCTTCCCTGGGTCGCCGTTCAGGCGTTTATCAGCATTCACCCTTTGCTTTCTTTAGCTCCTCCAAGAGAAAGATGAAATGCTGCATGAGCTCGAGAAGGAACTGGCACAGGTTCAGAACAGCCTCATGAAAAAGGAGATGGAGTTGGAGAAGCAGCAACGAATGACAACAGAACTTGAAATCACCCTCCAGGAGGTGAAGCAGGATAAGTCCAGGGCAGAGTGTGGGGCCCTGCGAGCTGAAATCCAGAAGCTGAAGGACTGTCTCGAAGATGCCCAACAGCAGCAGAAGCTGGCCGGTGAGGCCCCCGGCAGACAGGAGTCCCCACTACACTTCAAACCCTCAGGGCTAGAGCATTCCCCCCTCTTTCTCTGAATGGCCACTTCCTGCTCCTTTCCCCACTCCTCTCTCCAGACCTTCTCCTGATCTCATGGCACATCTCACAGGGATCACAATGCCCTCGTGAGCTCCTTCACTCACCCCTAACTGGGAAGGTGAACTGCTGAACGCACACGCCCGCTGTTTTCCCAGCAGCCTTCACTGAAGTTCACCTTTCCCCATCACAGGGAGGACAGGGCTCAGTACTTTGCTTCTGTGCACTGTGTTCCTCCCCATCTTCTCCAGAACCTTCGTCACACAATTTACTCTTCCCTCCCTTAGACACCTTCTCTCCTCTTCGTTGCTTCCCAACACATTCTTTTCTGTGCAGCCTGCGCTGCGGATCATGTCCTTGCTCCTCTGCTGAAATTGATTTCTCAGAGGTCACCGATAACTTCTTGCCCTGGGCATGGACTTTCCCTTGGGGGGATGAAAACGATCAGAAATTAGGTACTGGTAATGGTTGCATACCTTTGTGAGTATTGCAGAAACCACTGACCTGTATGTTTTAAAGGGTTAAATGTTATGTTAGGTGAGTGACATATCAGTTTGGGAGGGAAGGTCCATACTGTGGCCTCCTTCCCCACCCTCCTTTAACTGTGTGTGTCTGGATGTGTTGTTGGCCTCCCACACTCAACAATTGTTTCCCATTTTAGAGATGTAACAGGTCCCTTCTTCTTTCACAAATCTCATCGTTTCCTCTTTTCCCTCCTTCTCTGACAGTAGTCATCCCTCCCTTAAACTCTGCCCTCCCCCCCTCTACTCTCTTTCTCAGCACAACTCCAAAACCTAGAGCCCCAGCCCTGACTTGGCACCTGTGGTCACTCCTGTCTTTAGAGAGTAGCTCCGCCTGGGCAACCCACCTTCCCCTCTAACTCAGCATTCCCCAAACTGAACTTTCTCTTCCCTGCTTAGAAAAGAAATTCCTCCTCCTTCTTCCAAGGTATATCATTATTTCTGCAGTGACACCATCCTTCTTCCAGTATCCCAGGCTGAAAAATGGAGACAAGGGTGATATTTAAAACAGAAACAATAGTTGAAACTTTAGGATATAGGAACATATTTGGTGTGGAGAAACTCCAGTAAGCAACTTATCTGATGTTTCTCCCTTTATACCCAGTAGGGGAAAGGGTAGGAACTAAAAGGATATTGTAGGAAGTCTTTCTCCATTTAATACATTCCAATTTTCCTAAAATACTCTTTATGCCAGGTCTCTGCTCAAGAACCCACTAAATTAACTCTGAACATTTCTCTCTGGCTTTCAAAATCCTCCAAAACCCCCTCCTATCCATGCACTCACTCAGCGGTCTCCCAGCACTCCTTCCCATTTTCCTTTACAGTCAAACCAATCTCTTCCCATCCTCTTCCCACTTGCCTCTCCCATTCCATTCCTATGCATTTGCTCTAACATTCCCCCCATCTGGAAATCCCTTCCTCCTCCTTTTTCTCAGGCCCAGCGCCATCTCTGTTCCTCCGTAAGTCCATCCCCAACTGTTCTCACCCACATTGACCTTGCTTCACAGGAGTTCACTGTGAGTGTACACTTCACATGACTGTGTTCTCTATGTCATGTGGGCCACTTATGTCTCCCTCACAAGACTCTAAACTCCGTTAGGGTCAGGATTTGTCCCTATTGACAGGATGAGTCACGTAAGAGATACTGAGCAATTTATATTGATTTGTTTAACTTTAGTCCAGAAGCAGTCCACGACTCAGGGATAGCTGAAGACAGATCATTTAACAAGGCTCCTTAGGAGTGATAATGAGATGGAGAGAAAAGAGAAAAGGTTGGAAATTGAAGTAGGTCACAAAATGAAGGAACAGACTTTTTAACTGGTCTTCTTTGAGAGTCTGATCTTCACACATACCCCCTTCTCCCATGCACATGTGCCTGACTTGTCTGCTGGGTTCCACAGCTCAGCAAGCTGCCCAGTACAAAGAAGAGACCCTTCTGGCAAAGAGTAACCTGGAGGATGCACAGAGGAAACTGCAAAGCTACCTTTTCCTGGAGAAGCAGAAGACGGAGACCATTCAGGAGCTGCAGAGAGAGCTTCAGAAGCTGCAGAAGGATTCCTTGATGGCTGGAGAGGAACTCGCACCCAACAGGTACTACCGTGTTACCTCCAGAGAGAGGCTCTGTCTCTGGTGAGCCAGTCTGGACACGGCAGCAGCTGCCTGGGAATGAGATAACAAGCCCCATGCAGCCGGCTAACCATCTGCCAACACAGACACCAGAGTCTGTCTTCCTGTTGTTGCCATTTTGCTTTAGGAAGCGGATAGAGGAGCTGACATTAGAACTCTCTGAGACCCGGAGGAAGCTTGAAAGTTCAGAAAAGGAAAAGAGGCAGTTTCAGAAGACAACGACTGAACAGGATATGAAGCTGAATGAACTGCTAGATCGTCTAAAACTCCTTCAACACCAGGTATAAAGGGCAAGTACGCTGCCAGCCCAAGCATCTGCTCTACTTGAGATTAAATATATTAGTCTTTATTTGGGAAGATGCCACCCCCAATCCATTCAAACTAATTGTCCAGAATTTGTGTTAGAATGCTAAGCCAGCCTATCAGCTCTGATTCCCATGACCGATAATAAGCATTTTCAAGGGCTAAGCTTAAAAACAGCCAGAGGACAATGCTGGGTTTTTTTTATAGGATTCGAAACCTATCCTTGTAGGTCATTTTAAAGTCTTTGATCTCTGAATTATTCTTTTTGTGCTTTTCTAAGATTTTTTTAAAATTTATTCAAAGAGCTTTTTATGTGGAAATATTTGGTAAGTGGGAGAGAAGGTTTATGCTGTGGGAAGGTTGGTATATCTAATTAGACAAAAAAAATATATTGCTGAACATCTGAGGAAACTTTTTTTATTATCTATGCTAAAAAACCCAGGAGTTGCCCTCATATTTATCTCAGCCATTTTCTTTGTCTGGGGGCGTGGGTGTTGTTTTGTTTTTTCAAAAATATACAGCCTAAGACTGTCTTTCAGGACAGTGTTTTTAAAAAAAGAAAGAAAGAGGGCGCCTGGGTGGCTCAGATGGTTAAGCGTCTGCCTTCGGCTCAGGTCATGATCCCAGGGTCCTGGGATCAAGTCCCGCATCGGGCTCTCTGCTCCTTGGGAGCCTGCCTCTCTCTCTCTGTCTCTCATGAATAAATAAATAAAATCTTAAAAAAAAAAAAAAAAAAGGAAAGAAAGAAAGAAAAAGAAAAACAGGGTTTATTTATTTATTTATGTGAGAGAGCAAGCACAAGTGGGGGCAGGAGCCAAGGGAGAGGGAGAAGCAGGCTCCCTGCAGAGCAGGGAGCCGGATGTGGGCTTGATTCCAGGACCCCAGGATCATGACCTGAGCCGAAGGCAGACTCTTAGCTGACTGAGCCACCCAGGTGCCCTCTTTCAGGCCAGTCTTTATTTCTCAGCACAGAGAGCAAGCCTCCGCCAAAAGCAGTCTAACAGAGGAGCTTCAGGAGGTTACAAGATTACTGGAGGAGAAACGGGAGCAGTTGAAAAAGAGCAAAGAACAGGAGAAGTTGCTGGAGCAAGAGCTTGAGACATTCCGACAGGAGGAAAAAAAGAAAGAAAAAATGGTGAGAAGGAGAGTCCAGAAGAGCTGGGTTCATGAATCCAGGGCAAGGCTTGAGCCCCACTGAGCCTGGCAGGATACAGAGGCCGTGGGGCCTCAAACCTTAGGAGAGAAGGGAGGGAAGGTAAGAAAGGCAAGTGAGCAGGAGAGAGAAGGCCCAAGACACCACAGGCTGCAGCATGGAGTTGTGTGCATGGGCAGGAGGAGCAGGCTTCTATGGGAGCCTGAGGTAACACCTCTTTTCTGGGCTTTGTTCTCTTATGGGGGAGCAGACAAAGGAAAATTTGAGGATGTTGGAGGAGGAAAATGAGACTGTCAAAGCACAGTTGATGCAATGTTCCGCGCAGCTGGAGTCCTCTCTCAGCAAACAAAACGCCTCCCAGCAAGTCATCCAAGAGCTAAATAATGAGGTGAGTTGACAGAAACCCTGAGGGAGTGAGAAACTTGAACCCTGGGACCCTTGACCTGAAATCAGTACTTATCTCTACTCCACCACAGAAATGCAGCTAAATGCCCAGCCCACGTGCATCCTGTGGTGCCTCTAACTCCACTTCTCTCCTTGAAGTGGGGGTAACCCTCCCGCACCCGCTTGCTTAGCCAAAGAAACATTTCTTCCACTTGTGGAAGGTCTTATGTAATATCTGCTGGAGCGCCCAAACTTCCTGGGCTTTGGCAGCAATATTCCACAGCAACATTTCAGACAAGACTTGAGTAAGTCCACTGTTGGGGCAATTGGCTAGGGAACACTACCAAAAATGGTGCCAAAGCACAAAAAAAGGGACGGAAAGGGAGACAGCTATTTATCATTACACAAATAAAGATGACAGAAAAGATTAATGGCAGCTAACAAATACAGGCACCATGCTTGAAGTCAGTCATCATTTATTGACTGTCTACTTATGTCCTTCACATGCCTTCCATCTGCTTGACTCCCAACAAGATAGAGATTACTATGATCCTCATTTTACAGAGAAAAGGAAGGCTGGGGCTCAAGGTAACTGATCAGTAAGTGATGAGATGGACCACTGTTTGCACCTGGATCATCTAGCTCACACCTAACCTCTTTCCCCTTCATCATGAACAGCAGTACTTTCCCTAACTGAATATATTTCATCCTTCTTCAGGAAACAAATATAGCATCTTGATAGGTGGTCTCTTGGGTTACAAATGAAAGACAAAGCAGCTCTGATTCCTTGGTAATCTAAGAAGAAAAAAATGTTAGTCTTAAAATATTGTGGACTATGCAAAGTATAAGAACAGCACTGCCCAGTGGAACTTTCTGTGATGATGGAAAAGTCTATATGAGAGCTCTCTAATATACAATATCTACTAGCCATATGAGGCTGTTGACTGCTTGGAATATGGCTTTGTATGACTAAGGAACTGAATTTTTAATTTTAATATTAACTAATTTTAGTTTCATTTAAATGTATATAGCCTCATGTGCCTAGCGGCTACCATATTAGATAGCACAGAAACTGACATTTCTGGGGTTTTGTCCTCCCACAATATAAATCTCTCCTTTGCTGTGGTTCAGAGTTAAGGTCTGAGTCACTGAGACCCCCAAGGAACCTCCCTGAATATAAGGGATATTACCTTAGTATTTAATATGGACCTATTATCATGTTTGCCAAAAGAAAGATAGCCATGTAAATGTGGAAGCAAAAGCATTCATTTCAGAATTCGTTGATGGAAATCAGGAGACTAGAGGGGGTTTTTTGTGTGTATAAGCATGTTCAACTTTTTAAACGCATACCTCGTATATAGTAGATGTATTAAATTCAGTTGAAACAGTCATTAGAAAGAGACTTAGTTTTGCATTCTAAAATGCATTTTCTTTCATCAGTATTCCATATTTCAGTTTTTAAAGTTACCATCTGAAAGCAATAGATCTTGAGATTTTTTTCATCTCTGATTCGAGGACATTTTTCCACTACATTTTATAATTAATTACTGTTAATAAGAAAGCTAATTTATTTTACATACTTATTCTGTATTTGGACTTCTTCTTGAACTCACTTCTAAGCAGTAATAGTTTTTCAGTTGCTTCTCATGGATTTTCTAGGTAGATGATTATATCATTTGCAAGCAACAACAGTTCTCTAAACCTTTGTAATATTTATCCTTTTTTTTTTTTTTTTTTGCCTTATTGCATTGGACAGTACCTACAGTTTGGTGTTTAACAGTAGCATCCTTTTCTTGCTTTTAACATTAATAGAATACAACTGTTTTGGTATGATGTTCTTTGTAATATGGTGAATAAAATTAATTAATTGATCCTTATTTTGGCCCATCCTTGTGTTCCCAGTATGAGTCCCGGCGGTGCATCATGTATTACTCTTTTAAAACAATACTTGGAATGTTCTAGGAAGTAAAATAAGGCCAGTATAACTGGAGTGTAGTAATCAAGGAGGATATTGGTATAGGATGAGAGTAGAGAGATAGGTAGGGGTAGACATTGTGGCCTCTGTTAAGCAATTTAGGGTTTTATTCTAGGAGCAATGAAAAGACATTGATGAAATTTCCTTAAAGGGGCTGGAGAGGTGATTTGAGCTAAGTTTTAAAAATATAACTCTGGCTAATATGTGGAAATTTATTGCAGAGAGGGGTAGGTATGGAAATGAGGGATCCAGTTAGGAGACTATTGCCATTCAAGCTAGCGTGGCATCAGTGAAGACAGAATGAGCAAATTCATGATGTGTTTTGGCAGCAGAATTGACCAAACTAATGATGGACTGAATGTGAGAGGAAGCAAGGAATCAAGGATGACTTAATGAAACCCACCTTTAAAACCATCTAGGCTTAATGCTTTTGGTGAGGGAGACAGTACATCTTTATGAGAACTTTTATTAAAACTCCTTGATTGTATAATTTACATATATCTATATACAGGTTTTCAGTATCTTTCTCCAAGCTAAACCACTGATGTTAGAGAAATTTAAAATAAAGCCTCCAAACTCCAATGGACTTTTAGTTCATAACAGTCTTCCCAACTTACCCCTTTTCTCCTTAAAAAAACATACCCCTCCTTTCTTCCCCAGATTTCCCTGTGGTTTTGCCACAGCTTCTTTGTCCCAGATTGCAATTCACTTTCATTCCCAAATAAACCCATCTTTTGCTGGTAATTTTTTTTTTTTTGCTGGTAATTTTTAAAAAATAAAAACAATAAATAATACAAATGATAAAAAATATATATCTATTACATATAAATAAATAATACAAAATCAATTAATTAAGCTTCTGTGATTTATGTCACCACCTTTCTTTTTGTTATCTCGCCTCTGTGATGACATTTCCTGATTTGGCCACCAATTATCAAGAGCTTAGTGAGTTACAGTTTCTTCAGTGATTCCCCTGGTTTATTGGGCAGACCAGTTGACTCCATGTTTTCAGAAGTCCCCAAAAAAGATGCATTTCTTTTTCCAGAAGACCAAATTATTTTATCTTTAGGAATGGTTTCATTTCTGGGACATGTAAATATAGGGTCAGCAGTCCAATCTAACACTTCTCATCTCACCAGTTCTTAGAGTTCAGGATACTCAAAATTCCATCTGAAAAAATAATAAACTTCAAGCACGGAGCTGTTACTGAAGAAAACCCAATGGAGTATGTTTCTATGTGGATGGGGGTGTATTAAAATATCAAAGAACAGATAAACTACCAAAGAACAGAAGTTGGGCATGTGAATTTCTAAGGTCTCCCTTCTGCTTCCAGATTTGGAAGTAGATCTCTGCCCTGTACTTAAAAGTATTTAATAACATGGCTAGTTACTTAGCATGTTCATGACCGTATTCACAGCTAGGTAGTAATTTATACCTTACTAAGCCCTTTTTACAAACTATATAATCTTATTTGATCATCACCAAAACTCTATGAAACAGATGAAAGTAACTGGCTTGCAGAAGAGGAAACTGAGGCTCAGAGAGATTAAGTAAATGACAGAACCACAACCTCTAACTCCAGATCTCAATTCCTTTTAACTATAGCATGAGTACATACTCATTACTAAGTTTAAGACACAGACTTCAGTTTTTAAACATGCTTTACCAGAACCACATGTTCAGTGCATCCCTAATTCCAAACATTGCCATACAAAATATTTCATTCAGTCAAAAACAATGATTTAGTATTTACTGAGCACATATTATATGCCATGCCCTGAGCTATAGGCAGTGGGGATACAACAATGAAGGAAGTAAACACAGTCCTGCTTTCATGGTGCAAGTCTAGTGGATTATGTCAGGAACTAAGAAAGGCATAAAATGTACAAATGAAATGTTGTATCATGGTTCCTAAACTAGAACTGAATTCCAGATCTTTATTAAAGACTACAGAGTCTGTGAAAGGGATTATTCATGTACTTGATACATCATGGCCCAGTACTGCCAGTACTCCTTGTTTGCGGGGGACCTGCTAACTTAGAAGGGGAAGTGTGAGGAGAGGGGTGCAGAAGAGCCTGGAAAGGCAGCTGTTCTTTTTATAACAGTGAGGGGAGGGTGGGGGCCTTATCACAGACTGCTCTGTCTGTTAGTACAGAGGGAAGAGCCCAGCTCTTGTCCATTTCCTGTAGACACAGAGGATACCTCTGTAGGTATGAACCTTGATAGTGATGTTCCCCCTCCTAAAGCTAGTCCTTCAGAAGGAGGCCTTAGAGAGTCTGCAGGTCCAGCTGGAGAAGGCTGTGCAGAAGGAGAAGCAATATCTCCAGACCATGGTCAGTAAAGAAGCCTATGAGGAATTGTCCCGAAAGTCAATCGCCTGCCAAGATGACCTGACACAAACTCTCGAGAAGGTAAGCCATACCCTCTCATCTCCAGGGCTTTTTGGGGCAAAGAAATGTCCGAGTAGGGCGCCTGGGTGGCTCAGTTGGTTAAGCGACTGCCTTCGGCTCAGGTCATGATCCTGGAGTCCCAGGATCGAGTCCCACATCGGGCTCCCTGCTCAGCAGGGAGTCTGCTTCTCCCTCTGACCCTCCTCCCTCTCGTGCTCTCTCTCATTCTCTCTCTCGCAAAAAAAATAAAATAAATAAATAAATAAATAAAAATTAAAATTAAAAAAAAAAAAAAAGAAATGTCCGAGTAGCTCGAGAAGTGCAAGAGTCAATCCCCTGCACAACTGGCTATCACCAGGACCATCTGCATCCTGAGCTAGGATGTCCTTCCAGGGAAGGCCTGCCTCCTCACAGTGAGGCTTTTTTGGGGTGGGAGAAAGGGATCACAAAGAACGAGGCCAAATCTAACGAGTCTTTCTGCCCACAGGTGATCCGGGGGCAAAGTTTTCCCAAAACCTAAGTTGTCTGGGCAATTTGTGCCCCACTCAGTGCTGATCATGCCTAGCTGATCAGAGAACTGGAAAAAGAGGAAATGGGGTAGGGGAGCGAAGATGTAGAAAATCAACCACTGTCACTTCCCACCCCTCCCTGGGACACTAGGCAAGTGACCAGGTGTCTGCTACCCTGAGCAGAGGATGGGGAGGGACTGGAACCCTTCTCCATTCAGCACTCAATAGAATGGGCCAAAGAACTGTGACAGCCATTCTTATCCCCTTTGTCTTTATGGAAGCTCAATCATACGACCTCAGAGACCAAGAGCCTGCACCGAACCTTGGCACAAGCCCAAGAGAGGAAAGTTCAGCTGGAAGATGAAATCATTGCTTACGAGGAGAGGATGAAAAAGCTCAACATGGAATTAAAAAAACTGCAGGGCTTCCAACAGCAGAGCGAGCTAGAGGTGAGGAGCAGCCAGGAGCTCAGGCTATCTTCCTGTTCCAGGTCCCCAGGGTCTCTCTCTTCTTGCCCCTGTGCTCTTTAGTACAGAGCCATTCCCTTTGGCTAACGGGTTCTCCATTTGCTGGCTCAGGGAGCTTCAGGCAAAGCGGCCAGGGGCGCCCTCTGCTGGTATTGGCAGTAAAATGCCCCCTAAGGAGTCTCTCAAAGCCTAGAAAGCGCCTTCCTGCCTTGTCACAGAGGCCCTGGGCTCAGGGCGGCCAGCCCGCCAGCCGGGGTCTCCCTCCTCACTTTGCGCCCCTGAGCAGGTTCAAGCCTTCGACAAGAAGCTGGAGGAGATGAGCAACCAAGTGTTGCAGTGGCAGAAGCAGCACCAGAGTGACCTCAAGATGCTGGCAGCTAAAGAGGAGCAGCTCCGTGCCTTCCAGGAGGAAATGGCCGCCCTGAAAGAGAACCTCCTGGCAGATGAGAAGGAGGTGGGCACTCCTCAGCTTCCGGTCACTTCCTCCCAGACCCTCCCAGCACATCCACCACCACCTGGATACTAGACCAAGCTTGGTGGGGGAGGGGGTGCCTAAGAGCAAGGAAAGGACACCCCCAGCCCACTCTATTCAGTACAAAGTAGGGTCTGGGTGCGCTAAGGCCCACAGCAGTTGTCTCAACCCAACTGTCTTCCTGTGCCTTCATTGATAGAGATAGTGAGCGAACAAAGGCCCATTCCAGAGAAGAGAGTGCCATCTCCCTGTCAGGAATACCAGCCATCCCTGACTTAGATAACCCCCTGGGCAGTCCTCCTCCAGAGCCCATCCTGACATTTTCACTTACCCTGCAGTAGAATCTGCTAAGAGATCTTTGAGCATGCCTTATGCCCCGGTCCCTGAGCAGTGAAGTTCATGGCAGGATCTCTTGATGTAGCCACAGGACCTTTGCTTGCATTAGAAAAAAAGGCATCCATTCCTCAAGGTATTTTTTTCTTCCATCTGTTAAAAAATTGGCTTAACATATTGCTTTTTAAAAGCAAGATGTTTTAATGCCTTTGCACAAAAATCATTATTGTAAGTATACACATCTACTTTGTCTCTACTATAAACAGTGCCCTGCTCAGAGATGTCACCTTTGTGTGCATGCACTGCTGGAGGTAGAGATGCTGGCAGGTCCAACTCTAGCCTAGGGGTTGGTCAGCAGAACCAATGTTTCTTCTTCCAGGAAGAGACAAGAGACCTGATTTGGGAGTCGGGTGGTGACAGGCCTATGCTCCTCCCCCTCCCCAACCATCTCATTTTCTTCTTGTACCAAAGCCTGCCTGTGTGCCCCAGCGGTCTACGGCTAAAGACACCTGTAGGCTACGCCGAGAGAATGATCAGATTATGTCCAACATGGAGCAATGGGCAAAAGAGCAGAAGTAAGTAAGAAATTATAAAGTAAGGCAGGGTTCCAAGGCCTGGGCTGAGCTGAGAAACTGTACATGTGCCAAAGAATAGTGTCACATATACACGCACGCGCGCGCACACACACACACACACACACACACTGCCCTCTAGGGAAATGAATTCAGTAATAGCCCACATTCAAGAGCTGGGAATAAGATGGAGGGGCCTCAACTCTTCAGGCAGAATCAGGAAGACCTGCTGGCTTAGAAACAGAGCAGCTCCAAGATAAAAGGGATGCTTTGCTGTAGGTCAGATTTCCTCTCCCCAACCTGGAATCTGGCTTCCCTGCCTGGATCCCTTGAACTTACCTGAGATCACAGTGATTTTGCATAGTAATTGAGAATGGAAGTTTCCCTCAATTGCCAGGTGCTAGTGAGGCTCTAGCTCTGGGGAGTGGGTACTGAGCTGGAGTCTAGGGCTCAGCAGACACCTTGCTGAGAACACCAGCCTCCTAGCCATCCAACTCGTGCTCTTCCTCATGGGGGTCTGAGAACTTTCTCTTATGGATTTTATTACAGGATCGCCAATGAGAAACTAGGAAACAAGCTCCGTGAGCAGGTCAAATATATTGCCAAGCTGACTGGTGAAAAGGAGTAAGTCATCCCATACCACCTAGGCTGCTGTTGGGCCCTAAGGAGAAGGGTCAGCCATGAGCCAGGGCTGGCTTTATCATTAAATACATGCATCTGACCTCAGGGAAGGGCTGGGACTATTGAAAGATTCTGGGTCATGAATCTGCATTTATGTGACCTTGGGCGCATCACTGCACCTCTTTGGGCCTTCCCTCACCAACAATACAGAAAGGGGTTACTAGTCTCTATGCCCCTTCCCCCGTCACCTGCTGTGATTCTCAGGGAACAAAAATGCTAAGAAGGAAACAGGACCTGAAAGGCAGGGTAGAGGCTAAGCTGCTGTAACAAAGAGACCTCCAAAAGAAGGAACACAGAACATGAAAGGACCAACCCTAGGAGGTGGGGTTCCTCTGTCCCACGTGGTCATTTGGGGACCTAAGTTCCTTCACGTTGTTGTTCCACCCTCCCCTGTGACCATGCTTCATCCTCATGGTCAAAGGTGGGTCAGCAGACTGTGGTGTGGGAGGAGTGTTGGAAGTTTGGGAACAGAGATGAAAGTATGGATGTCTAAAACCGAGATTTCAGAGATGGTATAGTCACAGATAATGACAAGCTCTAGAGCAGTGGCTCCCAACCCTTTGGCAGGAAGCACTTAGAAAATAATCACATTTGTTTGGCACAGTGGAAGAATTTGGGATGAGTTGTTTGTGACAAAGTTGACCAACCAGTGGCTGCCCCAAGAGCTGAGGGTGTCCACATCTCAGCACACCTAGAACCCACTCATCAGCCCCAGGTGGAAAGCTCTGTTCTGAGCTGTGACCATAGGATGGTGGCTGAGTTTAAGGAGAGGACAAGATCATTGGAATATAGAAGTCAAGGAACTGAGAGGCTTGAATAGAATGTACAGGATGTTGAAGGCATTGGGAATGCTGACAGGAGTGGGCCAGAGAGAGTGGCAGAGAGCCAGAGAATGAGGGCATGGTGAGGACCCCACCTGCAGGCCCAGTGGCATATGGAGTGTGGTGATGACACAAGGAGCTCCAGTGGTGTCTTCAACACTGGCCAGGTTTACAGAGAGCAAGAGGGCAAAGCATGGGCCCAGCAAAGTTCAGAATGAATTCTTTGATTTCCCTCTAGAAAAGACCATGAAATTTTTCACTAGGACAAAAGCATTTTCTAAAAGGGATTAGCTGAAAGAGAAACTGTAAAAATCTGAAGGTAACAGAGCATTTCAGTCTTTTTCTTATGATGTGCCAAGTTCCAGGGAGTTCTGTTTCACAAAGAACTCATTCCTGAGTTTGAACCTATTTGAAGAAAAGCCATCTTTTAATAATAATAATAATAATAATAATAATAGTAATAATGACACAAATAATATTTATCTGTTACATGTGTGAAGCATTGTTCTAAGTGCTTTATATGTATTAATTTATTTAATCTTTACAAGAACTCATGAGTTCAGTACCATTAAAATCCCCATTTATGGATGAAGAAAGAGAGGAACCCAGAGACTAAATAACTTGCCCATGGCCTCAGGAAAAGTAAATGGCAGAACCAGAATTCCAACTTGGGAAGTCTGGTTCCAGAGCCCATGGCCACCCACTGCCCTCGACATTGGTTTGGAGAAATATGACCAGTTATGGAGCCACAGGAGATATGTTAAGTTCTTTCACCTCGCCTACATCACTGCTACCATTTCTTCATCCTAAGATGGGGACAAGTTACTTACCCAAGCTCTCAACAGAGCTGGGATCCCCTGTGCTCTCAACCTTCCAGCAAAGGGAGGGGAAAGAACTTGGCTTTGGCATCAGAACCGGATGAGAGTGTTTCCCAGGCACAGCCGGGACAGCCCGGGCACATGGGATTGTTCATGACAGCCCTACAGCTCTTCAAATCAAATTCCTATCTTTTGTCAAACTGGAGCTTTATATGAAGTGCAGAAGGCAGATGAGACTCAACTGTCCCCATCTGACAGATATGAAAACAGGCCCTGAGTTGACATGACACAGAGGCTCAGAAGTACTGGTTTGGGGTCCACCCCGACCCTGGGCCTGGGCTTCTTCCAGGGGATACACATAGGCCTCCATTTCTATGGAACATGAGAGCACCAGCTCTGAAAGGGCTCGGATGTCCATGGCCCTCCTCCCTGGGGTGCCTTTATCTGCCCCTTCCAGTGGGAAACCAAGATACTGAAGCAGACCAAAGAACTCCTGTCCTTCCCTCTCCTTCCCTAGCCACCTCCACAATGTAATGGTCCATCTGCAGCAGGAAAACAAGAAACTGAAGACTGAGATAGAGGAGAAGAAGCTGAAAACTGGACACCCAAGGCTATACACCAAAGCCCTAGGCCCGAGCACGATGGAGCCCATACAGAGGGGAAAAGTTTGTGCCACCTTGGGCTTTAGGGGGACGACCCAGGACGTGAGCCAAAGAATGGACATCACCAAGTTTGTCGGGATACCCCACTGCTCAGGTATGTCTGCCATTTGTCTTTTGCTACTTACATGATGTCATCTTTCTTAGTCCCATGGTTCAAAAAAATAGCAACAGCCTGATATTATTTTTCAAGAAGAGATCACTGGATTGGGAATTCAATCCCCAAGTAGGAACTGGGGGACAGACCTTCTGTTTAGCCACTCTGGACCAGAGATCACTGTTTCCTCATATGTTGTGGGAACAGGTGAGTGAATTAAGACTTGTTCTGATCTAAGATTCTTTGATGATAGCCAAGTGCATCATATCTCAGACCTATCCCTTCCCCTGACCCAATCTCTTTTCGGGAGTGTGGGGACAAGAGGGGAACAGGTAGAATAAACATCTTCCTCCTATCATGTGTTCTGAAAACCCCACAAGAGCACCCTGATCCCCTGTACAGCATGGATCCATAGCTGCCTTTTCTATCATCTATAGACCCCATGTTACCCCAGAGGGAAGAAGTCACCCCACAACTGAGCTGCCCAGCCATGAGGAATCATCTCATTAATTTCTCCTCAAATCAAGACTGTCATTTCCTCCCTGTTCCCTCAGGTTCCTCATATTGCTAGAATCAGCACCTTGCCCTGGGCAGCATTTCCACGTACGTTTTTCAGAGGACAGTGATTTTCCGCCCCTCTCTCTTGACCTGGATCAGCTCTTACAGGAATGCATCAAGGTCCCTGCCTATTTTTCAAGATGCTAACATTTCATTGAGTTTTGTCCACTTTCTGCAGTTGGAGTGAGCATTGGAACCATACTACCATCTCCATACCCAAACTCTAAAATAAAGACATGAGCATAGCAGTCTCAGTGAGCTCTTGGCGTCTTGCAGACATCTCTGCCCCTTTCAGCCCCCTACAACATGTTCATCCCTGTTTTCTCTGGATTCTAAAAGACATAGTCTCTTTCACATATACGGACAGCTAAAATTCCCAAAGCAAGATTCTGGATTATCTGGATTAGTTTTTAAACCAGCAAGAGATAATTAGCTCCCCCTTTATTTTTTCCATCTATCTGGAATTTAAGAAAAAAAGTCTTAAAAACCTCAAAAAAGAAAGTAGTCCTGAGACCCACAAGAAAGGAAATGAGTGATGCATTTTCTGAGCGAAGGAGGGAGATAGCCATCTGCTTTCTTTCCGCCATATTACATTTCTCCTTTTAACAATTTTATTTTTCTCCCCAGCCAGCTCAATACAAGTAAAATTCCATTACAACAAACTCCAAGGACAGCTGAACTATTTTATCGTGGTAGGATTTTGTTAAACTGAATACATGTCTGGAATTTATATTCTTGGTCTGTAGGAAATTGAGAGAATTAGCTACTAAGGTAAAGTAAGGAAAAGAAATGAAAGAGTTTGTGTCTCAGGGTAGGGGGGCAGGAGAAGTGAAGAAACCCACTAGTTGGTAAGGATTCTTAAATACTCTTGCCTTCCTCCCCAGCCAGACAAAAGCTAAGACATGTTATATAGCATATCCCTGCCAGAACTTGGCGAGGGCAAATACTCGAAGTGCAGCATGGGGCAGGGGTGACGGGCATCTCTGATAGTCTCTGCTGTGACAGTTGTTGTCTGCTTTTTATGCTTATTTTTTACTATGTACCCCCACCGGGTTTAGAGTAAGGATATATTTTCCAGAGGAAACAAAAAGTGAAGAACCTGGTACTAATGAAATGACTTCCTGCTTCTAGCCTGTGACTCATTTATTCAAACAAAATTTCAATGTCATTAAAATCCCCAGTATAGTCTACTAAAAAAAAAAAAAAGGCATTTTGTCTCTATATTTATGAAAAGGTATCATATATGTTGGCCAGAGACAATAGTATCTGGATACTTTGCATATGGTACATTTTTTCAAAGTTATTTTTCACTTCCTGTGGTGTGATTACACCAGAGCACAGCTGGTAGTGAGTTATGGGAAGCAAAGGGGCAGCAGAGCCAGAAGAACACGGATATGTCACCCAGCCATCTGGCCTTGCAAGCCCAGCCAGGGAGGAGATCTGATGGGATAGAGGGGTTGTACTTAGGGAAATGTAGTTTCTCTAAGGATAAGGCAAAGGACAGGAAAGCTAACTATAATTCTTTAAGAAATAACCAAAGGGGTTTCTAAAAGGTAGTCTGAACAGCTGATAATAGAAACGGTCTCTGTATGATACAGTCGTGCTAGATTCATGTCATTATACATTTCCCAAACCCACGGAATATCTAACACCAAGAGTAAACCCTCACGGAAACTATGGGGTCTATGGGATAATGTGTCAATGTAAGTTCATCGAGTGTGAAAAATGAACCACTCAGGTAGAACATTGGTAGTGGGGAGACTGTGCTTGTGTGGGAGCAGAGGGTAAATGGGAAATCTTGGTACTTCCCGCTCAATTTCACTGCGCACCTACAACTGCTCTAAGAAGTAACCAAAGAAAGGGAAGAAAAGAGCTATGAAGCTAGGACTGACTTTAGCCACGGGGATTGTCGGTAAAATAAGTGCTTCGGCCACCCAGTGGGAAGATGTCACTCAGATATGATACCTGGGGCCCACAGAATCCTTTGCAGGAGATCCTCTTCTGCCCACCTGGAGTATCATTTCCTCCCCCGAGCTGAAGAAACCCAGAGCAGACATCAGCCACCGCAACCTGCCTCCCTAATAAAGGGAAGGAGGAGCTCTCTGCAACCACCGTGGTGCCCCATAAGCACTTGGCTTCTGAGCCTTCTCTACACAGCCCAGCTGAGAAGGAAGCTTTCTGACAATGACAGGACCTGGCAAGCAAGCTCTGGGGTCCCTAGAATGAGCCCCATCTCAGCCTGAAACCCTCAACTGCTGACACCTTTAATGTGTCTAAAGTACCATTACCATCAACTAGGCATTTAAGGAGAGATGCATGTGACTGAGAGCAACAGGGGGCCCCGTAAAAATGTCCAGTTGAACAGCCTCTCTGTTCCCTCACACCAGGAAGCCTGAAAGCCGGTACTCCAGACATGCTTTGTATCTCGGCAGGGTAGGGGGGTTTGGTTATTATCTGAGGAAGAGGTGGTAAGAATCAGATTATTAAAGCTGGAAGGAACTTTAAGGTGGATCTGAATGGAAAAGGTCCATAATTTAAAGAAAACATGAGAGTCAGAGGTCCAGACAGACGCTTGTGCGGAATTCCCAACACCAAAACAGATTCGGGAAGCGTTGCTGGGGGGCAGGGATCCTTCCCACAAAGCCTGTGGCACCTGTATGTGTCAGATGTCCTTGCCAGGGGTTCCTTGTTTCTATTTTTATTTTTATTTTTTTTAAGCTTTTATTTATTTATTTGACAGAAAGAGGGAGAGAGAGAGGGAGAGAGAGAGCACAACCAGGGGGAGCAGCAGGCTCTCCGCTGAGCAGAGAACCCGATGTTGGGCTCGAACTCAGGACCCTGGGATCGTGACCTGAGCTGAAGGCAGACGCCCAACCGACTGAGCCACCCAGGTGCCCCTGTTCCTTGTTTTTAAATGAGAAGGCTGGGTTGACCCATGGTTTTTATAACCTCTGGCTTTGTTTTTGTGACCTAGGGAACTTGAAGGTAAGTTCGTGACCAAGGTCACAGCCTGTTTGTTAGTAACAAAGCCATATTCACTGGAACCTCAATTTTTGCCCTGTTCTGTTGCATCCCTAGCCCAAGTCTGTAACTAGATCACATACCCAGCTTACTTCTCTCCACAGAGCACATAGACACGTTCTGCTAGCCCTCCAAACCAGTGCCAAGATTAGAAGCCTTCCCAGACGAGCAGCCAGAAGCCCTCTCTTCACTCCAGAGCCATGAAAAGTCAGTTTCTACCTGAATTCCCAATAAAGGCAGTTAGAGGTAAAAAGAATGGAAGTAGAGGTGGTAGCTGGTGCTGGCTGGCAAAGCCAGGCTTCCAAACTCATCCATAAAACTGACTTAAATTTTAAATTCACATCCCAGGAACAAAGTGAGAAAGGGAGTAGAATAGTCAGCAGCATGACCCAAGAGGCTGGAGCTGAGCACCGCTGGCCTGGGATCAAGGTGCTTCTGAGCCCCAGGCCAAGCCCATCAGTGATTCAGCCCCAACACAGAACCTTGCAACCTGCACGCCTGGCAGAAGCTCCCCCACCGCCCCGCACAGGGTATCATAAAATAAGGGCCATGGGTGATGCAAAGGGCCAAATACCCAAAAAGCCACCTCAGCAGATATAAGCTGCTTAACAAGAGAAAGGACTAGAGGATCCAACAAGGATCCAACTAGAGGATCCAACAAGGATCATCTTTTATGTGAAAATCAATAAGCAATATTTTATGCTATTTTTGCCAATACGTCACCCTTTCACCTGCAGAGTAGAAACTTCTGCCATTCTGAGCAATACAGCAGCCAACCCACCCCTGGGGAAGGGCAGAGGGTGCGCGGCTGCTCACCTCCTTCCCACTTGACCATTTGGCCAGCCTTGCCCTGCCCACCAGCCTGGGGAAGAGCAAGGCACCCTCAGAGTTTGGCCTGCCCAGGGCCCCAGGCCATTATCATTCCCTGCCAGCTATGTCCCACCCTGCCAACCCTCCTCAGAGGCGCTACCTGGAAAACAGAAATAAGGCGAGCTGAGGTTTTAGAAGGATCCACCCAAGGAAAGTCAAGTCGGAGTCCTGCCCATTTTGTTATTTATTACATGACTTAGGGCAGTGAGGGAAAAAGGAACAGTCTGAAATGCAATAACATTTTACAAACAATAAATTTATTTCCAAATCCTGAATTATAACCAAATTACAATTCCCTCTAGCTCTATTTTGCTGCTTTACACAGAATTTAAAAAACCATAGTCACGGCCAAGTCATTTATATACCAAGCGTCCCAGGAATGGTTTATTTGGATACAATGGGTCCGGCCCCCTCTCACGGCCTTGGCAGCTCTCAGCTGCCCCGCACCCCCTGCCTGCAGTGAGGAGCTCCTCCTCCCTCTGTTGCTGAGCTGGCCCCTGCAGGACCTTCCCCCAGGGGCCATGATGTACAAAGATGAAAGCGCGCAGATGAAAGGGTTTTGTGGCAGGCCCCGGGTGCTCTAGCCACAGGGCTCAGGACTCAATATGTGGCTGCATCCTCTGCAGGGAAAGCTTCAGCTCAGAGCCCAAAGCGGGCTGGCGTGCGGCGAGGGGTCATGGGTTCCCCTTGCTCCTTCCGGCCTGGAGTGTAGATCTTTGTAGACCTGGAGACACAGAAGGAGGGATGAGGAATCACGCCGCTGCTCACTCCAACCAGGATGTACAGGAGGACAAGGAGCCCGAGGCCTTGCTGCTTCTAACTGGTATGTGAGCAGGCTTTGGGACTGAAGGGTCTCCTCCCCCAATACATTCCCAACCCCGCTGCCGTCCTCATATGTAATGGGAAGCAGAATAAAATACCACCTCATTCTGATATCCACCAAGGATAGATTTTTTAACAATCCCTTTCATACCTACTAAGTGAGCTATGGAGGTAGTCTTCCAGCCACCTCACCAGGCTGCCACTCCACCTGTCTAATAAAGAATCTAGCTGGTCTTTGTCCCCAGGTCCTGGCAGGCGAGAATTCTACCAATGAACCACCCATGCACCTGTCCCCAGGTCCAGGGAGGTAATCTCTAAACCCTTGGGATTTCCCAAGGGACTGAATGTCTCTGTTACTCCTGGTGGGCCCTCAGACCACATCTGGTAATTTCTCCTAACGAGATGATTCAGGATGAGGGCTGTACTTTGAGCCTCGTGGTCAGCCCAACCTCTGCGGAAAGGAGGAGGCTAGAGAGTGAGTCAATCACTTGGATGCTTACTCAACCATTCATGCCCATGAATGAAACCCCAGTAAAACTCTGGACATCGAAGCTCTGGACACTGAGGCTTCCCTGGCTGGCAATGCTCTGTGCACACTATCACGCACCAACATGCCAGGAGGGTAATGCAGCCCTGAGGACAACGGACGCTTCGTATGTGGGACCATCACAGACCTCACTCTCTGTGTCTCTCCCTTGGGCTGGTTCTGATTTGTATCCTTCGGCTATAATAAAATCGTAATCGTAAATAAGAGTACTTTCCTGAGTTCTGTGAGTTACTCTAGCAAATTATCGAATGTGGAGGAGTCCACGGGGATCCCCAAATTTGTAGCAAATTGGTCAGAAGTGAGAGTGACCTTTGGCAACCCCCCAACTCGCAGCTGGTGTCTGACGTGAAGGCAGTCTTATGGAGAACTGTGCCCTTCACCTGTGAAGTCTGACCTAACTTCGGGCACCAGCAGACACAGAAGCCCAAGGCTCCAAGGCTCCCCTCCCATCCCCACCATGATTTCCAAGTCCTCGCTTGTCAGTGAAGCTGGAACTTCTCCAGACCACCGCAGGCCTCAGTACAACATGACAGTGACCAGGCAGATGTTATCACCACCCGTGACAGTGCGTCTGGAACTCCTCCCATGCCTCCATGTGGGACCGGTCAATTTCTGTCCCCATTCAGCCCTACGCTCAACTTCTCTTAAATCGTGACCCTGCGTCCGGGTCTGCTTGGTTTCTCGGGCTGGTCCCCAGAACCTCCCATGGACAGGCTCCATCCCAGCCGGGGTCCCGAGGCCAAAGCTCACCTGACACTGCCCAGGGGGCTGCGCTTTTCCTGCTCCTGCCGCCGGGCTCGCAGCTGCTCCTCAGCCAGTGCCATCTCCTCCTCCATGGCAGAGGCTTCCTCTTTGGCCCGTCGGCGGTTCTCCTAGAAAAGAGGGAGACGTACCGGGGAGCGGCAGGTGAGGAAGCCTCGTAAGCCAGGTGCTCTGTTCTCTGGGCCAGCTCCCAGAGCCAGGGCCACATGGCTCCCTGCCCCAACACCAAGGCGGCCTTGTCTTTTGAGGCCGAAGCCTGTTCTCCTCCTTGAGTCAAGCCAGACACTGCACGATTCAGTCTGAACCCTGTCATGTCTCCGCACTCCACTCAATTCAGTAAGCACTTTCACTCTCTTACCAAGTGCACAGTGATGCCAGGAGGTACAGGACACTGGGAAGACATGACCACCTGGCTGGGAAGAACACACATAAGGAAGATGTGTGCAGGCCCAGCACAGACAGTACTGACAAGAGGGGAAGCAAGAGCCCTGCCACCTTCTGCAGCCCTGCATCCTAGCTCTAGGCGGTGGCCGTCCACAGACAGTGAGACCAGGAGGAGATGGAGTAGTGGCTAGAGAACTTCTCCTGGAGGGACTGGGCAGAACCACTGACCAGTCTCAGCATCCTTTCCAAAAGTGGGACCACCAGACCTTACCTTCCTGACAGCATCTAAAAGGATGTTCACAACACCACATGCATTTATGCATCTTTGCCCAAAACAGCTAAACCTGAATCCTATCAGGACTTGAGATTAATTATGAGTTTGTAGAAATAACATGGGATAGAGGCACAAGTTAAACGCCATCACAAAAAAGCAATCTGCCAAATACAGAATGTGAACATTCTACAAGTGACCTGGTTTCTCCGATAAATCAATACCATAATAAAGAATGGGAGCAGAACGTGTTCTAGAATAAAAGACTTAACACATATAACAACTAATTGTAATATTTGGATCCTAATCCAAGCAGATCAATCATAAAAAGTTATCTTTGGGATAAAAGGAGAAATATGAATAAGAACTGGAGACTTAGATAACATTAAGGATTAATTCCGTTAAGCAACAACGGCATAAACATTACATCTTAAAAACAAGTAAGTCCTTTTAGAGATGCTTACTCAAGTTTTTACTGGTGAAATAATGTGTCTAAAATATGCTTTAAAATTCTTCCAAGAAAAAAAAGGAGTGTGTGGAGGAGGGTAGAAATAAGCCAAACCAGCCTGACCAATGTTGATCATTATGGAGAGCAGGTGACAAATTCATGATGGCTCCCTATACTGTTTTTTACACTTTTATGAATATTTGTACTTTTCAATAATAAGGTGTTTCGTTTTGTTTTTTTAAAGGCCTGGGTAGCTCAGTTGGTTAAGTGCCCAACTCTTGATTTCAGCTTAGGTCATGGTCTCAGGGTCATGGGATCAAGTCCCGCATCAGGCTCTGTGCTCTCTCTCCCTCTCTTTAAATAAATAAATAAAATCTTAAAAAAAAAAAAAAAAAGAACGCTAGGCAGACCAAGCAACCAGAGCAGACAGGGGAAATCTTTTTTTTTTTTTTTTTTTTAAGATTTTATTTATTTGACAGAGAGAGACATAGCAAGAGAGGGAACACAAGCAGGGGGAGTGGGAGAGGGAGAAGCAGGCTTCCCGCCGAGCAGGGAGCCCAATGCAGGGCTCGATCCCAGGACCCTGGGATCATGACCTGAGCCGAAGGCAGACGCTTAATGACTGAGCCACCCAGGCGTCCCAGACGGGGGAAATCTAACAGACCAACCTGGCTCGATCACAGCTTTTGTGTTTGAGAGAGAAGTAAGAGGGTAGCAGTCAGATGATGACATGTCTTCAATATTAGGCTGAGGGGAAAATGGGTCCACACAGGCAAGCAGAACCTCCATGGCAAGTGCAGGATGCTTACCTGCCGAGACTTTCCTGCCTGTTTCACACTGTAGAACATGGGGCCCAGCTCCGCCAGCCACTCTCCATCCACAGCGGTCACACACTGCATGTACTCCTGCAGGCAGAAGGATCACAAAGTGGTGGTCACAGAAGAACCAGTGCTTTGGGCTGTCCTTCCCACAGCAGTTCCATAATTAGGACCCATGTGGTAAGGGCCTGACCCCCAGCCCTCTGAGGCTGAAAAAGGCAGACATAAGCCCTAGACACTGCAATTTTAATCCTTTCTCCCATTTAAATTCCTCCTCCATGCTTGAAAACATGCCCCCTAGTATCCAAGAGAAAAGGCCTAGCCCCTCAGAAGGCCCTTCTAATGACACCAAGAGGGGTTGCTTATCCCAGGCAGGAAGCAGGGAACAATCCCGCTGGCGCAGCTGAGGCCACTGTCTACTAAAGGTTAACTCTACGTAAGCTTCCCCCAAACCCAACTGAAAACCAATCTCAACTCCCCTCAAAGCAACACATGTGGCCTCGAGTCTCCCGAGCTCAAAGCTGATACCGGAAAGCAATGAAGGGTTACAAAGGCCTGGCCCAGCGAGGTAGGCCTATGTCACGCCAGCTCTGTCGGAAAAGACTCACCTTGGTGGTCATGACCAGCTCGTGATACACTATGTAGTCTGGGGTGTAGCCCATTCCAAAGAGGGAGCTGGTGGGGTGTAGGTGGCAGGGCATCCCTGTCCGGATATTCACATACTCCCCGATTCCCTAGGGAAGAGACAAAACCAGTAGCCACATCAAGAAATTGCGGCTCACGTGGGCAGCCACTCCATCCCTTGCCTTGGTGGGGAAAGCCCAGACCTGCAGGACTAGACAATGAGAAAGAACTTTGCCCTGAAACAATTATCAGACCAGGAAGTGGCTGCAACCAGGCTCCTCCAGGCTCACCTTGAGCTTGGCTGCCTGGTGGAAATAGGCGGCACAGATACACTTCCGGACGATGTCCCAGTCAGTGCCACACGAGGCCAGGCTCATCCGCTGCTGTACCATGATGTCCTTGAGCTGAGCCCGCACTTCCCGGACCTAGAGCAAGACATGCGGCAGAGAAGGATGGCACCCGCCTCTTCCTCCCTATCACCCCTCACCCCAACAGCCTGCTCATCTGAGCTACTGCCCTTACCTTCCGCATGGCCTTGGCATGGATAAAATGATCATTACACCAGATGGTGGAGTAATTATTATTCTTCCACTGCAGGTAGACATTCAGGTAGGTCAAATGATCACTCTCGGGGACAGCAAACTTCTCCCGGATCTGATCACTCTCCTCCTCTCGGCCCTAGGAAGGAAAAAGGACCTTTACTCTGAGCACACGGAGTCCAGGCCCACTGAGAAGACCCTGCACCTGGCTGCACACACAACTTCAAACACATTGATATGTTACCTGGACAACACAGGGAAAATAACATAGCTTATGACAAAATATTTACTCTAAAATGTGGGGGCTCTGAAACAACTGTCCTAGAAGGTAACAAATGCTCTTGTCAATTTCCAAATCACGCTCTGAGAACCCCTGATCTAGCCCAGGCTCTCCCTCACCCCAACCTGCTTACCAGAAAACAGCAAGATTACTCTTTGGACTCCTGTCCCTCCACCCCATGTTAATGATACAGAAAGAAACCGGTCCCCTCTAGTCCTTCCTCAAGCCCTGGCACCCGAGTTGCGGCCGCTGGGGCAAGAGAAGCGTGGCCGCCACGTCCCCACCTTGGGCCTGTAGAAGATGGCCGGCACGGAGAGCATGGACACGATGAGCAGGATCTCCGAGCTGCAGCCCATGTCACAGGACACAATCAGCATCTTGGACAGCGCCGGGTCCAGCGGGAACTCCACCATCAGCCGCCCCGTCGAGGTTAGACCACCTGGGAGAGGAGCAAATCCGGACATTGAGGGGATGCAGTGAGGTCGAGAGAGCGAACCCCATGTCTCTCCCGGCCGCTGGGGCCCACGCACCGGTGTTGTCCAGGGCCCCTAGGATCCAGAGCTGATACATGGAGTTGAGCATGTTGTCCTCGGGCGGCGGGTCCATGAAGTGGAATTGCAGCAGGTCCTGCACGCCGAGGGACTTGAGCAACAGCACCACATTGGCCAGGTTGGTCCTCTGGATCTCAGGCACCGTGGTGGTCAGGAGCTCGTTCTTGTAGGCGCTCTGGGTGTAGAGCCTGCCGGGGAGAGCACCAGGCCCTGCTGAGTCTCCCACAGGCCTGGCGCCTGCGCGGGCATCCCCATGGTGGAGGAGCCACACTGTCCCAACTCTCCCGGTGCCTCGAAGCAAAGCGTGCTGTGCTCCGGTGAGGGCGCCTGCCACGCGGCGCTGCCTGCCACGCGGCGCTGCCGGAAACCCGAAGCCGCTCAGACCTCACAGCTGCCTGCAGAGGCTGCTGCTGCTGAGAAGACCAACACATGGCAGTCCCGCCACCAGCGCCCAGCCTCAGGGATCCTGGGGCCGGCATCCCTGTGTGGGCTCACAGTCCAGTGCCCGCCACCCCAGCTCCACACTCTGCCATCCCGGCACCGCCCCAGAAGGCCGGCTAGCACAGGGCTCCTACCTGAAACACTGACCTGGGCCCGTCCTGCCAGCGCGCCCCGACCTCTGGTTGGCATTGGCCTGGCTGATGGGGTAGATCTGCAGAGCATCCATGCCAATCCTGGGGTTGAAGACCTTGGAGGGGACAGAAAAGAGCTGATGAAGGAGAGAGCAAGGCGCAACAGGGAGGCAGCCCTGGGACAAAGACAGACAAGCCCAGGCTGCTACACATCAGAGCATAGTGTTCTAGCAACGTTGGCAGCCGTCCTTTTGAAGCCGGGAACCTTAAGAAATGTCCCCCACAAACATCAGCTCTGTGATCTCTATTGAGTTATTAAATCATCTACTTCGTGGCGTTATCACAAGGATTAAATCGGTCAAGTGCATGGTGAAATCAGCACTCAAATGTTACCCTCTGAAATAGCACCACCGGCCGAGGACCCAGGGCCTGCCCTCCCACCGACTGAGTTACTGTGGGTGACGGCCCACGGCCCCAGCGCCCATGTCTTCCTTTACCTTTAATTTGCAATAACCAGAGTCAATAACAAACATGATGCCGTCGACAGTCAGCGACGTCTCAGCAATGTTGGTGGCAACGATACACTTCCGAACGCCGTCTGGAGCCTAGAGCCGGGCAGGACGTACAGGGGGGCAGGCTGTAGGCCCGCAGGTAGGAAAGACTCCACAGGGAAAAAAGCACCCCCACCCCTGCCAGAAAAGTAACACCCTCTCTCTCTTGTCCTCCCTGGGGAAAATCCAGGGAGACCCAAAGGTGGGGACCCAGGACAGACTTTCTTGGTGTCACACACCTTCTGGAAGATTTTAGCCTGGAGGTCGGACGGCAGCTGGGAGTAGATGGGCAGCACGGCCAAGGCAGGTGCATTCTCCAGTTCCTCCAGATGTTCCACAATCTGGTCTGAGGTCACCTGAGGGCAGAGAGAGGAGCCATGAGACACCAGAGCCCCTCACAGGCAGGACACTACCCGTTCATCACAGTTATGACCAAGTCACACACCTCAATGTCCTCTTGGCCAGGCATGAAGATAAGGATGTCCCCAGGGGCCCCTGACAGGTGCACCTGTAAGGACTGCTTCACTGCGGCCTCCACGTAGTCCTCCTGCGGGGTCTGCAACACCAGCCAGGGTCACGGTCAGAGGAAAGTTATCAAGGGAAATGCAGGCCAGCACCCCTCTGGGAACCAGTGGCCAGTCGCTGGTGTGGGGCTACAGGGGGTGGACGTTCAGGGCTACAGATGGGCCTGCCTGCCCTCCTTGGGCCCTGCACTTCTGCTCTAATAAAAGTAAACCTCCCCCAGGGTACAGCTCTTTATCTCTGAGCCCTAGAACTGCAGGATGCACCATCTGCCCCATGGTACCCACAAAACTTTCCCAAATCAGTGCCCTAACCCTTGCCCTCCAGATGGGTTCTCATCAGAGGTGAGGATCAGTTCAAAAAAGGAGGCCTCGGTACCTTGCTGAAGAGAATGTCAACAGGGAAGGTACGACCAGGGATGTGGAAGATGGGAACATTCCCAAAAAAGGCAGCAAATTTCTCTGCATCCATAGTGGCTGACGTGACAATGAGCTTCAGGTCTGAACGCCGAGCCACCACCTAAGGGAAGAGGTCAGTCTGAGGCTTCCCTAGAGATTTGGAACCCTTGGCACCCGCACCCAAGTCTCACCAACATTACTCCCAAATGAAACAGGCTGAAGCTGGCGGAGCGGCACATTAGACTCTTAAGAATGCTGAAGCCTGAAGCCAGGGAGCCACAGCCAAGAGAACCATGATTCACTCAGCTGAGCAGGAACAGAGTGAACTACACCACCAGGTCTGACCCTGGCAACCTGGAGGCCTCAGGGGACACTCTGGCCTGTCAGAGGCCCCCCTCAGCCTCCCAGGCGAGAGCCCAGCCCGCCTGGAGCACCTGGGTCACCAACTACAAACGGCGCGCTGCTCAAAGCCCCAGGGGTGTAGACGGACTGTACCGCACAGCCTTCACTCACCTCCCGGAGTAGCCCAAAGAGCACATCAGTGTTGAGGGAGCGCTCATGGGCCTCGTCCATGATGATGGCACTGTAGTGATCCAGGTCCGCTTCCCGGAGCGACTCCCGAAGCAGGATCCCATCCGTCATGTATTTGATCAAGGTGTTTTCTGACGTGCAGTCTTCAAAGCGGATGGCATAACCCACCTGAAGGTCAGAGAGAAAGGGCTCAGAAGCCCTGGCACACCCCGTGCTGGGTCCAGGCCTTAGCAGATCAGCTCAGATGGATGGAAGCCGCACGGCTCAGCCCGCACGCCCACTCACCTCCTCACCAAGGTTTCCCCCCATTTCTTCACTGACTCTCTTGGCCACAGACATGGCAGCCACACGCCGAGGCTGCGTGCACCCGATCATCCCGTAGTCCGTGTAACCGTCTTCATGCAAGTACTGTGTCAGCTGAGTGGTCTTACCACTCCCTGTCTCTCCAACCACGATCACAATGCTGTTATCTCTACAAGGGAGAGAACACGAAGGGCAAGGTGGGCTAGGTGGAAGGTCAGCCTCCTGTGAGGCTCCAACAGGACAGGGCCACCTCCTATGCCCACATCTAGCTAGGCAAGGGGCACGCCTGCTTAGAAAGGTGCTTCCCTGGGAAAACGGCCTAGAACCGAGACATCTTCTAGAAAGTCTCGAAGACAGTGGGGTTCAAAGAAGTGAACTCTAACAAAGCAATGCTGTTTTGCCTGCTTATGTCACATAAGAAAAAATTCTTTGTCTTCCCCATCAGATGCAGCGCCCCAAAACAAAAGAGCGACTGAGTCAACACAAGGGACAAAGGGGAGCCCGGTTCCCTCGTGGTCCTCCCAGGCCCCGGGAAGGAATTACCTAATGATAGTCAGCAGTTCTTGCTGCACAGCAAAGATGGGCAGGTACTGCCGCTGCTCCAGAATAGACTTCTTTTTGGCAAATTCGCTGCTGGCTTCGCTCTTTTTCTTCATGTGATCTGCAAACTTCTGCTCTGTCCTGAGAACACACAGCAGCCTAAGCACCCTGCACAATTTCCCACATTGTTCTTCCTGACGGGGTTCCTGCCCTTCTTCCAACACCTAAGAACGAGAACCACCTCAACAAGATGCAAGAAGTCTCTGAGACCCCAGTGCAGCCAGGTAATCTGAGATGCTCCTCATGTCCTCTGGCCCCAGGAACTGGCACTGCTGTCTGAGAAGCCATCATCCACAACATACCCAGCACCCTCAGGTCAAACAGGGCTCAGTATGACTCACAGGAGTTCAGACTAGCAAACGGGCCAAATCTCGGCCCTAAAGAGGAGCTGAAATCACTGGGTCGTGATCTTGTACAGATTACTGGGGGGTGTTGATTTCTGCATGAAACGTGAAGGGCTAAAAGGAGGAGGCGAGGCTGCAGAGTCCTGACCAGGCTCAGACCTCTACCCTCTGCTCTGGGCAGGACGGCATAGTCTGAACAGCTTCATTTTCAAAGAATTATGAGACCAAACACACCCCTGAGTATTGACCAACAGCTTCTACTGGAAGCACGCAAATATGTGACACATGCACATAGGCCTAGACTCAAAAGTACTACGTGAGTCTCCCCAGACTGCACGGCAGAGAGCGGTTCGGTGCTGCTGAAGGCCACACCTCCGCTACCCGTCCTCCCCACGAGAGACTTGTCCCCTGGCAGGCCCACCCCACGCTCTGCCAGCAGTATTTCTAGTTTCACCGTCACTCCTGGTCGGCTAACAGTCAATGCCTAAGTGATTACATTAATTACAAGCTAACAAGGGCTGACTGGTAGTACCGACTCCTGATTTGGGTCATTTCTCACAGGGGTACAGAGAACTATTCACTTGGCTGCTGGATTGACAAGACTTTAGAATGTTCAGAGGATGAGACTGGCGAGGGACATTTGAGTCCAGCCATCTACCCACGGTGGGAACCCCAATAAGCAGCTTTCTGCCATCTGCTTAAATATCTCTATGAACAGGGATGTCACTCTCTGATAAGACAATCCTTTCTATTTTCAAACCCATTAAAAGTAGTTCCTCCTTCGGGCGCCTGGGTGGCTCAGATGGTTAAGCGTCTGCCTTCGGCTCAGGTCATGATCTCAGGGTCCTGGGATCGAGCCCCGCATCGGGCTCTCTGCTCCTTGGGAGCCTGCTTCTCCCTCTGCCTCTCTCTCTGTCTCTCATGAATAAATAAATAAAATCTTTAAAATAAATAAATAAATAAATAAATAAATAAATAAAAGTAGTTCCTCCTTCCATTAAACTGAAACCTAAGGGGGCAAAGCCCACCTTCTAATACTGAACATCTGAAACGCGCTTACGCAGAGCGGCTGGGCTCCAAAGCTCCGCTATCCGGGTCTCATCACCACACCACCATTTATTATCTGGATGACCTCAAACCAGCTACTTAACCTCCCTGGGCCTCCTGCTCTGCACACGGGACATGGGAAGGAGAGCACCTACCCACATGGGACTGTCGTGAGACCTCAGGGCGCGAGTATGTGTGAGCTGTTTAATGCCGGCAGGGCGGGGTTGTGCCTACAACAGCAGCAGTAGTGGCAGGAGGACTAGTATCGAGGAAAAGCTGAAGACGGTAGGAGAGAAAGACCGGAGGAAGGGACCAGAAGGGACCAGAAGACCCAAAGCGACATGACTTTCCTATTCACAAACCACAAATTCTATCCGTTCGCCAGCAAGCATCCTGGAGGGCACCAGTCTTTGGAGACAGCCCGGTGCTGACCAAGACTCCTACCTATAGTCCACTTTACCGTCTTCTGTCATAGCTTTATCTGGCTCTTCCTCTTTTTTGACACCCATGATATCTCCTAGCTTGGTTCCAGCCAGCTCCCAGTGTTTGTGTTGAGCCTGAAAAAAATTACAAAACGTAAGTCGGCCCCATCGTGTAACACGACTGTGGTCAATGGAAAGTCAATCCCACTTGACAAGACGCTTCATCCAGCAGGTGGTAAACTCCCACAAGGCAGCAGTGGCACTGAGCCTGCTTCCTCATTTCAACCTCAAGCTCCCCAACCATTGGGCCCTGCGGTTGTCTTCAGTAAGGCCCTGGTGGAGGAACACAATGCCCTCCTCCAACAGTTCTTTCTTGCTCTGTGAGTTCCCTCGAACTTCCAAAAGGAACCCTATCTGCGAGATCTAACACAATTTCTAAAAAGAAAAAAGACCCCCCCCCAAAAAAAACAACCCACAACAGAAACTCCCCAGCCCCAAATGACAGGAAACCAGCCTTTTTGCGTTCCTTCTGCTCCCTGTGCTTCCGCACTGTTTGACTGCCTTTTCGAGCAATAATGGCCAGGTCCGAAGTGGCATCCTTGACTGGAATCACGGGCTCTGGCTGCAGAAGGTTGAGGAAAAAGAGAAGTTCCCCACCAATGGTTAAACTCAACAGGCAGGTCCACTTCATAGCAGCCCCAGTAAATGGAACAGACTGCTACCCTATCAGGCGGGGGGCCTTTTTTCCCCCTCTTTTTCCTTTGTTCACTTCAGTTCTATCTAAGCTGGTTTTCTCGGGCCTCGGGTTTCCCGTGGGCCTCACCTGCTTGGTGAAGACAATGCGCCCGTCAAGAAAGGGAGGAACCAGGTTATGCACCATGAGGTGCACCTTGGCCGCGCTGTCCTCCTCAAAGTCCTCGTCCACCTCCAGCCGATGGACCACCCCGCTGGTGAGCATGCGGTTGGTCTCCCAGCGCTCGTTATCCTGTGACAACACAACAGGAGGCACGCTCAGACTGCAGCCAAAAGGCATCCCGAAAGGTCACCGGGCAAGTCCACCCATCAAGTCCTGACAGAAGGGCCAGGGGACGCCACAGACGTGTCCCGGGCCTCCGTACCCTGCAGCTCCTTAGAAAGCAGAGTCCCTGATCCCAAATCACCTGCAGTATTTTTTCCAAGCAGCAGCCCTTGATATCTAAGTCAGAACCTCTATACGGACAGACACAGGGCGAGTGTCGCAAGCCCCACTCAGAGACACAAAGAACACAGAGCCAGGACCCACCCTATCACTTCCCATCCATGGCAGCCCTCGAGGAAGGACTGCAAAAGAAAGAAGTTAGGAGTCGGGGGTTTATCTGAAGCTGCGGAAAGGTTCCACGCCCACCCCTCCTCTGCCTCCGGAGGTACAGCGACAGCCGGTACGGCGGCGACAGCCGGTACGGCAGCAACGGGGAGGCGAGCTGTGCTGCCACCACGCGCCCCCGACTCCGGCTGAGTCGGCTCCGACTACTGTGGGCAGCCCACCTCGTTGATCTGCCTCCGCTGAGCCGAAATGCGCTTCTGCTTCTGTTTATGCAGGTGCTGCTCCCGCCTTCTCACGTAATCCTCGGAGGAGTAGGCCAGGGGATTGTGGAACTCATCGTATCCCTCGTCCATCATGTACCAATCCCGGTCCGCTTGCTGCAGCACAGGGGACAGAGCAATGAGAACAAGGGACAGATGGAGCTTACGAGAAGGACAAGGCCAGAGAAGAGATGTCTGCGAAGTCACTGCTGCGATGACAGGCGCGGGAAGGGCCGCCCTGCTGGACGGGGAGCCTTCTAGAGGAGAACTATGGGGACTGACTCGCGACGGCACTTCTTATGTCTACCACACGGTGGCACAAGCACTTAACTAAAAAGTTAGGCCAGCCCTGCATCCGGTGGGAAGTGTCACCACCGAGCCTGTGCCTCCGTAAGGATTCCAGGGCTTCGGGACTGAATAGGGCTCAGCTCCCGAGACTGCCCCGTGTTACCCTCCGTCATCAAAGTCCACTTCCACTGGAGCGTCACTCATTGCCCACTCGCCTACAGAGGGCCACCACCCCTCGTTCAGCCCCTCAAAGATGTCAAGCTTTTACCCTCTGGTCATCCTCCCATTGCTGCCGTTCCTCTTCTGTGTCAAAGGAAATTCCCTCTTCGCCATCTTCGCGTCTTCCTGAAGGAGAACACGTAGAAGGTCAGTCCCAATGACCCCAGCTTATCCCCAGCGGCCACCAACAGCCCTGCAGAGCTGCACCGCTCCAAAGTACAGCTTTGCTCGGCCTCAGCGGGACAAGCCATCCTGCTTTCCTGCCTCCTCCTCCCTCCCTGCCTTACCTCGGCCCCTGGACAGACGGGGCGTGGACCCCAGGTGTCTTCTGTCATCGGCCCACTCGTTGTATTTGTAGGATGGGGTTGGCAGAGGTGTGTCATCTGAATACCTGCTCCTCACAGACCTGGGCAACAGTATAACCAGCATCACCGGGTAGTCACTAAGCTGAGACATGTCCCCCAGCTGCCATCTGCTCTCCCAGCCCAGATCCCTTTGCCCTCCTCACGTCCACCCTGTGCCAGCCACCCAGAGAAACCGGGCTGCTCTGTCCAGAACATCACCTATCCCGATCACGACTGGACTGTCGATGGCTCCGCTCAGAATCCCGATAGGAAGGCGTTGGGGAGGGCGATTCCCACTGCGAGCGCCTTGAGGAGCCATAGCCACTGTCCTCTTCCTCCCAGGTAGACCTTGAAGGGGTAGCTGCATCTGGGGCCACAAAGAACATAACCACAGGAAACATCTAACTTAACCAGGACACAGCTCTAGAGCTATCAGCCAAAAGTCAATTCCCCAAATTTCTTTATAAAGTATAAACTTTATATCTGTAACACGTAACTATTTGTAACAGATTTAACATGGTTTGGACAGTTTTTAAAGATACCTGGATTTTAATGGTCCAGTTTTCATGGGTTTATAACATTTTTCTTTTTTTTTTTTTAAGTGTGTTTATAACTTTTGAAGGAACAGCCAATTTCTCTCAGCAAACATACTATTACACAATACTCTTGGATATAAATAATTATTTTTAATAAATCCTCTTCCCCAGCTCCCTATTCTTTCCTGCCATTTGGCAAACTGGCCATTCAGCCAACCAGCCCATCAGCTTAAAGGAGCAGATCCATCTCGACAGGTCCAGGGCCTCCCCATATGACTCAGAACCAAGTATTCCAAGAAGTTCACAGTGGAATCAGCAATTCTGACTCTACCCACAGCAAATCAACTGAGGACGGGATTCGCTCACCCCACCTTTTACACACTCGATCCCTCACAAGTCACCCCAAGTGACAGCTCAGTCTACCTTTAGGTCGGTGTCTCGGGCTCTCCGGTTCATTTCTTCTACTGCGCTCTGACCCTCCATCTCGCTCGGATCTGCTGCTGTGTCTGCTTCTATCCCGCTCATCTGTCAAGAGCCACACACAGAGCTTAGGGTCTATGTGTCGCATGCTAACTTCCACCTGTCTTCACCCTAGAGAAAGGACAGGCCTCCCCACTCACTCACAGGTGCAACCTGCACTGCTCTAATGCGATCCATGGGCTCCTGAACTCACATAGCCCCACTCTTTCAAGGGGTAAAAATAGTTACTGGCTAGAAAGTTTCAAACTCACAGTAACAGTTATTTTCCTGCAAGAATTCAAAAAACAATAGTTATAAGTCTACAGTGAATAGCTGTTTAATAGTTACAAGTCTATAAACTATAAAACTTACAACCATACTGAGCAAAACCAGCGTTGGATTTTATGTCTAGCTTTGCTCCCCAGCACTGTCCTTTCTCTTTCACTAAAACTGCTGTAAATTCTGGTTTCTTATACATATTACCCGTTACCACCTTTACCACCAATTGTAATAAAATGAGGACCACACACTCAAGCAAAGCAGCTTTGTTGCAAGTAACAGTTCTTAAGCTGCCTGCTATTCCCAATCCTGACACAATCAAAACCAACAGGGCTCCCTAATTATTGGGCATTAGAAAAACTCCTGCAATACGAAAGAGGCTGACATGTTAATTCAAATGTTTAACAGGCTACAGGAACTACGCCGACCGGTTACCTCTGTCTCTCTTGCGGTCACAGTCTCGATCCCGTGATCTCTCTTTCTTCCGATCCTTTTCTTCTTTGGACGAGGCATAGACACCATGTTCCCGCCGCTCCCGCTCTCTCTGCCGATTGCGTTCCCAAAACTCTTCACTCACACCACCAGGATGGGATGGAGTCTCTACCCGAGCAGATCGATAATGTCTGAAACAGGGAGGGCAACTAGTAAAAGACCCTTCTATAGGAGAAAACCCTTGCCCCCAGACCTCTGGCTGGCTGACCTGTCCTTTTTCACTTTATCTCCCGACAGGCTTACTTATGGCAACAACCCAAAACACTTCTAACCCCCATCCTCTCTTTAGTTGCCTTTGACTGTTCCCCACAAATCTGAAGAAAACACCAATTCCTATCCACCTTAGATACTACAGAATCATAATAAAATCATAAAGGTCTACATATCCAACAAGAAAACAGAAATAAACACGCAATGTTATTTTCTGACCACCATTCTCGTTCCCTTTGCGTCAACCCATCCTAAAGCCTTTACCTGTCTTTTCGGCTATGTCGGCCAGCTTGGTCACTGCCCTCCTCCTCAGCATCCCTCTGGTCATCCTTGCTCTCCTCCCAGTCCTTGTAGGAAGAGATTCTGGACTTCTTCTTGTCCTCACCATCGTCCTTCTCCTCTCGCTCCCTTCGTTTCAGGGAAGCTAACAAGTCCAGTCCCAGCAATGAAGGGCGGGGGGCAGGGGCCTTGAAAACATGCTGCTCACTGGCTGCACTTTTGGTCTTGCAAATAAGACCGCCAACCTGAGAGTCCAGATCAGTGCCTTCCAATCGATGGATGGAGGCATCCTCGCTGGTGTCCTCCATGACAGACTCTGGGATGTCTGTGGAAGGGAGACAACCCATTTTGTACTGGAGGTAAGAGAAGGTTCAACTCTGCTACAACCCAGGATAACTGTAGTTAGAAGTATATTCAGGGGGCTAACTACCCAACAAGACGAGGCTTTGTTTAGCTACCTCTTACCAAGACCTTTCCATTAAGTCAATGACAATCTCAAAAGATCCTCCGACTCCCACCCCAACACACATCAGAAATAAACACACACACACACACACACTCGCACACCCACCAAACACCAGGATCCAAGAGGGTATCATCCAGGCAAGAACAGACCTCACTAAAGGACACTTGCTAGAACATCATAGCATCTAGAAAGGGACTGTAGGGGAAACACCACTAGATTTTAAGTCCAAATCCTCAATTAGAATGCAAGCTTTTGACATTTTCTACTTGTATGATTGTAAGCAGAAAAGTTAATATTTGGTTAGGCATAATTTCTCTATCTGTAAAATAGAAATACTTTTTGTTTTATCTAATCCATGGAGCTATTGTGAGAATCAAACACTAGAGTGTATGTGAAAGCACTCTGTAAATATACAGTGTTACATAAAGGTGTTACATTATTTTACTTGCTGTGCTCCTATATACCAACTGCGGCTCAACATTTTCTACCTGAGTTGTTCTACTTCTCCCTCCCTTTAAACTACAGGTACAGTAGAGTAGGCAGATTGGGGTATAAGGCTACCATGGATGTGATCCATTCATTAATGGCTTTATTGGGACCAGTTGTGGTTGTAGAAAAGAATTACCTCACAGCAGTTGAAATCTATTTAATGACAATCCACGTTCACCAAAAATATTGATGAGAAACACTAGGTTTCGTTATGAAATGGTGTTCCTGAAAGTATTAAGGTGACTGTAAGATCTTCCGGCACTCAACTTGTAACAAATTCCTCTTTACCTCCCATTACACACCATTCACTTATAAACATACACTGATTTCTGCGTGCTTGGATAATTCCCCTTTCAACAAGTCAGTGAAGCAAAGGAACTGTCAAGGTGCAGGTACCACCGGAATCCAGAATGTTTTGCCCAGCTCTAATTAACATGCATGGCTCTATAGAGAAATAACGCCCAACAGACTGGACACATAATATGAACATAGACACAAGAGTTGCATTTTGAAAAATGCCATCAGGCAGAAGAGAAAAGGGAGAGCTGCATATTGGTGACATCTGTGTGCATGTGAGGAAATCTAAATAAGAAGGTAAACACATATGTGTTCTGGTCAGCAGTAGTCTGAACTAGAAAATACACTCCTATAATGGGAAAAAGAGAACCTTGTCTGTCTTGCTGTTGCTGTGCCCAGTGCCTAGCAAAATAAACGTTTGATGAATAAATGGATGAATGAATTTAAACTGACGAACGGAGAATGGGAAGCCAAACATTTCTAGAGACAGCAAAGGAACATACCAACAACCCAGGATAAGGCATCTGATCTGACAAGAGTTAATTAGCTGCTGAGAACAAATAAGACGTTAAGGGGCTGGATTCTGGAGAATGATAAATGACAAAGAAGCCACATAGGATAAAAAAAAATTTTTTTTTAAGAAAAACTAGATTTACTCATTTAACAATTTTTCATTGACTGCCTTCCGTGAACCAGTTGCTGTTTTGGGCAATAGGAATAGAACAGAGAACAAAACAGACAAAAATCCTCGGCTTCTAGTAGATGAGATCACGTAGTAAAGATACCACTATGACGAAGAAAAGGAAGACACGGGATCCCTACTTGGGCTCGGTCTCTGCCTGGGAGGGGACTAATGCAGAAGCCTGAGGAAGGGTGCAGGGTGACCCCTGGACAGCATCCTTGCACCTCCGTGAGGCCGCGCCAAGCAGCAGGATCTGACCAGATCAAGGAGAAAGGATGGAGAAGGCCTGAGCGGCGCAGCATCCCTAAGGTGAGAAAGGCAAGTTGGGTGACAGGGACGAGACTTCGCAAACCCGGGCAGGAACCTGAGCGAAGGACCGATATCCCCCGCCTGGAGCTGCCATGATTGGCGAAGGGCAGGTCAGGAAGGAATAAGGGACACTCACCTCACCAAGCCCGACTCTCGGGACCTTCTGTCCCAGATTCTGGGGCGCCGGCACCACCACCCCTCACTCAGACCGCCTTAGAAATCCAGACATAAACCTTAAACGCGGCCATTATTGTCCCATAATACCTTGCGCGATCCCCTCTATCTGTCCAAAGATACCATCGAGTGCGGCCCGGAAAACGCCGATTCCCCGCTCCGGTTGTGGGACAAAAAGCGACCAAGCACTCAAGGCTAGAGTGTCCTCCTCTGGGACTCGGCTCAGAGACACTTCCGAGTCTCATCGCGACCAATCACAGTTAGTCTGAAAGGCAAGAGGAAAGGGAGGGTGAGGGGAGGAGGTCGGTCATGTTTGATAAGGGCGGAAGTGACTCTACGGCTTCCGGCCGAAACCGGGCAAAGTGGACTATGAGTAGAATAACCACTTCTGCTTGTTGGACTATTGAGGAGATCGACCTCAAGTTTACCTACTGCGCCTGTGCATTCTCTTTTCCGTTTCCGTTTTCTTAAGCGGTCCGCCGAGAGTTGCCAAGCCCTAGCGGCTGGGTTACTGTAGGTTGCCGCTGGCGTAGGAGTCGCTGGCGTCCCACCTTGTTTGGAGACGGGGTCAGGGTTGCGGACAGTCCTGAAGTGGAAGAGAGGGAAGTAAAGTAAGTATCGTTTTCCGTAGCGGTTGTGGACCAGGAGTAGCCCAACCACAGGCTTCGTTAAATATATGTATGTTTATTTATCTTGACTATTTTGAAAAAAGAAACGCTCTCGGTATTTATTTCCACTTGTTTTTATATGCAAATGTATACATTTGTAGTATAGTCAGGTTTTGTACAGCAGTGGGATCACACTTTGTATAGTTTTATAACTTCTTTATCATGAGAACTTTTCAGTATCTGAAATACTCATTTGTAACACAATATTTTGGCCGTGTAATAATATGTTGCAGGACTGTACTGTCGTTTTTCCAGTCCCCTATTTTGGGCCATTTAGATTGTTTCCAATTTTTCACCACTAATAATATCTTTTCTACATAAATCTTTGTAGACGTGTGGAATTAATTCTCAGAAATGGAATTGTTGCTCAGATGGTTTTCTTCCTAGAAAACTTTTGCTTCCCTGCATTCCAGCGGGGGCAATGAAATGCGTGTCCGTTCACACTCTTGCATTATTGTTTCGCTTTACCAATTTAATGCCTTTGTCAAGTAATCTTCTAATTTGCTTTTCTTTGTTTACTAGTAAAGCTTAACTTTCCAAAGGTACAAACTTTGTCCATTTGTACTTCTTCTTTTGTGAAGTCTCTGTTGGTATTCTTTGCTATGAACATATTCTTAGGTGTGGCATCAGTTCTCCTCTCTTCCAACAATTATCCAGGCCCCTCGCCCCAGTGGACAGCTTTGCCCTCCCCTCACTTCCTCCTCTTTATCAGTAACATACTGTTTGGTGTTATTTGAATTCCCCCTACCAGTCCCCCTGCTTGTGTTTCCTCTCTTGCTATGTCTCTCTCTGTCAAATAAATAAAATATTTTTTTAAAAAAATAGGAACTTATTATAGCAGAAGGAACACTGCATTAGAAATTTGGTGGCTTGGATTCTAGTCCTTGTTGTAGCTAGAACGAAAACTGTAAGCAAACAGGTCTGTGAAATGGGGGGATTGGATTAGATCCCTTCTATCTCAGTATTTTATGACTTGTTTATTTTTTGTGTGTGGTTGTCACACACACCCTTAAATGATCTGTTTGCCATGTGGTGAGGTGCATTTAGTAAGATATGCACCAAGAATCTTTAAGCCAGGACGCATGATAATACTCCATCAGTAAAAGACTTTAAAAAGTATGGTACAGGGGCGCCTGGGTAGCTGAGTCGGTTAGGTGTCTGCCTTCGGCCCAGGTATCGAGCCCCTCATTGGGCTCCCTGCTCAGCAGGGGAGTCTGCTTCTCCCTCTCACTTTGCCCCTCCCCCCGCTCATGCTCTGTCTCGCTCTATCTCAAAGAAATAAATAAAATCTTTAAAAAAAATAAAACGTATGGTCCATGCATGAAATAGTATGTCCCTGTGACAGTGTGTGTAGGGATATGGAAAGATCTTTGCATGTTAGGTAAAACACTGCCAGGTGCAGAAGAGTGGGTAAAATATGTGTGCTGGACATCTGTCATTTGCCTCTTCAGCTCCACTCTTCCTCCTTCTCTAGACTGCTCTGGGACCAGGAGACTGGGCTGCCTTTTGCATCTCCCCTGCTGTCTGGTTCCAGTTTGAGTCAGCCAGTGGGCACATTAGCAGATCAGAGGGAGGGAGAAGAGTGGCTGCATCCCTTCACTGCAGGCTGACTCCCTATACAAGGGCCTTCTGCACCCCACAGTCCCGACCACACACTTCTGCTAACTGCTCCCTCCCATAGCCCCTTCAGGCCTAGGGGTAGGAACAGCACCCTGCTCTTACTAGCTGAAGTACAGCACTGCACCCTGTTGTCTTCGTATAATCTCTTCAAATTTGAGAATGTCATCTTTTTCCTGCTGGCACACTGGCAGATAGAATAGGCTATCTTTGGGGCAAAAGAGGGAAAAAACATAGGAATGCATATTGTATCTTCCTGTAAATGCATAACTAAACTGGAAGATAAGGTGAGAAGCTAATGAAAGTAGCTACATGGTGTGTGGGGAGAAATAGGCTAGTGCAAATGGGGCCAGTTGAGGGCAGACAAAGGGAGGGAGATTTTTCACAGTGTACATTTCTATATTGTTTGTTTTTAAGCTGGTGGACTTGCCACCAGCTTGTGCATTTAGTGTTTTCTTTTTACTTTGATACTTTGTTGTATGAAACCGTTTTTTCCCCTGGGAATAAAATGTATGTATATTACCTACTCCAAAAATTAAGTTGTTGTTTTTTTTTATTAGGACGCATGCACTTACTTTGTCTTTAAATATTGCAACTGTATTTCAGAACTGACAGTGAGGATTACTATTTGGATTATTTCAAGATGAGCTTCCTGTTGCCCAAGCTAACTAGCAAAAAAGAAGTAGACCAAGCAATAAAAAGTACTGCAGAGAAGGTGTTGGTCCTCAGGTTTGGGAGAGACGAGGATCCTGTCTGTCTGCAGCTAGATGATATAGTAAGTGAATTTTTCAAATAAAGGGCTTTTATCAAAAATCTATATATTCTCTCTTCAGTATCTACAGAGTGCTTGGAAGGGAGCGGTCAGGCCCAGAGACACAGTTTTTTATTTGTTGGCACACTTTCACCAGTAGCTGGTCATGTGCCTGCCCTGAGCTGGGCCCCCAAGTCTCTGATTGTGCTGAATCTGTCCTAGATGTCCTTGCCCACCAGCAGCCATCCAAGTTCAGTTTCACCAACAAGGCCGTGGAGGACCAGAAACACTATTAACAAGCATCTGTGAACATTATTTTACTTGGTGCTCATGATAGTAGGACAATTACTATTCCCATGCGGGGAGATGATCGGCAGCCAGGGAGGTCGGGTGACGGCCCACAGGACAAAACCACTAACCTACAGAGCTGGGGTTTGAACTTCCATTTCTCTGCCTGCAGATAAGCTTTTCTTGTGTGTTGCCTCCACTGAGTGCCTGATGATAATCTCTGATTTCATAACACATCTTCATACTCTGATGAGTAGGGAGGGGAGTATGAGACAGAATGGGTTTATTCCTGTCTCTTTTTATTATGGAGAGAGACTTACCCAGAACTGAGACCTCTTCCCAGCATCTCTATTGCTGCTACCCATGATGTGGATCCTGTATAAGAATCTTATTACTGTGATTAAAAATGAGCGTGTGATATGTTAACCTGAGGGGGGAAAAGGCCAGAGGATTATACCCTCAGCCGTAGAGGAGAGGGAATATCATGGAGCCAGGCTGCCTGAGTTCAAGTCCCAGCTGTATTGTTTACTGGCTATGTGACTGGAGGCAGATTACCTCAGTTTCTTCATCTAAGAAATGGGGACTATAATAACCTCATAGGAATGTTGTAAGGATTAAATGAGTTAACAAGTGTAAAGCACTTAGGACACTTAGCACATAATAACTGCCATGCAAGTCTTCACTATTTTTATTATAATTATCATTCATGGGGGAATTGGAAGGAAAGAGATTTGGGGGAATTTCAGTGCACAGTACATACTTCTGAGTTGTTTTTGTTTAAGTGAACATGGATTTTATAAATCCACAAAAAGTTCATAAAACTTTACTACCAAAACCAGATTTTTTTTTTAAATGTATTTTTAAAAATGTATTCACACAATTTTCCCAGGGCCCTCTCACAAGTCTACCAACAGAGACTCAGACTCTGAATGATAAGGTTATACTGTGTCTAATGTGGAACTCAGGAGAGATTCTCGCCCCAGGAATTTCTTTCAAACAGAATATCCCAGTAAAAAGTTTCACAGAAGAAACCTTAGCTGCCTCTCGTATTGTGACCTACCTGTCACTCTCTGTTTGCAGCTTTCTAAGACCTCTTCTGGCCTGAGTAAAATGGCTGCCATATATCTGGTAGATGTGGACCGAACTCCCGTTTACACGCACTATTTTGACATCAGTTATATTCCATCTACTGTGTTTTTCTTCAATGGGCAGCATATGAAAGTGGATTACGGGTAAGTTTGATTGACTTGACGTTACTATAGCGGTGGGAGTTTCTTTTCCCCAAGTAATTGCAGTAACTCGCCTACCTGCCTGTGCTGGTGGCTTTGTGAGCCTAATGTTGCTGTTCTTTGTTCAGCTGATGCATTCATTTGTTACGTGAAACTTGGGTGCAAAAAGAGAATTTCCAGTGCGATTGGCAGATTTTAACCTCCTACTGGAGCATGAAAGATTTGTACAATTTGGGAAGTACTAACCATCTTTCAGTGTAGAAAATACAGAACAGCTTTTTTAAAAGTTTCCCAGGAATTTCATCTAAAACAAAACATGTCAGTGTACTTAAACTTCTGGGACTGGTTGGCTGCATTTGAAAAGAAGTGTTCTAGCAAACTAAGACATGCTTCTCTCTGGCCAACTGTCCTATCTTCTGCCACTCAGAAGGTTTGAAGACATTCTTCAACCAACTCTGTCAAGAATAAGCACCGTGAAATCTTTAACACCCTCCACTGCATCCAGTCAGCATCCTAACACTTAACATGTATTTTCGGTGTGCCCTAGTTATCATTTCTTACTGTGGGTGAGGTGTCTGCTTGTCTAGATCTCTGTACCTTGTCTACGGCCATACCACCCTGAACGCGCCCAATCTCGTCTGATCTCGGAAGCTAAGCAGGGTCGGGCCTGGTTAGTACTTGGATGGGAGATCTCTGTACCTGTTTTGTCATAATCTTTCTGAAAGTGCGTTAAATATTACCTGTTTTAAGTATTTTAAAGCTATTTATTCACCTAGGATACAGTTGATGTAAGTATTATTTTGGTGCAATCTTTTTCAAGGGTGATTTATGACACTATTTACCATCTTAAAAGTCTGTAAAATTTTGGGGGCACCTGGGTGGCTCAGTCAGTTGAGCATCCAGCTCTTGATTTTGGCTCAGTTGATGATCTCGACATCGTGGGATCGAGTCCTGTGTCAGGCTCCAGGCTCAGCACAGAGTCTGCTTAAAACCCTTTCCCTCCCACCTCCTCCCCACCCACCCCCCACTTGTGCACTCTCTCTCTCTCTCTCAAAAAAAAAAAGTAAAAAAAAAAATTTTTTTTTTTAAGATTTTTTTTTATTTATTTGACAGAGAGAGAGCGAGAGCAGGAACACAAGCAGGGGGAGTGGGAGAGGGAGAAGCAGGCTTCCCGCCAAGCAGGGAGCCCGATGTGGGACTCGATCCCAGGACTCTGGGATCATGACCTGAGCCGAAGGCAGACGCTTAACGACTGAGCCACCCAGGCGCCCGAGGGCAAATGTCTTAATGCAGGCAGAATTGAGCCTCAAAGAGGTTATTTCACTTGCAGATTGGAAGGACATGCACCACATGCAGCCTCTGGCCTCACTGGTAATTTTTTTTTTCTAAAAAATTTCTACAATTAACAGACTTGAAGTTTGAAATAGTAAAATAATAAAAACAACGATTTCATACCCACCACTCAAAAGTATAAGTGAGGGGAACTCAGAGACAATGACCAGTTAACGGGCTTTACACAATGTAGCCAACAGCAGCAGCAGCAGACTATGCCCACGCCAGCATCCAGGCAGTTCTACTGGATACGGAGCTAAGAAGTGATGAAAACAGATTTTGAAGCGGGGGCCCTTGCATGATGGGGCTCACATGCCACCCCAGTGGCCGACGGCACTGGCTTTAGTCCTTTATCAGATGGGCCCGGTAATTGCAACCAGAGAAATCAATGTCAGGCTTCATGTCTTAAGTCTCCCCAACGAGAAGAAAGTTACAGAGCTGCGATTCATTTTGTTGTTCCTGAAGGTCTGCAGCGAGTCATCGCCCAAAGTTCTGAGCAAGGTTGTTTTTCTTCTGTGCTCTCTAGGTCTCCGGATCACACTAAGTTTGTGGGAAGTTTCAAAACTAAGCAGGACTTCATAGATCTGATTGAAGTAATTTATCGAGGAGCGATGAGGGGAAAACTTATTGTCCAAAGTCCTATTGATCCCAAGAATATTCCCAAATATGACCTCCTCTATCAAGACATTTAGCACATTTACTACTGAAAGTTGAAGACAAAGGCACATCTTGAAGCAGTACCTGAGCCCAGCTATGCTCTCTTCCTGGAGCCCTTCAGAAAGGTGCTCAGCGTCCCAGCAGAGAAGACGTCTGACAGGAAATACCCTGCCCCCACGTAGAAGGCCACGCTGGTACCATGATTAGCAGGGGTGGATGCTGAAATGTCTGCTCCCTGCAAACCTCAGAGCAGTCAAGACAACCGTGGTCCGTTTTCCCAGAGTGATTTTTTAAATCTATATTGTGCTTCTCCTTATTCCTTAAGATGATACAGAACCCTTCTAAACGTTGCCTAGTACAGTTTAATTTAACTGTGTATACTTGATACACAAGTAAAATAGAAAATCTGTTCCCACAAGAACAGAAACACTGCTTTTATACACTAGATGTACACACATACACAACGCGCACACGCTCCCCCTCGCCCATTCCTCCGTGCAGATATTTATCCCGTGCTCTCCCATCTCCAGTCCTGTTATCCCTGTTTCTCTTGGATAAATGATTCTCTACTGAGAGTGGGCAAATTTGTTTTATTTTGGAAACTTTCTGGCTGAGACTTTTAAAACAGTATCTCGGGGGGCGCCTGGGTGGCTCAGTCGGTTAAGCGTCTGCCTTCGGCTCAGGTCATGATCCCAGGGTCCTGGGATCAAGCCCAGCATCGGGCTCCCTGCTTGGTGGGAAGCCTGCTTCTCCCTCTCCCGTTCCCCCTGTCTGTGTTCCTGCTCTCACTATCTCTCTCTCTGTCAAATAAATAAAATCTTAAAAAAATAGTAATAATAAAACAGTATCTCGGTTTGCTCATTTTACTAGTTTTTATGTTATGAAATAGCCCAAGAAATGAGACTTTGAACCTTTACCATCCAGCACCCAATTTGAGTTAAACAAAAAATTAACTACCTGTAGTCAGTAGGAGCAGGTTTCTCCCAGAAGTCAGAGTTCTGCCTCTCTCTGAGGCAGAGAATTTCACTCCAAGCACTCAGGACTGGAAAGAGTTGTCAGAATTGTTAGAAATAACGTCTTTATGGTATTTGCCTGTTTTAATAACTTTATGAAGAATTCTCGCTCTTGCGGCATCCCCGACATAACCTGCCTCCACTTGGGCAAGTCACTGCTTCTCTCAAAACCTCTGGATCCTGACTTTCCAGAACAAGGAGGAGATACAGAGCCGGAGGGCCGTGGGCCAGGCAGCATCGACCTGCTCGACAGCTCGTGGCCAGCAGAAGCCCAGTTCTGTGCAGGCCAGCACTGTCGCTGCAAGTGTGTCCCCCCTTTACCAGCTGCATCCTTTCTGAGCCTCATCTGTAGGAAGAGGTCACCACTGATGGGGCACAGGAGGAAGGCTGCTGGGGGCTTTTGTGTCCTTAGCTGATGAAAGGAGAGAGCCGCCACCACCTCTGTGTTCTCTCCCCTCTTCCTGCTCTGGTTATCCTGATCCTTGGGACTGCAGCAGCCATCCTAGGACCACGAGGACCAGCCCTGGGATGAAAAGTGAACGTGCGGAGAAGAACAATAAAAAGACCCTGGGTCCCTGATGTTTTGAGCCTCTGCGTGAGCTCTAGACCTGCCTCCTTCCAGACCCCTGTGAAAGAATAAAACATCTTCATTGCCTCTCACTGTTCGTTGGACTTTCTGTCAGAGCCTGAGTCACACGGTATTGACATGGGGTAAGTGCGCAGATATCAGCAAAAACTCAGAACTTGCATGCATAAAGTTCTCCTGTCTCCTCTCCTCCCGAGGTCTTCAGGGAATGTTTCTCTGAAGTCCCGATTTGTGTTCTTGTTCCTACCTTAGTTGCTTTCCATTCCGCAAGTCTTGATGAGTTCATACTGGATGCCCTGCCCGGTGCCCGATGCTCCATAAATACAGATGACTCCTGAGCGGGAAGAGGCTTCTCACAGGAGACAAGGCCTGCATCTCCAGGGGGGGCAGGAGGTGCTTGTGTGGAAGGGGGGAGTCGTTTCCCAGGAGAGGACGCCAGGAGGAAGAAGGCCCAATGCTGGAGGCAGCAGAACGTGTGCAGAGAGCTACGCGGAGTTCAGGGTCACTGAAACCTGAAGGCTAGCCCAGGAGGGCAGGAGGTGCTGCTGGGGAGGAAGCCAGAGAAGATAAGTGAATTGAGAAAATGCCAAAGGCTTCTCCTTAGTATTTTCGTCCTGAACAATGGCCAGAAGCCACTTAATGCAAGCAGATAATTCTTCAAGAAAAGAGTGGTTTTTTTCTTCAAGAAAACCTAGTGCTGAAGTAGTACCAGAAGAAAAAGACGTAACTGTATTCTGAGAGGCATTTTGTTTATGTGTGTGTAGCAAATTTCCGTTTCTGGCTCTTCTCTCTTTCACAGGTTTTAGAATAGAGATGTAAGAGCTCCACTGGTCCACCAGCTCTAAGGGGTTGAAAAGTGTTGATGGATCGGGAGCATGTGTTTGAGGACAGCTCCACAGTGCAGGGCAGGCCCTGGTGTGAAAACACTGACATCAGGGGGCATTTTACAGCAGTGAGAAGGAGAGGCCCTATCTTCATGTGACAAGAGGTGTCTTGATGAAAGGTCAGTGTGCTGAAGGCTTAACTAGCTGGAAAGAGTGGAAGAAGTTAGAAGAGCCTCCTGCTTACAAGGGTTCTGAAACTGTTCTTCTGGGAGACCCTTAATAGCAAGAGCCTGTCTTTGTGAAAGGGAAGACTCAGGTGGCTTGCACTTGGCTCCTGGTAAAGGATAGGTTTCTTCCATCCGGGGAAAGCCTACCCTATTGAGGAAGAGACCTGTAACTCTTTACCGAGTTCCAGAATGTTGGGAGGGACATTAGAGATGATCCGGTTCGAGCCGCTCGGGAAGGAAAGCGGGAACTGAAGGCTTTTGGCAGACAGACGGCCACGCTGCGATCTGGACCCAGCAAGTCCATAACTGCTGCCTTTCCCCCATCTTACTTTGTTTTCTGAAGTGCCGCTGTGTGGGAGCACAACTAGTAAGATTCTGCCTGCGGCAGAACCCTCGTCTTTGTCCCACGTTGAGCTGGCCTCTTCTTCATCAGCCCACACGCTCCCCTCGCTCAGTGCCCAGAAGCAAGAGCGTGCGGGGCAGAGAGCCGAGTTTCCTATTCAGACCGGCCTGGGTTCGCGGTGAGTTCAGCCGCACTGCTTACCCGCTGTGTAGCCTTAAGCAAATCACTTGCCTTCTCCAAGTCTGTTTCCTTGTCTCTGAGGGTCTTTCGCTGAGGGTGACCCCAGCACGGGACAGTTCTGTGTCGCCTTAGGGGTTTCTAGTTGGCTTGGGCTGGTTTCTGCCACACTCCCAGTATATACCACTCTACTACTTAGCTGTTGCTGTACCATAAATGAGAGAATAAAAACAGCACAGAAGTGACTCAAAAGAAAGCTCTTTATTGGCTCAGCACCGCCTCACACCGTGTTTTCTCCCCTCCACTGCCATCTGCTTTCCCCTCTTCCAGAGTGAGTTCTGGCCCTCGGGCAAGCACTGCCAGCCGGCCAGCATTAGCTACCCGCCATGGTTTCCTGAACCCAGGCCAGAACGGAGGGCACCTTCACGTAGACGCCGTACTCGGCCACAGTACAGCTCTTGTCAAAGCTCAGGATTCCGGCCGCGTACCACGTGTCCTCGTCCTGGTCGTGAACAGCAAAGGCACTGCCAGCATCACCGTAGCAGGTGTCTTCCTGAAACTTGGAGAAGCCGGCGCAGAAGGTGTGCTCGTTCAGTATGGGCTGCACCCCCACGGGGCTCTTGGGTGACTTCTTCTCGGGCACTGTGCTGCCTTCGTAGTGCTGTACACATTTGTCCTGATCAGCCACCGGCAGCATGACATACTTGAGTAGCTCAGTATAATTCAAGTTGGAATTCCGCCCCCAGCCAGACACATAGCCCATGCGCCCCACTTCTGTGTAATCTTTGGAAGGTAGACAGATGGGCATTACCCTCTCATCAATGGGCACCTTCTGCTTGAGTTTGATGAGCCCGATATCGACATTGGAGTAGTCAGGGTGGAGAACCACCTTTTCAATCTCCACAAGCTGATTTTTCCCCACATAGAGTGTTAAAGTAGGGGCAATGTCCTTTGCTTTTGCATCATCCGTGTGGCCCAGGAAGAGATTTTTAGCTGTGGTCAACAGCCATTGTTCGTTGATCAGGGTGGCCCCCGAGGTGAGGTTATGGTTGGAGACCATCTTGGCCTGCCAGGGAAAGCTGCCTTTGGCATCCACGGATCCACCCACGATGCGCTGCACCTGATCCACCGGGTTCTTGGGCTTCCCGCATACTGTCAAGGAGAGCAAGAAAGTCATGAGCAGGAATGTGAGTCTCCCGGTGTGCGAAAGGGGGACAGCGGTGGTGGTTGCTGCTGTCTGAACTGTCGTGTTAATTTCTGCACAGCTAGAAATATTGACATGCCTTGCCTTTACCACCTGCTCCTCTCATTTCCATTGTTTACAGTTTAAAATGGTTCTTTTTTATAAAGTTGTGTACATCACTAAGACACAGTTCTAGTTCCTGCTTTTCTAGCTCACACACACACAAAAGAAGTATTGCTGAGATTTTCAAACCCTGGCTGATGAACTGTATGTATATTTAAATCATTTATCACAAAAAGCCACATCCACAACTCCCTGAAATTCATTGTGAGGATGAGAAGCTATAATAATTCATCCTCTGAATAAAGAGTGATCTGTTGCAGCATTGGCCAGAACTCAGATTTTAGATATTGCAGTTAATACAAGGCAGGTTAGTAGTTCTGCACTGCTATTGGCAGAAGAGGGCAGGCAAAATCCTCTGGTCCCAGGAGGGACACGGAAAGAGCAACATCTCTTCCTAATAACAAGAAACAGAAGTCCTAACCCCTCTCCAGCCTGCGTCACACTTCCATGGATTTGGTTTTGTTCTGTCCTCCCACAACTCGTTCTTCCTGGAGCTTGCTTTACACTTGATCCTGGGCTCCCTGGGCAGCCTGTGTGTACATATAGGGCCTCCTGACCCTAGAGGGCAGTGTAGACCGTGGATTCAGCCAATATCCTGAAGGTCTAAATGAGCAAGATCCTTAGTGAACTTTACTGGGAGTGTCCTCACCTAAAAGTTCACTTATCAGCCTGACCCTTTGTGGCTCTCCCTCGTCCCCCGTCTTGGCTCTCATATGCTCAGAGGAAACCAGTCGGGAAGGATATGCCTCTGGGACGTTTTGATCCAGATGCCTGCCCATGCAGGACACTCTCAATCAACACGTCCCCTTGGTCTGCTTCCCAAGACCCCTGGCTTCCTACCTGCTTCACATTCAGGCAGCTTCTCTCCAATGATCTTGTTTGTCCAGTGCTTCTCACTGTTCAAGGTGTACAGTCCTGAAACAAAAGGAAAGAAGTGAGTCAGAAGAGAAATTGAGTCTGGACCTAGCATGAGGAGGGAAGGTGTTTAAAGGTGATTAAAGAAAGGAGAAGGAAGGGGCAGGGGAGAGGAGGAAGGGAGGAGCATTGTGCTGGAAGCCAAGTGCTGGGGCGCCGGTGAAGCCCCGCAGGACAGATGTGTGGTGGCGGCGACGCAGTACAGTATAGGAATTGGGGTTCAAATTCTGACTCTCCCTCTTACCGGCCACCTGAACTTGAGCAAGTTACTCAACCTCTCTGTGCCTCCGCTTCCTCATCAGCACAATGAGAATAGTAATAAGATCTCTTCAGGGGGCTGTCGTGAGAACTCTGAGCAAATACATGTGAAGCACTTAGCGCAGGGAGCACGATACTAGGTCAGGGCCACCTGTCGTCATCACTGGTGCCACCCTTGGTTCTTTTACCACATCTCCTTTGGGATGAATAGGCTACATGGCATTACCTCCCCTTAGTAAAGGGGCAAACTTGAGGCTAAGATAATTTGCCCAAAAGGCCACAGTTACTGGTGACAAAACCCTTATTAGAATCTACCTCTTCTGGTTCCAAGGAGAACATGTCAGTTTTCTGGCCCCTCACCCTTGGCCCCGGTCATCATGGAAAGACCCAGGGGCGGGGGGGGGGGGGGGTGCTGTGCGCAGGGACACTTGTCCAGGTCTTACCGTCTCCTTCAGTGCGCAGTCTGTAGAAGGGCTTACACTGGTAACGAACCAAGTGCTCCACGTAGCCATTTTCAATCTCTGGGGGCTTTGGGACACTGACCTCTGCAAAGAAAAATCATAGGAGGAGGAGGTTGGTCCTCGGAGACTGATGCCAGAGACCCGTGAGAAGTCCGTTGAGAAGAAGATGCTGTGCACATCAGCCACCCTCCACCTCAAATGGAAGCCAAAGGGAAGGCCATCCCCCCTCTATCCTGGCTGGCTCCCCAGTGTGCTTCACTGGACTGAAACACCAGAGATTAGGACGAGAAGGAGGAACTGGCTCTTCCCAAAGAGAGGGTGCAGATCTGATAGGGTCAAAAGGAGGCACAGCAGTGCTGGGACATGAGACTCCCACACAAACCCAGACACCTACCTGCATGATCTGTGGCCTCACTGTCAGTGCTCACTGCGAAAAGCTGCCCGCAAAGCAGGAGGGCAATGACAGCTCCCAGGGCTCTGCGAGAGAGGACAAGAAGGGCTGCACGACAGGTTTCCCCGCCTCACGCGCGCACATGCGCACCCACACCCCTCCTGTCAGGCCGCCAGAGAAGAAGCTTCGTGGAAGTGCTGACACCAAGAAGGGGCCTGCCACCATCATCCACACACCCACTCGGTGGGGCAGCTTCCCACTACACCCAGGTTCCCGCGTGCTCTGCGCCGCTCGGAATTCTACGTGGGCTTCCGAGAGGAACCACCGAGATAGGAAGGCACATAGATCTGTGGGCCTCAGTTTCTGGCACCGTTTAGGAAACATTAAATTGCCAATAATATGTGAGCTCCCCTGCAAAAAGCCTCCCTCAGGCACCCCTAAGGTCCTGGGCTACAGGGTGCTGCTAATAAAATGTGGATGACCTGAAGATGGAAAACAGGGGTTTCCTAGGCTATTCTCTCTACTTTTTAAATTTTTCCATGATAAGATGTTTTAAGTATACAGAATTTAAAACACATACATGGTTTTCCTACTATTTTTTTTGTCTTCAGGAAACCCCAAAATGCCAAAAAAGGTTCCCAGGCAGATAACCGGCTTCCTGAAAGCCTGACTGTGGACTCGGGCATCAGTGGCCAGGCCCACTCACCACTTCCCCGTCTTGCTGACCGAGGCCAGCTCTACAGAGCTTGCTTGGCTATGCCAAGTTTGTAGTCTTGAGATTTCAACATTTCAAAAAAAATTTTCTTGTTATTTTGATAAAATCTCAGTGCCTTCATTGGGTCATTTATATGTGTTAGTTACTGTTGGTCCTATACATTTTTTAAAAATGAAAACATCTGCTAATGAACATATTTAAATTGCCAGAAAGCCTACCATGGGGGCCACTGACAGGCATCCCCCGCAAAGATGAAAACTGTAACCCCAAGGAAAGAGCCATCCCGTAGAGTAAGTCACGTTCTCACGGATGCAGAAAAGCAGAAGATTTAACACACGAAACCTCTTAATTCGCTATGATTTAACTCATCTGCCCTATCTCTTTGGGTTTGTTTTGCATCTCTCCTTTGGTTTCTCCCATAACTGGGCTGTCCCAGGGGTAAAGGATGTACACAGAGAAGGTTGAAGTAAGCTAGGGAAAGGGGGAGAAGCAGCAGAGCTGCGGGCTCACCTCATCTTCGGTTTGTCCTGGCTTTGGAAGAGAAGTACTGTGGGGGCCTCCTGCTGATGCTTTTATGTCCGCAGTATCTCACTCCACCCCCTCCTCAATTTTGTAATTCCTGTGTCTACACAACTTTGACCTTGTTAATAAGGTCATCGCATTTTCCAGTAACAGAGCCACAAACAGCATCCCTGTTAAGAGTTGAGCTCTTGCTTCACACTTGAGTTTCCCCTGGTGTTTCTCTACAAACCCCATAGAAGCCTGGCCACACTATGACCCCATGTGGCTGCCAAAGGGTTTCCCGAAATCAGCCACTGTGCGCAGGACTGGGGGAGGAGGTGTCAATCTGTGTCTCTTTGTTTTGGAGCGTTTTCAGTGCCGAAAAAGCCCTTGTGTGCGTTATCTGAAACCCACTATGGACGCTGCTGCAACCTGGCTGAGACAGGGTTCTAAAGAAAGCATTTCCTTTTCACAGTCATTTTCCACCCCCAGTGTTGACATCGCCCTATTGCTTAAAAGTTCTCCAACCTGAAATCAGTAAAATGTATTTATTGTGTCTTCTTTGATAGCTCTTGGCAAAAAATCACACAAAATGGTTAAAGCTATAGTGTAGGCTGACGCAGACCATACTCCACGTTCTCATGGTATTATAGTCCTGTAATTATTTTTTTAAGATTTATTTATTTATTTGAGGGGGGAGGGGCAGAGGAAGAGAGTCTCAAGCAAACTTCTTGCTGATTGCAGAGCCCATCATGGGGCTCGATCTCAGAACCCTGAGGTCACGACCTGAACCGAAACCATGGGTCAGGCGCTCAACCAACTGCACCACCCGGGTGCCCCAAATGTAGTCCAGTAATTAATCCAAATAGCAGTTGGGAAAAATCAATACACTTCAGTCGAATGTCTCTACCTCTATATCTCAAGTATTATTCAGTTGATATTTAATAGCAACTCAATAAAATATTGCTCTGTTCATTAAACAAAAGGTCAGTGATTCTTAGGTTAGAATGTACAAAAGAATCACTTTGGGGTATTCATGGTGGCACTGATGTAATAGCAAGACAACTGGAAATAGCACAAATGTCCATCAATAAGGGATTGGCTACAGACAAGCAAAAAGCAGAATCAGACCTATAAATACTGAGAACAAGCTGATGGCTCCCAGAGGGAAATGGCTGAGGTGGGGGGAGCGGGGGAGATGGGCAAATGGGTGAAAGGCAGTAGGAGATAGAGCTTCCAGTATGGAAAGAATAAGTCATGGGAATAAAAGGCACAGCATAGGGAATAGAGTCAAGGATATGGTACTAGTGTCATATGGGGACAGATGGCAGCTACCCTTGGGGTGAGCACAGCAGAACCCATGGAGATGGTGAATCACTATGGTGTCCACCTGAAACTAATGTAACATTGTGTGTCAACTACACTCAAATAAAATTTTTAATAGGGGAACGGCTAAATAACATGGTGTATTTGTATAATGGAATACAGAACTTCCTCAGCTTATAATGGGGCTGCGTCCTGACAAACCAGCTTAAGTTGAAAATACTGTAGGTCAGAAATTCATTTAATACACCTAACCTGCCAAACATCATAGTTTACCCTGGCCTACCTTAAATGTGCTCAGAACAGGGGCGCCTGGGTGGCTCAGTTGGTTGGGTGACTGCCTTCGGCTCAGGTCATGATCCTGGAGTCCCGGGATCGAGTCCCGCATCGGGCTCCCTGCTCGGCGGGGAGTCTGCTTCTCCCTCTGACCCTCCCCCCTCTCATGCTCTCTCTCTCTATCTCATTCTCTCTCTCAAATAAATAAATAAAATCTTAAAAATAAATAAATGTGCTCAGAACAATTACGTTAGCCTACAGTTGGGCAAAATCATCTCACACAAAGTCTATTTTATAATGAAGTGCTGAATATCTCATGTAATTTATTGAATACTATCCTGAAAATAAAAAATAAACTGGTTATATGGGTAAAGAATGGTTATTAAGGGGCGCCTGAGTGGCTCAGTCATTAAGCGTCTGCCTTCGGCTCAGGTCATGGTCCCAGGGTCCTGGGATCGAGCCCCGCATCGGGCTCCCTGCTCCGTGGGAGGCCTGCTTCTCCCCCTCTGCTGTCTCGCTGTGTCTCTCTCTGTCAATAAATAAATAAAATCTTTTAAAAATAAATAAATAAATAATAAAATTTTTAAAAAGAATGATACCACTTTGGGGCGCCTGGGTGGCTCAGTCGGTTAAGTGTCTGCCTGCAGCTCAGGTCATGATCCCAGGGTCCTGGGATCTTCTCCCTCTCCCTCTGTCCTTCCTCTCCCTGCTCGTGCACTCTCTCTCTCTCTGTCAAATAAATAAATAAAATCTTTAAAAGAAAAGAAAATAGAGACTCTAACAGATACTTGTACACCAATATTCATTGCAGCATTATTCACAATAGCCGAAAGGTAGAAACAATCCAAGTGTCCTTCAACAGATGAATAAACAAAATGTGGCATATACATACAATGGACTACTATTCACCTATAAAAAGTTCTGACACATGCTAGAACAATGAATAAACTTGGAAAATATTATGCTAACTGAAAGAAACCGGGCACAAAAATATTGTATGATTCCACTTATGTGAAATATTTAGGAGAGGCAAATTCATAGACACAAAGTAGATGAGAGTTTACCAGGGGCTGGGGGAGGGGAGAATGGGATATTATTGCTTAATGGGTACAGAGTTTCTGTTTGGGATGATGAAAAAGTATTGGCAATGGTGGTGATGGTTACACAACATTACAAATGTAATTAATGCCATTGAACTGTACACTTTAAAATTGGTAAAAAGAAAATTTATGTTACATATACTTTATCACAATAAAAAATTCATGAAAAAAATAAAGAACAAGCAAAACTAAATAATATATTTTACAGGCATAGATGCCAAGGAGACAAAAACTATATATATTTTTAAAGATTTATTTATTTATTTATTTGACAGAGAGAGACAGCGAGAGAGGGAACACAAGCAGGGGGAGTGGGAGAGGGAGAAGCAGGCTTCCCACCAAGCAGGGAGCCCGATGCGGGCTCGATCCCAGGACCCTGAGATCATGACCTGAGCCGAAGGCAGACGCTTAACCGACTGAGCCACCGAGGCGCCCCCCAAAAACTATATTTTTTTAAATATTTTAGTAGAATGGAAAACACACAATGTGAAATGTTGCTTCTCATAGGGAGGCAAGAGGAAGGCATCAGAGATAATCACATAGGTAAATATAAATAAATTATTGTTAATGATCCAGCTCTGGGCTGGGTGATAGGTTCATATATGTACATTTTATAATTATACTTTATTAAAATACATATATTTATATATATCAAATAATTTTCAATATATCAAATATATATATCAAATAATGTTTAAAAAATGAAGGGGATGGGGGGAATCACCTGACAGACATTAAGAGGCAAAACCCAGGTCCCTCCTTTTAGAGATTTGCTCCAATAAGTCTGAGCAGAGTCTGAGAATCTACATTGTGAGTGACCCTAATTTCTCCCATCCCTGCGTACATGCTGCAACAACTCTGCAGCTCAGTGGTCCTATGAAGTGGAGGGGGAGGTTTTCCCTTTGGGCTGCAAGTGCCCCTTCTAGAAATAAAACATTTCTCACCACCACTGTAGAGGAAATGCTCACCCACTAGGTGCATGAAAATTTGCATTTGCCTGTCTCAGAATGGGGACAGGCAAATTACATCTATTACACCTACCCCTTTTGTTGGGCAACAAGGGAGACTTCACAGCCTCTCTTCCTTGGGTATCCTTTATTAACTTGACAATAAAGAGTATCCAGCCCAAAGGCCTTCTGTCTTACCTGGGAGTTAGGGTGGGATGCTATAAGGTGGTGGCAGCTGAGAAGCCTCAGTGTAGCCAGCCACAGGAAGTAGTGAACACATTTTGTGATGAGAACAGAAAGCAGAAAAGCTTGAAGGATTAATAAAGCAGGGCAGCAGTTGACAGAGAAACGTGAAGGGCAGAGTTTTGATTTTGGAAAGAAAAAGATATTTTTTAAAAGTTTGTTCTGCCGTTACTGAAGTCTTGAAATTTTGCATGCTACAGAAAAATACAAATAAGAAAAAAGTCTTCCTATTATTTTGCCACCCCACGACAACAAATAACCACTACTAACACTTTGGTGTCACTTCCCTCCAGACTTTTCTCTGTACATAGTTTTGATAATTCTTTATACAGAATTTTTGTGGTCTGCCTTTTTTACCCAATGTTATAGGTGTTTTCCATGTTGTAGCAAACACTTTAACACACTTTTAATGGGGGTGCCTAGGTGGCTCAGTTGTTAAATGTCTGCCTTCGGGTCAGGTCATGATCCCAGGGTCCTGGGATTGAGCACCACGTTGGGCTCCCTGCTCAGTGAGGAGCCTGCTTCTCCCTCCCTCTGCTCATTTGCTCTCTCTCTCTCTCAAATAAATAAAAGCTTTAAAAAAAAAAAAACCACACACACACACTTTTAGGGGCACCTGGGTGGCTCAGTCGTTAAGCGTCTGCCTTCGGCTCAGGTCATGATCCCAGGGTCCTGGGATCGAGCCCCACATCGGGCTCCCTGCTCGGCGGGAAGCCTGCTTCTCCCTCTCCCACTCCCCCTGCTTGTGTTCCCTCTCTCGCTGTCTCTCTCTCTGTCAAATAAATAAATAAAATCTTAAAAAAAACACTTTTAATGCCACATCATATTTCTAACTTAAGGATGTGTCATATATACTATATTATTATTATTATTATTATTATTATTATTAGGTTGTGTGTCATATATACTTTATTATTATTATTTATTTTTAATTTATTTTTAGAGACAGAGCATGGGGATAAGGGGCAGAGGGAGAGAATCTTAAGCAGGCTTCATGCCAAGCACAGAGCCCTATGCAGGGCTTGATCTCACAACCCTGAGATCATGACATGAGCTGAAATCAAGAGTCTGAGTTTAATCAACTGAGCCACCTAGGCGCCCTTCCTGTATACTTTAAATATTCCCTCATTTTGGGACTTTAAGATGATTCTAACTTGTTATAAATATCTTCTATAAATTCAGGGAAGTGAGGTAGGAAGCCAGGCTAATTTTATTCCATATGGATACACAATTGATCCAGCATCATTTACTATAAACATCAAATCTTAGGTGTTCAGCTCAATGAATATATATGTATAACAACTATGGAGACAACACTCAGATCAAGATATAAAATATTTCTGGGGCATCTGGATGGCTCAGGCAGTTAAGCATCCAACTCTTGATTTTGGATCAGGTCATGATATTGGGGTTGAGAGATCGAGGCCTGTGTCGGGCTCCGTGCTGGGCGTGGAGCCTGCTTAGGATTCTCTCTCTCCCTTTCCTTCTGCTCCCCTCCGCCCCCACTCAGGCGTGCTCTCTCTCTCAAAAAATAAAAAAAGGTATAGAATATTTCTAGCACGCTAGATGACTGGGTTCCTTACAGTCAACACCCCACCCTCAAAAAGTAACCACTATTCTGACTTCTGTCATGATAGAATAGTTTTGCCTGTTCTTGAACTGCGTATAAATAGAATCAAATAGTAGTCACTTGTTTTTGGTTTCTTTTGCCCATCATTATGTCTGTGAGAATCAACCATATTGTCACATTAGTTTGCTTCTTTTTTATTCCTAAGAAGTATTCCATTGTATGAATAAACCACGATTGATTTATTCATTCTCCTGTTTATGGATGTTTGAATTGATTTCAGATTGGGGCTATTATAAATAAAGCTGCCATGAACTTTCTTGCACATGTCTTTTGATGGATACATGCATTCATTTCTCTTGAATAAATATCTTGCTGTGCTGGGATGCCTGGCTGGCTCAGTAGGTTAGGCATCTGACTCTTGATTTCAGCTCAGGTCACGATCTCAGGTTTGTGAGATTGAGCCCCACATTGGGCTCCCACTCAGTGGGGAGTCTGCTTGAGATTCTCTCCCTCTGTCCTCCCTCCCCCTGAGCTCTCTCTTGCACAGGTACTCTCTCTCTCTCTCTCTCTCTCTCAAATAAATCTTTAAATATCTTGCTGTGCCATGGGGTAAGCAATGTTAAGCTTTAATAGATGCTACCAAACAACTCTCCAGTCTACACTCCCACCAGCAATATATCAACGTTCCAGTTGCTCCATATCCTTGCCAATATATTTCAATTTTAGCCTGGTGTATATACAGCAAAATATAATGATGGCTTTAATTTGTATTTCCCAGATATTTAATGACATACAGAGCATTTTGTATATTCTTATTGGTCCATTTAGATAACCTCTTTATGAAATGTCTTTTACTTATTGATTTGCAGGAGTTGGTGTTTTCTTTTTTTTCTGAACACTAGTCTATTGTTGTATAGATGTAAACATCTTCTCCCATTCTATGGCTTATCTTTTCTCTCTTAATCATGTATTTTAAATGAACAGAAGTATAGAAGTTCTTATTTTTAATAAGATTCAGTTTTTTTTAATTTTATGGTTAGTAATTTTTGTGTCCTGATTAAGAATTTTTTGCCTAAAAATTCTCCCAAATTTTATTCTAGAAGTTTATTGTTTTACCTTTCTCATTTAGATCTATAATCCATGTGGAAGTAATGTTCATATATGATGTGTTCAAGTTCAAGTTCATCTTTTTCCATATAAAGCATCATCCTTTGCCCCTAAATTGCAGTGGTACCTTTGTTAGAAATTAGGTGACCATATGTGTTTCTTTCTGTATTCTTTATTCTGTTCCATTAGTCTATTTGTCTTGTTCTGAGTCAATGCAACTCTGTCTTCATAAGGAACTTTATAGTAAATCTTGCTATCCAGTATTATAAGTGTTCCAACTTTATTCTTTTTCCTCAAGATTGTCTTGATGGACTATTCTATATTCTAGGTCCTTTGCATTTCATATAAATTCTGAAATGAGCTTTCAATTTTCACAGAATGTCCTGCTGGGATTTTGAATGAGAGTACATGAAATCTCTAGATCAACTTGGGGAGAATTGATATCTTAACAATATTGAGTCTTCCAATCCATTAACATGTATATGCCCGCATTTATTTATCTTTAATTTCTTTTTTTTTTTTTAAAGATTTTATTTTTATCTTTGACAGAGAGAGACACAGTGAGAGAGGGAACGGAAGCAGGGGGAGTGGGAGAGGGAGTAGCAGGCTGCCCACCAAGCAGGAGCCCGATGCGGGGCTCGATCCCAGGACCCTGGGATCCTGACCTGAGCCGAAGGCAGACGCTTAACAACTGAGCCACCCAGGTGCCCCAAGTTATCTTTAATTTCAATGCCTTGTACATTTTAGGATAGATCTCTTGAACCTCTTTCATTAGATTTACTCCTAAATGTTCAATTTGTATGGCTATTATAAATGATATTTTCATTTAATTTGCTAATTGTTTATAATGAATATAGAAAAGTACACTTGATTTTTGTATATTGATATTATATCTAGCAACTTGGTAGATTCACTAATTAAATCTAATAGTTTCATTAATCTAAATATTTTAGATACACAGTCATATCATCTGCAAATAATGGCTTTTTTACCTCATCTTTTCTAATCTTTATACCTTTTATTTCTTTTTCTTACCTTATTGCACTAACTATGATTTTTGTTACAATATTAAATAGAAGTGGGGAGCAGGCATCCTTGTCTACTCCAAAACTCAGGGAGGGAAAAAGCATTCAAAATCTCACTATTGTGTTAGCTATGTAGGCTTTTTTGTTTTGTTTGTTGTTTTTTTTGTTTGTTTTTGTAGATATTCTTTATCAGATTAAGGAAGTTCCCTTTTTTTAAAAGATTTTATTTATTTATTTATAAGAGAGAGAGAGCACAAGCAGGGGGAGAAAGGACAGAGGGAGAGAGAGAAGCAGGCTCCCCACTGAGCAGGGATCCCGATGTGGGGCTCAATCCCAGGACCACCCTGAGATCATGACCTGAGCCAAAGATAGACACTTAGCCAACTGAGCCATCCAGGTGCCCCTAAGGAAGTTCCTTTCTCTTCCTAGTTTGTTGAGCTTTTTTAAACATAAAGAGGTGTCAAATGTTTTTTCTTTATTCATTAAGATTATCTATTTTGTTAATGTGAATTGCATTGCTCAATTTTTGAATGCTAAACCAACTTCACGCTTCTAGAATAAACTTCAATTTCTCATGATGTAGTATAATTTTTATATACTGCTGAGTTTGGTCTGTTGATTATTTTTTAGGATTTTTCCATCTGACTTCATAAGAAATATCTGTCTATATTTTACCTTTCTTGTAATATCCTTATCAGGATTTAATATTAAGTTTATGTTGATCTCTTAATGCAAGATAGGGAGTGTTCCCTATTTTTCTATTACAGGAAAGAGTTTGTGTAAGATTCATATTATTTTTCTTAATTGTTTGGATAAATTTTCCAATGAAGCCATATAGGCCTGTGGTTCTCTTATTGGAAGATTTTAAATTGGAGGGGGCAAAAAGGGGAGGATCCAAGATGGTGTCACAGGAAGATCCTGAACTCACATCCTCCCACAGACACACCAAATCTACAGCTACATATGGATAATTTCTCTCTGAAAACTAAGTGGACTGCTCTCCAAAACAAAGGATTGAAGGACCATATCAAGATGGGTAAGAGAGGCAGAGACACAATCTCACCAAAAAAGCCCACCCCCAGCCCAGGAATGCAATATGGAGGGACCACACAAGGCAGATAGTTCTCTCAGAGGAGCAAGGGGTTGGTGCTCCTTATCAGACACTCCAACATCTGATATCCGCACCAGAAAGACAAGCCCCAGAATGTCTGACTGGGAAAACCCATGGGGTTGACATCTGGAGATCCCAAAGTCCTCAGGAAACTGAGAATCCCCTTTAGGAGGTCTCTCTCATGCCAAGACCCAGCAAAAAGCAGCAGTTTGAAAAGCACCTAGACCATACGTGAGGGAAATTTATTTGCTGATCTGGGGACATTGCCTGCAGGGGCAGGGGACAGCTGAGATGCTCTCTGGAGATGGAGGTGCTGGAAGACACCATTGTTGCACTCTTTCCATGTGGCCTGCTAGCACAGGCAGGTGAACTCAGAGGCAGCACTCTCCTGACACCTTGCTGAGATTGGCAGGGCCATGCGGTCATGGCATTTCCTGAGGTCAGAGAGCACAGTGGTTGCAGCACTCCCCCATTCCCTGGCTGGTCACAAAGTTCTCTACTCCATAGCTAAAGTCTGCAAACATAGGTGGTTGCGACACTCCCCTTCCCCTGGCTCAGGCTGGCAAGTACAAGAGGTCATGGTATTCTCCTGCTTTCAGCCTAAAGCCAGGATCTGCACAAAGACAAGGCACTATCCTACTGCATTGCTAAAGCCCATGGGTGAGCAAAGTCAAGACATGTTGCTGCTGCCTCTCTGAAGCCACCCCCAACACTCTCCAGCAGCCTTGTCAAAGCCAACAGGCACACTCAGCCCACACAAGAAACCCCTGATTGCCTGGCCCTGGTGGCCAAGAGGACTTGCGTTCCAGAGCTAATGGGACTGTAACAATCAGAAAAACGATTCTTGGCAGGCCACAACCCCCAAGGTGCTGCTCAGACAGCAGACTGAAACATAATCCCAGTCTTCCTGTGAAAAAGCCTATTTCCTCAGCCTAGAACTTCAGACTGAGGGACAGGCTTCTGGTTTCCCACAAATCTAGAGGCTAAGGAAGCACTCCCAGGGAATGTAAGCAGGGAGATACCATCCTTCTGTACCCCCTTGGCCTTGCTACAGTTCAACAAGATTTCCCAGAAAGCTTATACACTCATCTGGAGCCCTGATTTCTGCAATTGTCACCAGGGGACACCTCCAGATCTCCTGGTCTGGAGGGCAGAAGAGTTTACAATTGCAACCCCACTGGACTGTGTATAAATGCATAATTTAAAAACTGCCCCCTTGAGGTCTGGCTTCCAATCAACCTGAAACTAGGTGCTAAGTGAATTTCCTCCCCTTGGATCACTAACAAGTCTTGGCATACCCTCCACAATGGGGTCATATCAAGAATAAATCAGGCAGTTGGGACAAAGATTCAGGAGACAACCAAGAGCTAGGGCAAGGTTGAATGAGGATAATCACCTAAACAAGGCCACTCCTTCAAGTCAGAGAGAGGTAGATGTTTTGCCTAATACATAGAAACAAACACAGAGAAGCAAGCAAAATGAGGAGGAAGAGAAATTTGTTCCAAATGAAAGAATAAAATGAAACCTCAGAAAAAGACCTTAATGATAGACAGATAAGTAATCTACCTCATGAGGAATTCAAAGTAATGATCATAAAGAAACTCACCAAACTCAGACAAAAAATGAATGAACACAGTGAGAACTTCAACAAAGAGATAGAAAACATAAGAGAGTATCAAAAAAAAGGAAAGAGAGAGAGAAAGAAAAAGAGAAAAGAAAAAGAAAACATAAGCGAGTATCAAATAGAAGTCACAGAGCTAAAGAATACAAAACTGAACTGAAAAATACATTAGAAGGGTTCAACAGCAGACTGGATAAAGCAGAAGAATGAAGCAGCAACCTGGAAGATAAAGCAATGAAACACACCCAGACAGAGTAGCAAAAAGAAAAAAAACAATTTTAAAAAATGAAAGTAACTTAAGTGACCACTGGGGCAACCTCAAGCACAATAACATTTGCATTATAGGGGTCCCAGAAGGAGAGGAATGAGAGAAAGTGTCAGAAATCTTATTTGAAGATATAATAGCTGAAAACTTCCCTAACATAGGGAAAGAAACAGGTATCTAGGTCCAGGCATCCACAGAGTTCCAAAAATGATGAACCCAAAGAGAGCTATACCAAGACACATTATAATTAAAATGTCAAAAGTTAAAATTAAAGAGAAACTCTTAAAAGCAGCAAGAGAAAAACAAATTGTTATATATGAGGGAAACCCCATAAAGCTATCAACAGATTTCTCAGCAGAAATTTTTCAAGCCAAAAGAGAGTGACATGACATATTCAAAGTGCTGAAAGAAAAAAGCTTCCAACCAAGAATACTCTATCCAGCAAGATTATCATTCATATTTGAAGGAAAGAGAAGTTTTCCAGACAAGCAAAAGCTGAAGGAGTTTGTTACCACTAAACCAGCCTTTCACAAAATATTAAAGGGACATATTTAAGCTGAAAAGAAATGACACTAATAATAAGAAAACATATGAAAGTAAAAATCTCACTGGAGGGCGCCTGGGTGGCTCAGTTGGTTAAGCGACTGCCTTCGGCTCAGGTCATGATCCTGGAGTCCCAGGATCGAGTCCCGCATCAGGCTCCCTGCTCGGCAGGGAGTCTGCTTCTCCCTCTCCCACTCCCCGTTTGTGTTCCCTCTCTCACTGTGTCTTTCTCTGTCAAATAAATAAATAAAATCTTTAAAAAAAAAAATCTCACTGGAAAAAGTAAATATATAGTAAAGGTAATGGATTAATCACTTATAAAGCTATTAAGAAGGTTAAAAGACAAAAATAGTAAAATTAACTAAAACAGTAATTAGTTAAGGGATACATAAAATTAAAACATATAAAAAGTGACATCAAAAGCACAAAACATCAGGGGGAGTAAAAATGTAGAGCTTTTGGATGTGTTCAAATTTAAGTTCCTATTACCTTAAAATAGACTTTTATAAACATATGATAAGACATGTGAACCTCACAGTATCCACAAAGTAAATACACTAAAGAAAATGAGAAAGGAATCTAAACACAACACTAAAAGAAAGTCATCAAACTACAAGAGAAGAGAGAAAGAGAAGAGAGGAGAAGAGAGGAACTACAAAAACAGCTGGAAAACAATTAACAAAATGGCAATAAATACATACCTACCCATAATTACTTCAAATATAAATGAACTAAATTCTCCAATCAAAAGATGTGGAGGGCACCTGGGTGGCTCAGTTGGTTAAGCCACTGCCTTTGGCTCAGGTCATGATCCTGGAGTCCCGGGATCGAGTCCCGCATCGGGCTCCCTGCTCCGCAGGGAGTCTGCTTCTCCCTCTCCCACTCCCCCTGCCTGTGTTCCCTCTCTCGCTGTGTCTCTCTCTGTCAAATAAATTAATTAAAAAAAAAAAAAAGAACAGAGGTTGAAGGAATCATCTGAAAGCCAGTAGCAGCTGAGAGAGAGGGGAGGATTGCAATTGGGAAGATGGCAGCGATCGGGGAAGGCCGGTGCCGTGCCTTACCTGGAGGGTCCCTGCTCTGTGGGAAGAATATGTGTTTCCAAGAGCTCCTGGAGTTTTTGCAGTCGGTTGGTGGCATCGAGGACGTCACGAGGCTGGTCGGCCTGGGCGGGACCCAGGGCGCGTAAGTGCGATTGCAGTTGCTGCAGAACTCTGAGCAGGTAACAGCAGAGATGATGTGGCTGCCAATACAGGCCGGGGCTCACAGAGAGGAGCAACTCATTCACTGATGAGGAGGTTACATTTCCCAGTCCATGGAGGCGGGACCCAATAATTATGACTGTCTTCTCTGAGCGTCCTGGTGAACTGCTAACAATTTCTAAAATTCTACACTTTGATCCAGAATAATAATAATAAAAAAAACGCTTTTGATCTAGAAGCAAATAAAAATTTAAACCTAATGGGGCTTTCTTCACCAGAACTGCAGTAAGTGCCCAGGGGCCTTGGGGTGCAAACTATATTCAAGATTCCATAAATCACCTAATCTCCTTATTCCAAAGAAGAAAAAGAATGACAAGTCCCAAGAGCCCCCAGCAAAGCAGATGGAGTATGAGGGGGTCTGAACGAGAGGGCATTTTTGTGGGTTCTTCCTTAATCCTTCCTTTTGTATCACCAGATACACTGTCGCGAAAGCTATCAGCTCTATCCTGGAAAGCTTAAGGAAAATGAAAACAAGCAGAAGGTTGTATCTTCCTGTTGGTTATGCCGAGAGGTAGGAGGGAGTAAGACGCAGGCAAGCGAGTGGGAGGCGGATAACAGATCAGTTACTAACACCTGCGGAACTTTACCGTTTGCCTGATGGGGTCCTGCCTGCTGATGAGAGCCGGGACCCTCCAAGTGAGAACAGATGAGGCTGGCTAAAAGTGGTGCCATCTTGTCAATGCTGTGAGACATCCATAAAGATTGTTCCCGCTCTGAGAGTAGGTATGTGTTTCTCCTGAGCAGGAACCCCACAGTTTCCTTTAATTCCTGAATGTAGACCCAAGACGAGGAAAGTCAGTCTGACATTCACCCAGGACCGGGAGCAGTTACAGATGGTAAGGTCGTCTCTTCACTCGGAGAGGCAAATGCTTAGTGGAAAGAACCTCTGTTTTTCATTTTCTTTCTCTTTTTTCAGAAAGAAGTCACCTCACAGTAGCTTCAAAACTAGTTTTATGAGGGAATACAGAATGAAAGAAGGGACAGTTAGATAAAACGTCACCAACGAAAACTCGAGAGTGGTACCTTCTGCACTCACACCCAGTCCTCAGAATACATCAAGAAGAGAGACGAGGGGCATGATGCATCATGGCCCAGGGGACGGGAGTTAGGGAAAAGCTATCAAGGTTAACAGGGCCCGCGAGCCTTCCAGGGGATCCGCTCTACTGGCCTTTCTCACTACACGGGGAAGCAGAGCCCACCATCTACCTATAAAATTAGACACCAAGCTTACTTCAGCCACCTTTGTGAGAGACAGAGGCTCAGAAGTAGCATCTGAGGGGCAGGAGGCTTGGCTGGGAGGAAAGAGAGGCAGGGGCTCCTGTGGCTGGATCAGCAGGAAGAGGCGCCCAATTACAAGATTGACAGGGAAGAGGAGGACAGCAGTTTGGACGCTGATGATCAGCTGGGACCAGGTCACAGGAAACGGACCCACTGGAAGAAGAGCATTACATCAACCTTCTCTGTCAAATAAATAAATAAAATCTTTAAAAAAAAAAAAAAAAAGATGTGGAGTGTATGAAAGGATTAAAAAAACCAAGACACAGGGGCGCCTGGGTGGCTCAGCCATTAAGTGTCTGCCTTCGACTCAGGTCATGGTCCCAGCGTCCTGGGATCAAGCCCCACATCAGGCTACCTGCTCAGCGGGAAGCCTGCTTCTCCTTCTCCCACTCCCCCTGCTTGTGTTTCCTCTCTCACTGTGTCTCTCTCTGTCAAATAAATAAATAAAATCTTTAAAAAAAAAACAAGACATATCTATATACTACCTAGAAGAGACTCACTTCAGAAGTAAAGACACACAAAAACTGAAAGTGAAGGGATGGAAAAAATATTCCATGCAAATGGCAACAAAAGGAAAGCTGATGCAGCTATACTCATATCAGACAAAATAGACTTTAAAACAAAGACTGTAATAAAAAACAAAGAGGGGCACTACATAATGATGAAGGGGTCAATCCTGTAAGAAAATATAACATGTATAAACACATATGCACCCAATATAGGAGAACCAAAATATGTAAAGCCAATATTAACAGACCTAAGGGGAGAAATTGACAGCAGTGCAGTAACAGAAGGAATTTTAACACCCCACGTACATCAATGGGTTGATCATCCAGACAGAAAATCAATAAGGAAACATCAGCCTTAAATGATGCATTAGACCGGATGGACTTAGTAAATATATACAGAACATTCCATCCAAAAGCAGCAGAATAAAGGTGCCTGGCTGCCTCAGTCAGTAGAGCATGTGACTCTTGATCTTGGGGTCATAAGTTTGAGCCCCATGTTGGGCATAGAGATTACTTTAAAAAAAAAATACACATTGTTCTCAAGTGTACACAGAATATTCTCCTTAATAGATCATCTTTTTGGCCATGAAACAAGTTTCAATAAATTCAAGAAGACTGAAAGCATATCAAGTATCTTTTCTAACTACAATGGTATAAAACTAGACATCAGTTACAAGAAGAAAACTGGCAAAATTACAAATACATTGAGATTAAACAACATGTTACTGAACAACTACTGGGTCAAGGAAGAAATCAAAGAAGAAATTTTAAAAATACCTAGAGACAAATAAAAACAGAAATATGGCATACCAAAATCTATGGGGTGTAGCAAAGCCGTTCTAAGAAGGAAGTTCACAGCAATACAGGTCTACCTCAAGAAATAAGAGAAATCTCAAAATAAACAATTTAACTTTATACCTAAAGGGACTAAAAAAAGAATAAATGAAGCCCAAAGTTAGTAGAAGGAAGGAAATAATAAACCAGAGCAGAAATAAATGAAAAAGAGACCAAAAAGACTAAAAAGAAAAGATCGATGAAACTAAGAGCTGGTTCTTCAAAAAGAAAATCAACAAACCTTTAGCTAGACTCACCAAGACAAAAAAAAAAAAAAAAGAAGCCTGGAATAAATAAAATAAATGAAAGAAGACATGTCACACCTGTCAGAATGGCTAAAGTCAAAAAGACAAGAAATAACAAGTGTTAGTGAAGATGTGGAAAAAAAGGAATACTTGTACACTGTTGGTGGGAATGTAAACTGGTACAGCCCCTATGGAAAAGAGTATGGAGGTATTAAAAATAGAAATAACATATGATCCAGTAATTCCACTATTGGGTACTTAACCCTAAAAAACAAAAACATGAATTTGAAAAGATATATGCACCCCTATAGCCAAGATATGGGAACAACCTAAGTGTCCATTGATAGACAAATGGATAAGGAAGATGTGATTTATATGCAATGGAATATTATGCAGCCATAAAAAGGATAATATCATGCTATTTGAGACAACATGGAAGGACCTAGAGGGTATCATGCTAAGTGAAACAAGTCAGACTGAGAATGACAAATATCATATGATTTCACTCATATGTGGATCTAAAAAAAAAAGGAATAAACAAAAAGCAGAATCAGACCTGTAAACACAGAGAACAAACTGATGGTTGCCACAGGGGAGGGCATGGGGGGAATGAGCAAATAGGTGACAGGGAGTGGAAAGATTAAGCTTCCAGTTATAAAATGAATAAGTCACAGAAATAAAAGGCACAGCATAAGGAATATAGTCAATGATACTATAATAGTGATGTATGACAGATGGTAGCTACACTTGTGATGAACATAGCAAAATGTATAAACCTGTCAAATCACTATGTTGTACACCTGAAACTAATATAACATTGTGTGTAAACTATAGTCAAAAAAGAAAAGGAAGAAAAGGAAGGAAGGGAGGGAGGGAGGCAGGGAAGTAAGGAAAAGGAAAACTTTTTTAAAAAAAGACATTGATGGGGGCACCTGGGTGGCTCAGTCGGTTAAGCATCTGCCTTGGGTTCAGGTCATGATAGCAGCATCCTGGGATCAAATCCTGAATCGGGCTCCCTGCTCAGCAGGGGTCTTCTTCTTCCTCTCCCTCTGTGCTCACTCTCTGTCTCTCTCTCTCAAGTAACTAAATAAAACCTTAAAAAAAAAAAAGGACACTGATGAAAGAAATTGAAGAAGACACAAATAAGTGGAAAGATATTCCATGTTCATGGACTGGAAGAATTAATATTGTTAAAATGTGCATAATACCCAAAGTGATCTACAGATTGAATGCAATCCCTATCGAAATTCCAATGGCATTTTTCACAGAACTACAACAAATAATTCTAAAATTTGTATGGAACCTCAAAAGACCCCAAAAAGACAAAAAAATCTTAAGAACAAAGCTGGAAGTATCACGTTCCTGATTTCAAACTGTATTACAAAGTTATAATAAAACAATATGGTACTGTCATAAAAACAGACACATAGATCAATGAAACAAATTAGATAGCCCAGAAATAAACCCATGCATATACAGTCAGAAAATGTACAACAAAAGAGGCAAGAATATACAATCAGGAAAAGACAATCTCTTTAATAAATGGTGTTGGGAAAACTGGACAGCTACATGCAAAAGAATGAAACTGGACTACTTTCTTACACCATATATACCAATTAACTCAAAATGGATTAAACACTTGAATGTGTAAGACCTGAAACAATAAAACTAGTGGAAGAAAACATAGGCAGCAGGCTCTTTGACATCAGTCTTAGGAATGTTTCTTTCCATACTGAAAATTTTTTTATCAGTTCTGATGATCTTTGCCTTTTAATTGGAATGTTTAGTTTATTTATATTTAATGTAATTCCTAATAGAGATGGTTTCAAGTCTACCATTGTGCTATTTGTTTTAAATTTAATCCATACATCTTCTTTTGTTTCTTGTTTCCTATCTTTTTTGAATTATTCAGTTTTTAATTTTTTTTCTCCCTATTATTTCATTATATATTCTTGTATTATTTTTCTCATGATTATCCCAAAGATTTCAAGATATGCACCCTTGAATTATAATCTACTTTAAGTTAGTGCCTTTACCACTTCCCAAACAATATAAGAACTTTACAACAATTTAATTCTCTTTACCTTCTCCCATCCTTTATGTTACTTTTGTCATATACTTTACATCTGTATATTATAACCCTCATAAGCATTAAAAAAAAAAAAAAAAACAGTTGCTAGCAGGTGGATGTGAGGTCATTTGAAATGTGAATAAATAGAAGCCAAGAAGACAAATTCAGTGTTGTGGAAATTGAAAGGAAGGGACAAATTCAAGAGAATTTTCAGAGAAGCAAATTGCAAAACTCAGTAACTAAATATGGGGAAGACAAGGCTTGAAAATGACTCAAGGTGTTAAACTTGAGACTCAGGGAGGAAACTGATGGATACACATGGGCAGGCTGGGACTGGGATGTTAGGGTTTGAGTGAGAAGGAAAATCATTGAGCTCAAGTTTTAAAATGAATTTTATGTGAAATTGGGGCTTAAAAGATGACCACTGGAAACATGACCAGATTTGGAAATCACCTAAATATAATACCACTTTTATTGGAAATTGTGTGAGAAATGAGTTTATCAGGACACTGAATATAAAAGAAGAAATATTCATTCATTCATCAGATCTTTATCAAGTGTCTACAATGTGTCTAGGTGTTCTAGGTGCTGAGGATATAACAGAGAACCAATCAAACAAAACTCCTGCCCTCCTGAAGCTGACATTCTAATGAGAAAATAAAGAATGATTAGTGGATGGAGTCAGAAGGACATCCTTAATTGAGACAGAGGAGTGCACCATATGTAATAAGTAGAATCTGTAAGGATGCTGTCCATGAAAACTAGGAGTTGGAAAAAGCCTTGAATAAGGCAGAAATACTGTATTTTAACAGTTCTCAAACTTTGCTGTACTTTAAAATCTCTTGGGAGTTTTTAAAAATCCTGATGCCCAGGTCATACCCCATCCCTAGTACATAAAAATGCATGCTGGTGTGTGCCAGTCATCAGGATTTTTTTTTTTTTTTAAAGATAGCTGAAGTGGAGAAACTGATGAGGAGAACAAAGACAAGAGAAGTGTAGCTAAAATCAAATCTACTTACAACTTACAACCCACTGATAAATACCTGAGACATGCAGAGCATGACATTGTTCAAGGAACTCATGGCTGCCTTCATACTGTTGTTTCATTACAGACTAAAAGCAGCCTTCTCTTGACAAAAGCCAGACCTCCAAAGTCCTGTAGACCCCACTTTCACCATCCAGAAATTCCTTAGAAACTTACATTATTTCTACCCACCCTTCCTCCACAAACTTGAAATATACAATCAGTCACTCCTCACAGTCACCAAGTGCAGCTCTTCCTGCCCATGTGTCCTGTCCCCGGGCTATAATAAAAGCAGCTTTTGCACCGTAAAACATGTCAAGAATTCTTGACCATTGCCCTCGACGGAACCACAGCCACATTTCATCAAATTTAATATGCTATGAATTTTAAGCAAGAGAAAACCCTGTCAATTAAACTCTGACAAACTGCTTAAGATGCCATCAATTTAAGATGCATCTCAATTTCAGAGATGTTAAAAATGGCAAAATATTCAGCATTTCAGAATTGATGGAATACTGTGGACACAAGTGCATGTGTGCCCCGTGCATGAGCAGCCATGGAACGAGAACCACCGAATTTTCCCCAGGAGTATACATGACCTTAGAACAGAATGAATAATTGAGTGTTGAATTCAGGACAGCACATGTTGTTCAAAATTTCAGTTTGTCTCGATAAGAAAAGTAAACAAACATGTTCCCACTATTCCTCCTCTTTCCAGGTTATCTCGGTTATCTCACTTTCCCTCAGCCACGAGGGACCAGGAACTACGTGATCCCACTGTGCCTGGAACACGGACATTGCTTCCTTGGTGCCACCAAATCTCTTCTTGAAAATTGCACCACTGGCAGACGTGCATACTGATGTACTGAGCTTTTTAAAAAGCTTCTCAGAAGTAACATCAACACCCCCGCAAAAAAAAGCATCAGTGCTGACACTTTATAAATGAGAAACTGCTAAGTGCCAAGATTTTAAATCAAATATTATCTTCAAACCAGCTTCCGATCAGTAAGACAGCCAACCAGAGTTGGGTAAACCCAGAGTCTGTCAAAACTTCAAATATAATCTGCCAGTAGGAAATTGGTCCGAGGTCAAAGGTGTGAGGATATTGTCAAAGGACACAGTTCAACCACCAGATAAATTTGAGGATCTAATTAGCTTTATTAGGTGATTCATGAATCAGACAGCATCCCATCTAGCAAGTAAAGAGCATGCTCTGAGGAGTTGTGAAAAACAAGGTTTTTATACAAAGAAGGGTGAGCAAGGAAGTTATTAGCAAAAAGAAAAAAAGAAAGACAAAGAAGGAAGGGAAGGCGGGAGGAAAGGAGGGATTGTTTCTGGCCAGGACATCTTCTTTTGGGGGGGTAGGGAACGGGCAGGATTTTCATCATGCGGATGACCTCACCAGTAATGATCAGGAAATTTCAGATTGACTGTAACAAAGGTCACATTCCTGGAATAGGTTGAAACTCTAGTTAAGTCTTGGTTTGCTGTTGCAGGGGGTGGGGAGGATGACTCCATTTGGGGCTCGTTGTTTCTTTTTTAACATTATTATAATCACAATAATCCCCTTGTATGCACCTCCAGAAATTCCCAGCATGGAGTAAGTCAATACACTCCATTAACGGAGACAGCAGACCAGAACTGGGGAAAGGGCTACCCCAGCAAACCCCAGTCAGTGGGGACTGTGGACTAAAACTGGGGACAGGACTTCAATGTGGAATCGCAAGACTGAACCAAGAGAAAAAGACTTACACTCGGTTAGAGCCTCCGGTAAGTCTAGATTGACCCCATCTTGGAAAGCCAAATAGATCGGAAGCTTGAGACAAAGAGAGTGGAGCTCAAACAGAGAGAAACTCACAGCCCTTGGAGAAAGTGAGAAAGAGACTGAACTCCAAAGGGAGTTCGAAGGCTCCACATCTGTTTTTTAGGGAAGACCCTAAAGCATTGACACTCAAAGCAGGTGAAGCCTGATGCAGCAAAGTGGAGGCTACTTTTGAGTATGAGCAGTCCACAGCCCCACGGCCTTCCCACCCCCCTCCCCAGCACCCCTATGTGATCCTGCCAGGCCCTGGGGGCATCACCTCCCGGAAGCAGGCAAAGACCACGTGGGCCACAGCTGCAAAACGCATTAGGAAATACACCAAGGAAACTGCCTAGCAAAGCATTTGGGAACAGTGTCCTCAGAGTGCCAGCCAGGTTCTGGAAAGAGTTGAGCCATCCATTCTGGTCCAATGACAGATCTCTCTAGAAGGAATGGTGTTAAAACTCTGCTTTAAGCTGCAAGAAGTTAGGGATTTGCAGAATTATGGCCCCAGGAAATTGTATGAAATTTGTGTATCCACACAGAGAAATCACTGCAGCTGCCTGAGTCACTGCAGTGACTCTCCTCTCTCCTAGGGAAGCACTGGGCTCCTTCCACTGTTGTACAGTGTGTCCCACTGGATTCTTGTCGGTTGTGTTTGTATTTGTCTCTTCTGAGACAAGGGGAGATGGTAAGAAAACTCAGTTGTCTTCATCCCCAGCACGCAGCACAACCACTGGCAGGAAGCAGAATCTCAATAAATGATTGTTGGGAGAATGAATAAGTGAAAGAGCAAATGAACGTGGGTCAACCTTATTCTCTGTCTGTCTCTCCATCTCTGTCTCTGTCTGTCTGTCTCTCATGCATGCATACGTGTGTGTGTGTTTCATTGGTTATATCAGAATCTCAAATAGAGTTGAAATTCTGCCCTAATCAGAATGATTTTTTGGGGTTCCCAGACTTGGAATCCATACTTTTTGCTCTGTTGATGTAAGAAGATGTGACTGTATTCATTATACGACTATAAATTCAACATCCAACAGAGTGGTCAAAGCTCAAAAGGCTGGCCAGCTTCTCAAATAACCAAGGACCAAAATGGCAACACCAAGGTTATGTATCTTCCCCATGCCTGGAGGGGAAGGGGGCGTCTTGCTGACCCAGGAAGCATTCTGATCCTCCAGGCACAGCTTTGTTCCTGGACCCAAGTCAACCCTAGCAATTAACCAGGATCAAGTGGTGCTATCAGATTGCCTTCACATGCTGTGACTCCTTTTGTTTCCCGTGGGACACTTCCCAAATGGAGTTTTCAACCCCCAGGAAACCTCTCCTGGGCTGGCAAGAATGCCAAGTTGGCATGCTTACTGCATTTCCTCTCCTAAAGGCCCTGCCCTTTGGAGCCTTGCCCCTGAGTTGCTGCTCAGGTTTGTGTTTCACAAGCTTGCTGCGTGCCAGTTCCAGGTCATCCCTGCTCTGCTCCTGCACACACACCTCTCCCCTGACATTCTCTTACACATAACAAGCCACACTAATGTCATTTCTCACATTTATAACCACAAGGCTCTTACAGAAAATTTCGCTGCCAAGATTCAATCAACACTAGAGGTTAGGTAACATGATAGTTTGAGCACATTCTCACTGGGTGCTGGCACCAATGATCTACACCTGGAGGAAAGAGAAATCTTGAAATGTGTCTTAGCCAAGCAGAAAGTGGATAACATATCTGACAGGCAAATACAAGATTACAGTAGGCCTTTATCTGGCTTTAACGGGGATTAAATTTGGCTACATATGAAAGAAAACCCCAGTTAACAGAGACTTAAGCACACAAGGTTTTATTTTCTCAAAAGAAGTGGGAAAGTAAGCTGACAAAGCTGGTGTTGGTAGTTCAAAGAAGCTCTTTCCAGCTTTTGCCTCTAGAGTGACCCTGATTCTCAGGTATAAAATGGCTGCCAGAGCTCGGGCCATCATACCCATGTTCCAGGAAGCAGAAGACTTCCCAGAAGTTGCACACAATACTTTCATTTATATCTCTTTCAGTAGGATGTGGTCACATATCCACACCAAGAGGCAATGCAGCTCAAAGGCTAAAAGAAATATAACCTTTATTTGGGGAATAAACGTAGAATGTAGACCTATCTATAAGACAACTGACCTGGAGTGCCTGGGTGGCTCAGTCAGTTAAGTATCTGCCTTCAGTCAGGTCATGATCCCAGGGTCCTGGGATCAGAGCCCCACATCAGGCTCTTTGCTCAGTGGGAAGCCTGCTTCTCCCTCTGCCTGCCGCTCCCTCTGCTTGTTCTCGCTTGCACTCTCTCTCTGAAAAATAAATAAATAAAAATTAAAAAAAAAAGACAACTGACCTGATCTCTTCAGAGGTTACTGTTCTCTAGATTTTAAAAAACTAAAGAGCCATTGGGGAGCCTGGGTGGCTCAGTCGTTGAGTGTCTGCCTTCAGCTCAGGTCATGGTCCCAGGGTCCTGGGATCGAGCCCCACATCGGGCTCCCTGCTCCGCTGGAAGCCTGCTTCTCCCTCTCCCACTCCCCCTGCTTGTGTTCCTGCTCTCGCTGTCTCTCTCTCTCTGTCAAATAAATAAAATCTTAAAAAAAAAAAAAAACAACTAAAGAGCCACATAGGCGGGGCGCCTAGGTGGCTCAGTTGGTTAAGCGACTGCCTTCGGCTCGGGTCATGATCCTGGAGTCCCTGGATCGAGTCCCACATCAGGCTCCCTGCTCAGCAGGGATCTGCTTCTCCCTCTGACCCTCCTCCCTCTCATGCTCTCTGTCTCTCATTCTCTCTCTCGCAAATAAATAAAATCTTTAAAAAAAAAAAAAAAAAGAGCCACATAGGCGAGGCTTGATTGACAGTGGGAGATATTTTGGAGACAATAAGGTAAACTGGAGTATGGACTGAATGTTAGATGATATTTGAGAATCATAGCTAATTTCCTTAGGTATGATCATAGAGTTATGGTTTCACAGGAGCATGTCCTTATTTTTAGAAGATGCAAGCTATGAAATACTTAGGAATGAAATGCCCTGACATCTAGCACTTCCTTCAAAATGGTACATCAAAACACAATATATCAATAGGTAAAAATATCAATAGAGAAAACATGGAAAAGATAGTAAGAATTACCGAGCCTAAGTGGAGGGGGTATGGATATTTATTATACTATTCTTTCAACTTTTCTGTATGTCTAAATTTCTTATGATAAAAATTAGGCTAGAGCAATTCCCCGTTTGGTTTGGCTATCCCAGTCTTTCACCTGAGGTTAGCTGCCGCCTGGAGAAAGGGAATGATGTTCCTATGGGCACTCATGAGTCACTCAGTTCAGAGGGTCTGCTAGTGGGTTGGCTCCCCACAGTCAGCCAGGGTGGATTCCAGAGCTTACGAGTGTGGAGAGAGAGGATGACATCTTGGCCCTCAGCTTCTGCAAGGACCTTCCTCCATTACCCAGGATACAGCATGGCAGCAAGAATCCACGAAGGCCATCACCCATTTGAGATAACAACATGGCAGAGGGTAGAAAATGAATCTACTACATTAAATCATCTTATACTGTGAAGGCATCAGTGGTGTATCAGGACACTACTGGGTAGAGTACAACAAATGCTAGACTTAAAACCAGAAGAATCTGTCCTCCCTCCACCATTTCTACTCATAACATCTGTGGAGCATTTCAGCTTCCTCCTCTATAAAATGAGGATCATGATCACTGCTTCCCCTACCTCACAGGGCTGTCTGAGGACCAAAGAATATATTGTGTGTAATTTTCTGTAAACTTACAAATGTACAAGATTATTAGGAAGGTGACCTTCTTGTCTAGAACTTCTTCATTAGGCTCCCATGCAATTATCCACAGACACCCGGACCAAATGAAATTTTTCAAAATTCTGCTTGCAGTGGTTTGGAAGTATCTCCACAAATTCTTTGGTTTTCCTCCCTTCAAAAATGTAACCATTTTCCCCCTCCCCTTGAGTGTAGGCTGGACTAAGTGACTTGCTTCTAACATAGGGTTGCCAGATAAAATCCATGATACCCAATTAAATTTGAATTTCAGATAAACAACAAATAATTTTTAGTGTAAGTATGTCCCAATTATTGCATGGGATATACTTACACTAAACGTTTATTCACTGTGTCTCTGGAATTCAAATTAAACTGGGCACCCTGTTGCTTGTGTTCATTAGTTTTGCTAGAAGTGGCAGCCCTATTCTAATGAACAGAATGAAGTGGTATACGTAACAGTACATGACTCCAGTACTGTGTCATAAAAGGCATTGTAGCTTCCACCTTGCATTCCTCTCTTGCATGACTCACTCTGGGAGAAGCCAGATGTCATGGTTTGAGGATCCTTGGTCAGTCCTATGGAGAGATCCACTGACACATCCTGCCAACAGCCAGGACCTGCTCCCGAGCCACAGGAGTCAATCATCTGGATGTGGATCCTCCAGCCCCAGTTAAGCCTCAGCTGACTGAAGCCCCAGCAAGTGTCCTGGTTGCTATCTCATGAAAGACGCTGAACCAGAACCACCCTACTAAGCTGCTCCTGAATTCCTGACCCAGAGACACCATGTGCGATAATAAATGATTGGTATTTCAAGCTGCTACATTTTGGAGCTTCAGGCTCCACCCTGACTGGCACTGAGGTGTCTACAGAAGGTTCCCCACCTTTCCCGGTCTCTGAGCTTTGGTCACCATACCCCATTCTACCGCCTTATTTCAGACCAATCAAGTGCCCAGGTCAAGTATTTCTGAAAGCTTTTTTAAAATAGTAGGAAGTCTATCTGTTAAAAGAAGATGAACTTCTTTTCTTAATAGGCTCCATACCCAACATAGGGCTTAAACTTAGGACCCTGAGATCAAGAGTCATATGCTCCACCAACTAAGCCAACCAGGAGCCCCAAAAGAAGAGGAACTTTTGAGGAGAAAAAGGGAAAGAGGACTAGTAATACTTTTCTGAGGTCCTGTGAGGCTCTTTCCCTACATCAGAAGGAGATACTTGGGCCCTGAGGCCCAATTCTGCTGATTCCTGGCTGCCTAGTTTGGGTAAGTTACTTAATCTCTCAATCCCTGGGTTTATTTGTAAATACAAACATAATAATGCCTATTTACAGGACTTTTATGATGATGAGAAATATTTAAAATAATGTTCATTAGGCAGGTAGGATGTGCAAAGCTCTACTACACTTTATATTTAATCCTTATCCAACCCTTTGAGATAGATAATGTCTTTCTCTTCCTCTTACACTTGGGAAACTGAGGCACACAAAATGAACATGACTGCCCACAGATAATAAGTACCTAATGTGCCTGACACATAGTACACATCTTTGTAAAAGTTGCAGTTAGGATATCATTTAATCCTCCAAACCATTGGTTTTCCAGGTGAAAAAATGTGGCATCAGCAGGGTTAGTGGGTCTCCCAGGGTCGAACTCCAAAGTCTGCACTCTTTCCCGCCCCCCGCCCAAGCACAGCGAGTCATGGAGTGAACAGAGCTCCCTGTGGTGGTCATTCTCCTGGTATTATTCCCACCCCTGCAAACTGCCCCCCCCCCCCCCCCCCCCCCCCCCCCCCCCCCCCCCCGCTGGTGCTCCTGGCTCACAGGAGTTTCTAATTGCTGCCACAGGATGCAATGGGCCAGACACCTGATCGGAGACCTTAATTCATATCTGGTCCACAACCCAGTTTTGATGGACTGGTACAGCATCAGCTCAGATTTTAAACACTGGAGCTGCCACATAAAACATGCAGATTTCTGCCTTCTCTGAGCCAATGACATGCTGGCTGGCCCTCCTGGGTGGCAAGCCACCTGGAACAGAAGAGTACAGTCTCTTTCGAGACGGGGCCTGTGCCTTCCCATCTGCCACCGAGAGCAGAGCTGAAGGGCCCCCAGTGTCCTGCACACTCGATTTTCCTGCCAAGAGGCACTGATTGAACACCACCAATGACCTCCTGAGCTATCCAAGTCACATCATTGGCCCTGAAATGAAGGTGAGCAAATCATCTCAGCTCTGTGTCTCAGTCGCCTGCTTGACCTTGAGAACACCGTTCTGATGGGATATTTTCCTGCTCCCATCCTCATGGATGACCGGACAAAAAGTATTGGCTACAGAACCTGACCCAGAGCAGCCTATCAGAAGGTCGGCAGAGAAATGGCTATTTTCCAAAACAGTGGCTGTGACTTGATGGACCTACCCCTTCAGGGGAAACCACTGTCAGAAGGAACCCTAGCCCCTTCGGATACAGCGCTGTGCCCACTTGTCGGCTCCACCAGCAGGAGGCTGACCTGAACAGATAAGAATGGGAGAACCCAGGGAAAACTATTCCCCGTCTGTTTTCCTTCCCTGGGGTCTTAGTGGAAGCCTCTCTCTCTCTCTCTCTCTCTCTCTCACACACACACACACACAGAAATAGATGTGGCAGTCACTCTGGCTGCAGCCCAATGTGGCTTGCTAAAGCGACAGTTCCTGTTCTCTTTTTCCACAAGGAAGAGTCATAATGTAAGCTACTCCCAGGGAGAAAGTAGAGAAGGAAGAACAGCTTATTCCTGACCCATACTTGGAAATTCCCATGTGGGGCCACATAAGAGGAAAGGGGACCCTCCCTACCCAAGTTGGAGAGAAAGTATAAACTGGCATACCTCTGTCTAATGACGATTTAGCAGTTAACTACCAACAATTTAAGTGCCTGTAACCTTTGCCCAAGCAATAACACTTCTGGGAGTCAATTTTACAGAAATTCTACCAGAAGAGCAAGAGATACAGAGACCAAGAGACTCACTACAGCACAGCCTGTGATGGAAGCAGTGAAGACAGCCTACACACGCCCAGCCATCAGTAATCGTTGGTGCGTCTGTGCGGTGGAAAACCACAGTTCTGTTAGAAAACGCACGGTAGATCTAAGAGAAGAACCCTGAAAAATTCCATGATGGTATGTGAAAAAAGCAAGTTGCAGAATACGATTTAACTTATTAACTGCTTATATTTAACTACTGGGAAATTGGCCAGGCCAATTATGCACAGAACACAAAACATAAGAGTGAGCAATGTATTAGCAAATGGTATTAGCAACTCTGCTAATGGTGATTCCACTCAACGATCCTGGGCCCCAAAGGGCTACCTGGGCATCATCAGTCTATGTCTCCTAGCACTGTGGGCTTCTCTGGGCTCTGGGCATCATTTTGAGAATTAAGAAGAATTGGTACTCCTTATCCCACATGGCCCCTGAACGCAAGCCAACTACTTACTCTGGTCCTCGAGGGAGAAAGAGCAGCCTGTTGCAACTGTGCTAAGAGACAGAATGTCAGTCTCCAACAGAGAACCTTCCAAAGGGTAACCCTTCCTGATCCCTTCCCTTGTGCGAATTTTCTCGTGTGCAGCATAGTCTACAAACTCAGCGGTTTGAAACAGTCACTATTAGCTCACAGTTCCTTTTTTTTTTTTTTTAATTTATTTTTTGAGAGAGAGAATGTGTGAGTGGGGCAGGGGCAGAGGGGGAGAATCCCCAGGCTGACTCCCCACTGAGCACAGAGACTGACATGGGGCTTGATCTCACCACCCTGAGATCATAACCTGAGCCGGAACCAAGAGTCGGAGGCTCAACTGACTGAGCCACCCAGGCGCCCCAGCTCACAGTTCTGTATCCATAGTTGAGGCTCAGCTGGGTCTTTTTTTTTTTTTTTTAAGATTTATTTATTTTAGAGAGAGCCTGCAAGCAGAAGGAGGGGCAGAGGGAAAGAAGTCTTCAAGCAAACTCCCCACTGAGCATGGAGCCCACTGAGGGGCTCAATCCCAGGACCCAGAGATCATGACCTGAGCTGAGATCAGGAGTCCAACGCTTAACTGACTGAGCCTCCCAGGCATCCTATCCACTGGGGTTTATGTTCAAGGTATCACAAGACCAGGATCAAGGTGTTGGACAGGTTAGGTTCTTACTCAGACACTTTGGAAATAATCTGCTTCTAAGCTCACTCAAGTCTTTGGCAAGATCCAGGTCTTTGTGGTCTGAGATCCATTCCCTTCCTGGTTACCAGCCAGGGGCCAATGCCTTCCTTCTCATGTCCCCCACCTCAGTCTTCAAAACAGCAACACTTTGATCCCTTCCAATGCTTCAAATCTATCTAATGTCTTCTTCCCCCAGAGAAAACGCCTGCTTTTAACGGGGCTCATGTGATTAGACTGGACCCACCTGAATAATCTATCTTCAAGGCGGGTCCAACGTTAAGCCACACAACAGTGATGGGAGGGATATCTCATCATGTTGCTAGGTTCCAGAGATTAGGACATGGCATCGGGAACCAGGGGGAGACATTTCAGAAATGCTGCCTACCACACAGCCCGTAGATGAAGTGACGTGTCAGTGCTCATCTCCTGATTTTTGATGGTTGTGTTGTGGTTGTGTAGCAGAATGTATTTGTTTGCAAGAAATCCACACTACAATATTCAGGATGATGGAGCACCAGACCAGCAATTTATTCTCATATGAGTTGGTATTAAAAAACAGTTCTTTGTATTATTTTCCTGAAATTATTCTATACATGTGTGTGCAGAGAGAGAAAAAAGATAGCTATAGACACATGTGTTTGTATATAAAAAGAAAAATATCTGGAAAAATTTAGAAAGATAGATTCAAAAGTTACCTGTGATTACCTCTGGGAAACAGAGTTATTTAAGGGGGAAAAGAGGTCCACAACTTTTATTTGGGGGCTATTTTTTAAAAAGCAAAAAACAAGAGAAAGGTCTTTGAAAAGGAGAGCAGGAGGCTGGCTGAGGGTTTCGTGACAGAGAGTGAGCAGATACAGGAGGGCGGGGCTGAGGCCAAGATTCAACCACGAGGCGACGGGATACATCAGCGCCGTTACCATCCTGGGCCTCTCGCAGAGCTTCTGAGAAATCGAATTTAGAATAAAATTCGTATTGAGGTGATGGGAACAAAGGGAGTTTCTGACGGCTGTGAGGGCACGCCAGACCCCAACAACACTGCCCAGACAAGGTTTCCAGCTTCTCTCTGCCATTTGCTTTTCGGTATTGAAAAAACTGGTGTTGCTCGATCTCTTTAGTTAACAGTACACCTCTTTAGCATCTTGTCTATTGTCTTCAAGCACCTTGAGAACCCTGTCTGCCCGATGGCACTCCAAGTCACAGATAATAAAGAAAGGGGACAGCAAGCACATTTTCCTGTGACGGGTTGAATTGTGTCTCCCCCAAATTGCTATGTTAAATCCTAAACCCTTGAACTTCAGAACGTGCCCTTATTTGCAGAGAGGGTCTTTCCAGATCCTATCTTTACCAAGGGAATCAAATGAAATTGAGGCCATCAGGGTGGGGCCCACTCCGACATGACTGGCGTCCTTATAAGAAAAGATGAGGACCCGGACTCACAGAAGGAAGACGATGTGAAGACAGAGGATGGCCACCCACGAGCCCGATTCTTGCGACTTTGTCTGTTCTAAATATTTTCAAAATAAAGTGAAAACTTTAAATAAATAAAAGTGAAGACAGAATGAAAGAGAGTCAAGCTCATCGGGAGCCCGGTGCAGATCCAAGGCAGCACAGGCCTGCGAGGACCTGCAGCATCGGGGCAAAGCCCGGGGGCCTTCCAGAAAGGGCTGGGATTTAAATCCAGGTTTTAAATGGCTTTATATTTCCCTCAAGTATTTTAATGTCCTTGCACTATTAAAGAGATTTGAGTCTAGAAAGAATCATGAATGCAGTTCATGGTCCGACAAGCGATTAAAGAAAGCCGTGTATTGATTCCGGTGACACTCATGATTGGCTTTGACAAAAGTCGGGCCGGAGGAAGGGCTCTTGTGGGTTGGGGAATATCGCTCTCCTCTCTCAATTCAGCCACAAAGGCCCGCCTGCTTTAGAAGATTCCAGATCAGGCTTGCCACCAACAACGTCCTCACCTCCGATGATCTGCTCCAATGGCATCTGTGATTCTGGTAAAACCCTGCTCCCTGGAAAAAAGTGAAAACAAAGCAATTTCAGCAAATGGTGAAGGACAGGCCCTGCTCTCGCTGGAAGCCCACGTTCACCTAGGCTGTCAACGCCATAACTGCACCTGCCTGTCTCCCCCGTAGCATGCTTCGTGCCTCCACCTAGGTCTTCACACTGGGAAGGGAACCAATGTCAAGTATTAACAGCTCCCTGACCTCAAGCCAATGCTACTCAACAGGGATGCTGCCCGAACTCCTCAGGCCAATAAACACCACCGTCTTGGAAGTTAATCTTGAATTCCTTGGCCCTGTTTGTCCTTTGTCAGTCTGTCTGTGTTTTTGAATCCTTTCTGAATGAGGAATAAGTAGAGACAGGTGAATAGCATCTCCTTCACTTGAGTCATTCTGAATTGATACCACCTGAACGTCTCCTGTTTCAAGCCACCCGTGGCCCCACTCACTGCAAAAGGGCCTCCAGCTCCCGCTTGACCCTGCCCACCACGGGCGGCCCGCGGTAGGTGAGGGCCGTGTACAGCTGCACCAGGGAGGCCCCCGCCCGGATCTTCTCCAGCGCGTCCTGCCCACTGCTGACCCCGCCGACCCCAATGATGGGGACTCCGCCTGCACCGGAACACATGCAACAGCGTGAGGAAGGGCAGGAAACGCGAGCACCTCAGCTGGCCTTCCGCCCTCCGGCCCCTGGTGAATGCAGCAGTTCAGGGAACGCTGATTCGGATCAAACCCCAGAGCCCGACAAGCCGCACGCAAATGTGAAGACACAGGGACCAAATTCTTGCCTTTGGTGAGTGCATACATCTCCCGGATGGTTTGGGTTGATAAGTCCCGGAGGGGCTTCCCACTCAGCCCTCCTATTTCAGAGCGCAGGGCACCCTGGAGGCTGGCAGGGCGGCTCACTGTGGTGTTGGTGATAATCAATCCATCGATGCCCAACTGCAGTGTGAGACAGAGAAAGAGCCCTCCAGTCAAGGCACAGATAGAGCTGGAGAAGCTTCCCTGAGGGTCTGAGCCAGGAGCCGGGCCAGGTGCCCACACTACAGCCCCTGGAAGCAAGAGCCGTAACAGAGCTCACTGTGCTTCTAGAACAGGTTCTGGATGAGCCTCAACATAACCAGAGCAGCCATCACATATCGACTACCCATAAGGTTCCACTAGGACAGGGTTTAATCCCTAGAACCACTCTCTTTAGTCCTGCCCAAGGTCCCTAGGTAGTAAGTGGTGGAGTAGGATTTGAACCCAGGACTTCCAGGTTCAGTCTGTGTTTCACTACTCTCCTACGACACCGGGACCTGGGGTCAGACTGGAGAGAGGGACAGAATACCCTAGTCTGACCCAGGATGCAAGCACTAGCCTTAGAGCCCTTGCTGGATGAATGTGAGCAAAGAGGGGAGGGAAGAAGTACAGGAAAATGACGCATCCCAACATTCGCTTTGTATTCTGTGATGAGTTACATCGTGACAGACACTAAACCAGCTCTCACTGTCACAGAAAGGAAGCCATGGGCTATTCCAGCTGGCCAGATGCCCCCCCCCCAACCCGGCAGTGAGGGGCGTCCCAGGGCCCAGCCCAACGCGCACCTCTCTCACCACATTGGCGATATCCTCCTTGTCCTGGGCTGTGAGGTCGGGTGCAATCTTCACCAGCACGGCTGGCTTGCGTGCTCCCTTCAGGGCGTCCCTCTCCTGCAGCACCTAGAGCAACACGTGGCCAGAGATGGGGACCCCTGAGGCCACAGCCCCCAGTGCCCCTGACCTGCAGCCGCAGATCAGCGTGTTCTCACACGTAAGCACAGCAACATTTCCTTTTCCGGAAATACAGCTCTCAGTTATGCCACAGACACCACCAAGATGGGTCTGATTATCTTGAACCAAGGGATCCCCAAGATTAAGTCCCTAATGTTGTCATTGGTATGAGCTAATATATGAAGGTTTATTTAGTTAGACTTTTTTCCTAAAAGAGATAACAAGGAAATACTGTCACAAATACTATTTGATAAAGAGTCCTCCAATTCATTCATTCAGTGTGCTCACTGCTAGGGACAGCGAGACCCAGCCCCCTGCTCTCTCAGACATTCTGGTTTAACAGCAGGGACAGGTGACTGCGCCATTAATCACTGTTGAGCGTAATCAGGGTTACGATAGGGGATTACGAGTATAGAAGGGGGTCCTATCGGTCCAGGTGCTAAGGACAGCTCCTCGACAGTGACGCTGAAGCTTCCTTCCCTGGAGAGAAAGAACCGGACAGGCTGGCGAACGGAGCCCGGACCTGTAATTGCCTACCTTGGTCAGCAGGTGGCGCAGCTCCGCCTTTCCCTGAAGGCTCCGCAGCCCAGCGGTGTTGGGACTGGACACGTTCACTACCAGGTAGTCCGCCAAGGGGCCCAGGACGCGAACCCCCTCCGCGTAGTCCGCAGCAGCGTCCACCGAGGTCTTATTCTTCCCCAGGTTTATTCCCAGTGGCAGCCCCTCTGTGAAGATCGCTCGTCAAGATTTTGTCCCCAAACGCCATTTCCCGTGCAACATGCTCAGGATGCCCCGCGCACCTCGGCACGGGACCTTCCCGGTCGGAGGGGCCAACACCACGAAAGCTGCGGGCGCGGCTGCCTGCTCACCGAGAGGAGCTCATCATCCTCGCGCAGCAGTGCCGGGGCAACTACTAGGATGTTTTACTGCATTGTACCCTTTTTCTTTTTTAAAAATTTAGTGGAAAACGGTGAAATTAGGAGTGCAAATACTAGCCATAAAAAGGTAGGGCTCTTTTAGAAAAATACATTTCAGAAACATGCTATGCGTGAAAGCACGAGGTTGTCTGTACTTCTAAGCTACCGCGCTATCTGCAAAGCTCACTGGTATGTCAGTGCTGCTGGCTGCTTTCTTGCAGCTGGTGGTTGGGAAAAGACCTGGAACAGCAAGTGAGCCCCCAAAACGTGTGTCAGGTCGGTGGGATCAAAGAGCAGCATCTAGTGTTGCTAACCACCTCCTCCTACCCTAAACTGGTCACCCTTTTAACCACCCCCTTGAAAGTAAATATTCCCTGGGGGGAGATGAAGAGGGGGTTAGTGCCCAATTAGACAAAAGCTCCACAAGGCCTCCAAGCTTCCCAAGTCCAGCCTCCACCAGGCCAAGCCATCTGTAAACTGATTCTTCCCTCACGGGTAAGCTGGCTTTAAAAAGAGCATCCCTTTCATGCAGCTAATGGGTCTTCCATCAGCAGTTAGCTGCCCAAAGGGCCAAGACTTTGAAGTTAGAAATTTCTGAATTACTCTGTCCTCAAAGGACACCAAAGCTTTTGTCAATTATGTTCCTTATTGTGCTCACAATAAGCTGTCTTCAAGTCTTCTAGCTGCTGGAAAACAACATGTGCAGAACTCTGCTCTAAGATTCTGCTTCACTCCAATCAATGTGCGTGTTGGAGTGGGGTGAGAGGATGGGCAAGGGAGAACAGGGGAGAAAGCTTGCACTGGGAACAAAGAAGGAAAGGATTTAAAAAAAAAAAAAAAGAAAGGAAGGCAAGAAGGCAGGACAGTATCACAAGCCATGGAGGTCCTATTATAAGGCTCAAAGTTCCCCAAATAGGAAGGTCTATAGTACTCAAGGTCTGCTGCCTGGGATTTCCAAACAAGGTCACTTCCTCCTAAAATCAGAGATTGCCGACTGACTTGGCCCTTTCAACCTCACTTCCTCGAGTGAAGCTCATGTCCACAGGTTTTTCTCATCTCACTACCAAGCCATTTAATGAGACTAAACTCCTGGAAAGAGGTCCAGAGGGACCCAATGAGGAAAATGGCCACAGCCCCACACAATCTCAGAGGGCAACTGGGAAGGCGTGGTGAGGACAAAACAGTGCAACAAGCACTTATGTGCAGCCTGAGGGGCAGCAAAGCAGAGCCCCCAGAGAACATTCAGCAGCATCCCTGAAGGTAGCCTCCCGACATGCATGGTGTTTCTGAGCAAGTCATGATGGGTATTTTCCCAAATGCCAAGATCAGCTCTCCCGAAGTAGGAAGGAGTATGAGTAATTTTAATTGTCTTCTTTATGCTTCGCTGTACTTACTAATGCTTCTGTAATTAACATGCATTATTTACATACACACAGAAGGACAACAAAGCAAGACAGGAAGATGGCGCTCCAGGCCCGCTCACATCTCAACCACCCATGTGACCACAGAGGAGCCGCTCTGTTCTCACTTCCAAGCTGCCCCAGTTATGATATAACCCAGGTTATATAACGAGGCAGAAACTAAGCGAGTCTTCGCTAAATTGTGAAATTCAGTTAAAATCTTGGTGGCTGTGGTAAAGCCAGGAAAATTCCCGAGTTCCATAGTGGTTTTTTTCCTATTACTCAGTCAGGTTTATTTCACTAGGAATGTTCCTGACGTTTCTCCCACAGGTTTCCTTCCAATAAATGAAGAAAGCCCCTCTAGAGCACCCCCGCTTTACCTTCTGTGAGCCTGGCCTGTTTCTCCTGTCTGGCCCGCAACCTGTGTTCCACCACCGAGAGTCCATGACTGTTAAATCCGTATCTATAGCACAGAAGTGGGTAGGGAGGGACGAGGTTAGAGCCCTCAGCCAAAGGCAGAGACTTTGGAGAGATGGCTTCATGGTCATTTCCACTATACTTCTGACTTTTAGAAACAGAAAAAAAAAAAAAATCAGAGTCAGTTCTTAGACTCCCAAAGTCTAAACACCCCTGGAACTCCTAGAGAACTTGCCAGAACACCATCAAACATAGAGGGAAAGATTTAAATTTGTAAACAAGCTGCTCAGGTACCTAGCACTGGCAACAGCCCAGACACGCCACATAGCTGCCCCAGACCTGTCTGGATCGGCCCCCACTCCTTACTCACGTACTCCTCCCACCCGGAGTGGCTTCTCTGACCACCCCATCTTCCACCTCCTGCCGGCGTTCCACTAACGCCCTCCCGGAGAAGAAATAATAACCAACGCCTTTTGGCTAAGCTGCTTTGTTACTTGCAGCCAAAACCACCGAACAGATACATCGGCACCTGTTTTTGTGGACTTAATAAATTATTCCATTCATTCAGCAGGTGTTTACTGGGCACCCACTCCGTGCCTCCCAGAGCAAGGAGGCTGAACACACAGGCTCTCCTCCCTCAACCACTTCTCGCTTACGGATTCTGCTGAGTACCGTTGTCCTGGTACCTGCAGTTACTTGGGGAAGCCAAATCCTAAATCTGTTTTGCCTGGAAATTCTGAAGATACCAATCCCAGCCTGCAATGCAGCAGAAAGATCAATAACTTCATTTCCAATGCTGGAAAATTTCCCTGAAACAAGCACGATAAAGCAGGATGTGTGGCCAAATAAAATTTCCAGAAGGCAGTCTTCCAGAAGGCCATCACTGGGCCCAAAGGTGCCTATCAGAATCTCCTAAGGAGGTTCTCAAACCTCTGTTACCAAAAAGTAGGAACTTTTTCATTTTCTGGGTTTGCTGCAGTGAATATTGCCTAGGGATTACAAAGAGAAGGGCTTTACACGATCTAGAAGGCTCTCTCTTACTAAAAGCAGCTGTACATGTGGATTATTAAATTTTTCAGTTTACTAAAGGCCAGGGCTACACCGTCCAATTCAAAAACTGCTAGCCACATGTGCCGCTGAGCGCCTGAAATGGGCCAGTCCAGTACGCTCCAAGTCACGTGCACCCTGGATTCTGAAGACTTAGTACCAGGAAAACGTAAATAGCTAATTAATCGTTTTTATTTTGATTACATGGTAAAATGACATTTAGAATACATGAAGTATTTATAGTTAAATATAATAATCATAAACAATAATTAAATAGACTGTTATTAAAATCAATTTCACCCATTTCTTTTTCCTGTCTTACTGTGGCTACATGAATATTTTAATTTACACACAGGGCTCACATTCTATTTCTACTGGACAGTGCTGGGCAAGGGCACTGGAGTAACAATGTGGAAAGCGCAAAAGCTCTAAAGTCAAATTTAAGTCTAAATCCGTACCCAAGCTCTCTCGCTTATGATGCCATGATTATAGGTAAGTCATGTAGCTCTCTGAGCCTCAGCGTGTATATGCATTAAACTAGAATACCAAAACCCGCTTTTATGCCTGCACACAGGAGATGCTCAACATGGTTCCCGAACATTCCAAATAGCAGAAAAATGTCCACACTGTAGGACAAAAATACCCGGCAGATCTTACATCGCTGAGTGCCCTGCTGGGAGGAAGGCCTCCCCTGTTACCTGCAGGCTATTCATCTACCTGTTAATGACAGCTTGGTCCTCAGGGAGGCGGAAGACTCTGGGTCTGGGGTTTCCTTCCTGAGGTTTCGGAGTCACACTGCCAATCTCAACAAAACCAAAGCCCATCTTGTAAAGTCCATCCACAGCTTCCCCATGCTTATCAAATCCTGCAGCAATTCCAACTGGATTTCGGAATTTATGGCCCAGGACTCTCACTTCCTAGGAAGAAGGAAACAAAACCAGAGGTACACAGGCTATCCCGGTGTTTGTCCAAGGGCAGGCCACAGCGCGTCTAGGTCAGAACTACCTACAGAGCTTGTTAATCAGGAGGTGTTCTGAGAGCACCTACCAGCATGTCAGAGTCTTGAAACGTGGCACGAGGAAGGAGCCCCAGGGAGGTGAGGCGAACGGCCAGCCTGTGGGCTGACTCAGGGTCCAGAAGCCTCTGCATAGCCGGCATCAAGTGTTCAGTGTAGAAATGTTCATCCCCCACAGCTGTCAGGTAGGAAGTGAAGAGAAGTCCTCCACCCCCCAGGATGACCACAGCATCCTGGGCCCGCTTCTGGGGGGGAAAAAAGGCCCACTGAGATTCCTTCCAGGCCAGACTGCAGTAACTTCTCTGAGCCCTTTACACCCATGCACACAGGACATAATGACATGTCACATGAAGCAATGTCCCTAGCCTTCTGCTAACACTGGCCTCCTTCATTTCTAGTTCTGCTCACACATTGGCCTCTACTTTCAGCGGCTGTATCCACACTTCTGACAGTCATCGTGCCCTGAAGGACTCCAGGCCAGAGGTCTCACGAGAGGCAGTATTGCCTCCTAGGGGACCTGTGGTAGGTATTTTGGAGGAATGCTAAGAGATTTAGTGGGCAGGACTCAGTAAAGGCAGACATCCTGCATTGTTTTAGGCTATCTGACAGATGAATTGTCCCTGTCCTGTATGACTTTTGAACATCTTACAATCTGTATGTATCTCTTTATATTATCTGAGCCTATATTCCACCACATAAACACAAACTATCTCCTGCAGTTTTCATATACATTGACTTTTCCAGGAATGCAACTCCCTCTAAACTGAGGGACAACTGCACTATTTTGCACAGAACATTACGAAGGATTGTTCCCCATTTCAGAGATCTCAGGAATGGCATAGTGCTTTGCTTGGGTGTTTGACAATAAAACATACCCGAGGCGCTAGAATTTCTTTTTTTTTTAAGATTTTATTTATTTGTCAAAGAGAGCTTGAGCACAAGCAGGGGGAGCGGCAGGCAGAGGGAGAAGCAGGCTCCCCACTGATCAGGGAGCCCAATGCGGGGCTAGATCCCAGGACTCTGGGATCATGACCTGAGCCTAAGGCAGATGCTCAACCGACTGAGCCACCCAGGCATCCCTGAGGCTCTAGAATTTCTAAACAGAGGCTTAAACACCTGACTATATCTCACTAAGTGAGTCATGCTGTAACATTTACATGCTGAAATGCATGTTATTTTATTATAAATTCCTTTAATTTCTCTTTTATATTCCAGTTAGGATATTAGTTGAACTTTTAAAATTATACAAAGACAGATTACATTATATATAAATTCTACTTCAGGATAATAAAAGCAGTTGCAAAATATTTTTTTAAAAAGGAGCATCAGGTCTTATTGAGTCAAGAATCACTATCCTGTTCAAAACGTGCTTCATAATGCTTTTCTCTAGTTATCACTGCCAGGTGATGAGTCATTCATTCATTCATTCATTCATTCAATCATCTGCCCAACAGTGATAGAGCACTCTGAGGTGGGCTAAGCAGGGTCCCTGCCTCTCAGGAGGAGACAGTCACTAGTCAGTGATCACGCAAATATGTAACTGTGAGGACTGCCATGAAGAAAAAAATGTATAGGGTAATAACAGAACCCAAACCAATCTCAGAGGTAGAGGAAGGCTTCCTTGAGGAAGTGACTTAAAGCTGACATCCAAAGGATAAATAGGAGTTAAGTGGAAGCAGTGGGGGTAAGGAAAAAGTGTAAAGGCGCTCTCAGTGGCAGAGGGTAAAGAGATGCACCCAAGGAAGAGGGAAAGAAGAAAGACTTGTTGGAAACCAAGGAATGAGGAAAAGCACGGCTTAAAAAGGAGCTGGGGAGATAGGCAGGGACCCTGGCCAGAATAAAGATTTGAGTTTTGCTCCCTACACAAGTTAGTGACGTGATCAGATCTGCCCTTGAGGATCACTCCCAGCTGTTAAATATAGAGCAAGTATTTATTGTCTTGCTTCTAGTCTCCAGCGGACTGTAGGAACGCCCCTTAATGTCAATCAACAAGTATCTGGACGCGGTTACACAAGCCCCTGCCCTAAAATTTCATCCAGAAGGGTTGAGGCCATGTCTTAGTGTAATTTCATTGCACGTTGGATCCAGCACACGATGTTAGGCGGTCATGGGTTCATTAAACGCCCGTGTGCCAGGCTCAATAAAAGTCAGCCCACGTGCGTTGGCAAAGACCTGCATCTATCCAGACTGGAACGTGCCGTTACACGTGTTAATGCACACGCACGCATCTGCAGGTGCCTCCGCCCACGCACAGTTTTCACACGACCTCGGAGCCGAATCCCGTCCACACCTCGCCCAGGTTAGCCCACTATTCGCCTCTAGCCCCCACCTGGCCCACGCTACTCGCAGCCGCACAGCCCACTTTGCGAACTCACTTTGAGCTGTCTCCACGCCATGCTCCTTCCGCCACTAGACCCGCCTCTGGCTCATTTCCATTGGAGGAGATGGAGGTGAGCCCTCCAATCACCGCCCCTGCAGCTGCCACTTCGCCAATCGTGGGGCAGGAGGGTGGGGCGGGCCTCCCCGCGGCGGAGAAGGCCTCGCTCCGCCCCGAGGGTGTGTCTGGACGCCGGCGCGCGCAATCACGGCGGCCACGCCCCTTCCGCCCCAGGCTCTGGGCTCCGCCGCTGCGCTGTGTGGAGCTGCGGGGCGCTGGCGTTGGGTGGTGTGCGCCCCAGCTCTCTGGTCCAGCGACGTGGGGGAGAGACATCGCCTATGTAGATCTTCAGTTCTAAGCAACAGTCTCACCAATATCTTGATCATTTAAGCAGAATATTTGATATGCTTGTGCTCTCGGTAAACCATGTATTGAGAGTATATATCAGACACCCTAAAAAGGGTTGGAATGAATTACCGCACTGTGTAAGATGCCCGAGTTGACCTCAGAGAAGATTCCCTCGCATCAGGTTTCACTTAAAAATGCCTAAAACGTGTGTATGTACGTAAGTATGTCTGCTAATGAAGGTGTTGGGAAATCTAGACTTTGCAGCGAACTCCTGCACCCGAACGGTTCCATTGAGGCGAAGACTTGGACTCCTACTTAGAAACCTTCCAAATTAATTGGATACTCTTTTTCCTGGCGTTTCAAGACATTTCAGCTTTCTAGTTTCAGTTCCCACTACTGTCTCCCAAGTGCCCACCCCTACCCCCAGAATTATTTCTCTTTATAAATACTTTCCACTTGTATGCATTTACTCACATTGACTCCTGCCAGGATGACTGTTTCCTCCATCTCAATATGGCCAAGTGCTGGAAATAATTTCTTCCTTATCTGAGCCTTCATAGATATTTGCTGTACCTGTCCAGTGGCACTGTATTTATTAACTACAATTGTTAGGTCTTTTTTCCCTTAACTAGACTGTAAACGTTTTGAAAGTAGGGAACATGCCATATTCCTCTTTCATTTGATTACTGCAGTGTTTTTCAAACTGAGGGAGTGTATTCTTGGCATAGACACTTAAGAGCATATTTGATACTGGTGTCTTTCTGTAACGATTTTTTAAAGTAATATAGGCGTCATTTGGGCCATTTGGACAACCAACTGAACCCTGAAACCTACCAAGCTATTTCAGTGCCCACATTTATTTGTATTCATTATCATATTTTGGTACCAAGAAAGAAAAGTGGCTGAAATAAACGATGGATGTCCTGCAGGTGAAGGATAAATGACATGCTGTATAAACAAAGGTTTTTCAGCAAGTTAAATAAAAGTGGTGAGAGAATGGATTTTCCCTACAGCATGAAGTAGTGTGCATGCCAAATCAAAACAACCTGTGTGGTCATAAGCTAGTACCGTGTTTATCTGTCAGATAGCTATTTAGTGCAGCACGTTTTCATTTCATTGATTTTCAGTTCTGTTTGTATTTAATTTGCATTCTTTCATCAGATATTTGTTTTTCGGTTTTGATACTTGATTTTTGGTTTATGATTGTGTAAGAGCTTTAGCATATAGTTCATCCCTAGTTTTATGTTTGAATGTATTTAAAAAACAGAATACAATAATTTAAATATGTCCTGGGGGTCTGTAAGAATGGTTTCCTTTAAACACACACACACACACGCATAATACATTTCTCAATTTTTAGTAGCACTGACTTAGATATTCATCATCTTCTACTCCTTTGTAGCCTAGGCTTAGCAAATAAAGATCTATTCTAAAGCTGAACGCACAGCCGGTTGTGTAGACACAGGTGGTGGTGCCTTGTAAATGCCCATTGCTTTATTGATCTTTGCTGTTTGTTTTCAGCTTATAGGGACTCCACCTGGGTTCTTAAAAACAAAAACAGGAAAACACAAAGCCTTTTATCTCCTTGACAAATTATTCCCTATTCCTAAAAGAATGATACTAATAAATATGACAAACCCACCAAGAATATATTTAAAGGACCAGGCAGCTGCTGAGCCCCCACACTGTTCTTGCTCACAGCTCACAGAGAAAATGTTCTTCAGGGGAAGAATCTGGCTTTGGTTACCCATCAGAACAGGTATCATTCGAGGAAGTGAGCTAAGTATCCCAGAGCGACATGGTAAAAATAACTGTTATCAGCTTAACAGGTTTCACTGCAGCTACGAGGAGGCAGAAAATTACTGTCGTGTCCAGGGAGGACACCTTGCTTATACTTGGAACCTGAGGGTCCGGGATCTTCTCTGGGACTCTCTGGAAGAAGGGAGTAAGTGGTGGATTGGGCAAAATCTAAAGCAGCTGGGAAAACGTCAAGAAAAAAAACAACCCAGGTAAGGCTCTGAGACAAGTGTTTACAAAGGAAAAGTCCTTTCCTTTTATTCTGGAACAGGAGAAAGAAAAAATTTTCCATCTTTCTGCTTTTGTACATAGAAAAATCAGTCGCTTTACTTCATTACCACAGTTCCTCTGAAGTATTTATATTTTGGGGCTTCAACCTTTGATTTGTCTGTGTAGCATAGATGATGAGATTTTCTCAGTTTATCAAAAGCTAACACCTGATATTTCACTGAAAGTAATGTGTAGGATTCTGAAGTGGGAAACCTTTTATGGCCGCTTTGTTCCTGGTAAATATCTCTTCCTAATTCAGAAACCAGGAGAGACATTGATTTGCCTGTTACCTTTCTTACAGAGATATTTTCAAAATCATGCACCATAATATTGTGGTCTTGGAGAAATATCCAAGGCCCTGTTATATCACCATCATCTTCACTGAAGTCTAGGTAAATTAATACGAAGCCTTGTGATAAAGAACACATAATATGGGGGCGCCTGGGTGGCTCAGTTCGTTAAGCGACTGCCTTCGGCTCAGGTCATGATCCTGGAGTCCCGGGATCGAGTCCCACATCGGGCTCTCTGCTCGGCAGGGAGCCTGCTTCTCCCTCTGACCCTCCCCCCTCTCATGTGCTCGCTCTCTCTCTCATTCTCTCTGTCTCAAATAAATAAATAAAATCTTTAAAAAAAAAAAAACACATAATATGAAAAAATATATAATCTGTAATGTGTGGGCATGGTGTGGAGAACAAAGGCAAAAGAAATCTAGAAAAAAATTAAATCTCCTTACAACTTACAGCCCATTGACAAATTCTTGAGACAAGCAGGGTGACCTTCCTCCAGAAGCTTACCTGCCTCAGTGTTAATATTTTGCTAGAGCCAAAAGGCAACCTTAGCTTGACATTAGCCCAACTTCCAGGATCCTGCAAGTCTTCTTTAACATATAAAAATCCATTTGGAAACTTCCTTTATCTCTTCCCCTCCCCGCAAGATATATGTTAGCAATCATCCTTCAAACATATGGCCCAGTGATATCCATCTGAAGGGTCTTGTGACTAAGGTTTACTAGACAGTAGAAAATGACCCCTCAAGGTCCAGGAAACCTTGCTTCCAAATTCCTTAGAGATTTCCGCTATCCCTCAGCTCTTCCCAACTGGAAAGAATGTAATCAGTCACTCCTCACAATCCCAGGCAGCATTTTCTGCCCACAGGTCCTGTCCCAATGTTTAATAAAACCACCTTTTTGCACCAAAGATATCTCAAGAAGACTTTCTTGACCATTCGCTCCTGGACCCCCAACAACACATCACATCTGGGAGATATCCTAAGTTGCATCTATTAGAAGCTAGCAAAATTTGGTTTTCATATTTACTTTTTAAAAAGGTTGATTTTGGAATCTGAGGCTCATCTGGGTCTGTTCCTCTTTCAGCAGGTGTCGTGCCCCCCCTGGCCCCCAGAGCCCCCCAACTGCACTTACATGTCCCGAAACTCCAACTGGATCTCATCAAAAGTGGACTTGTGCTCCCTGGGGCATTCTTTTATTTGCCAGGCTGGTAAGTGATAAAGCCACATGCCACCAAAGTCATAATATCTAGAAACTGATTCTACATAAGGACGGCATGTGAGAGTATTGGTTAAAGAGTCTGTGCCATGAAAGGGAGGTATATGCCAAGAGGCATCCAAAGACTGAAGGAGGCAACAGACCAAAGAAAAAGGCTGACAAGTCCGGCTTGACAAGAAATGGCTTATTAAGGGGGAACCACCCAAGAGGAAAATGCTTAAGAATAGCTGTGTGTCCTAGTCCTGTCTCCAGGGCAGATCAAGGACATTATGCCCCAAGGTTTACTTAAGGGTGTGGTTAAATGAAAAGAAAAACTGGGGATGGGGGTGTGGGGGGAATGTGCTTAAGAAGGTTTATTGTCACAGTCTGTGAGTGATAGCGCAGAGGATGCATGTAGGGATTTTGATGGTATTGATTATATATTGATTTTCATGATACTGATTAGAGTGAGAAACTGTTCATCTGGAATGACTTTCATATACATCCCACTCTGGTAGTTATTGCTGTGCCTGGTGTCGCCTTCATTTCTTGACTTGGATGGAATGTGGGAGAAAGTGTAGCAGTAAACTCCATTTTCCTCATGTGCACCCCAAACCCATTCGGCACTTGGGCTTATGAGGGAAGACTGCAAAAGCAAAGGGGAAAATAGGATATTGGTGTAGGAAGATGAGAAGGTGAAGGGTGAGGAGGCTGTTGTGTCGGTTTGCGTCCTCAGGAGTACACGATGAGAATTGTGTGCATAAAGTTGGGTGCGGGATTTTTCTTTCAATGTACATTTTTCATGGTGGTTGTGTCCAGCATTTATTCTTAGTTCATTGAATTCTTGAGGACCTTACAATGTCGCAGTCTGAGCAAAAATTTTGTTCCACTTTAAAAAGTCGCAAATACATTCTTAGTAAAATATGAAGCATCTATGGGTTCTTCATAAAACAGAACACATTGTAATATTTCTCTGTTATAAGAAAAAAAAAAAGATCACCTTCCTCAAATACTGGGCATTGAAAGAACCCAATATATCAAGGTAATAAATTTTTGATTCCCAGCTTCTCATTCTCCACCCTTTCAAGCTCTCTGTGATACGCTTGCCCGATTTTGCCATGATAGCACGCTGTTGTTGGCGAGACCAAGGTTGTGAGGCCAATCTCTGCGTTAATCAAGGGTTCCTGTGTTTCATTATCACAAATGTGAGTGTGGCTCCTTACAATGGTGAACTGCTTTTCATCTTGACAGGAGGTTATTTGGCCCAGCTCATCTCCAGGATCAGAAAAGTAACCCTTAATACAACCTAAATGATGATTTTCCATTCATTTTTCACTCTCCAAGAGTTGAGTTTTTAGACATTTTCACCTACTCTTGGTTTTGGAGTGAAAATGCATTTTTCTGATATTATCACTCAAGTACTTGCAAGAGATTACTGCTATGGAATATGAAATGTTTGTGCAGAAGATAATCTTGGGCAAAAAGAATTCTAGGGGCATCTGGCTGAGTCAGGCATATGACTCTTGATCTCAGGGTTGTGAGTTCGAGCCCCATGTTGGGTGCAGAAATTACACATAAAATCTTTAAAAATAAACAAATAAAATTTTACAATAAAAAATAAAAATCTTTTTTAAAAAAACAACAAAAAATGTTTTTATTTTTATTTTTTTATTTTTTAGATTTTTTTTATTTATTTATTTGAGAGAGAGAGAATGAGAGACAGAGAGCATGAGAGGGAAGAGGGCAGAGGGAGAAGCAGACCCCCTGCTGAGCAGGGAGCCCGATGCGGGACTCGATCCCGGGACTCCAGGATCATGACCTGAGCCGAAGGCAGTTGCTTAACCAACTGAGCCACCCAGGCGCCCCAAAAAATGTTTTTAAAGAGAATTCTCTTCAGGGGTGCCTGGGTGGTTCAGTGGTTAAGCTCAGGTAATGATCCCAGGGTCCTGGGTTTGAGCCCCGCATCAGGCTCCCTGCTCGGCGGGAAGCCTGCTTCTCCCTCTCCCACTCCCCCTGCTTGTGTTCCCTCTCTCGCTGTGTCTCTCTCTGTCAAATGAATAAATAAAATCTTAAAAAAAAAAAAAAGAATTCTATTTAGTTATCTAAGCCAATTCAGCAAATTCTGAACCTGCCTTCCCATAATGAGATTAAATGTTTCTGTAGTTAAGAGCTCAGGCTCGGGCGCCTGGGTGGCTCAGTTGGTTAAGCGACTGCCTTCGGCTCAGGTCATGATCCTGGAGTCCCGGGATCGAGTCCCGCATCGGGCTCCCTGCTCAGCAGGGAGTCTGCTTCTCCCTCTGACCCTCCTCCCTCTCATGCTCTCTGTCTCTCATTCTCTCTCTCAAAATAAATAAATAAAAAAAATCTTTAAGAGCTCAGGCTCTAAAGTCAGACTTCTGAGTTCATATCTTGATTCTGGGACTTTCCTGTTGTGGGCAGCCCTTCAAAGGATTGTCATGAGGATTAGTAAGATAATACAAGTAAAGTATTAGAACAGTGCCTGGCAGTTATTACTGTTACTATTATGAAATTTCTATTTTTTGTGAAAAGTTCATTTCTGCTTGTAGATAGTATCGCATTCATGTCAAAGGTCATTGGATCTCTTGGAGATCCGATATTGCTAATTACCTTTAAAACTAAAGTATTGGCACAATGTAATTGTTTAGTGTTCCGAAATAGCTATTGTTGGGGCTCAGCCAGAAAAGCATGTGACTCTTGATCTTGGGTCATGAGTTTGAGCCCCATGTTGGGTGTAGAGATTACTTAAATAAATAAAAAATGTAAGAAGGAAGGAAGGAAAAAAAAAAAGGAAAGGAAGGAAGGAAAGATAAAAGAAGGGGAAAAAGAAAGAAAGGAAGGAAGAAGGAAGGACGGACTACTGTTATCATAGTGTTTATACATTTTATTGTGAACTTAAGAAATGCCTCTTCCGGAGTGTCTGGATGGCTCAGTCGGTTAAGCATCTGATTCTTGGTTTCAGCTCAGGTCATGATCTCAAGGCTGTGGAATCGAGTCCTGTGTCAAGCTCCGCACTGTTGAGCGTGGAGCCTGCTTAATTAAGATTCACTCTCTCCCTCTCCCTCTGCCCCTCCCCACCCTGCTCCTGCACAAGCTCTCCCTAAAAAAAAAAAAAAAGCCTCTTCCAAAATAACATGTTGGTGGGAGAAGTATTTGTAAATTTGTTCCTTAACATTCAAAAGAGAAGTCTAAGGTTTCATATTATGAAATATTGTTGCCCAAAAATAGAGAAATGCAAATTAAAGCTGAGATACCATTTCCCCCCATCAGATGGGCATAAATCCACAAACTTAACAACATACTCTGTTGGCAAGACGGTAGGGAAATAGGTACTCTCATAAATAGTTAATGGAAATGCAATAAGATACAGTTTCTAAGGAGAGGAATATTTGGCAGTCTCTAGCAAAATTGCATTTACATCTACCCTTTGACCCAGCATTCCTGCTGCTGGGAATCTATCCCAAAGTTACACTGGCAAAAATATAAAAAGACACACGCATGAGGCTATTTATTGTAGGTTTCTTTGTAATAGCAAAAAGGTAGAAACAATCCACATACCCATCTAGGGGGATGCTAGTTGTAAAGAGAAATAAGGAATATCTTTATGTACTGCAGTGGGGTCATTTCTATGTTTTTTTTAGTGGGAAAAAGCAATCTGGAGAACAATGTATAGTATGCTTTTTAAAAAGGATAATATGAATATATATGCATAGATAACCTACACACATATATCCATAAACATAATAGAAAAGCAAACAAAAACTAATGAAAATGATTACTTATGGTGGAGGGAGGGAATAGGGTAGAAAGGACAGAGATAGAATTTAGATCTTCCTGAATGTACCTGGTTTCATAATTTTGACATTGGAACTCTCTAAATGTTTTACATAATTAGAAAAAAACTGTTTTGTTTCCTAAAAATAAGGAAGAAGAACAGGAGAGGAATTGGATGTAGCAAGTTTCGACAATTTTTAAGGTTAATTTTGCTCAAGAGCAGGAAGGAACTAGTTCATGAGGCAATGTCAATTGGTGATTTGTCCTAAGACAGAAAAAACAGTAGCCAGGACGGTATCCTTGATCTGAGCTAGTGTGCAGCTAGAAGGGTTCACTTTGGATAGGAGCGCGGGGAGCTTGTAGGAACAGGACAGAAGGCGGCATCTGTGGGTGTAGATGTTTGCTGGTTGGGGGCAAATTTGGTGGCAGGACTCTGTGGAAGGGACGCTTAATTGTTTCCATTGTTTTTTTGAAGCAGAAAGCAAAGTTATGACCTGCCCTGAGAATGAGGATCAGGGACTTCCTTGTCGTTGGAGGTACAGTAGAGGAGGAAATAGGAAGAAGTCCTCTCAGAGAGCAGAAGCATGACGAGACCCGGGGAACACAATAAGATTGTTAGGCTTGTGATCTGAATTTAAGCTGAGATATGGTCAGTGAGGTTGTATGATTTTGTCAAGCCACGTTGGGCAGCACGTGTGAGAAATAGCAAGTCTACATAAGGAGGCACGTTCAAGAATGTTATTGTTCACTACTGAACTCTTTTCTCTCTACCAATAGGAATTACACAGTACGAGGAGAATATTACACTTAGAACGTAATTTCTTAAAATGAACTTAATTCTATCTTAGTGTTGACCCAGTCAGTGGACCTCATTTTGTGACGTTGGAGAGTAGAAGGTGTTGTGATGTCAAGAGCAGAAGAGCTCCTTGAGAATTCCTACGTTCTTTAAAAAAAAAAACAAAATGGATAGTAATCTTTAATTTGTGTTGTCTTGATTATCATGTATGTGCTGGTGACAGCTATTTATAGACTTACAGCTAGAGCTATATACTAGAAATTATCTTTTCCATTGGCCTCCAAATAGAGGCCTTTCCAGACCAAGATGAAAGACCTGGAATTAATTCTCATTTACACTGGAGACCTGAAAAGATAAGAGGAGAAGTTGCAGTACCAAGAAACAGAAGGACCTCAGGTAATGGGTAGTGAAATCAATTCCTGCCTGAAACGTTGTACAAGATTAGTTTAGTGCTGAAGTGTGTCATCATAACATGTACCCCATCAATATTTGTTGCGTTCTGTTTTGTCTCATCTTATTGCAGTCTTTGATCTCATTTTATAGGTATTACTTTATTGATGGGCCTTTGGCCATCTTCTTTTCACATGTGTCCTAATAAAAGACAGGGTTTTCTCCCACAAAATTTCCATCCTAAGTCTTCTTCAAGTCCTTGCAGTCTTTCACATTGTGGTATTCTCTCTCATTTTTTTTTAATTTTGAAAAATAAATACTATTTGGGGAAGATGCATTAGCCTGAAATGACCTCAATCAATATCAGTGTTGGATGATTATAGAGATCGCCTGACCAACCAGGTAGAAAAAGAGACAAATTTAAAGTGCATGTAGTGATTATTCTGGGGGGTATGACCTCACAACTTCCAAGTTTTAGATGTCTTTGTCAACAAGCCCTCCAAGGATCCCTTAAAAGAGCAATCTAGAAAGTGCTGTTGTAGAGACATGAATAACTATCTTAAAAACAAACATAAAAATCAGCTTTTCCAACTGCTTTTGTAATTGGGTACTTGTGAGGTGGGGAAGAAGTGTTTCGTGATAGCAGTAGATGAAGGTAAAGTTGGTGTAGTTTTGAAACTGTTAAATAATTACAGAAGTCGCTCTCTTGATAATTAAGGCACTGAGACTGAGGATGCATTTGAAGAGTTTCGGTAAAGCCATGTCATGGAAAGCGAGTTTCCAGAGAGCAGTGCGCCTAAGTTAACACATGACTACAGATAACATGTGATTTTAAACATGCCTTTGTAGAACAAGTTAACTAGACATTTGACTGTTTCACCTATATCCTTAGAAATGACATAGTCGGGCGCCTGGGTGGCTCAGTTGGTTAAGCGACTGCCTTCGGCTCAGGTCATGATCCTGGAGTCCCGGGATCGAGTCCCGCATCGGGCTCCCTGCTAGGCAGGGAGTCTGCTTCTCCCTCTGACCCTCCCCCCTCTCATGTGCTCTCTCTCTCAAATAAATAAATAAAATCTTTAAAAAAAAAAAAAAAAGAAATGACATAGTCAAGTTTGCCCCCAAATAACTATCTTTAAATCTCCTCATTGAGAAAGAAGGGCATTGCCTTATCTGGGGAGTTGCCTTATATTTATGTACGTATGGCCCTTTAAAAAAAATTTTTTTTTTTTCAATTTTTAAGTAATCTCTATACCCAAGGTGGGGCTCAAACTCACAACCCTGAGATCAAGAGTTGCATGTTCCTCTCTCTAAGCCAGCCAGGTGCCCCCCAAGGTCCTTTGAAAATTTTGTGTCACTTTGTTTTACACGTGTTCCTATTAAATTTTGTGTAAATGGGTCTAATTATTTGATTCTGAGAATATTTTTATAGTAGAATTTATCATATTTAAATGTATTTTAATAGCTGATGTCATTTCTTGCCTTCTTCTGTGCTTTTGGGTTCTAATCCTTTCTTGCTGCTTTCTTCTGTCCTTTGTTGGAATTTTACTCTTCCATACTCTTGTTTAATTGTTTGCCTTCAAGGAGTTGTTCTTTTTGAAAACACATTCCTGCACCTGTGTTTCTCTGATGGTTGGACTCAGGAGTGAAACAGTCTCTTTTCAAGCCCCCTCATCTGGTTAAAGGCATATAGCACATGTTAGCTTTTCCTTCCCCACCCTCCCTCCATAGGTTTTGTTAGTATGGTCTGTGGGTTTTATTCAGGCTATTGTTATATTGGTTTGTTTTTTTCTTTATTCTTATGTTAATCCCCATACATTACATCATTAGTTTTAGATGAAGTGTTCCATGATTCATTGTTTGTGCACAACACCCAGTGCTCCATGCAGAATGTGCCCTCCTCAATACCCACCACCAGGCTAACCCATCCTCCTACTCCCCTCCCCTCTAGAACCCTGTTTGTTTTTCAGAGTCCATCGTCTCTCATGGTTCGTCTACCCCTCCAATTTCCCCTGCTTCATTCTTCCCCTCCTGCTATCTTCTTTTTTTTTTTTCTCTTAACATATATTGCATTATTTGTTTCAGATGTACAGATCTGGGACTCAACAGTCTTGCACAATTCACAGCGCTTACCAGAGCACATACCCTCCCCAGTGTCTATCACCCAGTCACCCCATCCCTCCCACCCCACCCCCCACTCCAACAACACTCAGTTTGTTTCCTGAGATTAAGAATTCCTCATATAAGTGAGGTCATATGATACATGTCTTTCTCTGTTTGACTTATTTCGCTCAACATAATACCCTCCAGTTCCATCCACGTCATTGCAAATGGCAAGATCTCATTCCTTTTGATGGCTGCATAACATTCCATTGTATATATATATACCACATCTTCTTTATCCATTCATCTGTCGATGGACATCTTGGCTCTTTATATTGGTTTGTTTTTAATAGATTTTATTTATTTACTTATTTATTTGAGAGAGAGTGGAGGGAGAGGAAAAGGGAGAGAATCTCAAGCAGACTCCCCATGCTGAGTACGGAGCCTGACGTGGGGCTCAATCTCAAGACCCTGAGATTATGACCTGAGCCGAAACCAAGAGTTGGACACTTAACCAACTGAGCCACCCAAGCGCCCCTGTTTTTTTATATGTAACTTAAGAATACCTTAAAAAAAAACTTTTGTCAAAGCCATATTTCCAACAATTTAGAACGTATATCTGTTTTAACTGGTTTCACATTTAGCACCAATCATTTTTATGCCATAACTTTACCCTTCTTGAGCTCTCAAGTTTGTATAGTCTCTATTCCAGTTGTTTTTACAAGAAAGATCCATTGGTGGAAATATTTTGGCAACTCAAGGATACTCAAAATGTCTTTCTTGTCCCTTCCCAATAGGCCATGTTTTAGCAGCATGTACAAGTTAAAAACATAGGGTCAGCTGCTGTAACAGAAGTCAGAATGGAAGCTTGAACAAATGGAATTTCCTTTCTCTTCCACATCACAGTGTAAGTAAGCAGACCAGGGCTGTTAAGTAGGCTCCACAGCTTAGGAGACCCAAGCTCTTCCTGCCTCGTTCTGCTGTCGTCACCTTGTGACTTGCATCTCATGGTCTATAAAAGCTGCGTTAGCTCCCCGCCTCCGTGTTCCCATTCTATCAACTGGGAAGGGGAGAAGGGAAAATGGGAAGCCTGATCCTTTCCTTTAAGGACACAGCCTGGAAATTGCACCAGTTACTCCTCGTATCCTGCTGGCCAGGACCTGATCACGTGGCCTTACTGCTGCCAGTGGGGCTACCATGTTTCCTTCGAAGGAAGGAAGGCCCAGCGGGGGAAATAAGCAGTAGTCTCTGCAATACAAGGAACATTATTTCCTTTGTCACTCTTGCCCTCAAGACTCTGCAGAGGCCGTTCTCTTGCTTTTTGGCATTTATGGTTACCGTGGAAAAGACTGTCGTTAGACTTTTTTTTTAATAGGTAGCCTTTTTTCCTCTATCAGATTGTAAAATTTTTTAATCCTTGTAATACGGAAATTTTCTTAGCAGGTATCCAGGTCACTTTTCACTGATTTTGCCTAGAACGTGATGTTATATATACACATTTTTCTATTCTCTTTTACATATTTACCACTTATATTTCATCAGTTCTCGTTTTATCCTTAAGAAATACCAGTTATTCAGGGCACCTCGGTGGCACCCTCTGCCCCTCCTGGCCCCTGCTTGCACATAGGCTGTCTCTCCAAAAAAATAAAGAGAAAAAAGAAAGACATGGCAACTAATCAGAAGAACATCTCAGAACTCTGTCCTCCCCCAGCAGTAGTGGTTAGAATGATTCTGCTGCTAAACATACATATCAGTCCTATCAACAGCAGAGAGACTGTTACAAGAAGAGATAAAGCAGGCTTGCTATAACCAGATAAATTGTAATGGGTCTAGAGCACATGCCTTGAAAGAAGTCAGCCTAAGTTAATAGCAAATAGCCATGGGTGTTAACACTGATAGTGCCTTCAGATCATGGTTTTCTTACTGGAAAATGTGGAAAGGGAATGAAAGCAATAACCGTGATCGGCTAAAATGTTGTCAATGATTATTTTCTACTCTCTCTCTAAAAGTATTAGACTACAGGGCCTCCTGGCTCAGTCTGTTAAGCGTCCAACTCTTGGTTTTGGCTCAGGTCATGATCTTGGGCTCCTGGGATTGAGCTGAGTGGGGAATCAGCTTCCCCTCTCCCTCTGCCCCTCCCCCCAATCGCACACTCTTTGTGTGTGTCTCTCTCTCAAATAAATGAATAAATCTTAAAAAGGGCGGGGGGCACCTGGGTGGCTCAGTCAGTTAAGTGTCTGCCTTCTGCTCAGGTCATGATCTCAGAGTCCTGGGATCTAGCCCTGCATTAGGCTCCCTGCTCAGTGGGAAGTCTACTTTTCCCTCTCCCTTTACCCCTCACCTATGCTCATGCTCTCTCTCTCGTTCGCTCTACTCTCTCTCTCAAATGAATAAAAAAATTAAAAAAAAAATTCTTTAAAAGTATCAGATTATGGCCATACCACCTTGAATGCACCCGATCTCATCTAAAACTGTCAGAAATATGCTCTGATTTATTAATAGGGAACTTCTCCTTTTGGTAAAATTATGAGGCAAATACTTCCACAGTAATATTTATGTACTGGCAACTTTACGATTGATGTGATTTAAATATTTTTATACTGAGGGCCTTTGAAGAGTAAGCAGAGATTAGACAGGAGTGATTTGTGACACTTCAGCTCTGGAATCCTAGCTTGTCTACAGAATTACCATCAGAGGGAAATGGTCACTTTAGTTTCCTATATGAAATGATTCGCACTGTTTTTTGCCAAGAATAAGACGTCCTCAAATAAATTTCTACCCTAGACTTTTACTTGAACTTAGTCTGCTTTGTTCTTTCTGTGGCAGCTACTCATCCTGCAACCTCCTGTCACCACCCTGCTCACGCTGATCTTGTAAGTATGTCCCTTGACAACACACATCTGGGATTAGTAATCTCTGTAATGCCTGGTAGGTCCCGCCAGAACGCCATTCTGGCTCACTGAGTGCCCCGGATATAGTGTTCTCATAAGGAAAGGAAAGTACTTAAATGCAGGAAAGAACCAGGTTGAATGGATATTTTACTAACGACATTTTATTTTATTTTATTTGGTTTGGTTTGGTCTGGTCTGGTCTGGTTTGGTTTGGTTTGTCACCATACATTACATCATTAGTTTTTGATGTAGTGTTCCATGATTCATTGTTTGCATATAACACCCAGTGCTCCATGCAGAACGTGCCCTCCTCAATACCCACCACCAGGCTAACCCATCCCCCCACCCCCCTCCCCTCTAGAACCCTCAGTTTGTTTCTCAGAGTCCATAGTCGTAACGACATTTTTAAAGCCGACTCTGGCTTTCATGTTGTTACAATTATCATTTGTTGCTTGGTTGTTTATTCCCTGCTTCATTCCAAAAAGAACTTGTGATATCTTACAGAAGTACATGCAATACGATAAAATTCAAATTCCTTTTTAAAAGGGGGGAAAAAGGGGCGCTGGTTGTCTCAGTCAGTTAAATGTCTACCTTTGGCTCAGGTCATGATCCCAGGGACCTGGGATCGAGTCCCGCATCGGGCTTCCTGCTCAGCCGGGAGCCTACTTCTTCCTCTCCCTCTGCCTGCCGCTTCCTCTGCTTGTGCTCTCTCTCTCTCTCACAAATAAATAAATAAAATCTTTTTAAAAATAAATAAATAATAAAGCAAAAAATAATAAAAAAGGAAAAATACCTGAGTGGAAGGAAAATCAAAGTAGAAACTGCATAATGTATAAAATTTCAAATTCAAGAAATTTCTCTGCCTTCCTGCCTCTGTGTCCTACATAGAAACCTTTCACTGGATGTCTAAAGACAGATTCATTTACATTTACTGGACTCACTGCAAAAAATAAGCATTTCTAGTTATATGAAAGAGAACAAGGATAAGGTCAAAATCCCTTAAATCAGTATTTTCCAAGTGATATTCTACAGAAGAGTAACCAGCATTGCTTAAAACGTTTCCAGAAGGAAAGAAAACAAAGGTTTTTGACTGTAGGACTTCTCAGAGCCAAACCTGACCACTTCCCACCATCTTCATCATTATCACACCGTGATCTAAGCCACCATCATCTCCCAGGCAAACTTTGCATCTGCCTCCTGCTTATCTCCCTGCTTCTGCCCTTGGCCCATTGCTCAGTTCTCAACACAGCAGTCAGAGGAGTGATCTTTTACAACACAAGTCAGCTCCTGCTGCGGCTCCTCAAAGCCCCCAAGGTCTTCCCATCTCATTCAAGGTAAAATGATTCTCTTCTCCTTTGCCTGACATATGAATGCTCTCCCCAGTCCCATCCCTCATTCCCACCCCCACCCCCAGGACCTTTCTGATCTCCCCAACGTCCCAGTTCTGCTCATCTGGCCTCCTGTTCTTCCTCAGACAAACCCATCAGGCTGTGACCTCAGGGCCTTTGCACTTCTCAGATGCCCATCTCTAATATATTGTCAGAACTTTTTCCCTTTATTTCAACTCTCAGCAAAAATGCTGTCTTATACATCTGAGCACCGTACCTGAAACACACCCTTTCCTTTCATCTGCTTACTCTTACTGTTTTTCTTCATGGCACTGATTTAATACATAGTATAATTTGCCTCCACTACGAAAATGAAGGCTCCATGAGGGCAAGAACTTGGCTTATTTTGTTCATTGCTGTATCCTTAGTTCCCCAGGACATGGCTTAGCATGTGGTAGATGTTTAATTATAATTTATTGAATGGTTGATAATAAATACACTAATGTAAATTGTGAATCTTTTTTATTTAAATTCAGTTATTTAACATATAGTGTATTTTTTAGTTTCAGAGGTAGAATTTAGTGATTTATCAGTTGCATATAACACACAGTGCCCATTGCAAGTGCCCTCTTTTTTTTTTTTTTGTAAATTGTGAATCTTAAAGAGGGTAATATGCCACATTTTCAAAACTGTTTGAACACTGGATCTTTTTGAGAGAAATGCCCATTAATATCTCATGGGACATGGGAGAGCCAGAATAATTTTGGAAACACTGCCTTAATTTTCATATGGTAAAATCTGATTCGGTCTCTTCCTTTATGTACCTTTCAGTCCAAGACCCTTTGTCTTCCCATCAGCCCATTTCCTTCAACACTACCCAAAGCCACACGGCAGGTCCTGGCAGTGACCTCGGCGCCTACCAGCCAGCATCTTGCTGGTACTCCAGTGCTCACCAGGCCTGCGCCTGAAACACAGCCTGGGCAAGCTCTGGTAGTGGTGACCTCAAGCCCCAAAGAGGATTCCCAGACGGAGGTCTTCACCACTCACCTACAAACATCACTTCAGGATGCATCTGATCAGGTAAATACAGAAAACCGAGGTCACCCTGAGGACCTTTGTGAACTTGCGAAAGTACTTCTATTCTTTCCTTCTATTTTGGTGATGCTTTAAGAATAGCCATGTAAGGAAGGGGCCCAGTTCACCCTCTACCTCTGAGCAGAACTCTCCCGCAGGATGCCTGACACGCGAGCAAGTGCCCCAGTGAAAAGCAAGCACTGAGTGAGTCCATGGAAATAGTCCACAATGGGTTCCATACTCACTTCAGGATTTTCATGTCTTGTTTTTATTTAATGCTCTTATATTTAGTGCTTCAGATGGGGAGGAAGTTTTGTCCACCTGCCCCAATTTTCCGGCAGTGGCACACCCTTCTGGACTGTTCTTCCTACTCAGCATCCCAGTTCCCCTATCCCCTTTGTTCCCTTTTCCCCCACAAACTTCAAAAAAAAGCAAAGCCACTTTGATCATGTTGACTGAAGAAAATCATCCTGCTTCTCTCTATATATATATTATTTTTTAGAACAAGCCCTACTTACATGTAATCTAACATTTCTTTGCTAAAAGATAATCCTGTTTATGTTGGATCTGCTTCCAGCATGAATTGGAACTAGATGTTCACTCTTGTTTCAGTTAGCACTGTGTTCTCCTGGCAGAAAAACTCATCTCCAGTAGCTTAAACACAGAGTGCTTTGTTTTCCTTAAATAGAGAGAAGTCTGAAGTGTAGAATACCCAAAAAGGCCTACAGATAAATTATTAGAAACATTAAGAGAATTTATCAGTGTTGCTGAATACCAGATCAATATACTAAAGCTAATTGTACTTTTACATATCAGTTAGAAAATCAGATTTTTTTTTTAAAGAGAATAGCAGGGGCTCCCGGGTGGCTCCATCAGTTAAGTGTCTGACTCTTGATTTTGGCCATGCACTCAGCGAGGAGCCAGTTTGGGATTCCCCCTCTCGCCTGACCCCCCCCCCCCGCCCCATCTTGCACAGGGTCTCTTCCTAAAAAAAAAAAAAAAAGGTAGAATAACAAGTACCTAGGAGTAAATCTAACCAAAGATGGGCACAACTTGTATGGAGACAACTATAAAGCTTTATTAAGAGCCATTAAAGAAAGGTGAAGAAAATGGTGAGATCTACCATGGTTCAGCCCAGCTCTGAAACATCAAATAAGCCATCAGTGTCCTTTCTGGCTATAGCTAGAATGGCATTAAATATGACCTGACCTCCCCTGGAAAACATGCAGTTGGGTGGTACCTGGATCTCACTCATACCTTTATTCCTGCTTATTTACACCTTGGTCCCAAAGTATGAAACCAAAACTGGGTGGTCCTCAATTCTAAGATCATTCTGTAACTGATCTAACCTCCTGCAAACCCTATGAATTACAAATAACCCTATTCAATGGTATGGCCCACAAGGGCTGGATCATGACTAACTTTATGCTCTAACTCCAGAACCCAGCTGCACACAGTAGGCCTTTAATAAAGATTTACTGAATACTGACTGAATTAAGCTGCAGTGGGTTGTTCTCTAGAAATGGCACCACGTAGCTGGTGTAAACAGAGATTATCTCAGGGCAGGACTTCCGGTTCAAAAGCAGTAGCCTCTTAAAAGTTTTGGGACCACATCCAGAGTTGTGGGTTTGTTTTCTCAGAAACTACCATATTCAGGTACTTCCCTCTAGAACATGAACTCTTGAATCAAGGGACATAAACCAGTGGGAAACCTGAGGAGATAAGCATACTCCTGAATAGAAAAGTTTGTTTTTGTTGTTGTGATTTCCAGGTGTTTCCCTCACTTTTGATCATGGCCATGAGATTTAAACCTCTCTCATAGATCTTATTTCCGGACCCATCTGTCCCTGTATCAATCATTGTATGACCGTGGTACCTAGTCTTCTACTCTGTGAAAGAGGGGAAAATTCTATCCGTTTGCAGAAAAGCTTATGAAAGTAGTAACTGTTCTGAGGAGCCTGTGATTCATCAAGTTTGTTCTGTCAACTCTTGTTAAAACAATGTCTCAAACTACTAAAGTGCAATCATTTTCTTTAAATAATTCTGGCAAAATCCTTCGTTCCCAACAGGTCATAGACGAGATAGCAGGGAACTTGAGCAAACCGATTCATGGTTTGCAAACTCACAGCAAACTACAGACAGCTTGTGAGATGCTCCAGAAATGGACAGCCTTTATTCCAGGATTTTCTGAGTCAGCTCAGGTAAGCAGAGGATGATCGGGAGGAAACGAGATAGGAGAAAGGGGGAAGCAAAACAGAGAAAAAGTGTATAAAACAGAAAATACAAAATCTGGAGATGGTGCCCTGTGAAGAATTTAGCCTTATGAACCACTTTATGGAGACCCAATATAATATTTAGCCAGTGTATCTGTACCTTTGACTCTGAAGATTGCAAATAAATTAATCAGTAATGACTGAGATATGCTCTGTTTCTTTTCTTTTGTTCATTTATCAGGTTATTGCCTTTCTGATATATTTGTTCGACATCACAGGAGACAGAAATAGATCCACTCCTTGCCCAAGATAGAGCAGTTCAGCTCTGAAACAGACATTGGCCTTCAGTGCCCCATGATATTCGCATTTGTGGCTACAACAACTGTTCTTCGTGCCTGTCTCTACTCCCTACACCTAAGTAAATTAAGGGACTAGGATTCGTGAGAATTTTCATTTTTTCTTTTCCATGCTCTGTATTTTCAGATATTCTGCAATAAGCCTATAAATGTAATCTGTGCCATTTTATTTGGGCTTATTTTTTTTTTTGAGAGAGAGAAAGAGAACACATGTGCGGGCGGGCAGGTGGGGGGGCAGAGGGAGAGAGAACCTTAAGCAGGCTCCATGCCCAGCGCTGAGCCCTGACATGGGAGCTCATTCTTAGGACCCTGAGACCATGACCTGAGCCAAAATCAAGAGTCAGATGCTTAACTGACTGAGCCTCCCAGGTGCCCCTATTTGGACTTCTTAGTTACGGAAATAATGCATGATTGTTATTAAAAAATCTGAACAAAAGCATATAAACTTATAAAGCAAAAGCCCTCACCATCTTTGTCCTTCTAGCTAATCCCATTCTCTAGATGTAGTCGCTTCTATCAGATTATTATTAATTTGTCATGCATAGCCTGCCAGACTTTTTTCTATGCACAGACAAGTTTGTCGATTTAACAAAAATGGAGTTAAAGTATACACATTTTTCAGCCCGTTGATTTTTTTTTTTTTTTACTTAATGCTGTGTCATGGATATCTTTTTGTTTCAGTACACATAAATGAACCAATAATTCTTCATGTGCATTTGGACATTTTTCATTTGTCTACTCTCGGAAATAACATACCCATGAACATCCATGTCCCTACATCATTAAGTACTTATGCGACTATTTCTGTGGAATAGAGTGCCAGAGATAGAAATGAGGGGCTTTTGCATTTTCTTTTTTTTTTTTTTTTAAGATTTTATTTATTTATTTGACAGAGAGAGAGCGAGAGCAGGAACACAAGCAGGGGAAGTGGGAGAAGGAGAAGCAGGCTTCCCGCAGATCAGGGAGCCGACGCGGGGCTCGATCCCAGGACCCTGGGATCATGGCCTGAGCCGAAGGCAGCTGCTTAATGACTGAGCTACCCAGGCGCCCCAGGGGCTTTTGCATTTTCAAGAGATGACAAAATAGTCTTTCAAGAGGTACTGTTTGGGGACGCCTGGGTGGCTCAGTTGGGCGTCTAACTCGTGATTTTGGCTCAGGTCATGATCTTGGGATCATGGGATCAAGCCAGCATGGAGCCTGCTTTGGATTCTCTCTCTCTCTCTCTCCCCCTCTGCCTCCCCCCACCATGTGTGTCTGTCTCTCTCTCTCAAATAAATAAACACGCACTGTTTTACATCCCCACCAACCATTGCCCCACACTCTCCCAATTTCAAAGGCAAGAAAAGAAAGAAAAGGAGGAGGGAACATGTTATTGATTACTAAGGAGGTTGAACATCATAATATGTTTTGATTGACCATGTGTATTTCTCCTCTCCATTGCTTTTTCATGTCCTTTGTCCATTTTCCCCCCAGTGGGTTGTTTGTCATTTTTCTTAGGTGTTTGTAAGAGAGCTTTATTATTGATGTTGACCTTTTGTTACATGTGTTGCAAATATTTTGTGCTCATGTCTTATTTTTAATTTTGTCTATTGGATCTTTTTTATGCAGAAGTTTTTCGTAAGTGTTACTTTGAAACAAAAACATTTCAAAACCAAAATAGTTGTACCTATAGTGGATATTCTGTCAATTTGCTTAACCTTCTTACTTGTTTTGCATGAGAACAGTCTCCCAAAAGGAGAATTGGGGCTTTCTGTTTCATTTAGAATTTTTCTTGTTCTCTATGTTAAGTCAGTCTTGAAGGCTTTTGAGGCCTGAGTTTCAAGGGATGGTATACTCAGTGTTCCAGCCGGTACTGCTCTTTTCCTTTTTTTAGCTTAGTTTTGTGAATTAGCTATTTGATAGTTACCACTCCAGGAGGGTTCTGTCGGTTCCTTGGAATAACGTGAAAGACAAATGCTCCCTATAGGTCATAGCTAACATATTTTCATTTCCTGCCAAGTTGTAATAGTGCTTTTTATAAAAATGTGTTTGAAATGCATAAAGAACCTTGAACTCCTGATAAGAAGAACACAAATTTAAAACAGGCAGAAACAGCTCAGGAGTGTGTGTTTGCTTCCTAAAACTCCCAGGTCAGTGTCCTCAGTCCCCTTGTTGACCTGAATGAGCAGTTACCTGAGAGGGCACTTGAGATCAACAGCAGTCTGAGCTTCGAAAGCCCCGTGACCGTCTGCTTCGTTCACTCCCTCGTCAATGTCATGGAAGCTGGTGAAGCCAGTCTACAAAGATCCAAGCATGACATTGAGCAGGTAGGTGCAGGAGATGCTGATGTTGATTTCATTCTAGAAACTTTTTAATCTTGGGAAGCCTGGGTGGTTCAGTTGGTTGAGCATCCAACTCTAGATTTTGGCTCAGGTAGTGATCTCAGGGTCGTGAGATCGAGTCCATTGTTGGGCTCTGTGCTGGGTGGGGAGTCTGCTTGAGACTCTCCCTCTCCCTCTGCCCCTCTTTCTCTCCCTCTCTTAAAAAAATGTAGATCCAGGACAGCTTATATCATGGGACAAAGAAATATGTCCTTGGGTGGCCCTCTTAGTTGATACAAAGGATGGTTGAGTCTTTAGCCAGACTGGAAGTACTTTCTATGGGTCCTTTCCAAAGAATGTCACCTTTCCTTATGTCACCATCAAGATCTTTGTCCCCTGTCTAACCCCTTCAAAACCATTATCCACTGAGGTTACTCAGGTCACGTGGTGTTTCCTTCTAAATGTAGGTAGAAAATATGCTGGAAATGGCCTTGCTGGCCCTTCGGAAGATCCAGGAAGTGTTTCTACAGCAGAACCAGTTTTCTGAGTCTTTAGTGACTTTGACCTCTTCTGTTGCTACTCTGATGCTAAACAGGTAACAGGAGGAGTGGGGAGAGGTTCATTTTAGGTTTTGGATCTTTAGAAAATACACAGAAATTGATTTCCCTTTAATTTCTCTTTCCTTAGCCAAAACATGTCAACCTGGCCTCTGAGCTCCTACACTCTCTGGTCCCCAGCACCTGTGAGGTTAGGCTTTCCATCAGCCTCAGCTTTGCAAGAGCTCTTGAACAGACACCCTGGAGTTAATGTCCAAGTGAGTGTAAAATTGATTCTGATCCAAATGGAAATGGGATTGGTGGCTGCAGGCATTTGAATGCACCATGAAGGGGATGCACCATGAAATGTAAGCTCACCAGACCAAACAAGAGAAGGCTTGGGTGCCCTGGATTTCTGTTTTACGATGTCAGGAATGGAGGCCTCTTAAAAATGATCCATGGTAGAAGTTGGGAGCATTAAACAGACTTCTGGATTTGACAGTTTCTGTGTTATGGTTTGAATTGTTCTCAACACTTCACTATGTATATACAAAGCTGGGAATACCTGAATAAGTATTCACTCAATGTATCAATTTAGCCATATCAGTATACTGTATTTCAGTATATTGTATTTCTTACCCAACAAACAGAAGTAAGTTTGGTGCGTTATCCTGGAGAGCAGAATTCTCAACTTCCTAGTAATCATGAATCCTCCAGGTATGAAGATGTAAAAAAAAATAATAATTCTGAGGGTCCCAAGTAAATGACTCATCTTTAATTAATTCTTTCCCATATGATGTTCTGATGAGAAATATTATTTCATTTGAGATATTAGCAAGGGGAAAAATCCCAACATTTACTTTAATTTTTTATATCTGACACCTTATTACCTATCAGGGTGTTATTTCTAAAGATTTCAGCAATGGATGAAACTGAGTTTTCTTGTCTCTAGGTAACAGGACTATCTTTCAATCCCTTCAGGGATTTTGATGACAAGAACATTGTTGGAAGCGTCGGAAGTGTGTTGCTAAGCTCTAATCATAAATTGTTCCAAGTTGATGATTTAATGGAAGATATTGAGGTATGACTTGATTATTAGGGAATGAAATAGAAGGGAATAGGAATTCTTGGAGAACAGGATGGAAGAAAGTCATTTTAGAATCGCGGCAGTGCCGTTATTTGATTATTCACATCTTCACTTGGGAACTTCTGCATGGAGATTACCTTACCTTTAGGGGAAGGTGTTTTAGGTCGGAGGTTGTATATTGTCCCCTAACCCCTGGCTCTCTGTTACCTATTAAAGCTCAGAGAGGAAGACTTAGGAAGTTACATTCCATTAGCACTAGAAAGGAGACTGAAAGACATCAATGGATGAACCATTTTGAACTTGAAGATTAATTAACTGTCTCCTTCCAGATCATACTGTGGAGAAATGTTAGCATGGAAATCCATCCTACCAGCCTCAATGTGAGCTCAGATCATTTTATTATCATAGTGGACATGACTTCCCTAGAGAAATCCCTGATCCTGTGCATACAACCTGAAAGTCCCCCCCCCCTTTTTTTTTTAAAGATTTTATTTATTTATTTGAGAGAGAGAGAATGAGAGCGAGCACATGAGAGGGGGGAGGGCCAGAGGGAGAAGCAGACTCCCTGCCGAGCAGGGAGCCCGATGCACGGGACTCGATCCAGGGACTCCAGGATCATGACCTGAGCCGAAGGCAGTCGCTTAACCAACTGAGCCACCCAGGCGCCTGTCCCCTTTCAATGACACTCTATCTGGGGTTCCAGTATCAGCCTAACCACACCCCCTTCGACTTGAACATCACCCTTCCAAAGAATCAGGTGTGGCAAAAAGGTAAAGCCCCAAACAGAAACTTACTTTGAAATGCATTTTCTTCTTCTTTTTTTTTTTTTTACTCTTTATTTCGAGGTAACTGTAGGTTCTCATGCAATTGTGAAAAATAAAACAGATCTCATATATTTCATCCAGTTTATCCTAATGGTGACATCTTGCACAACTCTAGCACAATATCCTAACTGGGAAATGACACTGATACCATATGTTGACCTCATTTGGATTCACCATGCAACCATGCACTCATTTATGTGTGTTTATCAGTTCTATGTAGTTTTATCACATGTATAATTTTTTTTAAGATTTTATTTATTTATTTGACAGAGAGAGACACAGCTAGAGAGGGAACACAAGCAGGGGAGTGGGAGAGGGAGAAGCAGGCTTCCCGCTGAGCAAGGAGCCTGGGCTCGATCCCAGGACCCTGGGCGCATGACCTGAGCCGAAGGCAGACGCTTAACAACTGAGCCACCCAGGCACCCCTCACATGTATAATTTATATATGACCACGAAATGCATTTTTAAAAAGATAAATTGTTGAATGGATCAAGATTTATATGTGATAAAGCAAATTTAGTAGAATTTTTTTTGTTTAAGTTTTACTCATTTAAGTAATCTTCACACCCCATGTGGGGCTCAAACTCATGACCCTGAGATCAAGAGTCACATGCTCTTCTGACTGAGCCAGCCAGGTGCTCCAACTTTAGTAAAATGTTAATTATAGAATCTATTCAGTGATTATCTGTGTGCTCACTGTATAATAGTCAACTTTGTGTATGGTTGAAAATTTCCATAATGTTGAGAAGTAAAATTCCAGCACAGTGGGTTATATCTATATTTCAAACTTTATGTCTAATCTTAGATTTGGATAAGGACAGAGATGTCTCAGTAAGTCTTGGTGTAATACCAGACAGACTACATTGTAGCTTAGAATAGCTAAGAATTCCTGTGATACATAAACAGGGCCTAGATATACTTGACCAAAAAACATAGTCACTGGATATCAACTTCAAAAGTAGTACTGGGGGGTGGGGGGTGGGTAAAGGGGTGATGGACATTAAGGAGGGCGTGTGATGTAATGAGTACTGGGTGTTATATAAGACGGATGCGTCACTGAACTCTACCTCTGAAACTAATAATACATTATATGTTAATTGAATTTAAATTTAAAAAAATTATTCTAAAACTAACAACAAAAATAAATAAATGTAGTACTGGGAAGTCTTCAGAGCTACCCTTTGCATCTAAAAAAATGGGGTCGGGGGAGTCATCAGAATGGATAAATCATGTTATAGTCTCCTATTATGGTCTGCCTGGGTTGAACGAGCTGCTTCTGGCTCTCGTGTAGGCCTCACTAACACAGGAATGGTCGCCTTTTAGACTCTTCTTGTTCTTAGAGCACCTGCGGCAGCATCTCTCACTATGGGGCTACCAACAGGCTCTCTCCCGATTCAGAGCATTCACTCCCATTTTCCTTGCCAGTCTTGCCAGTATCATGTCAGTTGGAGCTGGAAGGGATCTTAGACATCCTCTGGTCCAGAGTCCTTGTTTGAAAGTGAGAAAACTAGGGAGATTGTGGGACTTTCCTTAGCCCTTCCCAGCCACCTGGTGACAGAGCTGGGCCTGGAATCAGGGCTCTTTCCTGGAACCGCTCTGTTCCCATCCTTGCTTCATCTTGGGCTTTTTTTCTTAGCTAGGTCTTGTAGCTACTCATTTTGATGGGTGACGATTTCATTTTTCTAAAACTCATAATACATTCCGATTCATTAGACCTAAATCTTCATTTATCAAAAAAATACGATTTCTTATTGGAACAGGAGTAATCCAGAGCCCCAGGTTGTATCACTGGTCATTTTCCTTAAAATCATTTGTGGGACGCCTGGGTGGCTCAGTCAGTTAAGCGTCTGACTCTTTGTTTCAGCTCAGGTCATGATCTCAGGGTTGTGGGATCGAGCCCCGTGTCGGGCTCCGTGCTCAGCACAGAGTTTCTCTGCTTGAGCTTCTCTCTTCCTCTCCCTCTGCCCCTCCTGTTCATGTGCGCTCATGCACTCTCTCTCTCTCTCAAATCTTAAAAAAAAATAAAGTAAAATCATTTGTAAGTCTAGGCTTAATCATTTCCCCATTTATAAAATAAAATAATGATAATAATAGATCCTTCATAAGGAAGGTTCTCACGGTACTTTTGTCCCATTTGAAAGGCAACTAAGCACTGTTCTTGGTTCTCAGATGAGGAATATACATGGGTGCTGACGCCAGAGAGTCTGCAGTATGGGACCGGTACCTACCACCTAACATCTGCCTTGGACAAGAGCCAGGAGAGTGCCCAGCAGACGCCCACCCTGTTCTCGGTGGTGATGGCCATCACGCAGTGTTATTTCTGGGACAGCCACAACAGCACGTGGAAGAGCGGTGGATGCCACGTAAGAAGCCACGCCACTTCCTCTTTCTCTCCCGCCTGAGCTGGCATGAAACGCAGAGCTTCTTTTACCTCATTTGGGCGGGCCCAGAAATAAAATTCATCGGAGGGGAAATAAGTCAGCCTGGGAAAAAGAAGGACCGTGGGTAGTGGGCCAGGAGAGTGCATCTCTTTGGAGCAGGCTTGGGCCTCATGTGTCATTTCTTTCTCAAACATGAGTCCAGGGTGAATCGGACAGTTCCAGATGAAGTAAGCAATATGTAGAAGTTCTGCAAGTATTAAATATGTTGTGGGTAAAAGGAAAACTTCTTGCTCAATGAAAGAGAACTTTTCTAAAAATAAGCTAGCAGAGGCGCCTGGGTGGCTCAGTCGGTTAAGTGTCTGCCTTCGGCTCAGGTTATGATCCCCGTGTCCTGGGATCGAGCCCCACATCGGGCTTCCTGCTCAGCGGGGAGCCTGCTTCTCCCTCTGCCTGCTGCTCCCCCTGCTTGTGCTTGCTTTTTCTCTCTGACAAATAAATAAAAACTTAAAAAATAAGCTAGCAGATTCTTGTACATTCCAGGCCAGGTGGCGACTCTTCACGTTGTTACCTAGTTCCAGATGTGTGCCCACTTTAAAATGGCCCCCTCACTTTCACACTGGTGAATGTGTGCGATCCCATCTGATTTAAGTCCTGGTTCAGTTGCACAAAGACTGTGGTGCAAGGTTCTGGAAATCATGAGGCAGTTCGTCAAAGAGCTGAGAGGGGGTCATTCACATGGGAGTAGGGGGAAAGAGGATGCTCTGGAAGGCACTGACCCGACATGGGGCTCAATCCCAGGACCCTGAGATCATGACCTGAGCCGAAGGCAGACGCTTAACCGACTGAGCCACCATTCATGGCCTCAGCAGTGATTTCTGGAAGATCTGGAGCGGTGCCTCTCTAGCAAATCCTCTACCTGGGAGCCTATTCAGTGGCGGATTCTGTTGCAGTAAATCAGGGTGGGACCTTAGCTCTGCCTTTCTAACAGGCTCCCAGGTGATACCAGTGCTCCCAGACATGGAGACAGCACTCTGAGTAGCAAGACTCACCCAGCAGTGACCCCGCTGCTCACAAAAGGTACCAGGGGGTTTCCTGCCTCCTGGAAGCCCTGTGCAGCGCTTGGACCCCATGCAAGGAACAGAGCTGCAGGGAGCAGGATGAGAGTTCCTCCCAGGGCAAGAGATAGCCCCGCACCCAGAATTTGACCTTGTGTCATGGAAAGCAGTCAGTCATCCTGACAATATTTTCAGCTTTCCATCTGCACCATCAAACGTGGAATTGGTACCTGCCATTTGATTGCCTGGTGATATTTAAAAAAAATTTTTTTATGAAGAAATGTTATAACATATGGAAAGTTATAGGGGATAATATAATAAAAACATTAAACACTGTTCAGTTCTATTACAAAGTTAATATTTGGCTCTATTTAAAATAGTTCAGATTTTTTAAAATAATAAAACATTCAGGAATAATCAAAGCCCTTTATGTATCCCCTCCGTCTTTTTTTTGGAAAGATTTAATTTATTTAGAGAGCATGAGACAGAATCTCAAGCAGACTCCCCTCTGAGCATGGAGCCTGACATGGGCCTTGATCTCACGACCCTGAGATCGTGACTTGAGCCGAAATCAAGAGTCAGACCCTTAACCAACTGAGCCACCCAGGTGCCCCTGTATCTCCCTTAGTCTTTTGTCCTCCCTCTCACCAAAGGGTGACCACTGTCCTGAGTTGGCATGTGTACTCATTCTTCTAGCACATGTTTATTGGGCATCATTTACGCGCCAGGCCCACGTCTAGAACTAGAGTTACAGAGATGGACACGATAGCATCCTCGTGAGCTTCTGTTCCAAGGAGGGGGACTGACAAACATAGATACAGGAGTGTCGTTTTGCATGCTTTTGGTTTCTGTGTAAATGGCACCATCTGTACCATATTCTTCTTTAACTTGTATTTTTTTAAAGATTTTATTTATTTATTTGACAGAAGGGGAGAGAGAGAGAGCACAAGCAGGGGGAGTGGGAGAGGGAAAAGCAGACTCCCTGCTGAGCAGGGAGCCCGACATGGGGCTCAATCCCAGGACCCTGAGATCGTGACCTGAGCCGAAGGCAGACGCTTAACCGACTGAGCCACCCAGGCGCCCCTTTAACTTGTATTTTTCACTTAGCATTTATGCACGTCGCTATATCCAGCTCTAACTCATTCATTTTAACGGCTATAGAGTATCCCCCATCAGTATACAGGAGTAGCTCTCTACTTTGTTTGTTCTGCTGGTAGTGGACATATACATGTAGGTCGTTTCCGAATTTTTCGTTAAGAACAATGCCGACAGAAACGTTCTTTCTCACGTCCCCCTGCACGTGTGCAGACTTCCCCTGGGGTCAGTGTTCAGACCTGGAATGGCAGGAGTCAGGGGCTGCCAGCTTGCTCTCCACGCTGCTTACCCCGCCGTACGCGACCTCCAGCAGTGAATACGCAACCCAGACACCGTTTTTCCCTCTCTGAACTGCCTGTGTTTGTGTTTTATGTTTGTCCCTTCCTTAGCACTCTGCTCAGTTAGAATCAGCGTCTTCATTCTAATTACAGGTTGGGCCACAGAGCACAGTTTTGAGGACACAGGGTCTCTGTAACCGCCTGGCCTACTTTGGCAGCAACTTCTTCATTGTGCCCCGGATGGTGAACGTTAAAGACACGATCAAGCCGTTCCTTCGCGTGACCAACAACCCTGTTGGGGTGTCTTTGCTGGTCAGTCTTTCAGGATCCTATATACTCACATGTGTGTGGGCTTGGAGAAAGGATCAAGCAGACATGCAGAAGGTGATAAGATGTTGATTCCAGAAGCTTTTCCATGTGCCTTGAGTGTGTTGAACAAGATGGAAAAATCCCTTGACCAGAAGAGGCTGGTAGTGTGGTACTGGGTGGTGTAGAAATTCAAGGGGTACTTTTCCCCTTAAATTTCTCTTCAAGTCTCTTGTTTCAGGGCTTAGCAACTTGACACTTTATCTCCTTTTTTTTTTTTTTTTTTTCCCTTTAGTGGAGATTGAACCCTCATGTGATTCATTTAGGCTAGGAATCATCCGGAACATCTAGAGAATTTAACCAAAATCAAATGCAAGTTTATCTCACTTTATACATTGGATATGAAAGTTACGTGGAAGGGGCGCCTGGGTGGCTCAGTCGTTAAGCGTCTGCCTTCGGCTCAGGTCATGATCTCAGGGTCCTGGGATCGAGCCCCGCATCGGGCTCCCTGCTCGGCAGGAAGCCTGCTTCTCCCTCCCCCACTTCCCCCTGCTTGTGTTCCCTCTCTTGCTGTGTCTCTCTCTGTCAAATAAATAAATAAAATCTTTAAAAAAAAAAAAAGAAAGAAAGTTACGTGGAAGTGAAATGGTAATTTCACATAACTGCGATGTATAAGAAACCTACAAGGAATCTCTTTTTTGAACAACAACAAAAAAATCCCTTGATGACAGCCTCCTAAGGATTTATTTACTTATTTTAGAGAGCACACGTGCACAGGGGGAGGGACAGAGGGAGAGAGAAACTAAAGCAGACTCTGCACTGAGTACAGAGTCTTACTCGGGGCTCGATCTCGTAACCCTCAGATCACGACCTGAGCTGAAACTAAGTGTCAGTTGCTTAACCGACTGAGCCACCCAGGCTCCCTGATGACAGTCTTTTCGTAGCTTCTATTGTATGCTTTCTTATTCATATGTTTTCTTACCCTTGGAAATTCTAGAACACACGCCGTCCATTTCTTTGTTGCTGTGGGTGTAGAGTTGCCAGTTTTAGTAAATAAAAACAGGACACCCAGTTAAATTTGAATTTCATGTAAATAATGAGTGCATTTTTAGTGTAAAAGGATTCATAGTTTATCTGAGATTCACATTTAACTAGGTATCCTCTGTGTTGTGCAGTAACCCTCCCTGGGTGCGAGGGAAGTGGAAGGATTTGGAAGCCCAAGACTTGATCAGTGGATTCAGTGACTCTTTCATTTTAGAGGCATAAAGCCGGGCCTTCCAGCCCTCACCCCTGTTCCGTCACTTAGGTCAGCTTGTTTACCTGCCACCCGCCAGTCACCCTTGCTTTCCATCGAGTTGCCAAAGCTGGAGCCGTGCATCCTCCTGCTTTTTAGGTGAAGATCCTCCTTGGTTCTGCTTTTCCTACAGGTGACGGTCACTGTCCTGGCCGATAATGACCCCAGCTGTCAGTTTCACTACCTTATTCAGGTCTCCACTGGCTATGGGAGAAAGGCTGCCACAACAGCTAAGGCTTGTGAAATGACTGCTCTTCGCTTCTTGCCTCGCGTCTTCCAGCACACGAGATGCGCTGTGACCTGGTGACGCCCCGGGTCACCGGGAGCACGTTAGGAGCGCGGGTCCTAGTTCCAAACTGTACGTCTGCACGGCCCGCTGTACTTTTGCAGCCCCCCAGAGACTTCATCCCAGTACAGTCCTCTCTGTCTCCCTCTTTCCCCTTAGGGATAAACCCAAAGGATCCTGTTAGGACGTCCTGCATTTTCTCTTTTCTTGTGGTGTTTTAGATGGTTATCACCCTTTATGGATCAGGCGGACGGAGTGAGCCCCATCACCTTTGTGACCCTCAAAAGACAGTCTTTGAGCAAGGGGGACTGGACGTCTTCCTCCTCACACCCAGTCTTCCCTGGGGGAGCTGCATGGCCTGCGGCTCTGGCACGACAACTCGGGGGCCGGCCCTTCTTGGTAAGTACCTGTGTCCGGTGGCCCTGTCCTTCCTTCTCTGTGGACCCCCCAGTCTGGGGTGAGACCAGCATGCTGCCACAACGCAGAACAATAACACTCTGGGCTAAATCGTAACAAATGACTAGTAGATTTAAATTTCAAAGCATCTACAAAGGGGAAACCCTGGAGAAAAACGGGAAAATTAACAATATGATTTTGTGTGGCTGGTAAAGTGATAGATGATTTTTTCTTTTATTTTCATTTAATGTTGTCATGATTGTAGAGAGCAAATAACAACAATTGACTGCCCAAAGTATTATAAATGAGAAGTATCTCTAGGGCACCTGGGTGGCTCAGTCGTTAAGCATCTGCCTTCGGCTCAGGTCATGATCCCAGGGTCCTAGGATGGAGCCCTGCATCGGGTTCCCTACTCAGCAGGAAGCCTGCTTCTCCCTCTCCCACTTCCCCTGCTTGTGTTCCCTCTCTCACTTTCTCTGTCAATTAAATAACATCTTTTAAAAAAAGAAAAGGAAGTATCTCTAAACATGAAAAATATCTTTTTTTTTTTTTAAGATGTTATTTATTTGAGAGAAAGAGTGAGCAAGTGAGAGACAGAGAGAACATAAGCAAGGGGAGGAGCAGAAGGAGAGGGAGAAGCAGACTCCCCGCTGATCAGGGAGCCTGATGTGGGACTCGATCCTAAACCCTGGGATCATGACCTGAGCTGAAAGCAGACGCCCAACCGACTGAGCCACCCAGGCGCCCCGAAAAATATCTTTTTTTTTTTTTTAAGATTTTTATTTATTTATTTGACAGAGAGAGACACAGCAAGAGAGGGAACACAAGCAGGGGGAGTGGGAGAGGGAGAAGCAGGCTTCCCGAGGAGCAGGGAGCCCGCTGCGGGGCTCGATCCCAGGACCCTGGGATCACGACCCGAGCCGAAGGCAGATGCTTAACGACTGAGCCTCCCAGCCACCCCCCAAAAAATATCTTTAAAGAGTAAATTTAATAAATGACTATTTACTAAATATACTTCGGGTCAAAATTAAGAGCTTCAGAAGAGGGGAAGGGAAGGCAGAATCATGATATGGGACGGGCCCAGGGGGCTTGCGAGGGAAAGGGTCAGCGATGAGCTGGTGAATCTGACATGTGTGAAGTCCATGTGATTCTGTTCTTCCTGCCGCCACACTCAGAACGAGGGGAGGTGCATGGAGAGAGTCATGATGACATTAACTGAGGATCAAGATGATTGGTTGGGGTTAGGAAAGAAGAATGGAATGGAATCAAAGGTCTAAGGCCCAGGGACTCAGACAAGTCAGTTGCTGAGTGTTGCCCACCTGCAAAGAGTCTGCAGCCTGCCTGAAACTGTTAGCAACACAAGTCTCTCCCTGCCACGCGAGCCCACTAGGCCAGTCAAGTCTAAGCATTTGCTTGCCACTTCCCCTCTGTTCAGGCATCTGCAAAGCACTTGTGCACTATCATTCCAGCTTGATTTGTAAAGCTGAGTAATGTGAATGGGCACCTGAAGAGATATGTAACGTTGCTAGTCATCAAGAAATGCAAATTAAAACCACAGTGAGAGCACCGAACATCTAGTCTAGAATGACTAGAATAAAGTCTGACAAAATCGAGTTTGGGTGAAGTTGGGGGCCACTGGAACTCACGCACCACGGGTGGGCACGCACAACGGTGCAGCCACGTGAACAAACGGTTTGGCAGGGCTCATGAAGTTAAGTAGACATTTACCATATGACCCAGAAATTCCATTCCTAGGTATTCACCCAAGATAAATGAAAACGCATGTCCTTTCCAAGACTTATACACATACGTTCATAGCAGCTTTGTTAATAGTAATCCCAAATTAGAAACAGCATGAATGTCCATCAGGTGAATGAAGAAACAAATGTTAGCGTGTTCATTCAAAGAAATACTACCCACCAACAAAGAGAACAGTCTTCTGATACACACAGTGATGTGGATGAATCTCAGAAACATTATACGGAGTGAAAGAAGCCAGACACAAAAGTATGAATCCACATATATGAAATTCTAAAAAAAGCAAACTAATCTAAGAGACAGAAAGCAGATCAGTGGTACCTGGGGCCAGGGTGAGCCTCAAGGGGGCTGACTAGAAAGGGGCACAGGGAACTTTTTGGGGTGATAATTTGATGGTGGTGGTACTTACACAGTGTTTACATTCCTCGAAATGTATTGAACTGTACAGTTTACAGACCCCAACAGGATGAGATGTCATTAATATGAATGTTGAAGACCACTCCCCACCCCCAGGGATGGCCCCTCAGGCCCTGGTGACAGACGACAGAGGCAGATGGGCTCCTTAAAGAGGTGGCAGGGCGCCGGCACATTTGAACAAGGAAAGAAGGGATACATACACACACTGGAGCGTTGCTAAGTGATAGAAGTCTGCCTTCTGGTTTTGATACATGAATTCCCTTAGAGGTCGGGAAGGGAAAAATTGGATCAGCTCTTGTCTCTTTAGTTCTGGCCTCACAATGAAAAGAATCCATTTACTGACAGCACAAGATTACTTCTTATTACAGCAACAGGTTGTGCCCACCCCCCTAACATACTTATCTTCATTTTACGGTAGGTATGTAAACCAGGTCATTGTCAGTGACATGGCAGGTAAAAGGAAATGGTACTTCATATGCAATTGTTGGCTGGCCGTGAACCTCGGAGAGCACGAGCATGACCGGGTCTTCATGCCAGTCTCAAAGAAAGAACTCTTTTCCTTTAGGTATTGGTGGGAAATGGTGGTGTTCTGCAGGTCTCTGCAGCTCTGTTCGTTTTTTGTTTTGTTTTGTTTTTAATTCCATTTCTCCTCCTCAGATATATTTATCCTGTTTTTAAGCCCAGCCAATATGTTTTATTCTTTCTTTTTGTATCTTATTGCTAGTTCCTCCACATTTGGAGTAGAGCAGGTGCTCAACGTGTGAATTTACCAAACTATCTTGAGTGGAAGCCTGATGCAAACTTTTGTTGAGCAAAAGATTTATCAAAACTCTTAGAAAGCTTAAAAAAACAGTTTTTAATATTAAACTTTCATAAATTAACCTTATCCTCAGAAACCTTGTGTCCTAAAATCACAAAAGAATCACGTTGCCAGGTCCTTTGACAGCATCTTTATAGAGGTTTTGGATAGTGGCTGAGTTGTTGCTGTGAGCTTATTGTTGGGCAAACCACATCTTCGTCCAGGACACTGTCAGGATGAAGACTCAACGTCTGTCCTGTTCTAATTTATCTTCTTAGACACCTGTTCTCCTCCATCGTTGTAGAAAAGCTCACCCAGGATTATCTGTGGCTCTCAGTGCTAACTCGGCATCCCTGGAACCGGTTTACAAGAGTCCAGAGGCTTACTTGCTGCATGACATTGTTTCTGTGCACCATGGTCGTCAACCTTATGTTCTGGAGAAGCAGCACCAGAGCCGAGAGAGATGAGCAAGGTATGGAGGATCCTAACGTGTGGTGTTTGTGGTGTGTAATCCTTTTACTTTAGTGCACCCTCCTTCATAAATTCATTCATTCATTCATTCATTCATTCATTCATTGAGTGAGGCAGCCTCGGGAACACATCGGTCCTATCCTTAGATGTCCTATCCCTAGATAATGTCCATGATAATGTCCTGTCTTTAGATAACCATGGTTAAATTGCCAAATAAATACCTAAACCTGGGAGAGGAATGACTGAGATGACTTCAGCTCTTGAGGATGAAGGTTGATGTAATGCTCTTCTTCCAGTGGGTCCGTTTCCTGTGACCTGGTCCCAGCTGATCATCAGCGTCCAAACTGCTGTCCTCCTCTTCCCTGTCAATCTTGTAATTGGGCGCTTCTTCCTGCTGATCCAGCCACAGGAGCCCCTGCCTCTCTTTCCTCCCAGCCAAGCCTCCTGCCCCTCAGATGCTACTTCTGAGCCTCTGTCTCTCACAAAGGTGGCTGAAGTAAGCTTGGTGTCTAATTTTATAGGTAGATGGCGGGCTCTGCTTCCCCGTGTAGTGAGAAAGGCCAGTAGAGCGGATCCCCTGGAAGGCTCGCGGGCCCTGTTAACCTTGATAGCTTTTCCCTAACTCCCGTCCCCTGGGCCATGATGCATCATGCCCCTCGTCTCTCTTCTTGATGTATTCTGAGGACTGGGTGTGAGTGCAGAAGGTACCACTCTCGAGTTTTCGTTGGTGACGTTTTATCTAACTGTCCCTTCTTTCATTCTGTATTCCCTCATAAAACTAGTTTTGAAGCTACTGTGAGGTGACTTCTTTCTGAAAAAAGAGAAAGAAAATGAAAAACAGAGGTTCTTTCCACTAAGCATTTGCCTCTCCGAGTGAAGAGACAACCTTACCATCTGTAACTGCTCCCGGTCCTGGGTGAATGTCAGACTGACTTTCCTCGTCTTGGGTCTACATTCAGGAATTAAAGGAAACTGTGGGGTTCCTGCTCAGGAGAAACACATACCTACTCTCAGAGCGGGAACAATCTTTATGGATGTCTCACAGCATTGACAAGATGGCACCACTTTTAGCCAGCCTCATCTGTTCTCACTTGGAGGGTCCCGGCTCTCATCAGCAGGCAGGACCCCATCAGGCAAACGGTAAAGCTCCGCAGGTGTTAGTAACTGATCTGTTATCCGCCTCCCACTCGCTTGCCTGCGTCTTACTCCCTCCTACCTCTCGGCATAACCAACAGGAAGATACAACCTTCTGCTTGTTTTCATTTTCCTTAACCTTTCCAGGATAGAGCTGATAGCTTTCGCGACAGTGTATCTGGTGATACAAAAGGAAGGATTAAGGAAGAACCCACAAAAATGCCCTCTCGTTCAGACCCCCTCATACTCCATCTGCTTTGCTGGGGGCTCTTGGGACTTGTCATTCTTTTTCTTCTTTGGAATAAGGAGATTAGGTGATTTATGGAATCTTGAATATAGTTTGCACCCCAAGGCCCCTGGGCACTTACTGCAGTTCTGGTGAAGAAAGCCCCATTAGGTTTAAATTTTTATTTGCTTCTAGATCAAAAGCGTTTTATTATTATTATTATTATTCTGGATCAAAGTGTAGACTTTTAGAAATTGTTAGCAGTTCACCAGCACGCTCAGAGAAGACAGTCATAATTATTGGGTCCCGCCTCCATGGACTGGGAAATGTAACCTCCTCATCAGTGAATGAGTTGCTCCTCTCTGTGAGCCCCGGCCTGTATTGGCAGCCACATCATCTCTGCTGTTACCTGCTCAGAGTTCTGCAGCAGCTGCAATTGCACTTAACGCGCCCTGGGTCCCGCCCAGGCCGACCAGCCTCGTGACGTCCTCGATGCCACCAACCGACTGCAAAAACTCCAGGAGCTCTTGGAAACACATATTCTTCCCACAGAGCAGGGGCCCTCCAGGTAAGGCACGGCACCGGCCTTCCCCGGTCGCTGCCATCTTCCCAATTGCAATCCTCCCCTCTCTCTCAGCTGCTACTGGCTTTCAGATGATTCCTTCAACCTCTGTTCTTTTTTTTAATTAATTTATTTGACAGAGAGAGACACAGCGAGAGAGGGAACACAGGCAGGGGGAGTGGGAGAGGGAGAAGCAGACTCCCTGCGGAGCAGGGAGCCCGATGCGGGACTCGATCCCAGGACTCCAGGATCATGACCTGAGCCGAAGGCAGTGGCTTAACCAACTGAGCCACCCAGGCGTCCCAACCTCTGTTCTGAAGGGAGGCAACCAGTTTCCCCATCCTGAGCCCATCGCTCATGGCCTGCCCGGAGAGTTGACTTACATCTGCTGGCTCTTTCTGGGTGTCACTAGCCTGGCTGCAGCCTTTTTTTAATGCACTTGATAGCCTGGAGCTGACCAAAGAGCAAAAGCCACCAGCTGGGTTACATGGATGCTGTTATCAGTGCTTCACAACCTCTTCATCAGGCAGCCAGTCAAGGTCGGTGAAAAACGGGTTGTGCGGGCATGGGGGGTAGGGGCAGACCCACTCACATTCCAGGTAGCTCGCTTGGGAAAATGAGACCCTTGGGTGTCAATTCAAAGTGCCTAATGGTTCGGACAATTTGACACCCCCCCCCAAAAAATAAAACAGAAAGAGGCAGAATGAAATTTCAGGTATGTGTGAAGTCACAGAAAAAACTAGTGAGAACTGACAGACTAGTAGAAGCAGAGCAGAAAAGGGTTGACAAGAAAGGACAAGTAAAAAAATCAACGGTGGACTACTTTGAAAAAAAAAAGCACCAGGAAATTTAATTTTTAAAAACTTTTTTTTAAAATGATTTTATTTATTTATGAGAGAGCGCACAAGCAGGCGGAGTGGGAGAGGGTGAGGGAGAAGCAGGCTTCCCGCTGAGCAGGGAGTCTGATGCGGGGCTCGATCCCAGGACCCCAAGATCATGACCTGAGCTCCAGGCAGATGCTCAACCTCCTGAGCCACCCAGGCACCCCAATTTTTAAAAACTTTAAGAAAAATGCCAAGCCCACAGAAATGTGTGGAGAATAGTCTAATGAACTCTACCCTTCTGTTAGCCAGCTTCAACAATTACTTTATTACCAAAACAAGCCAGTCTTGTTTCATCTATTTTGGGGGGAAAAAAAAGTCTCACTTTACATCATTTTATCCCTAAATATTTTAGTATATGTATTTCTAAAAGATAAGCACTTTTTTTGAAAACACAAATATAAAAACCATTATCACACTAATGTCTTAATATTTACACAATATGAATGTACCTCATGCTATGAAAAGGTTAAGATGGTAACTTTTTTGTTATGTGTATTTTATCACTTTTTTTAAAGTCATTGTTCCAGTTTTCCTAGTTGTCTCGTAAATGTTTATTTTACGGTTACTTTGTTGAAATCAAGATTCAAGTAAGGTTCATGTGTTGCCATTAGTTGGTCTGTCTCTTGAGTGCTTTTTATACTAAGTCTGCAGACGCCCCCTCCCTTCCCTTCACTCTCCATTCTTGGTATTTATCACAGGGCATTTGTTGAAGAAACCGAATTTTGTCCAGTAGAGTTTTGAAAATATTCTGGATTTTGCTGACAGGATTGCTTCTGCTTTAAGAACCTCAAGGATGGGCCGAGCTCCCACAAGCAAACCTGGGGAGCTCTTGAAACTTTTGACATCCAGGCCTCACTCCAGACCAATTAAACAGTAATCTCTGGAGATGGGTTCCAAGGCCCAACTCATTTAAAATTTCCCAGGTGATTCTGGTGTATAGTCCCATTGGAGACCCACCCATCCCCGGGGAGAACAAGGAGTAGGTAGAGCTTAACGATAAACTGCTCGAGGATGGGCACCTGGCTGGCTTAGTGGAGCATGCGACTCGTACTCTCAGGATTGTAAGTTCGACCCCACGTTGAACTTAAGTTTTTTTACTAAATTTTTTAAAATCTTGGGGCACTTGGTGGCTCAGTCGTTAAGCATCTGCCTTCAGCTCAGTCATGATCCCAGGATCCTGGGATCGAGCCCCTCATCGGGCTCCCTGCTCTGAGGGAAGCCTGCTTCTCCCTCTCCCACTCCCCCTGCTTGTATTCCTCTTTCTGTGTCTCTTTCTGTCAAAAATTAAATAAAAATCTTTAAAAAAAAATTTTTTTTTAATCTTAAAAAAAAAAAAACTGCTGGCAGAGACAGACCAAAAAAATAACGAGATCTCTATCAGGATATTCAGTTGTACCAAACACCCAAAGGGCTTCAGGAAATGAAAAATGTCATTTACCAAATTTTAAAATTCAGTAGTTGAGTTGAAGGAGATGTCCCTAATGAGACTAAAATTAATGATCAGGAAAATCAAATAAACCAAAATAATGCAAAACATGAAAAAGAAGAGACTTAGGAGATCCAGGGTACTTGGCATACAGGTAATAGGATTGGTGATAATTAAACAATCCACTGTTGCAAAGAAATCCTGAATTTATATTGAGAGGCCTCAAGTAGTTCCAGGCACAGTCAATTTTAAAAGACATGCTGAAACAGAGGATAGTTCTAGAATGGGGCCTACGAGTCTGCATTCGTGACAATTTCCCAGGGGATACCGAAGCAGCTGGTCCGTGGATCACACTTGGAGTAGTATCATTCTGACTAACAGCTTCTCTGAAAAGTCAGTATCATGAAAAAAATTAAGGATGGAGGAGTGCAACGACTGAGTGGCTCAGTTGTTAAGCGCCTGCCTTCGGCTCAGGTCATGATCCCAGGGTCCTGGGATCGAGTCCCACGTCGGGCTCCCTGCTTGGCAGGAAGCCTGCTTCTCCCTCTCCCACTCCCCCTGCTTGTGTTCCTGCTCTCGCTATCTCTCTCTCTGTCAAATAAATAAATAAAAATCTTTAAAAAAAAAAAAAAAGAAAGATGGAGTGTTGTAGATCCTTCAGTGAAAGAAGACATGTTTAGTATGGATAGGATATTATACAAGGAAATTATTGAAACTTTCCTTAACTGTGATAATGATAGGAGAACATCCTGGTTTTTAGGTGACACATGCTTGCCTACAGGCAGTCCTCCTCTGTGCCCTTTCAGCGTACATGAATTTTAGTCACATGGTTTAGTTAAATAACACCAGGGTCCCAGCAACACAGTTCAAGTATCATTTACCATGGTCTTCTACCTGCGAGCGATCACATGAAGTTCTAACTGCTTGCTGCTAACTCTGCAGTCCACAGATCGCTACCCCAGTAACAGCCGTGCATCATCATCAGTGGCCGATCGTGTCACTTCTTTCAAAGTGTGTGGATGATCGGCCCCCTGTTACCCCGATGAGGTACAGACAGCAAAATGTATAGCTGTGTTATCTCCTTGTCTCTCAGCCATAAACTCCTGTGACATTTTACCCCCCCCAAAAAAAAAATCAGAAGAGGCAATTGGCCAACAAAGATGTAAATGCAACAGGGGTGCCTGGCTGGGTTGGTTAGTCAGTGGAGACTGCAACTCTTGATCTCAAGGTTGTGAGTTTGAGCCCCATGTGGCGTGTATAGATTACTTAAATAAATAAAAAAATATTTAAGATTTTTATTTAGTTATTTAAAATATTTATTTTAGTTATTTAACAGAGAGAGCACAAGTAGGCAGAGCGGCAGACAGAGGGAGAGGGAGAAGCAGGTTCTCCGCTGAGCAGGGAGCCCGATGCTGGGCTCAATCCCAGGAACCCTGGGATCATGACCTGAGCCAAAGGCAGACGCTTAACCAACTGAGCCATCCAGGCGCCACTAAATAAATAAAATTTTAATAAATTATTTAAAATAAATAAAAGCGGCATCTTCATCTTCAGTTTTTGCATCCCTTTAGTAAATAAGCTTCACTTCTAAGAACCTATCCTTAGAAAACTCAGAGTACTTTATTAAAAAAAAAAAAAAAGACAACAATGTAAATATCCAAAAATAGGACACTGCTTAATTTATGAGACAGCCATATCCATATAATGGAATGCCAAGCAACCATTAAAAATCTTTAAAATACTGTAGTGATGTGGAAAGCTAGTCTGGATATATTAAGACAAAGTGATTAAAGGATATATTCCAAATTTTAAAGTTTTCTTAAAATCTCTAATTCTTTTTTTCCAAATTTTTATAATAAACGTGTATCACTTCAGTTTAAAAAAAAAAGTTGCAGGGGAGTGTTGGGGAAAAAATATAAAAAGAGGAAGAGAAGAGATGGAAGTTACTGGTATCGCTACAGTGTTGAATTTGGTTCCACCGCGGCCAACCAGATTTGCGGCTTTTTCCCCCAAGTCTGGTCCAGGGACTGTCCACCAGAGGGCGACCTTAGGTCTCCAGAGCAGACACCCAGAATTGCTATCTCCGAAAAGGGGTGTGCGGCAGCAGGCTGGAAATAGCACCCTTGTCCTTTATTCTCGTGAGGATTGGAGCACTTTCTTCCCCTCTGTGGAAATTAAAGGACGGGGGGAAACTTGTTGCACATGTAACCAATACTTAAGGTCTTACTCAGTTCTAAGATTTTAGGAAAAACAGAGACTTAATCCTTGAGACTTTTAAAAAGTGTAGCTTCTCCAGCCCAGCTCTTCGGAGGCCATCCAAGACAGGTTATTCTTAAGTGACGTCGGTAGATCATCACAAATCATTCAATAGCTGAAGCTTTCCTAGACAAGCAGCTTGAGGACCACAGGCCAAAATACAAATATTAACATTATATTAACCAGGTCCCTACGATTATGCAAAAACAATCATGGAACTCCCTAATTCTCAGTTTTCCATGATAGTAGAGGGGCAAATAATGGAAGCGTGTTAATCATACCTTCAGCTTTACGTAAGGGCATCACCTTGGGTCCTGTGATACCTGCTGCTTAGTTTCCCCTGTGATCTTCCCGTCTAGGCGATCTTCCTCACGCTGTTCGGCTCCCTGATGCTGAACCGGATGCCGTGGCTTACCAGAGAGAAGGAACAACAAACAAGGAGGATCTTGGCACTCTTGGGTAATTCAAGTAGTTCTAAGTACCAACATCTGATTTTGCAAAGAGCAGATGCCGGAGTAGCGGACCCCTAGCTACATCACCACCTCGCATTTATGCACGCAGGGACCTTGTCTGGTTAGCTGGCTGCCCCTTCTCGGCTGCCCAAGGCCAACCAGTACATCACCAGCACTCGTGCGTTCTTCCCAACACCCCCTCGTGCTGCCTCAGTGCCTCACCTCTCGTCCGTGTCCTAGATCTCCTCCCGAGTCTTTCTCGCTCCCGGGCCCCAGAGGCTGTTTGCGACCACTCACCGTCTGTATCTGGATAGATGGGGTCAAATCAAACATGCCCCAATCGGGGTGGCCTGCCCCGCAAACCCACTTCTTCACTGTATTCTCTCATTTTTTAAAAAAGATTTATTTATTTGAGAGAGAGAGCTGGAGGGGCAGATGGAGAGAGAGAGCAAATCCAAAGCAGACTCTGCACTAAGCGCAGAGCACGGCATGGGGCTCGATCTCACGACCCTGAGATCACGACCTGAGCCGAAACCAAGAGTTAGGCGCTTAACCCACTGCGCCACCCAGGCGCCCCTATGTTTTCTCATTTCAATAAAGAATATCCCTCCTCTCTTAAAATGTCAGAGTAATCCTAAATTCTTAGTCTTCACAGTCACCAAGCCTGAGGGACACTACCCTCTAAATAACTGACTGGAGCTGTACCTATCACGTAGATGAACCACACAAACACAGTGGTAATCAAAAAAATTAATACTTTAATCATGGGAAATAGCATATGTATATATAAATACACACATATGTGTGTGTGTATTTTTTTAATGAAGAAGTGCATGGGAATGATAAATTCAGGATTAGATTAGCTCTCTGAAGAAAAGGATACCATCACAGATGAACAGACTCTAAGTGGAAATCAATTTATTTATTTATTTTACAGAAAGAGCACGAGCCATGGAGAGAGGCAGAGGGAGAGGGAGAGGGAGAGAGAGAATCTTAGGCAGGCTCCACACCCAGTGGTAAGCCCAATGTAGGGCTCCATCTCACAACCCTGAGAATATGACCTGAGCTGAAATCAAGAGTCAGATGCTTAACCAACTGAGCCACCCAGGTGCCCCTAATTTTTACTTATTTTAAATAATCTCTACACCCAACATGGGGTTCAAACTCATGGCCCCAAGATCAAGAGTCACATGCTCTTCTGACTGAGCCAGCGGGGAGCCCAATGCAATCACTTCTTTCTTTCTTTTTTTTTTTTTTTAAGATTTTATTTATTTGACAGAGAGAGACAAGGTGAGAGAGGGAACACAAGCAGGGGGAGTGGGAGAGGGAGAAGCAGGCTTCCCGAGGAGCAGGGAGCCCACTGCGGGGCTCGATCCCAGGACCCTGGGATCATGACCTGAGCCGAAGGCAGACGCTTAACGACTGAGCCACCCATTTCTTAAACTGAGTGGTAGAGACATTACTATGGGGTAGGCAACCCATTCCTTACAAGATCTTTAAAAATTAATCTAATTTCAAACAGTTTTCCATGCTCTTGAGTAGCTGTTCCCTCTGCCTAAAAGGCTTTTTTTTTTTTTAAAGCAAGGACTTTTTTTTTTCTTGTCTGTGTCCATCTGAAGAATTGTATCTGAGTCATCCTTCAAAACAAATGTCAGGTTTCACTCTGTGACACCTTCTCTGACTTCCTCAGGAGATTTATTTTCTCTTTGGTGATTCCCCAAGCACTAGGCACGTACATGCTGGCGAGTTTTATGTCCTATTCTAATTCTTTCTCTCTCTCCATCTTGGTTTGCGTGTCTCTGGCTACGTCTCACAGTGTGGTCTGTAGATGAGCAGCACTGATATCTGGAATTTTCAGAAATGAGCAGTCTTAGGCCTCACCCCACAATCTGCATTTGAACAAAATTCCCAGGTGATTCCTTTGCACATTGAAATTTGAGAAACACCGCTGTAGAACAGTACTCCCAACGTGTGGGTCCCTGACTAGAACTGTTCGTTTCTAGTCCAAGATAAATGCAGAAACTGAGAGCAAACATTTAGAAAGTTTTATAGCAATTGGACCAATTTTAGACAGATTGTATCTAATTCTCAAGATGGGATTTGGATTTTACATGCTCTTGTTTTACTTCGTTTTTCTAGCAATCAATTTTTATTATATTTTATAGCAGTATCAGTCCCCAGGGTGCCTGGGTGGTGCCGTCATTTGAGTGTCCCTACTCTTGGTTTTGGCTCAGGTCATGTGTGATCTCAGGATCTTGGGATCCAGCCCCCCTTCAGTGGGCTCCACGCTCAGGGCAGAGCCTGGTTAAGATTCTTTCTCTGTCTCTTCCTCTGCCCGTCCCCCCACGCCGTGTGCACACACACACACACTCTCTTTCTCAAATAAGTAAATCTTAAAAAAAAAAAAAAAAAAAGTATAAGTCCCCAGTGGATTGGAATTTTTAAGTCTTTTTTTTTTTTTTTAAAGATTTTATTTATTTGAGAGAGAGAGAACACCTGAGAGGGGATAGGGTCTGAGGACGAAGCAGACTCCCTGCCAAGCAGGAAGCCCGATGCGGGACTCGATCCCGGGACTCCAGGATCATGACCTGAGCCGAAGGCAGTCGCTTAACCAACTGAGCCACCCAGGCGCCCTTTAAGTCCTTTTTGAGAAGTCCCACATAGGTGGGTTTATTCTTTTTTTTTTTTTGGCATTTAATAGGAGGTGTTCACAGTAGAGTTTCAGCAGCTGTTAATGAATAACTGCTTAGTGAAATATAACTATTTTTTGGCCTACATTTGAATTTTTGACAGCAAAATGTCCACCAGTACCTGGTTCAAGAGATAAGAACAACCCCGTGTATGTAGCTCCAACTATCAACAGTCCAATTAAGCGCCCAGAAAGAACCTTGAAAGAGAAGAAGCTTTTCAAGCTGACAGGAGATATTTTGGGTATGGAGAGCAAACAGCAATGTGTCCATCCTGCAGCACATTTCCCAGCAGAGGGGGAGTGAAAAGAAAGTGAGAATATAGGACAATGAAAAGCTATCTTAAAATACTCACCTTGAAAAAAATATGGACTCCAAGGCAGTGTGGTAAATGGGAAGACACCTGAACTCAGGAGTCATGAGATGTCCGCGTGTGCTTGAATCAGTCCCTTCCTCTGCGCACAGAGCATAATAACAGAGCGTGCTCTGTACGCTTCTCAGGCTGGAGGAAAAATTAATATGTTTTCTAAATGGCAACCCTCTCAGTGCAGGAGAACTGGGTCAGCACATACAGTGTTTGGGTTATCGGATTTCCTGGGCCAAAGAAGACCAATTCTGTGTTTATTGGCCTTCCCTTTCTTGTGGACATAGTCCATAGAGAGAGAAAGGTTGGGGGCGGGGTGCATTTATAAGAACTAAAATACGGCAATTTTCATGTGGGGTTTTGTGTACCTTATTTCAAGTAAACTTTCTGATTAGCGGCAGAATAATTCTGGGAAGGAATATAACAATGTTTGTGGGTACCACTGCATGCCAAATACATTGGCTCGTCTGTTTACAGCTGTTTGGTTGAACCGTATGGAATTGCCTTCACCTTTTAAATATGTCATGAAGGAGAGGGTGTAGAGAATTCATAAGCTAACCACTCAACTAATTTTTTTTCATCTTCTATCCTCGTACAAATCCTCTTCCTTATCTTGTTGATGACGACAGTCTACTCAGCACAGAACTCGAATAGGTTTTACCTCCATCAGGCTATCCAGAAGAGTTTCTCCCACTGTTTCTCAGAGATCAGACTTCTGAAGCATTTCTACCCGTGGACCAATCGCACCTTCCTAACCTTTATGGGGTTACAGAGATACGGACACAGTTCTGGGCCCCAGCTTCTTGGATGCTTCTTGGTCAGTATTTTCTACCAGTTACCAACACTTTGTTGTAACTTTAGATCGTAAGTAAGCTGTATTCTGAAAGTTGTTGCATTCATTTATCTCAGGATTGGTGGCTTCCTTTTGGGATTTAGAACATCTCCTAGGTTCCTGGGGAAAGAAACCTAAAAGACATGCTCATCTCAGTAAAGGTGTTTTGGTGCATTTAGGAGAGCTTTTACAGATGGCAACTCCTATGCATTGCGTGTTGGTTCTTTTTTTTTTTTTTTTAAGATATTTATTAACTTATTTAGAGAGTGTGTGTACCAGTGGGGGGAAGGGCAGAGGGAGAAGGAGAGTAAATCTCCAGCAGACTCCACGTTGAGCACGGAGCCCAAACAAGGGCTCAGCTGAGGGGCTTGATCTCCCAACCTGAGATCATGACATGAACTGAAATCAAGGGTCAGGCTGAGCCACCCAGGTGCCCTGCGTGTTGATTCTTTCTAGTTCAGTGTTGGATGGTGACGGTTCTAGGTTCAGCACACATTCTCTTTGCAGTCTGTAACTCTGTGCTGAATAAAGTACTGACTGAAGAAAAAGTGAATCGAGCCATGGGTACCCAGTGCCATCACCATGGGCTTCGTCCTCCTCTCCGTCTCCTTGGGTCTACAGTACAGTGTTGAAAAGCACAGACTCGGAAGCCAGACTGGCCTGGTTCAGATCCTGGTGCTCTACCTATTAGCAGTGTGTTCTTGGGTAAATTACAACCTGTTGTGCCTCTGTTTCCCCATCTATATGATGAGGATAATCTTGGGACCTGCCCTATAAGATTGATGTGAAGATTAAAAACTCAGTGGATCTTAAAACAATGTCTGACCCATAGTATACACTGGGTAAGTGTTCACTATTATTATTAACGGGGGCAGTTGGGGCTCTGGCTAATCTGCTAGAAACACAAAGCATCCGTGAGTTACCGGACATGCTAAGGAAGAACAACAGCAATCTATAGATACAGATAAAGAAATAGAATTAAGTAGACCTGAGGTGAAAAGCAGTAAAAATTGACCCTAACATGGTTTATCTCTTCAACTATTACCAAATCTTTGTTTTCAAAATTTTATGTTTTTCTTTTTTTTTTTCTATAGATTTTATTTATTTGAGAGAGAGCATGAGCAGGGGGAGGGGCAGAGGGAAAGGGAGAAGCAGACTCCCCGGTGAGCAGGGAGCCCGATGCGGGACTCGATCCCAGGACCCTGGGATCAAGACCTGAGCTGAAGGCAGATGCTTAACCAACTGAGCCACCCAGGTGCCCCTATTTTTTTTTTTTTCAAGATTTATTTATTTATTTTAGAGAGAGAGAGCATGCAGATATATCTGCAAGATGAATATCTTGAATGTGCTAAAGTGTGTATACATTCTTAATTTTAAAAGGTATTTCCAGGGGCGCCTGGGTGGCTCAGTTGGTTAAGCGACTGCCTTCGGCTCAGGTCATGATCCTGGAGTCCGGGATCAAGTCCCGCATCGGGCTCCCTGCTCGGCGGGGAGTCTGCTTCTCCCTCTGACCCTCCTCCCTCTCGTGCTCTCTGTCTCTCATTCTCACTCTCAAATAAATAAATAAAATCTTTAAAAGGTATTTCCAGTCTTCTCCTTATTATACCATTTAACACTCCCATGAGCAATGTCTGAGTCTACCCACATCCCCCAAAGCCCAGTGAAAACCGGTGTTTTCAAACAATACCCGAGCTATGGAATAGATGAAAGGCTTTGCAAGTGCCTTCATGAGAAAATGCAAGTCAAAACTAGAGGAAGGCACCATTTTCCACCTCTCATTTGGGCAAACCTTGCCTCTGCTTTTGCCTTCTTCATTCCATCCTCCCTGTACTATTGTTTTCAAACATAAATCTGTATTCTTCCCCTGTTCAAAACCTCCCGATAGATTCCCATCATACTTAAAATTGCAGACCCTTGGGGCGCCTGGATGGCTCACTCTTTAAGCATCTGCCTTCGGCTCAGGTCATGATCCCAGAGAATGGTGTGAGGTGATACCTCGTTGTGGTTTTGATTTGCTTTTCCCTAATGGTTAGTGATTTTTACATATACTGTTGGCCATTTTTCGTCTTTAAAAAAATGTATATTCAGGTCCTTTGCCCGTTTTTAAATCGGTTATTTGGGTTCATTTGTGTGGTATTCAGTTTTGTGAGTTCCTTATGTATTTTGGATATTGACCCCTTATTAGATGCATGATTTGCAAATATTTTCTCCCATTTAATAGTTTGCCTTTTTGATTTGTTGGTTTCCTTCACTGTGCAGAAAGTTTTTAGTGGTTGTAGTCTCATTTGGTTAATTTTTGCTTTTGATGTCCTCTCCAAAGGGCTGCCAAGACCAATGTCAAGGAGCTTTGCTCCTGTTTTCTTCTAGGAGTTTTAAAGTTTCAGGTCTTATAGTTAAGTTGGTAATCCATCTGGAATTGATGGTCGTATGTCACATAAGGAAAGGGTCCAGTTTCATTCTTTTGCATACAGGTATCCAATTTTTCCAGCACCATTTGTTGAAGAGACTGTCTTTCCCTATTGTATCTACTTGGGACCCTTGTCATAGATTAGTTGGCCGTATATGCATGAGTTAATTCTGGGCTCTGTATTTAGTTCCACCATTCTGTGTATCTGTTTTTATGCCAATACCATACAGTTTTGATTACTGTAGCTTTCATAGTATAGTTTGACATTAGGAAGTGTGATGCCTCCATCTTTTTCTTTCTCAAGATTACTTCGTCCATTTGGCGTATTGGGTGGGGTTCATACAAATTTTAGGATTGTTCTTCTATTTCTGTGGGGGAAAAAAAATGCCATTGAATTTTGATGGGGATTGCCCTGAATTTGTAGATGACTTTGGATGGTATGGACATTTTAACAATATTCTTTCAACCCATAAACATGGGATATTTCCAGTTATTCATGTCTTCATTTCTTTCATCAGTGTCTTACAGTTTTCATTCTACAGATCTTTCACTTTCTCAGTTAAATCTACTCCTAAGTATTTTATTCTTTTTGATGCTCTTGTAAACGAGATTATTTTCTTTATTTTTCATTGGTAGTTCATTGTCATTGTAACAAAATGCAGCTGATTTTTGTGTACTGATTTTATATCCTGCAACTTTACTAAACTCATTTATTGGTTCTCACGGGTTTGTCTTTTTTTTTGTTTGTTTTGGTGGTCTATAGGGTTTTCTGTATATAAGATCATGTTATCTGTAAACAGACAATTTAGTTTCTCCTTTCTGATTTGGATTCCTTTTACTTCTTTTTCTTATCTAATTTCTTTGGCTATGATTTCCAATAGTATGTTGAATAGAAGTGGCCAGAGTAGGTACCCTTGTCTTATTCCTGATCTTAGAGGAAAAGATTTTAAGCTTCTCACAATTATGATGTTAGCTTGACATACATGGTCTTTATTATGTTAAGGAGCATTCCTTCTGTGCCTAATTTGTTGACAGTTTTTATCATGGAAGGATGTTGAATTTTGTCAGATATTCTTTGTGTATCTTTTGAGATCATCATATAATTTAATCCTTCATTCTGCTAATGTGGTGTATCATGTTTATTGAATTGTGTATGTTGAATCATCCTTGCAACTCAGGGATAAATCCCACTTGGTTACAGCGTATGATCTTTTTAAACATACTTTTGAACTTCATGTGTTAGCATTTTGTTGAGGATTTTTGCATTTGTGCTCATCAGGGATATTGGCCTGTGATTTTCTTTTCTTGTATGTTTTGGTATGAGGATAATGTTGGCCTCATAAAATGAATTTTGAACAGTTTCCTCCTTTTTAATTTTTTGGAAGAGTTTGAGGATGGATATTAATTCTTCTTTAAACGTTTGGTAGAATTCACCCATGAAGCTATCTGGTCCTGGTCTTATCTTTGTTGGGAAGTTTTTTATTACAGTCTCCATACTTGTTATTAGTCTGTTCAGATTTTCTATTTTGTCATTATTTAGACTTAATAAGTTGTGTGTTTCTAGGAATTTATCCATTTCTTCTAAGTTGTCTAGTTTGTTGGTGTACAATTGTTCATGGTAGTCTCTTATAATCCTTTGTTTTTGTGTTACCAGTGTTAATGTCTACCCTTTAATTAGTAATTTTATTTGAGTCCTCTTTTTCTTGGTTTAGTCTAAAGGTGTATCGGTTTTGTTTATCTTTCAAAACATTTTTATTTTTGTATTTTCTATTTAGTCTTTATTTCATTTATTTCTGCTCTGATATTTATTATTTCCTTCCCTCTGCTAACTTTGGGCTTAGTTTGTTCTTCTTTTACTAGTTCCTTGAAGACCAAAGTTAGCTTGTTTATTTGAGATCTTTTTTCATAAAATAGGTGTTTATTGCTATAAAATTCCCTCTTTAAACTGCTTTTGCTGCATCCCATAAGTTTGATATGACGTTTTACTTCCATTTTTGTTTGTCTCAAGAGGTACTTTTTAATTTCCTAATTAAACCCATTGATTGTTCAGAAGTGTGTTGTTGAATTTCCATGTGTTTGTGAATTTTCCAATTTGTGTCCTGTTACTGATTTCTAATTTAACACCATTGTGGTCAGAAAAGATACCTGATATATATGGTTTCAGTCTCCTTAAATTTAAGACTTGCTTTGTGGCCCAACGTAGGACCTATCCTGGAGAATGTTCCATGTGCGCTTGAGAAGAATGTGTATTCTGGTTGAATGGAGTGTTCTGTATATATCTTTTAGGTCCATCTGGCCCATAGTGTTAACAAGTCTGCCATTTCCTTATTGATTTTGTCTAGACAATCTATCCATTGTTGAAAGTAGGGTATTGAAGTCCCCTACTATTACTGTATTGCTATCTATTTCTTCGATGAGGTAACATTTACTTTACATATTTAGATGTTCCAGTGTTGAGTGCATATATACTTACAATTGTCTTGTCCTCTTTATGAAGTGAGCCCTGTATCACTTTACCACAAATGACCTTCCTTGTCTGTTGTGACTGAGTTTAGCTGAAATTCTATTTTATCTGTTAAAAGTTAGAGCTACTTCTGCTCTTTCTTGGTTGCCATTTGCATGGAATATTTTTTTCCCATGCCTTCAGTTTCAGCCTGTGTGTGTACTTAAAATTAAAGTGGGTCTCTTATAGGCAGTATATTATTGGATCTTGTATTTTTACCATTCAGTCATTCTGTCTTTTTATTGAAGAATTTAATCTGTTGACATTTAATTATTGATAAGAACTTACTTTTGGCACTTTATTTTCTGATTGTTTTGCAGTTCCTTTGTTCCTCTTTTATTCTCTTGCTACCTTTTTTTGTGATTTACTTTTTGTAGTGGTATGCTTTAATTCTCTTCCCTTCATCTTTTTTGCATTTATTAAAGATTTTGCATTAGTGTTCTCATAAGGCTTATGTAAAATATCTTACAACAGTCTGTTTTAAGCTGAAAACAGCTTACTGTTAATCACATACAAAAACTCTGCACTTTGAGGTGCCTGATTGGCTCAGTCAGTAGTATGCAACTCTTGATCTCAGGGTTGTGAGTTCAAGCACATTGGGCATAGAGATTACTTAAAAAAAAATAAAAATAAACAAGATTGTGCTGCCTGTACATTAAAAAACAAAACTCTACACTTCTCCTTTCCCTGTGCTTTATGTAATTGATGCCTTTCTTTTTATGCTGTCATCCATTAACATATTATTGTAGTGGTAATTTTTAACACTCTTGTCTTTAACTTTTATACTAAAGATAAAAGTGACTTACACACCATTACAGTATTACCAAATTCTGAATTAGACTATTTATCTTTACCAGTGACTTTTATATTTTCATGTTGTTACATAGCATCCTTTCCTTTCAGCTATAAGAATTCCCTCTAGCATCTCTTGTAAGACAGATCTGGTGGTGATGAACTCCCTAATCTTTTGTTTGTCTGGGAATGTTTTTTATCTCTCCTTCACTTCTGAAGGACAGTTTTGTTGGTTATAGTAGTTTGGGTTGGGTTTTTTTTTTTTTTCTTTCAGCACTCTGAATATATCATTCTACTCCCTCTGGCCTGCAAGATTTCTGCTGAGAAATCTGATAGCCTGGGAGGTTTTCTCTGTGTGTGTAAAGTTGTTTTGTTTTGTTTTTTTCTTGTTTTTCTCAGAATCCTCTGACTTTGACTTTTAACAATTTGATAAACAGTAATGTATCTCAGAGTACTCTTCTTTGGGTTGATCTGACTTGGGATCCTTTGAGCTTCATGTACCTAGATGTTTATATCTTTACAAAATTTGGGAAGTTTTCAACTGTTGTTTATTTAAATAAGCTTTCTGCCTCTTTCTCTCTCCTCCTCCTCTGGGACTCCCCTGATAGGTATATTTGTTCTTTTGACAGTGTCCAGAATCGATATAGGCTTTCTTCACTCTTTGTCATTGTTCCTTGAACTGGCTAATTTCAAATGACCTATCCTCAACTTCACTGGTTCTTTCTTCTGCATGATCAAGTCTACTGTTGAAGCTTTGTATTGAATTTTTCAGTTCTATCATTGAATTATTCAGCTCCAGATTTTCTGTTCAGTTGTTTATGGTTTTTATTTATTAAAATTACCATTTTGTTCCTGCATTGTCTCCCTGATTTCATTTATTTGTGTTCTCATGCATTTCACTGCGTTTCTTTAAGAAGATTATTTTGAGGGCGCCTGGGTGGCTCAGTTGGTTAAGTGACTGCCTTCGGCTCAGGTCATGATCCTGGAGTCCCTGGATCGAGTCCTGCATCGGGCTCCCTGCTCGGCGGGGAGTCTGCTTCTCCCTCTGACCCTCCTCCCTCTCATGCTCTCTGTCTCTCATTCTCTCTGTCTCAAATAAATAAATAAAATCTTTAAAAAAAAAAAAAAAAGATTATTTTGAATTCTGAGGCAGTCCCCAGAGCTCCATATCTTTGGAGTCATTTAGTGGAACTTGATTAGTTTCCTTTGATGGTGTCATGTTTGATTCTTTGTGATCCATATAGTCTTTCATTGGTGTTTTTTGCATTTGAAGGAGCAAACACCCTTTCCAGTCTTTACAGACTGGTTTTGGCAAGTAAAAACCTTCTCCTGTCAGTTCCCCAGGCTCATGAGATTACCTCCAGAATCTAAATTGATCTGGGATGCAGCCAGGTCATGTGGCAGTTGTTACGTCCACAATGGGGTCCACAATTTGTAGGCCTGTTACCAGGGGCTCAGATGGCTGTGGATCTGGTCTGGTCTCTGGGTGGACAGGATTGACTGCAGAACCTTGTTCAGTGGGGCTGGCATTGGGACGAGGGTTGGAGTAGAGCAGGCCTATTACCAGCTGCAAGAATGAGTGTGGCTCCCACCAGATTTCTGAGAGGGCTCCTGCTGGGTCACTGGGTAGGTCCCTGGGCAGGTAGGATGAGCCCTAGACTGTGGCTGAGAAGGACTAGAACTGAGTCTCCAGGCTCTTCAGGATCCACAGCCAGGACCAGTGTCTACAGACCTGGTTCTGGAGGGATGGATAAGTGTGTCCCCAACCAGGACTGCTCCCTGACCATGGCTGGGATGGCCTGGAGCCAAGTTAGAAGTTTCAGGATCTGAAGTCAGACAGGGTTGGTAGGCTTGTCTCCAGGAGCACTGACAAGTCTCTGGACTAGCTGGTCTGCTCATTTACATAACCAAGAGGAGCTGGAGTCCAGTTAAGGGCTATTTCAGGATCTACAGACAGAGTTTGGTGAGCTTGCCTCCAGGGACTTTTGGACTGTGGCTGAGAGGGACTAGCACTCAGAACTAAGGTCTGCAGGCCTGTTATCTGAGACACAGGCAGAAGTGACTCCTGGGTCCCTTGCTTTATGGTGCTGCTGGCAGGACCAAGACCAAAAGGTGCTGTAGCCAAGTCCACAGGGGGACAGAACTATTTCTGGGTCTGTTGTCAGGACCACAGTTGGTGAGTCAGCCATCTGGGCATGGACCTGCCGTCTCAGAATGGCCTTTGTCAGTCTTGGACTCCACCGGGGTTTCACAATCCCCTTGATCCCAAGGCTCCCACAGAGGCACTTTAGTCTGTGGATGGCTGCCAAATTACTGTTGCCGAGAGGAGATGCAAGCAGGGCACCTCCTATTTCACCACATTGCTGATGCCTTTCAGTTGATTCTCATGATTTATCTAGATCATCTATGTATCATTTAGAAATTACAATCATTTCACTTCCTTATTTTTATGCCTCTTATTTCTTTTTCTTACCTGGTTGCATTAGCTAGAAATTCCAAATATATTTTTTAAAATAGTGGTGAAAATGTGCATTTTGTTACTAACTTAATGAAGCATTTATAAAAACGGTTTCTTGTACTCTTTTTGTTAGGGTTTATTACTGATGGGAACTCCTTTCTTTTGGGCAATGTTCTGCTTCGTCAGATTCGCATTCCCAGTGCCCTATTCCTTCCAACTGGAGTGTCTCCCCAAGAACAAGCAAAGCCATCTCCCCAAGATCAGGAGGATACAGAGAACTATGGAGTAAACTGGGGCCCCTCTGATACAAACATCACAAAATCAGACAGCATTTGGCATTATCAGAATCAAGAGATGCTGGGTGGCTATCCTATCCAAGGGGAATTTGCCACTTACTCAGGAGGAGGGTATGTTGTGAGACTTGGAAGAAGCTCGCGTACTGCAATCAGGTGAGCAAGCCTGAGCCCTGGACAAGAGAACCAGGGTGTGTCCCTTCTTAGGACAGTTACACCTGCCATAATGCTACTCGCCCTTGTCTGTGACACTTCTTAGACTTTTAAGGAAATGTATCTTTTAGTTTAAAAATTCCTTGTTCAACCTCAAACCACAGGTATGTTTTTGGTTTGGCAATTTGCCAAAACTCATTTTTTTTTTTTTTCCTCGTCTGGGAAAACACCTAGCAGTTTCAACTCAGGTATCTCTAGTTTAGACAAACTGTATCTTCAAATTTAAGAGGATGCATTGCCCTTCATGAACCATAATCAGTCCAAAATTCATAGTCAAATTTCCAGAGAGTTTAGAGTGTTTTTGTATGTGTATGTGATAAGAATTTTAATCATTGTATATGAAAAGGCTTAAATTATCTCTTCATTTAAATTTATAGCAAGAATTTACTCAAAAACATGGGGAGTCGTCTTCTCCCTCTCCCTCTGCAGCTCCCCCTGCTTGTGCTTTCTCATGCTCTATCAAATAAATAAAATCTTAAAAAATAAATAAAGAGTGGCATTTAACATTTAGAAGTAAAAGTAGAGGGCGCCTGGGTGGCTCAGTTGGTTAAGCGACTGCCTTCAGCTCAGGTCATGATCCTGGAGTCACAGGATCGAGTTCCTCATCGGGCTCCCTGCTTGGCAGGGAGTCTGCTTTTCCCTCTGACCCTCCCCCCTCTCATGCTCGCTCTCTCTCTCTCATTGTCTCTCTCAAATAAATAAATAAAATCTTTTTTTTTTTAAAGACTTTATTTATTTATTTGAGAGAGAGAATGAGAGAGAGCACATGAGAGGGAGGAAGGTGAGAGGGAGAAGCAGACTCCCTGCCGAGCAGGGAGCCCGATGCGGGACTCGATCCCAGGACTCCAGGATCATGACCTGAGCCAAAGGCAGTCGCTTAACCAACTGAGCCACCCAGGCGCCCCATCAAATAAATAAATAAAATCTTTAAAAAAAAAAAAAAAGAAGTAGAAGTAGAGTAATAGAGATAGCTGACATAAAATAATTCTACCCTAGATGTTAAACGCCAAATACGTTTTCTTGAACATATAACCCTGATGTGAATGCTATTATGAACTTTCATCTTTATAGTCTTCTAAATTTATATTTGTGTTAACTAACACTAGTGAAAGTTTGGGCATTAGTAATAATACTTCTTAGGCAAACAATATTTGGAAATGTAGCTTTGCAACTGGTATGTGATACTGGAAATGCCAGGGCATTTTTCTCCTTTGCAGGATTGAATGGAGAAAGTAGCTGACCCTGTCCTTCTGTTTTCCTAGAGTTCTGCAGCATCTTGAACAGAGCCACTGGCTTGACCATTGTACCAAAAGCCTCTTTGTGGAATTTGTGGTGTTCAGTGCTAATATGAACCTGTTCTGTGTAGTGACCCTGATTTTGGAGTCCAACAATGTGGGTACGAAGGTCTCTTCTGTCTTCTCTCTCTGACCTGGGTATTTCTGGAGAAGGCTCAGTTTCTTTATTTTATACCATTAAAAGAATATTTTAATTAAAGTATTAAATATAATTTAAAAAGTTAAGTAGTTCAAGGCAAAAACTAGCAGTCCTCTCTTCCTCCCCACCTCACTCCCCTTCCCTAGAGACAGTTACCTCCAGCTTTTTTAATGGGTTCTTTGAAATTTAAAAATTAACATGGTTATTACTTATTTCATGAATTTTCAGTTTTAGATATTATCTATTTCTTCCTATGATGATGAGTATTTAACTTTCTTAAACCCACACATAACACACACACACTTTTCTCTTACCTTGTTCTCCCAATATAGTAATAATTTATGGTTAGTTTAATATTTATTTCCATTATTGTGATTATCTAAATGATTTCTCAAAGATGAGCCATGTAATGTATTACAATTTCTTTTTTTCTACAACATTTTCCTTAGAGTTTATAATTACCTTTATTTCATTTGCTTGGTTTTGCATTGGTTTGCAAACTCCTCCTAGAAGTAAAAATCTCATTCTGTTCAAAAAGTATCAAGCAACCTATTATTTTATCTTTTAAAAGATAAAAGGCCCTCTCTGGGGCCCTCCATCCTTTTGGTACAATTCAGATTGGTTATTCTTTGGGTCTGCTGTACAACGCTCATCCTGGATTCTCCCTATCATCCTGGGGATTATCCTGACATCTCTCCTCTGTTGGATCTTCTTTCTCCTGAATCCCATGTTTTCCTCTCTGGGTTTACTTTCTCATTTGGCTGGAGCATATCCCCCAGGAAATTACTACAAGGGTGCAGAAGAAGTAAATTTTTTTAAGCCTTCAAGGTCCAAAAATGTTCTTACCTGCCATCATACTTGATTGCTAATTATTCTGGATACCGTTGTTTTTACAGAATTTTGAAAAGTATAGCTCCATTGCCTTCTAGCTTCTCATGTTGTTGTTAAGAAGTATGATGGGGGGGGCGCCTGGGTGGCTCAGTTGGTTAAGTGTCTGCTTTTGGCTCGGCTCACGATCTTGCGGTCCTGGGACTGAGCCCCATCGGGCTCCCTGCTCATTGGGAAGCCTGCTTCTCCTTCTCCCTCTGCCTGCCGCTCTGCCTACTTGTGCTCTCTTTGTCAAAAAAAAGATGATGATGCCCCAACTCCCAAAAGTTTTTAGAACTTTCTCTCTCCTCATAGTGAGTCCTTTAACCTGGAAATGTGTCCTTAGGTTCTGAGAAATTTTCTCACAGATTTCTATTAATTTCTTCTCCATTTTCTCTGTTCTCTTTTTCTGGTATTCCTGACATTTTGACACTGGGATGCCTGGACTGATCCTTTGATTTTTCTTATTTTTGCTTTTCCATCTTTTTCTTCTAGTTTCTGGGAGACAAATTCAATAAGTGGTTTGAAATTTGAAGTATTCATCTTGATAATTTAATTTTCAAGAATTGTGTTTGTCCTCACAATATTTTTTTCATAGTATCCTGTTCTTTTATGGACACGGTATCCTCTTTTAACTGTCTGAGAATGTTACAGGCTTTTTTTTTTTTTCCTCCTGCTCTTTCACTTTCTCTAATGCCTCTGAACTTCTTTTATTTTTTTTTTTTATTTGGTCTCCAGTTTTAGTGTTGAGGTTCAGTATGTGGCTGTCTTTTCATATTGAAGACAGAGACAGTAAAAAGCAAATAAATACTAGTTAGAAGCTCTTTGTTCATGGAAAGAGCTTGTCGACTGTTATCAATGTCTTTCGGACAGTTTTCACAATGAGGGACCCTCCAAACTCCTGCTTTGAGGATGTCTGCCTTTTAGACCTCTCAGAGCCTGTTGAGAAAAGGGGCTGGGAGGCATCTCACCATGCAGTATAAAAACTTGTTCTTAGGGGCGCCTGGGTGGCTCAGTCGGTTAAGTGTCTGACTCTTGATTTCAGCTCAGGTCATGGTCTCAGGGTCTAAGATAGAGCCCTGAGTTGGGCTATGCACTGAGCTGGGAGCCTGCTTAGGATTCTCTCCTCTCTCCTCCTCCCTCTGCCCCTCCCCTGCTCATGTGAGCACTCTGTTTCTCTCTTCTCTCTCAAAATAAAAATAAAAAGCTTTCTCGGAATTCTTTCCTAGTAGACCACTACTTGCAAATAGACCTGGTGCTCCTGACTTCAGATTCTCTCTAGTTCAACAATAGGTAATAAACCTTTAGTTTTAGTGTGGTGGAAGGCAGGATGAATAGCAAATACTTAGTTGTGAATGGTGAGGGAGGCAATCTGGGATCTAATTGTTTATGTTCACACTTGCAATCAGTTATATTTTCAGTTTCATCCGACCTTACATTCAGAAGTACCTAATGCCGGCAATTTTCCAGCCTTTCTGGGTTTGCTTCTGCGTTTTCTATACAGCTGACTTTGCCTTTAGCTTTCTTGAATCTGCTGTCCGTGTCATTCTTCTGTTTTCCAGCTTCCAGTAGTTTGTTGCTGTCATCTACCCTCCTTTTTCTTTGGGTTGTTTTTTTATCCTGTCACTATCATTAGAGTGGCATTTTATGAGATTAGAGGGAAGCTCGTATATTCAATTCTCCTACCTTTAACAGGAAGTCTTTCCTAATCAAACTTCCTTTGTCTTCTCTTCCCCAGAATTTGCCCACTAGTATCCTTCCATTTACCACCAGGTGTTACTTCTGATCAGGAGTTGTATACTTTGAGTAGACTTCTACACTTCTAAATGAAGCATGAAGGCTTCCTGTGGGTCTTCATAGGGTTTTTTATTGTTAGTAACTACCGAAAAACAAAACAAAAAAACAAAGAGGGCTGAAGTAAACATGGGAAAGTCCCAGTCTTAAGAGCTAAAAATGTGAAGTAGGAATTCCTTTTATTCTTAAATGTACTTTCTACTATAAGGGACACATCTTAATTCTAATATTTTGGGGCTTTATGAAAGTTTATATTCACAAGACCTTTCATGATTTTATAAACAACTCACTGTCCTTCTAGGTAGAATCTGAGCCTTTTTAGTCTACTCTTATATAAATGTCTGAGTATCCCCAGGATACTATTAGTATTCATGGGATATTACTTCAGTTACTTTTAAAAAGTAACTAAATTTGAAATGGCTCAGAGCACTTTCGTCATACTAATTTTAAAGAGCTTTAAATTCCATTCTCCCCACACTTTACATTGCAGTCATCAGTTCTCTACCAAACATCATATGGCAAGAGTACAACTAGTCGGTGCATCTCTGCACCTGTTCTCGCTTGGCAAGGGCAACACCTGTTAACAGCTCTGAAGTCACAGACAGTACCCTCGAGGTAGGATCGCAAGTATATCCTTCCCCTCTACTGACTAGTGCAAACAGTGCATTTCTCCAATAGTTATGCATGTGTGATCTCAGTTAATATCCATGAGAGCTCTAGAGGAAATACCAAGTGAAGTGTAGAGATTCCGGAACAGTTGAAATAGATAATCCACGTGGGGCAGCTGGGTGGCTCAGTCGGTTAAGTGACTGGCTCTTGCTTTTGGCTCAGGTCATGATCTCAGGGTTGTGAGACTGTGCCCTACATCAGGCTCCATGTTCAGCACAGTCTGTTTGGGATTCTCTCCCTCTCCCTCTGCCCTTTCCCCCACACATGCTCTCTCGCTCAAATAAATAAAATCTAAAAAAAGAGAGAGATAATCCAGGAACAGTTGCACTGATTTCAAAGACAGAACTTGAAAGGAAGAGGGCACAAGCTTTGAAGACTCTTGACTCTAGGTGTTCTTTGTTGTTCTCAGGTGCGTTCTTCCCCTCGCTGAGACTGGACACTTTAACTTCCCTTCAGGCATCAAAGAAGGACTTTGCTTGGTCTCTCATCTCACAAGTCATCTATTACCTACTAGTCTGTTACTGTGCCTTTGTACAGGTGAATTGAAAGCGTCAGATGTAAGAAATTCTCAAGATTTCCCGTGTCATCAGGGGAGCTCCACAATGAGCTATTACAAGAATTATGGCTATGACTTTGGTCCTTTCCAGAGCCTGAATTCAGCTAAAGGCTGACTGGCTTTCCACCAAGTACCTCTTCCAGTTTTCAAGAGTTAAGGAATTAAGGCTGTAAAAAGAATATTACTTTTTTTGTACAGTTGTATTATCCCTACATAAGGTAACAGCAAGAATTGAAAATATGATGAACAGAGCAAGTACTCAAAAGTACAGGTAATGGCACCAAAACAGAATCTATCTTAAAAAAAATTTTTTTTTCTTTTAAATAAAAGAATCTGTATCTTAGGACAACATATCTTATTTTCAGGCTTGATAAGTAATTTGATAACCTTTTTAAATTTAAGCAACAAGAATGAAATAATGAGTATATCCAATGCAAGTTGTATTAGAGAAAGCCAGCTTTTCTATAAGCAGCAGCTGAGTGACTATCGTACAGAACCAAGACCATAACCCATTGTGTCCAAGTTAGATTTGACAGATCCCCAGCTTAGTGTTTTGCCAGTGTTAAAATACTTCATTAGGGAAAGACCTGGCTAATCTTTAAGGCAAGCAGTAGTGACTGTGGGGTCTCTGTTTAGGGTCATCGGCGGAAACAGCAGAGGTGGAGGTTCTTCACTAGGAAAAGAAACACTCTGGACACGAGCATAATCCTCATTAGCTTTGTCCTCCTGGGTCCTGACATGAAGCTTACTTCTCTGCATGAGAAAAACATGGCACAATACCACTATGCCCAGGACAGGTAAGAGGGGGCCTGAGGAGCACAGTCTTTTCCTGTTCAATGTCTAAAGTCTCCTGATTACAAACAAGTATTCTTTCAAACTCTCCTTCCTCTTCCACTGCTCTATCAGACCTATATTGTATAATACCAGAGTTAAATAGAGAACTCAGATGAATGTCCACAACTGAGAAAATAATTAAGAAACTGTTTATACTGCTTATCACATTGAAAAATCTCTTCTGCCTTCATAATACTTAGGTATGTGCTTGTCAAGGGTAATGCATTTAAATTTCATACAGCAAGGACCTGGAATTAGTCCTATTTTGCACCCTGGCCAAAGACTAAAGGCTGAGGCATGACAAATGATCATCCTTTAAATAAAACCACAACCCAGTGCATTTTTTAAAACCAAAGGGGGTTGCTTTCTGGGTAGGGATGTCCATCCATTAGCTTATCCATACTTAAGAGACATTCTGGTGCCCCTTTGGACACCTTCTGTGGTCTTTCCCATGGGGAAGAGCATCTATTTCCCAGACCAAGTATTGCCACGTGGTACTTTATTTTTTCAGTGGCCAGTAGTCTGGACTGCTGATCTGCATAATGAGAAAATACCCCAGGTCATCCTTACAGAGGGCCATTTATGCAGGGACAGTGTGTGCAGTTTAAATGATGTTGACAGTTGAGGTCCATCTTGCCATATGGCACTGCCTAGGTCTTAGACACTAAAGCAGTTGTGATCAAGTGCCAATTTGCTCTACCTGTGGGCGTCTTTCCACGTAACCTAGTTGCTGCAACACAAGATTATGAATATGTTTCACACATAACACTCACTTCTAGTTTATCAGTCTTTTTTTTTTTTAAGATTTTATTTGTCAGGGTGCCTGGGTGGCTCAGTCGTTGAGTGTCTGCCTTCAGCTCAGGTCATGGTCCCGGGGTCCTGGGATCGAGCCCCGCATTTGGCTCCCTGCTCCGTGGGGATCCTGCTTCTCCCTCTCCCACTCCCCCTGCTTGTGTTCCCTCTCTCGCTGTGTCTCTGTCAAATAAATAAAAAAATCTTGAAAAAAAAAAAAATTTTTGTCTGTCAGACCAAGCGCAAGCAGGGGAAGTGGCAGGCAGAGGGAGAAGCAGGCTCCGTGTTGAGCAAGGAGCCTGATGCAGGACTCCATCCCAGGACCGACTGAGCCACCCAGGCGTCCCTATCAATCATCTTTCTACTTTTAGCACTCTTACACCTATGAGATCAATTATCCCCAGAGAATACAAGATTAGAGTGCTACAGAAAACAGACTAGCATAATGGCACATCTCATGAGGCTAACTCCTCTCGAGACTGGGCATTTAACTCAAACCAGAGTAGCGGAGGAGGCTGGCCTTGATTTGCAGAATGAATTTTGAGTAATCTGCTGGGGGTTGTATTTCAGGGTTTCTTAAGATCTCCCAACCAAATACATGGCCTCTGGCCAATGCTCTCACATCCACAAGTACTGGAGGCCACACTGGAAAGGAGAGTTCTTGCATCAACAAGTATTTGACCTAATGGGACTCACAGAGCTGCTACACTTGAGCAGGGGAAGCACTGGAGAAATGGATGGCAGACACCAGCTGAGTAACTGTCGGCCTTCCTTGGTACAGGTTCATCAGCTTCTATGAGGTAATAAAAGTCAACTCAGCAGTCGTTCACCTCATCGGCTTCCTGGTTCTGTTGGCAATTGTTCAGCTGTGGAACCTGCTGCACCATCACCCCAGGCTGCAGGTCATCGGTAGAACACTCAGCAAAGCCTGGGACGAGGTGGTGGGCTTCTTGCTGGTCATCCTGATCCTGCTCACAGGCTACGCCATTGCTGTAAGCCCTCATTCCCAGTGTCTTTTCCCAAATGCTGTGGCCTTGGAATCACATTGCTTCCCAAGAAAGCACTATATACGGAAAACCATCAGTTCAAGTGGGCAGTGAGTTTTGGAAAAAACAGTGGAGTAAGAAAGCTGGTTTTTAGTTGTAGTTCCATACTTAACCAGCAGTACGACTTAAACGCAGACATCTGTCTCATCTCCTCAAATTTAGCTCACAGGGTGATGTGAAGGTCAAATAAATTGATAGGAAAATGCTATGTAATTACAAAGGAATTTTTTTTTTTTAAGGCATAGTGACTTGAATGGCCAGTAAGGCATTTCTTTGATTTCCAGCCCCTTTGGTCCTGTGTTGGCCTCCTTATCTAGCCAGGAGGGAAAGAGGTGACTTCAGCCTTACTGCTCTCTACCCTCTAATTACTATTTCTCCTTTTCAGTTTAACCTGCTGTTCGGCTGGAGCGTCTCTGACTACCGGACTTTCTTCAGCTCAACAGTGACTGTTGTTGGTCTCCTAATGGGAATCTCTCATCACGAGGAGGTGAAAACCCCATCCTGGCTTCCCTGCAGGATTCTATTTTGTTTACAAGGTGAGAATTGCTTACAACAGCAGCCCCGTCTGTACCACTGCACACCTGTGCTATCTGCATACAACTTGAGGGGCTATTACTTTCAGAAATGTGTCCCCTTTTCAAGCACCTAGTCCCAATTTCCTCACTTCTTAGTCTTATTTTCAGGATGCTCGGCCTGAATTTATGCTCTCATAACCTGGCCAGATTAGTATTATTTGCTGCTTCTTTCTCAGTGGCCCTTTGAAGTGTACAATGAAAATGCCTTTTAAAAAAAATTAGGGCGGTACAATTCCAGAAAGAAGGGCAATATTTCTGTTCATAGTTAATCAATGCTTATTTCAGAGAGGCTGTTGTTCTCCCCCAAGAACTACCAACACAAATCTCTCTTCTATATTAAATAGGAAACCCAGATGAGGATTTGGGGCCCTAGCATATATAGATTTGATCAGGACAGAAAAAACTACAATTCAAATTAGTGAAATTGTTAAGATTTTCATGAAGTCTAACCTTTTGAAAATCTAGACCTCAAATGTTAGTAATTAAAATGGGCAAGTTTACATAGTTTCTTAACATAGTTTCTAACGTGGAAAGTTCTCACCTTCCTAAGATCTGAAAAAGACTTGTTACAGTTCTAGGTTCAATTAGGGAATGAAGTCTTCACCCTTGGAACACTTTATATACTAAGACACTTAAGGAAGTAACAGAACAATGAGCTTTTGCTAACACCTCCTTTTTGACTTAAAAAAACCTCTAATCATAATACAATGAGAAGGAAAATGGAGTATACTAGTATAAGAAAAATGGTGCAAATTACTTGGTTGACCTAGAGTAGTTATAATTAAGCAATATCTGGTCATACAGATTTCCATCAGTGATACTTATTTTAAGCATTCCTCCTCTAAGTTGTTGGGCTGTTGCTGGTTTTTGGTTTGGTTTTGTTTTTTAACAGTACCCTAATGGCAACAGTGAATGAGCCAATACCAAGGGAAAATAAACATCATTTGTTAAAATGAACATGTAAACTACTCTTACGGAAACCACCCTAGGTCCTGTATTTGAGAATGATCTCTTCATGCTGAAAAGTAAAGAATGGCAAAAATCAGTACTTACTTTGAAAAGGTAACACCAAAAAAACCCCCAAAAAACAAAGTAAAAGCCAGTTTTTTTATGGTTAACTTGTTAAATTTTATTGGAATGCTCCGGTTTATAGAGGTTCTTAGAATGGCAGAAACAATTTTTATGATTTCTGATGTTTATTCTTTCCATATGCTTTTGCTACTTTCAAGCTTCTGTGCTTATATTTTCTAGAGGTGTCAAATCACATGGGCTTTAAATCATTTTAGTGATTTAGTGCCACTGTGACTTACCGGTTTTCTTGTGAAAGCCCTGAAGTCAACTATTTTTATACCCATCAAGCCTGTCATTCATGTTCTTCTGTCCACTCAAAAGCATTTTCCTTTTTAATAGTTTTGCTTCTCTCCCTAATTTCCATCAAATATTTTATGTGAGTATATCCTAAACATTAGCATATAACTTACATTTTAAAGTAGAAGTTAAACTGTCAGTGTTTAAAATCAAAATATTTTGTCTCTTTCCAGGTTATTGATTTAGACCCAGTCCTGGGATCCTTTCTGATTCTCACCAGTGTCTTCTTGATGGTACCTGTGATCATTAACCTTTTTGTTTCCGTCATTCTCATGGCCTCTGGTAAAGAACGAACGTCCCTTAAGGTAAGTAACTCCGACTCAGTAACTGAAATATAAACTTGCCATCATTTTATCATTAGAAAAACTCAACTGTTGCTGCTCTTCAGATTACAGATGGACATAATGCACAGTAGCAGCGTAGTCCCTTTATTAGTCTCCATAGCTCTGGCAACCATTTTCATCGGACACCCAGTTTAGAGGACATCTGCAGTCCTATAAATAGCTGGTCCTCAACTATTAAGTAGCAGAAACACTCCAATGCCTGACAGTAAATCATTAAAGGAAACAGTGTTTACACTAGTTTTTTAATCTGTTGGCAGTCTTCCCCTCCAACATTAGCATCAATTTTAATTCCCTAACTTTTCTCCTTTTGTCTTTGAATAGACTCTGAAAGAAGATGCACTGACAGATGTGGTGCCACAGAAGCTCTCCAGTTTGCTAGGAATCCAGTGGCACCGGAACACGTGAGCAAACAGCCATGACAGCAGTGGGCAGTAACACTAAGGCTTTAAAAGATGAGCTATTTGGGGGCACCTGGGTGATTCAGTCGGTTAAGTGTCTCAAGTCATGATCCCAGGGTCCTGGGATCCAGCCCCATGTTGGGCTCCCTGCTCAGTGGGGAGCCTGCTTCTCCCTCTGTGCTCTCTCAAATACTTTTAAAAATTAAAAGATTATCTTTGCATGGTATAGTTTAGAAAATTACCGGTTTATAATACACCATTAATTTTGTAAATCACTGAGGAATCAAAATCCCCGTGGCAGTAAGTTCTTAGGTTTATGGATCACTGTCAAGAAAGGGTTAACACTACTAGAGTGATACAGGATAAACCAGCTCTGCTGCCAAACACCTACCACCAATATATTCAGCATGGCTGTGGGAAGTATGTATGAGTCAGAGGTGAGCTCATGCAGCTTATTAAAATCAAAGATATAAGCATGAGGTTTGGCTAATGGGGAGCCCTGTCCCAGAGGACTAACGAAGCAAACTCCCAAAGGCTATCTAGGCTTAAATACAGAAATAGAAATGGACTCCTCGCTGCTCCAGGCATCCACGTTACCCAAGGAACCAAAGGTAAGGTCTGGCTTGTGCCCAGCATGGGTCACTTGCTTAAAATACTCTCCACTAAAATCCAATTTGCACTTCATCACTTGACCAAACCAGTGGAAAAAGCAGGGCACAGAATTTTTAACTTTATTATCAGCTACTGAGCTAGGAGATACAAACCAATCAAAAACATTTAAGTTGCTTGAAACAGGTGTGTATATTTACACTACACAGAAGCCAGAGTCCTATCTTCTGATCCCAAAGCCATCCCTCTGGGGAAGGATGGCCTCAGCTAGGGGTTAAAGGAACACTGTTAAGTTACAATAGTAAAGAGTCTCATCCACCTAGGAAAGTAGTCAACAACTGCAGCCACATTTTTTATGGGCACCCAAAACTTATGTGAAATCAGTTTTTAAAGGTTCTCTTAATCATAAAGTTTTCAAATGAAAACAGGAACGCCACTTCCCCTGTAGGCATTCCAGCTCACTACCCAAGAAACTTGAGTACTTCTGTTAAGGCAACTGGAAGCCCACCCTAGCCTTGGTGACTTCTGCCCAGTGTGTGACCTGTCCTTCGTTCACCAGTAAATGCAGTCCAACAGAACATGCCCTGGGGGAAACAGGAGTTTATGCAGTGCTGCCCTCTGGTAAGAGGGGAACACAGCACTCAAAGCAAAAGGCCACGGAGGGCTCCCTGAGAATCCAGTAGATCCAAGAGAAGCCTTCAACTTTCCCAATTAACTCTGCAACTGGATCCAGGTGGAACAGTGCCTGCAGTGAGTAGTGTATAAGCCAATGAGAGCACCCAGCTTCCAAGAACTGTTAAAGGGGCTTCCAGAGTCCGTCTCTCCCATTCATGGCACACCTTTGCTCACTACAAACCCCTCTGGACAGAGGGGTTTGTTTCGAAGTCTAGGACTTCAGCACAGGGCTGAGAGACTTCATGAAGTATTCTTCTCCGTGTCCAGCCATCTTTGGCAGCTCTCCCCATAATGCTTTCACCTTTCCACTCCCCTGTGGAGGAACAGGACAGGTGATGGGAGAACCTGGGCTCACACTCAAGGGAAATGGACAAGCTCGGCTGCCCAGGGTCAGCTGCTCTGGCCTCATAGTCTCTAATCATTAGTTTCTTAGGAGCAACAGAGAACTGGAAAGCAGCAGAATTTAGAGCAGAAAGAGAACCCAGAGGAAGAGTGTGCTCAGTGATGGTTAAGAGATGAAAACGAATTTCATGGAGATTCTTTGTTACAAGGAGAAAAAGCTCAGTCTCAAATCTCAGAGCCTGGAGGTTGCCTGGTTGAAGAGAACTAGGTTTTCTTTTTCAACTCTTCAAATCTCCGGGAAAGATCATCAAAGTCAATGTCCTCAGATGCTGAGGCGCTGGCACCAGCAGATGCAGTTGGTAGTGTGTCTGGCACAGACGGCAACTCCGGCAGTACAAAGTTGTTGTAGGTATCCACGGGTCGGGAAGGGGGCTTTGCAGAGGCTTCCGGCTTGGGCCCAGGACCTAATTCAATTAGGGTAAGGAGCACAGTGTTACAAACTCCCCTTTGACAGAAACAAAAATACAGGAGAAAACACTGGTTTTTAAAAAATAATTCTAAAAGTCAATAAAAATTTTCAGGACAATTTAACCTACATTTCTTTTTTTTTTTTTTTTTTTAAAGATTTTTATTTATTTATTCATGAGAGACAGAGGCAGAGGGAGAAGCAGGCTCCCAAGGAGCAGAGAGCCCGATGCGGGACTAGATCCCAGGATCCTGGGATCATGACCTGAGCCAAAGCAGACGCTTAACCATCTGAGCCACCCAGGTGCCCAAATCTACATTTCCTTAATACAGCTGACTCCTATCTGTTTTACTTTACTATGGTGAGAAAAAAGATTAAGGGAAATTCAAAGTGTGATACCTGGGACTAGGTACACAGAGCATGCACTCAGACTGTCCCCTTTCACAGAGGTCTGCTCCTATCACGACAAAGTCCAAGGGGTGGTACTAAAATTCTGTTGGAATGAGCCCCTCTTTAAGGCTCAGGGGGAAAAATTTTTTTATGAGGAATGTTAACGTCCTTATTGTTTGATGTAGTAGGATCTGAATTACCAGTCTGCCATTTTGTATTTTATAAGTTAAAATCATCCCTGTCTCTACTTACTGTACGTTTCCATTTGTATCTAAGTTCTAGAAAAGGCAAACCTCAACTACTTTTAGAAAGTAAGAATAGTGGGGTGCCTGAGTGGCTCAGTCAGTTGAGCATCCGACTCTTGGTTTCAGCTCTGGTCACGATCTCGGGGTCATGGGACTGAGCCCCATGTCAGGCTCCACGCTGAGAGAAGTCTGATTGAGATTCTTTCCCTCCCCCTACCCCATGCACGCTCATGTTCTCTTTCTGTAAAAATAAAATCTTAAAAGAAAAAGAAAACAGTGTTTGCCTCCAAAGTAGAGAGTGGATTGATGGACTTGAAAGGAACATAAGAGAACTTTCTGGGGTGATGGAAATGTTCTACACCAGTTTTACTGAAGTATCATCAAAATATACCTCAATAAAACGATCTCCAATTTAAAAAGTATCCCCCTCCCTCTGGTTTCCATAGTGCTGGTAGTGTTTTACTTTCTGAGCAGATGATCACACGATCATGCGTGCTTTATGAAAAGTCACTGAGCTATTCATTTATGGTTTTATCTACTGCCCCCTCTTTAATGCTCAAGCTTAAAAATATGTTATCTATATCTAGATAGAAAAATAGCTAGACTGATCTCTTTTGCTATTTCTAGGTACAACGGAAGTTGAAGCAGCAGGACCATAAAGAACTTGAGATTGAAAGAATGATGATACCACTAACAGCAACAAGGAACTTGGGAGATTCTCTGCAACCAAGAAAGGTATTTTCTTTTTGGATGAGAGAAATCCGAAGTTCTATTTTCATCCTACTACACTCTGGGAGAAGACAGGGCATGTGGGTAAAATGCCACAAACATGAACACTATCTCTGAGGCAGGAGCGGTAATGAGAAAACAGCAAAGGGTTCAAGCACTGAGGGTTTCTGATTACACTCACCAACAATCTGTGCAGAAGAGACATTCTTATCAGCATTAAGGTCATCAACCTGAAACACAAAGATTGTTACTAGGGGAGAAAGCAATGGCATTACTGGACAAAGTACTAATATTGGTATAAGCCCCTGTGTTTTCCCAAAGCTAAGCTGCTCAGCAGAAGCAACACAACCTCCTCCAAAGAAACTGCCCCTCCACCCCCTATACTCCTTCCTGATCTTCCAATCAGATAACATGTTAAACTCAACCACCAAGCAGAGAAAAAGAAAATTCTTTGATACCTTCACCTTCTGGGCAGAGAGAAAGCACTAACCCACTGAATTCATCTCCAAGAACCAAGTCCTCTAATACTGAAGATCTTCTACCTCATTCCTAGAAACAGTTGTGGGCAATGCTTCAATGCATGCAAGACCGAAACGTAAGAAAACCCAGGCCCAAGAGAAAACCAAAGGAAAGAACACTAAGCAAGTTCAGGAACAGGGCGATCTCGCAGCAAACGCCCTACCGACTGTAATGCATCAGATGGAAATAGGTCTCAAAAGGCATATACCAGCTGAGGAAACAAGGCTGACAGAAAAGGAGCCCTCTAATCCTGAATCAAAGCTATGCAATCACCAACAATTCAATTCAAGGCACGGTTACCATATTTATAACGAGTTTCATCTATAAGATGAAAATGTAAAAGTAATGTTATAGGCTGAAGTTTACTAACTGGACACTTCTGTTTAACATAAAAATCTGGTATTTTAATTACGATATTCTAGCAGTAAGACTACACCACCTCAATACCATTCTCTGCCTAGTTAAAAAAAAACAAAAACCACCAAAAACCCCCCCAAAAGACTAGGTGAGTGCCCTACTAGAACTTTCTAGGAGACCTGCAGCTCCTTCCTGATTCCTGGCTTAACTGCAAACAAAGCCCTGCCACCCGTGATGCCGCCCCACCACCCCACTGCCAGGGCAATGTTGAAGCAACACAAAAATCCAAAGCAAGAGCAATGCTGGTAACTAGGAAATGATCAGAACTTTGCCTTCCCTGTGGCCATTATTTCTCTCTCTTCATGGGATTCACTCTCCTGCTGCTTACAAAAGAGGCTCAAGCACTTACAGATTCATACGATGGGGGAGTTGCTGGTATCTGAGGTGGATGAATATTGGGAAAAGCCTGATAAGTCCCCACTGGCAATCCATTGAAATCCGACTGCAAGAGAAGAAAGGCGACATCAGAGACACGGCCCCGTTTTGCAGTTTCTGAGGTTTGTGTATGGTAAGGGAGCAATACCTACACGTATTCAGTGTGAATATTCAAGAAATATATTCAATATGTATATATATTCAAGAGCTCCCAAAGAAAAAAAATGCCCAGAAGGATCCCAGATTTTTAAAGATCTAAAGCCAAAGGCTAGTCTTCAAATTACTAATCAACTGCCTGGATGTCTACAGGGGAAGATTCTAATCAGACTTTCCTATTACTAGTAATGACCTTCACCTTTTTGTCTACAAAAGAGGTTTTTCTACCTGGTAATAAGTTGTACTCATTTTTGGAAAGAACTACTAGTTTGCCTGCTACAGGTCCCAAAGGTATTCAGTAAAGCTACAAGAAAAAGTTTCTCTAGCACGATCTCTGTATATTTTCCCACATCATTAACAAAACACTTTCTCCAAATCCCAGTATTTTTTCCACAATATGATCCCTAATACCAAATGTTCTTACTGCAGAATCTTAACAACCTACAACTCCTGTGTATTCATACATCCAATGTGTCATCTTGTTACATTTTCTACAGTTTACACCCACACTTCTATGTATACTTACTGGTCCCTTTGGAAGTGGGTAGGAGAACGGAGTACTTGGAGAGGGCATGGGCATGGGCATAGGCACTGGCACTGTTCCATCAGGCCCACCAACTGGTGTTGCAAAACCACCCCCTCCTCCTCTTCCAGGACCCCCTTTCTTCACATCATCTGTGAATCCAACATCAATAAGATCTGTCTCTACCCCAGGAGGAGCTTCTGCCTGAGAAGGAGAGAGAAACCCGTATCATTAACCCACATTGCAGGCCAGGTTCCCCCAGAAGCAGACTCTGAGATGGAGACCAGTGTGGAGGAAGGTACTGGCGTGGTCCCTTGGGATAAAGACCCGTGGGGAAGTGAAGGAAGCCGGGCTAGGCTGCTATACAGTCACAACAACTGCTCAGTCGATTCCTTAAGGAGCTCTGAGCTGGAATGGGCCTGCAACATGTACCCCCGACTGGGACAGAGTCTTTAAAACCCAGTTACTGAATACAGGCTGTCCTGCAGAAAAGACTGTGGATGAAGCAGCTTTCTTCTGAGGGCCATTGCTGGAGTGTTAGGAGCCACCAGTCATCAATACTCTCAAGAGGTGGGGAAATAAATGCTTTTATCCTTAGGTGTGTATATCTGGGATGGGGGAGTGTTGTCTAAGCAGCACAGCAAAGAACCCACTACACCCCACTGACCTTAATTGAAGGATTACTATTTGCATATTTGCCCCCCTTACACTGTAAACCTCTTCAGGACAGGGAACTTGTTTTTATCTCTGTATTCTCAGGTCTCAGTGCACTGTCTAACACACGGCAGGCACCTAATAGTTTTAGAATCCATTCGGGGTCTTGGGGCATTTCTTGCTTCAATTCCTTGAACTTCATCAAAAAGCAGCAATAGTGCCATTCTGTATTTGCATCAAGGTTTGTACCTTTTCTAAGTGCCTTCCAGTCATTCATCTCATCTGATCCTTAAATACTCTTTGAGAAATGCAGGCATATTTATCATTACCCAAAAAGGCACTAATTGGACAAAGGCTTAATCTCCCACATACAAACTTTAGTGCAAAGGATAGGATTATTTTTTAAGAAAATGATATCCAGAGACTCATTTCCCCCTCTGTACTCTGAAAGACTCTCTACTCACCATGACCACAGAGTCAGGCTCATAGGGCACATTGTAGTTCTTAGCAATTTCAATCAGGTATCTCTCCACCAGGATTTTGGGTGGGGCTTCCACACTCAGTTTGTGCATTAGCTGTAAGTAAAAGACCCAGGGTTAAAATCTATGCCAATCAGGGCGCCTGGGTGGCTCAGTTGGTTAAGCGACTGCCTTCGGCTCAGGTCATGATCCTAGAGTCCCTGGATCGAGTCCCGCATCGGGCTCCCTGCTCGGCGGGGAGTCTGCTTCTCCCTCTGACCCTCCCCACTCTCATGTGCTCTCTCTCATTCTCTCTCAAATAAATAAATAAAATCTTTAAAAAAAAAAAAAAAATCTATGCCAATCAGCCTAACCTGACTCACTCTTAAACTTTGTTCCTCTTATTTTACAGGTAAATTGAGGAAAAAGGAGGTTCTGACCGGTTAAATCATTTTTTTTTTCAGTCACAAAGCATTATTCAAACCCATGCCCCTCTCATGGTCTCTGGTTACACATGACCCAGCTGTTGGTAAGACTGATAATGCTGCCTTCCACATTTGAATTCACCCACTCTTCATCACCTTGCTTCTACATGCACAAATCAGAAGGGGCACAAAGGACTGGGGGCCTCACAATCAGAGGTTTAGGGAAGGGTAAGGAGTAGACTGCACAGCCAGCCAGAGAGCTTTCTCACCCTCACTATAAAATATGCAACCCTAGATTAACTCAGCCATACAGTAGGACCCACTACAATCAAGCCAAGATAACATGCCCACACCCTGTCTACTGCATCATGTTAAGTATGTTCATTACCCTGTCATTCACAGTTCCAATCTGGTTGGTCCTACATAACTTGCCGTATTCCTTGCTATACTTGGCACAGAGCTGATCAGCAACCTATAGAGAAAAAAGAACAGTAAATGAAAGTGGAAACCATTCTTACAGACTGCTTCAAGCTTCCTATCAACAGTAACCATGCTTCTATTACAGGATTTCAAAAAACCCCAGGCCTGTAAAACTTTTAAGGGATACATTGTTAGTTCATATTTGTTTATCCATCCATCGAGCTGTAACTATGTGCCAAATTCTCTCACAGACATTATGACATATGCTCTAAATACAATAAACAAAAACAGACATTGTTCCTACTCTTAAAGTCTTAGAATCTCTGAGGAAACCAGTCATTACTCAGTCACACAAATAAAGATACAAATGTAGCCGCAGTTAAGTATCACCAAGTGAAAGTACATACACTGTCAATAACTTACAACAGTGAAATCAGATCTGATCAAAAAAGTCATGTAAGGGGGAGCCTGGGTGGCTTAGTCGGTTAAGCGTCCAACTCTTGGTTTCAGCTCAGGTCATGATCTCAGGGTTGTGGGAACAAGCCCCGAACTGGGCTCCTTGCCCAGCACAGAGTCTGTTCGAGATCCTCTCTTCCTCTCCCTTCCCTCTGCCCCTCCCACTTGTTCACGCTCTCTCTCAAATAAAATCTTAAAAAAAAAAAAAAAGTAAGGCTTCCTGAAGAAAGGGATGATGCTTCACTGAGATGTAAAGGATGACTAGGAGTTAAGAGGAAGGGAAGAACATTCTAGGAAAAGAAAACAGCATGTGCAAAGGCCTCAGGTAGAAAAACTGGGTCAATCCTCAAGCTGAAATAAAGTCAGTGTTGAGCCCCAGGGAGAAGTGTGATAGGAAATGAAGAAAGAGGGCGCCTGGGTGGCTCAGTCGTTAAGCGTCTGCCTTCGGCTCAGGTCATGATCTCAGGGTCCTGGGATCGAGCCCCACGTCGGGCTCCCTGCTCAGCCAGGAGTCTGCTTCTCCCTCTCCCACTCCCCCTATTTGTGTTCCCTCTCTAGCTGTCTCTCTGTCAAATAAATAAATAAATCTTTAAAAAAAAAAACACACACACACACACACAAAAAGAAATGAAGAAAGAAAGGCACACAGGGGCCACACAATGCGGAACTATGTAGGCCATATTAGGAATTGTTTCCATCATAAAAACAGCAGCTACTAAAGGGCTTTAAAGCAAGGGGTAGTGACAGAATCAGATCTGTGTTCTGAACAAAACCCTAAGCTGAATAGACTAAAAGAAACCAAAGTATGTGTAGGAAGAAGATTAAAAAAATCCAGGCAGGCATTGAACCAGAGTGGCCCCAACATCTGAGAGTTCAGTAAGGAGGCACTCATTGTTCAGTATGTAGACCTGGTACTTACGACTTAAGGTTGTCATTTGTCTTTTAAATAACAGTTCTTGGTTGCTTTATATTATGCAGGAATTTTTTATTTTTCTTAATTTATTGCTCTTTGTTTATGGCTTTTGGGTTTTATGGACTTTTCCACTATGAGATCATTTTTTTTTTTTAAAGATTTTATTTATTTATTTGAGAGAGAGAATGAGATAGAGCATGAGAAGGGGGAGGGTCAGAGGGAGAAGCAAACTCCCTGCTGAGCAGGGAGCCCGATGCGGGACTCGATCCCTGGACTCCAGGATCATGACCTGAGCTGAAGGCAGTCGCTTAACCAACTGAGCCACCCAGGCGCCCTATGAGATCATTTTTTTAAATCTGCCTAGTTTTCTTCTAGTTCCTTTATGAGTTCACCTTTTTAAAATCATGTAAATGTGTTTCATCTTCAATAAATTTTAATATAAAGGAAAAATACAGGAGAGGTTACAACGAAACTGAGGTTGGGATGCCCGGCTGGCTCAGCTGGAGGAGCATGCAACTCTCGATCTAGGGTCGAGTTCAAGCCCCACATTGGGTGTAGAAATTACTTAAATAAAAACTTAAAAAAAAAGAGAGACAGAGACTGAGGTTAAAAGTCTATATAAGCAGCAGCTGCCTCTGAGGCACCTCGCTGGCTCAGTCAGTAGAGTATGGGACTCTTGATCTCAGGGTCGTGAGCTACAAGGAGGAGCAGTTGCCTCTACTCTCCCACCATTCCTCTATTTACACAACTCAGACTCCCAGCCCTACCAGATCAGAATACAGGAGGCTTACTCTCTGGTGAGGTTAGACTAAAGGGATTCTGAACTCCAAGCATAGCAGAGAGCAGAGACACATAATGACAACAGAAAAATTACGTATAAGTCTTCTAAAAGAGAAGAATGAGACCTTTGGCTTCCTTCTCCTCTGGTTCTCAGAAATTCTGCCAGCTTATAACCTCAAGGTAAAAAAAGAGGATTCCTCTCTGAAGGAAATGACCATACCGAGGAAAAAAACTAGTTCCTGATACTCTGGAGTTCCCTTAAGAAAGGGCTTAGATCATTCAACAGTGAAGGCATCTGGCAATAAGCCCCACTCAGGCACACAAGAGGTTCCAAGCCGCTTTTTAAATGCCTCACTTTCAAATATAAACCAACAATCAAGGGTCACCAAACTTGTGAAAAGCCTCTACTACAAAATAGTCTAAAACAAAGAAATAGAACAAGAAAATGGAACAAGAGGGCGCCTGGGTGGCTCAGTTGGTTAAGCGACTGCCTTCGGCTCAGGTCGTGATCCTGGAGTCCCGGGATCGAGTCCCACATCAGGGTCCCTGCTCAGCAGGGAGTCTGCTTCTCCCTCTGACCCTCCTCCCTCTCATGCGGTCTCTCATTCTCTCTCTCGCAAATAAATACAATCTTAAAAAAAAAAAAAAAAAGGAAGAAAAGTTAATAAGAAACTAATTCTCAGTTAAAAGACATTAATGCAGCTATGAAACAAAAGCAACAGACTATGAAGTATTCAAATAAAGAATTAGAAAGAGCTCTTAATAATAAAAACATACAGAAGACCAGGAAATCTCAAAAGATGGGTCAGGAGATGACTGAGACAATCTAGAGAATAAAACAAAAAAGGCAAAGATGCAGAAAATAGGAGGGAACAACTCAACTGAATTTGTATCCTAGCAGTCAGTGCCATATCCATGTTGTGATGGGGAAGTTTTTAACGTCTATCTCTTCTGCTAGATTTTAAACCTACAAGAGTAGGGTTGGTGTCATATTTTGCTCATTACTGTACCCTCAGTGCCCACCTAACTTGTAACATACACCCGATGAGTATTTGTGAAATTAATGAATGAAGCAAAACATCTGTCACCTTAAGTTAATGTTATTTTAACTTTACTGGTTTACAGTTGCTTAAGAACTTTTCTATTTGAATATACTTAACATTACAATAAAAACAAGACAAAACTGGAGATACACAAAACTTTGCTCCTTAAAAAAAATTATTTAAGTTTGAAAACACTGTTCTGTTGCATTATACAAGGCCTGAAAAGGAGGTAGAGACAAATTTATAAAGCCTGTTTCAAAGATACCATGAAAAGGGTACAAAATATCTGGTCAAATAAGCAGAAGTGAATTTTGTTAACCAACCTAAAAATATGACAAACCTCAGACATCACTGAAACTCACTGTACTCACTATTTTCAACTCAGCCACTTCTGACTGGAGCCGAGGAGCAGCCCATATCAGTGTAGACACGGATTCAGCCAGACCAGAATCTAGTTCCCTAATTAAGGAAAAAAATTAATAAAATTTAATATTCTTTAAAAGAAAACAGGGGCATCTGGGTGGCTCAGGTCATGGTCCCAGAGTTCCAGGATTAAGCTCTGTATTGGGCTCCCTGCTCGGTGGGGAGTCTGCTTCTCCCTCTCCCTCTGCTCCTCCCCTGCTCGTGCTCTCTCTAATAAATAAAAAATTTTTTAAAGATTTTATTTATTTGAGACAGTAAGCCAAAGAGAGCACAAGCCAGTGGGGAGAGGCAGAGGGAGAAAGAGACTCCCCACTGAGCAGGGAGCCTGATATCAGACTCAATCCCAGGACCCTGGGATCATAACCTGAGCTGAAGGCAGACACTTAACCGACTGAGCCACCCAGGCACACCTAAATAAAATCTTTAAAAAAAAAAATTCTTTAAAACAAACCAACAAAACCCCAGAATTTGTATCATATGTTTGATAGCCTCTCAAGTTCTTTCACAAATCTCACTGGATTCTCACAAATAATTCTAGGGCTTCTAGCCATTTTCATCATCCTATTTTACTTCTGGGGAATCTCTGACAAGGCCAAGGTCACAAAGTCAGGAAATGGTAGAGCCAAGACTCAAACTTAGACTTTTTTTTTTTTTTAAGATTTTTTTTATTTATTCATTTGAGACACAGAGATACAGAAAGAGAGAGAGAGCATGAGCGGGGGGGGGGAGACAGAGGGAGAGGGAGAAGCAGGCTCCCCGCCAAGCCAGGAGCCCGACGTGGGACTCGATCCCAGGACCCTGGCATCATGACCTGAGCTGAAGGCAGACACCTAACCATCTGAGCCACCCAGGCGCCCCAAACTTAGACCTTCTGATTTCAGAGTCTTTATTTTCTTTTCAGTTGTTTACATGGAGATCAGTCCTTCCAGCAAAGGTATTAGGAAAAAGGTCCTTGGCTATGTGAAGTAGTCCCCTAGTTCTAGCCCCCCACATGCAGTAGACCGGTTATTACTCCCTTCTCAAAATCCCTTTCTCAAAAAGGTGATTTGATCTAGGTCTTCAAAATATCTTATTTCATTTCATTACAGTTATACAAGATGAAGTTCTAGAAACCTACCGAACTACACTGTGCATACAGTTAACAATACTATACTAGGCACTTAAAAATGTTAAGAGAGTAGAGGGGCGCCTGGGTGGCTCAGCTGGTTAAATGTCTGACACTTGGTTTCGGCTCAGGTCATGATCTCACGGTTGTGAGATCAAGGCCCCTGTCAGGCTCCACGCTTAGCGCGGAGTCTGCTTGGGATTCTTTCCCTCTGCTCCTCCACCCCCTCCCCTCCTGGTGCATGCGTGCTCTTTCTCTCTAAAATAAATAAATAAATCTTTTAAAAAAATGTTAAGAGGGGGATGCCTGGGTGGCTCAGTCAGTTAAGTGCCTTTGGCTCAGGTCATGGTCCCAGGGTCCTGGGAACGAGTCCTGCATTGGGCTCCTTGCTCAGCGGGGAGCCTGCTTCTCCCTCTCCCTCTGCCTGCTGCTCCCCCTGCTTGTGCTGTCAAATAAATAAAATCTTAAAAAAAAAAAATGTTAAGAGGGTAGGAATCTGATGTCATGTGTTCTTATCAAAAAAGATGTGTGTGGGGGACACAAGGAAACTTCTAGAGGTAACAAATGTTTATTACCTTGATTGTGGTGATGGTATGCAGGCGTATGCATATGTCCAAACTCATCAAACTGTATACATATATACAGTTTTTCTCTATAAATCATACCTAAATTAAGTTTAAAAAAAAAAGACAAAATTATCTTACTTCATAGACTGGATGAGACCAAACCGAGCCAGCAGCAGATCACAATACAGCTCCAGAATTTCCATGGCCTCCACAAGGTAGTCTTCTCGGATAATGTGCTCCACCCGGATCCGAGCTCGTTCATCCTTCCCAGCAGCCAGATAGTCAGCAATCTCTTTCCTTGCTTTCTGGGCCAGTTCCGCTAAGGCACAAATCCCGTCCACTCACACAGCAGCAATACACTGGGCCCTGGCCTGCAGGAGACTTCTACCCCAGGAGTGAACTGGGTGTTTCTAGTACATGCCTAGCTCACTTGTCTTTTACCAAATCTAGTCCCAACTCATCTAGTCTCCAGAATTTGCTCCTTTGTCTAGGTGAGAATATTGCTGTTATAGCCACAAATTTACCTCAGGAGTCATGTTACCAATTCCCTGCAACAGAATGATTCAATCTAACTTGTCACAAAGAGCAGCAGTAATTATCTAAAGCTTAAAGGATATGGGATCCCTAAGACTTCACAGTACTAGCCTCACAGAGCTAATATTAGGATGGGAGACCCCAGTGATTTTGGGAAAGAAAATATACGGCAATCATGCATTACTCACTTTTTTTTTTCTCCAATAGTTTAAGACGGTTTATGACTAATCGCAAATTGACTCGTAAACGCTCAGCTTTAAATCCAGAGCCCAGCATGCTGTGCTGTTCCTCCTGGAAAAAGATAAGCACAGTTACTACTTTCAAGCTGAAATTATTCCAGTTAGAGGGTGGATTAGCTGACAGTATAAACCAGAATGGCTTCCTAATACAGGCAAAACAACATGATCTGATTCACATTTCTTGAAGATCATTTTGGTTTGCGTAGAGAACTGATTGGGGGAGGGTAATAACAGAAGCAAGAGGACCAAGGAGAGAAGGCTATTACTATAGTCCAGACGAGATGGAAATACCTTAGACTAGGGTAGCATGACTTGATTTGAGATCTAGCTTGAAGGCAGAGCTAAAAGAATCTGGTAATGGATAAAATGAGTATCTATATATTGGTGTAGGAGTGGGTTGATAGGGGCGCCTGGGTGGCTCAGTTGGTTAAGCGACTGCCTTCGGCTCAGGTCATGATCCTGGAGTCCCGGGATCGAGTCCCACGTCGGGCTCCCTGCTCGGCAGGGAGTCTGCTTCTCCCTCTGACCCTCCCCGTCTCATGTGCTCTCTCTCTCTCTCATTCTCTCTCTCTCAAATAAATAAATAAAATCTTAAAAAAAAAAAAAAAAGGAGTGGGTTGATAAAAAGACAAAGCAGCAGCAGGAAGGACTCCTACCTGTCCCAAAAATCTCATCAGGGCAGTGATGAGGAAAGACTATCATATTTAGAACCAAATTCAAAAATAGTCTCCCATTAGTTCCTCAAGTCCTCCTACTAAGTCTCAGCCTGTGGGAAAAAGCCAGTGCCCAAGATCACAAAAATATTAATATTTACTGACTTGCAAAGAAATATACAAAGGGATGAAAAATCCAAGAAAAAAACTGCTCTATAAAATTTAACAACAGAAGGCTATTTACCAAGACTCTGAATGAACAGCAAAGTTATAGTCAACAAAACTACTCCCTTCCACCCACAAGGGGGTATATACCATTGTGCATTTCATATTGAGACAGTGCAAATTCTATGTCTCCCAATGAATTCTCGACTTGAACTTCAAAACATACAACATCCAAACAAAAGCTAGGTCTAATAAACTAATCAATAAACAGAAACCAAAAAAGATATCCAATGTAAGGAAAAACACTAGGGATATTTGTCCGCTTGTGCATAAACCACTAATAACCTCCAGAAGCCTTTATATATTTAATAATTAACCTAAGTCTCAGTTTACAACGGGGCTTGTATGTCATGAAATATCTGGGAACCATTACACTGAATTATATTCAACCCACTCAACAAATACCGAATATTTCTACATCAAACAATAGCTAAATGCTGAAGATTTACAAAAAAAAAAAGTACAGTCCTTGCCCTCAAAGGAACTTATATTCTATTGGAAAAAAACAGCTTAAGAAAATCTGGCAACTATAATACTATTTGGTAAAAAGTGTAATTTTAGAGTGGTTCTCAACTGAAAGAGACTTTGTCCCATATGGGACATTTGGCAATGACTGGAGACATGCTGGGTTGTCACGATTGGAAGGGATGCTACTGGCATCTGGTGGGTAGATGCCAGGAATACTGCTGCTAAACATCCTACAATCAACAGGACAGTCCCCCACAACAAAAAAATTATCCAGCCCAAATGTCAGTAGTGCCAAGATTAAAAAACCTAATTCTAGAGAAAAGACACCCAATCTTAGAGACATTACAGAATACTTTCCAGGAGAAGGAAAGTCTAAGTTGGGTCCTAAAGGACAAACAAATTAAGTATAAGGTAAAAAGAGGATGTGACTACCCCAGGCAGAGGAAGTGCTGTATCTAAACTCCAGGTACCAGAGAGAACAAGAAACTTTCAGAAGAACACAAGTTCAGTACAGGTGAAGAATGGCATTAACTACAGTTCATGCCGTAACATCTCTCACAATCATAAATTCAAAACTTCAATTTGACAATTATTTATAAGAGAACAGGTGCTGTGGTAGGTTCTGGTGCTAACTAGATCCAGACAATATCCTTGTTTTCAAGGCCTTCATAACCAGAGATGGATCGGACAACCAGAAAAACAGTAATTAGTACTATCATTTGCCGTACCAGGCACTGGCCCAGGATCAACCAGCAACTAAGTGGCAGAATGAAGAATAAAATCTAAGTGAATCTAAACTCAAAACCCAAGTAAACAATCTTAATCATATGCTCCTATAGCATTTCAGCACAAAAAATTATACTATATATTTTTCAATCCCTTTCAACAAATATTCATTGATTGTCTACAATACTGTGACAGGAGCTAGATACACTGGCACTGAAAAACAGACATGGTTATTGCCCTCATGGAGTTCACAGTCTAGTTAGAGAAAACTATCACCTCAGTAACTATAAAATAACAAGTAAGTAAATAAGTGTTGCTCTGGAGTTTATTATAAGGGGTTAACTTCTTTGGCCATTTACTTGGATACTGTTTCGAAGATAAAAGACAACAAAATCAGGGGTTACTGTAGAGTCACAAGGTATGACAGAAAAATGTCATGATTTCTCTGTGGTTCTTAACTAATCTATAAGCATTGATTTTGTGATGCATCAATATATATGAGAACTAAACTTCAGTATTATAAATATTTTCAAAAGGCTTAAGAACATATACATTTTGACCTATTAATTCTACTCCTAGGAACTTAGCCTAAAGAAACAGAACTTCATTCAGACTTTTATATAAAAATATTTATCAGCACATTTTAAGACCAAAAAATTAGAATAATGAAATATTGCTTATTAAACTATAGTATATTTGTGATGGAATTTTATGTAGCCATTAAATATTTAAAAAGTATTTACTGATGTGAAAATATATCAATGATATTAGTTGAAAAGGCAGGACTACATATATGAAGTATGACCCCAATTCTGAGTTTAAAAAAGCAAATATACATATAAACAAAGGCTGGACTAAAAAGAAAAAAGATTTAATTATTACTGTACGTAAACTCTTTCCAAACCCAGTGAGTTAAGACTAACAGGAGAGCTAATATTAAAAACCAAACCCACCTCAGAAAGCAAACAATTTAGAATTTCTATTAAAAGACAAATAATAGGGGCGCCTGGGTGGCTCAGTCATTAAGCGTCTGCCTTCAGCTCAGGTCATGATCCCAGGGTCCTGGGATCGAGCCCCACATCGGGCTCCCTGCTCGGCAGGAAGCCTGCTTCTCGCTCTCTCACTCCCCCCTGCTTGTGTTCCCTCTCTCGCTGTGTCTCTGTCAAATAAATAAAATAAAATCTTAAAAAAAAAAAAAGACAAATAATCATATAAATTCATTGCCTCCTTAGAAAAACAAAGTATTAACTCATCAGAAAACAATAACCAAGATCACCTTATCGTAAGTGGAATATATGTGGAATCTGAAAAAAAAAAAACCACCCACACGCTCATAGATACAGAGAACAGACTGGTGGTTGCCAGAGGTGGGTGGCAGAGAATGTCAAAAACTACAAAGAAAAATAAGTATGGTGCATTCCTGAGCACCAAAAAAGTGCTTACAATTGTCCAGTAATTTATGACCATCTCCTTTGACAAATAAACAAACAATAAAAAGAAAGTACATGCACACTGTGTGCAAGGCCTATGATGAAGAGCTAATGCAAGAAAAGGAGCACAGAGGAGAAATCTCACTGCGTGCCAGGTCCTGGCCTTCATATCCATCAGCTCATCTGTCTCACCACAGATGAGTGGCAAGATCTGGGTTCAAAGCCCAAATGCAACATTACCCACACAGGGTGACCACTTAGCAAAAATATTACAACTGTGATTAAAAATGTAAACATGGTCTTGATAACCCTCCTAACTCAGATGCTCTTCCATCGAGGGCCAGCGCAAGGGGAGAGCTATGAAGGAGAACATCCATTCTGCCATGGAGCTCTGGGAAGCTTCCAAGAAGAGAAGGGATGTGCACTAGGCTTTCAGTGTAAAGAGGACTCTATAGACAAGCAATGCAGCAAAGGTTAACAGAGGCTTGATTATCAATCCTAACTTCTGTTCTTAATAGCCTTTGCCCATGCCATTTAACTACTCTGAGCATCATTTTCCTTACCTTTAAGATGAAGACAATAGCAAATACAACTAAACAAACATAAGAACAAACTAACAATTCCTATCAGGCACTCTCCTATGCACAAAGCAACAGCCACATGCCTTAGCAGAAAGCAAAAGAGGCAACACAGTTTGTGGAGGACAAAAGAGAAAAACTAGCAACACGTCTACTATGGATGTAAAACCACAACCAGAAATAAAAAGTCCCCTAGCTTTTTACGGCCAGAGACAAATGCCCAGACTCCTAAGAAGGAACACTAAAGTGCATTTGAAATGCACAAATGAAGTCTTGGAAAGGGAATGCCTGGGGGAGAAGAATTTTAGAAGGAAGGGAGAGGAGCCCTTTAGAAAACTATGCTGAAGGGGAAAAGGGGCAAAGGGAGAGTTCTGTCAGGAACAAGAAACTTTTTTTTTTTTTTTAAGATTTTATTTATTTATTTGAGAGAGAGAATGAGAGGCAGAGAGCACGAGAGGGAAGAGGGCAGAGGGAGAAGCAGACCCCCCGCTGAGCAGGGAGCCCGATGTGGGACTCAATCCTGGGACTCCAGGATCATGACCTGAGCCGAAGGCAGTCGCTTAACCAAGTGAGCCACCCAGGCGCCCCAAGAAACTTTCTTTAAAAGTCAAAGGAGGGACACCTGGGTGGCTCAGTAGGTTAAGTAGGTTCAGCTTAGGTCATGATCCCAGGGTCCTGGGATCGAGTCCTGCATCGGGCTCCCTGATCAGAAGGGAGCCTGCTTCTCCCTCTGCCTGCCACTACCCATGCTTGTGTTCTTGCTCTGACAAAAAAATAAATAAAATCTTAAAAAATAAAATAAAATAAAGGGACACCTGGGTGGCTCTGTCATTTAAGCGGCTGCCTTTGGCTCAGGTCATGATCCCGGGGTCCTGGGATCAAGTCCCATCAGGCTCCTTGCTCAGCAGGGAGCCTGCTTCTCCCTCTGCCTGCCGCTCCCCCTGCTTGTACTCTCTGACAAAATCTTTAAAAAAAAAAAGTCAAAGCAAACACAATACATCTCCCCATCTCAAAAAAAAGCAAAAGTTAATGAGGACATGAAAAGAAAAGAGTAGAGCTGATTAATACATTAATACATATTTAGGAAAATTAAGTTTACCAAAAAAATTAATTCATCAGAATAGGTAAAGTGAGCCAGACACTGAAAGACACATGTTAACAGAGGAAATGGGTAACAAAGGAGTGGTTTTAGCAACATGAAATGCTAGAGGGTGTAAAGACATCTTTATTTCACATATTTGCCTAAGATGGCCAGTGTCCACAAATGCTAGTTTAGGACTGCTGAAACAGCCTGGGAAGGAAAAGATCCCAAATCATAAGAAAAGGGACTTTGAAGAAGAAAAGTGCTAAAATTCCCTGAAAGGGGTGCTTAACAAATGTTTTATACTGCTAACAGAAATCCAATTCTGTGAAGGAAGTTGAAAATACTGAAGTGTGGCAAAGTTGTTTATATTTCACTCTTCATCTTTTAGCTGGGGATATTTGGGAAAGAGAAACTCCAAAAGCCTACTGTAAACCTGTGGAAGGCAGATAAAAATAAACCCAAATTACTAATCTTATCATTCAGTAATAACATTTTTTTGTTTAAATCTAGAACAACAAGTAAAATCACAGGGCCTGTTCAGGGACTCTAACAATCAGGATTCCAGCTGAAAACAGATTAGCATCCACAACCTGGGTAACCTGAGAAGAATTTAATAGACTATGTACAAAGGTGTGGCTAAGGTTTAGAGAAACCAACAAAGGATAGTGTATTGCCCCAGAACCACTAACATCCAGGCCTCAAAGGGAAAGAAGAGGAACTGACACCTCGCATGAGTAGCTATATGAAGAGGGTCTCCAGACAGGAATCAAGGTCATTGGTAGAGGCATGCAGACAATTTGCAGCAACCTGGCAGGAAAGGAGAAGGGAAATAAATAGCTAGCCCTCATTCCTCCTGCCCTCTGGTCTCCTGGTACCTCCCATCTACCCCCAACTGGAAGGCAGAAAGTAAAGGGGCCCAGAGACACAGTGTACAAGAGTGAGCCTCCAGGGACATACATCAGAGGAATGATGCTATGTGGCTCTGGAGAAGTTATCAAGCATAAAGGTTACACACACACACGCGCACACACACACAAGACCAAACAAGAAGGAACCTAGATCTAACAAAGCAACCCCAGATTTACACTGTAGTTAAGATTTCGGCTAACCAGACCAGAAAACTGAAGTTAAATGAATAGCCTAAAAAAAGAAAACTGGGGCACCCAGGTGGTTCAGTCGGTAGAGCAACCAACTCTTTGTTTCAGGTGGGGTCATGATCTCAGGGTCACAGGATTGACCCCAGTGTGGGGCTCCACACTCAAAGTCTGCTCCCCCTCTCCCTCTGTCCACCCCAACTTGTGTGCTACCTCTAAAATAAATAAATCTTTTTTTAAAAAAAGGTAAGGGCGCCTCAGTGGCTCAGTCAGTTAAATGTCTGCCTTTGGCTCAGGTCATGATCCCAGCATCCTGGGATTGAGTCCCACATCGGGCTCCCTAATCAGTGGGAAGCCTGCTTCTTCCTCCTCTGTAGCTCCCTCTCCTGCTCCCCCCGCATTTGTACTCTGTCAAATAAATAAAACCTTAAAAAAAAAGGAAAAAAAAGTGTTTGAAAGGATATGGAAAAAACTGGGGCCCCTGTGTACCACTGTTGGTGAGACTGTAAAGTGGAGTACCACCATGGAAAACAGTATGGTAGTTCCTTAAAAAACTGAAAATAGAATGACCTTATGATCCAGCAATCCCACTTCTGAGTATATATCCAAAAGAACTGAAAATAAAATTTCAAAGAGATATTTGCACACCCATGTTCCTAGCAGCATTATCCACTATAGTCAAGAGGTGAAAGTAACCCAAATGTTCACTGACAGATGAATGGATAAATAAAACATGCTGTTTATATTTATGTATCCTGACATATATAAGAGTATTAGTAAAGTCTGAGTCCATGTTGTAGCGTGTGACAGGATTTCCTTCCTTTACAAGGGTGAATAATACTCTATTTGTCTAGTAGTATTTGATAAAATGTATGCCTTAATGTGTAAAGTAAATGTATACCTTAGTAGCTGGCAATCCCATTCCTGAACATATACCCTCAAAGAAATTTGTAGAAAGGGCCATGAAGACACATGTGTAAGAATCCTATGGTGGGGCGCCTGGATGGCTCAGTCATTAAGCATCTGCCTTCGGCTCAGATCATGATCCCAGGGTCCTAGGATCGAGCCCCACATCGGGCTCCCTGCTCCACGGGAAGCCTGCTTCTCCCTCTCCCACTCCCCCTGCTTGTGTTCCTTCTCTTGCTGTGTCTCTCACTGTCAAATAAATAATCTTTAAAAAAAAAAAAAAAAAAAAAGGATCCTATGGTAGTAAGGAGGTGGCAGAATACTATGTGTCCATTACAAGAGGACAAATAATACAACAGACTACTACACAGCAGTCAGAATTAATGAACTAGCTATACTTAGAGCAACATGTGTAGTCCTTAAAAAACAAGCAAGGAGTGCCTGGGCGGCTCATTCAATTCAGTGTCCAACTCTTGGTTTCGGCTGAGGTCATGATCTCTTGGGTGGGGAGATCGCACCTCTCGGCGGGCTCCATGCTCAGTGGGGTATCTCCTTGAAGATTCTCTCCCTCAGCCCCTCCCCCACCCGCAGTCGTGCTCTCACAAATCTTTAAAAAAAAAAAAAAGAAATAAGAAATAAAAGATACAAAAACAAATAAAACTTTAGAATTGAAAAAAACAATAACCAAGGTAATAAACTCACTAATGGGCTCAATAGCAGAATGGAAATGACAGAGGAAAGAGCCAGGGCACCTGAAGATAGATCAATAAAAAGTATCAAATTTGAAAAAGAGATTAAAAAAAGATTGAAAAAGTGAACAAAGTCTCAGAGATCTGTAGGGCAATAGTAAAGGATCTAATATCTGTGTCCTCAGAGTCCCAGAAGTGTGGTACCAAAAAATAGTGAAAAACTATAGGCTGAGGGGGCACCTGGGTGGCTGGCTGCCAGTCAAGCATCCAACTCTTGATTTTGGCTCAGGTCACAATCTCAGGGTCATGATATTGAGCCCTACATAGGGCTCCACACTCAGCTGGGAGTCTACTTGAGATTCTCTCCCTCTCTCCCTTTTCCCCTTCCCCCAGCTTGCACACACACTCTCTATAAAATAAATCTTTAAAAAGAGCAAACTATAGGCTGAAAACTTCCCAAATTTAGCAAATGGCATAAGTGTACAGACTGGAAAAGCTTAGGGAATTCCAAACAGAATAAACCCAAAGAAATGTATGCCCAGACTTATCATCATCAAACTGCTGAAAACTAAAGATAAATTTATAAAATACTGAAAGGAGCCAGAGAAAAATCCATTACTTATAGATGACCTATTCAAATGACTATGAATTTCACATCAGAAATCATAGAGGCTCAAGAGAAGTGGAACAGTATTTCTTTTTTTTTTTTTTAAGATTTTATTTATTTGACAGAGACACAGGGAGAGCAGGAACACAAGCAGGGGGCAGTGGGAGTGGGAGAAGCAGGCCTCCCGCGGAGCAGAGAGCCTGATGCAGGGCTCGATCCCAGGATCCCGGGATCATGACCTGAGCCGAAGGCAGACGCTCAAACAACTGAGCCACCCAGGCACCTCTGGAACAGTATTTCTAAATTGCTGAAAGAACTGTTAAGCAGGAATTCTATATCCACCGAAAATATCCTTCAAAAATGAAGGTGAAATAAAGTCATTCTCAGATGAGGGAAAACTAATAAAAGAATTTGTCACCAACAAACCTCTTAAGAAGTTTTCCAGGCAGGGGTGCCTGGGTGGCTCAGTTGGTTAAGCAACTGCCTTCAGTTCAGGTCATGATCCTGGAGTCCCAGGATCGAGTCCTCATCAGGCTCCCTGCTCAGCCAGGGAGTCTGCTTCTCCCTCTGACCTTCCCCCCTCTCATGCTCTTTCTCTCTCTCAAATAAATAAAATCTTTAAAAAAAAGTTTTCCAAGCAGAAGCGATACCAGAAGGAAATCTGGAATATTAAAAAAAAGGAAAAAATGGAAAATATCTATAACTTACATTACAGATACAAACATCTGGGAAATGTAATAGAGGACTCCTCTTGAGTGTCTTTAAATGCATTTCTTATAGTTAAAAGCAAAACTAGTAACATTGTCTAATGGGGTTTTCAATGTATATACATAAGATAAACATAATGGAAAAAAGGGAGCAGGGTAAAGTGATCTATAGGATGTCTCTATATTCCACAGGAAGTGGTAAAATACTGGGGTGCCTGGGTGGCTCAGTTGTTAGGTGTCTGCCTTCGGCTCAGGTCATGATCCCAGGGTCCTGAGACTGAGCCCCACATCAGGCTCCCTGCTCGGCAGGAAGCCTGCTTCTCCCTCTCCCATTCCCCCTGCTTGTGTTCCTTCCCTCACTGTCTCTGTGTCAAATAAAATCTTAAAAAAAAAGGGGGGGGGAAGGGGTAAAATACTGACTCTAGGTACACTGTGAAAGTACATCCATTATAATCCCTACAGTGACCTGTAAAACATATTATAAAAAACAAAACCAAAAACCAGAATTTAAACTAGAATACTAGTGTTCAAATAACCCAAAAGAAGGCAAAAGCAGAAACAGAAATGAAAAACAGAGGAAAAAACAGGAAACATAATAAAATGGTGGACCTAAATTCAAATATAATAATTACATAAAAAAATTATATAGAAATGGTCTAAAAACAATTTAAAGACAAGAGACTGTCCAAAAAAGGGTCCATCTATATACTATCAACAAGAAACTCACTTTGATATGATAAAATGAGTATGTTAAAAGTAAAAGGATGAGGGATGCCTGGGTGGCTCAGTGTGTTAGGCATCCTACTCTTGATTTTGGCTCAGGTCATGAGCTCAGGGTCATGAGATCAAGCACTGCACTGGGCTCTGCACTCAACACGGAATCTGCTTGTCCCTCTTCCTCTGCTCCTCCCATCACTCACACGCTCCCTCTCTCTCTCTCTCTCAAACAAATCAGTAAAATCTTAAGGGGTGCATGGGTGGCTCAGTCAGTTAAATGGCTGCCTTCAGCTTGAGTCATGATCTCGGGATCCTGGGACTGAGCCCCACATCAGGCTCCCTGCTTCTCCCGCTGACCATCCTCCCTGCTTGTGCTCTCTGTCTCAAATAATAAAATCTTTAAAAATAAATAAATAAATGAAAGCTTTAACAAAAAGCAAGTTGGGGCGCCTGGGTGGCTCAATCGGTTAAGCATCTGCCTTTGGCTCAGGTCATGATTCCAGGGTCCTGGGATCGGCCCGCATTAGGCTCCCTGCTCAGTGGAGAGTCTGCTTGTTCCTCTCCCTCTGCCCCCCCCCATTTGTGCATGAACACGCACTCTCTAATAAGACTTTTTTTTTTTGTTTAAAGATTTTATTTATTTATTTGAGGGAGAGAATGAGAGAGAGCACATGAGAGGGGGGAGGGTCAGAGGGAGAAGCAGACTCCCTGCCGAGCAGGGAGCCCGATGCGGGACTCGATCCAGGGACTCCAGGATCATGACCTGAGCCAAAGGCAGTCGCTTAACCAACTGAGCCACCCAGGCGCCCAAGACTTTTTTTAAAAGGATGAAAAAGGTCTATCACACACTCACCAAAAGGAAGTTGGAAGTTTACATTTTTTGCACGCCTCCACCCATTTCAGTACAAGCTTCCAGTTATAAAGTAAGTAAGTCATGTGGATGTAAATGTACAAATTAATCATACTGTACACTTTCACTGCTGAGAGTAGATCTTAAAGTTCTTATCACACACACACACACACAAAAGTTCTTATCACAAGAAAAAAATTTTGTTAACTATGTATGGTGATGGATGTTTATTAGTCTTACTGTGGCAATCATTTCACAATATACACAAACATCTAATCATTACACTGTATATCTGAAACTAGTATGTTTTATGTCGATTATAACTCAATTTTATTTTATTTTTTAAAGATTTTATTTATTTATTTGACAAAGAGAGAGAGCACAAGCAGTGGGAATGGCAGAGGGAGAAGCAGGCTCACTGCTGAGCAGGGAGCCTGATGTGGGACTCGATCCCAGGACCCTGAGATCATGACCTGAGCTGAAGGCAGATGCTTAACTGACTGAGCCACCCAGGCACCCTATAACTCAATTTTAAAAAAGAAAGTTAAAGTTAATTGGAGGGGCTATACTAATGCTAGACAAAGTAGATTTCAGAACACAGAAAACCAGGGATAAAAAAGGAGTATTATATACTGCTGTAATTATATAATGATAAAAGTGAATTCACCAAGGAAATACAACAATCCTATCAGTGAATGCACCTAACAAACAGAGCTTCAAAATACATGAGGCAAGTAGTGACAGATAGGAAAGGAGAAATTAACAAATCCCTATTTATAGCTGGAGACTTCAACATGCCTTCACCAGTAACTGCTCAAACTGATAAGAGTATCAGCAAGGATATACAAGAACTGAACACCACAAACAACCGACTGTACCTCAGTTACAGAACACTCCACCCAACACAGTAACACACATGGAACATACTTGAATATAGACCATATCCCAGGGTACAAAATAATCTTAACAAAACAGAACGGAAGTCACACAGAGTATGATCTGTAACCATAGGAAATGAACTAGAAATCAGTGAACAAGATAGCAGAAAATCTCCCAACACTTGAAAATTAAACACACTTCTACATAATCCATGGGACAAAGAGGAAGTTGTAAGCAGGAAAAACATGTTTTAAAGGTTTGAACTGCAAGAAAATGAAAGTATTGTAATATGTGGGTGTAGTTTAAAAAGCAGTACTTAAGGGACACCTGGGTGGCTCAGTTGGTTAAGCGACTGCCTTCGGCTCAGGTCATGATCCTGGGGTCCCAGGATCAAGTCCCACATGGGGCTCCCTGCTCAGCAGGGACTCTGCTTCTCCTTCTGACCCTCCCCTCTCATGCTCTCTCTTTCTCTCTCTCTCTCTCTCTCTCTCACATAAATAAAATCTTTAAAAAATAAATAAATAAATAAGCAGTACTTAAGGGGAAATTTACAACACCAAATGCTTATATTAGAAGAAAAGGTCTCAAGTTAGTAATCTAAGCTTCCACCATAATGAACTGTAAAAAGAATTATTATAACCCAAAGCAAGCAGGAGGAAACAATAAAAACAAGGCAAAAAATCAATAAAATTGAAGAGGAAAACTACAGAAAAATCAACAAAACCAAATGCTGGTTATCTAGAAAAAAAAATTTCTTTTAATTACTTATTTATTTGACAAAGAGAGAGATTGCGAGAGAGAGAGCAGAGCAGGAGGGAGGGGCAGAGAGAGAATAGGCTCTCCACTGAGCAGGGAGCCCAACACAGGGCTCGATCCTGGGACCCGAAGATCATGACCTGAGCTGAAGCAAGATGCTTAACCGACTGAGCCACCATGGCACCCCAAGATTTAGAGCCCCACATCAGGCTCCCTGCTCGGTGGGGAACCTGCTTCTCTCTCTCTGCCCCTCCCCCCACTCATGTGCTCTGTCAAAATCTTTTAAAAAATTGACAAATCTTGCGGCAACTGGCTCAGTCAGTAGAGCATATGACACTTGATCTCAGGGTGGTGAGTTCAAGCCCCATGATGTACGTAAAGATTACTTTAAAAAACTCGTAAGTCTATAGAAAACTGGCCAAAAAAAAGGGGGGGGGGAACACAAACTATCAGGAATGAAGAGGGAAATATCATTACAGATCTTAGAGACATTAATTAAAAGGGGACATTATCAACTTACACCTATATATCCAAACAAGAATGGACAAATCTCTTAAACTCAACTTACCAAAACTGACACAAAGAAATAGAAAATGTAATTACCCCACATATATAACAAAAATTGAATCTAAAATTAAAATCCATCCCAAAGGAAAAAGAAAAATAAAAGTAACATTCTTTTTTAATTCCACTGACTTACATAATTTAGTTTTGTTTTAAATTTAAGGAAATAATTTGCCAAAGTATTTTGTTAAGATTTAAGGGTTTTTAATTTTTTTTTTAAGATTTTATTTATTTGACAGAGAGAGAGAGACAGCCAGAGAGGGAACACAAGCAGGGGAGTGGGAGCAGGAGAAGCAGGCTTTCCTGATGAGCAGGGAGCTGGATGCCGGGCTTGATCCCAGGACCCTGGGATCATGACCTGAGCCAAAGGCAGACGCTTAACGACTGAGCCACCCAGGTGCCCCAATTAAGTTTTTAAATTTATGTTTTTAGTAATCTCTACACCCAACCTGGGGCTCATACGCCCAACCCAGAGACCAAGAGTCGCATGCTCTTCTGACTGACCCAGTCAGGCACACCTAAGTTTCGAGGATTTTCAACTTTCAGAAATTAGATTCCTATTCTACAAAAAAAAATGAATAATTAAAGACAATGACATGGGGCACCTGGATGGCTGAGTCGGTGAAGGGCCTTATCGGCCTTCAGTTCAGGTCATGATCCCAGGGTCCTGGGATAGAGCCCCACATCCACCTTCCTGCTCAGCAGGGAGTCTGCTTCTCCCTACTGCTTGTGCTTGCTCTCTCTCAAATAAATAAAATCTTCAAAAAAATAAAAAAAATTAGGGATGCCTGAGTGGTTCAGTCGGTTAAGCGTCTGCCTTCGGCTCAGGTCATGTTCCCAGGTTCCTGGGATCAAGTTCCACATGGGCTCCTTGCTCAGCAGGGAGTTTGCTTCTCCCTCTGCCTGCCACTGCCCCTGCCTGTGCTCTCTCTCTGACCAATAAATAAAATCTCTTAAAAATAAAAAAAATTTAAAAATTAAAAAAATTTTAAGACAATGACATTAAACCACAAAGGTAATAACTAAAGATCTATCCTAAATAATTATCAATATATGAAATAAATCATTAGACCCCAAACGAGTCTAATACAAAGTATCAACTTAATTACCATTTCAGGACTTGAACCTGTTTCCAAAGTTAAATACCATAACCTTTGTACCTGGCATGATTAAGAATATTAATCTGAACGTTAATAAAATATTCTGGTCAAGTTCCTGTTTTATACATACACAAACATCTATATACATAAAACAAACATATGAATGTAGGTATATATGAATACATATATACATACCACATACTAATATTGTTCAGTAACTCATTTAAAATTCCTTTTATGATTCAGAGGTTATTCCAAGATGTTATGCCTCAACACGTTTACGGTCATGCACTCACTCACCAAATGTTTGTTAAGTGCTCTTCTATCAGGCACTGTGCTAAGCCACCACAGACATTTAAGACCTCACCCTAAAGCTTCAAAGAGTTCACAATCTAATGAGAATGACATAAAAAAAAGTAAGACACGTAAACAACTATAACAAAAACCCTATGAAATGATTATGAACTAGTGATTACAAAACTAGTTCTTACAGTATTCTCTCTAGTTTATATATATGCATACCTCTTTTTATTGCACTTCAGATACTGTTTTGTTTTGTTTTTACATGAAGGTTTGCAACCCTGCAAAGCAAGTTTATCAGCACCATATTTCCAAAAGCATTTGCTCACTCCACATCTGTCACATTTTGCTGATTCTCACAATATTTCAAACTTCTTCATTATTATTATATATGTTATGGTGATCTGTGATCAGTGACCTTTGATGTTACTATTGTACAATTTTAACTAGGGTGCCACCAATGACTCCAATGTAAGACAATGAACTTTGTTGAGAAATGTGTATGTTCTGATTGCTCCACCAACCAGCCATTCCCCTCATCTCTCTCCCTCTGCTTGGGCATCCCTATTCCCTAAGAAACAATACTGAAATTAGGCCAATCAATAACCCTACAATGGCCTCGAAGTATTCAAGGAAAAGAAGAGTCACACGTCTCTCACTGTATATCAAAAGCTACAAATGATTAAACTCAGTTAGGAAAACTTGTCAAAAGCTGAGAGAGGCCAAAAGCTAGGCTTCTCGCATCAGTTAGCCAAGTTGTGAATGCAAGGGAAAGTTCTTGAAGGAAATGAAAAGGGCTCCCGCAGTGAACAGATGGTAAGAAAGTGAAACAGCCTTATTGCTGATATGAACATTTTAGTGGTCTGGATAAAAGATCAAACCAGCCACAAATTTCCCTAAGCCAAAACCTAATCCAGATCAAGGTCCTAACACTCTTCGATTCTACTAATTGAGAGAGGAGAGGAAGCTGCAAAAGAAAAGCTTGAAGCTAGCAGAGGTTGATTTATGAGGTTTAAAGAAAGAAGCCATTTGGGGTGCCTGGGTGGCTCAGTCGTTGGGCAACTGCCTTTGGCTCAGGTCATGGTCCCAGGGTCCTGGGATTGAGCCCCACATCGGGCTCCCTGCTCAACGGGAAGCCTGCTTCTCCCTCTCCCCCTGCTTGTGTTCCCTCTCTCGCTGTGTCTCTCTCTGTCAAATAAGTAAATAAAATCTTTAAAAAAAAAAAAAAAAAAAAAGCCATTTTCCAGAGCATACAAGTGCAAGGTAAAGCAAGTACTGATGCAGAAGCTGTAACAAATTATCCAGAAGGTAAAGCTAAGATAATTAATAAAGGCGGCTATACCAAACAACGGATTTTTTTTTTTAAGGGCTCCATGCTCAACACAGAGCCCAACGTGGGGCTTGAACTCACATGCCATCAAGATCTGAGCTGAGATCAAGAGTCAGATGCTTAACCGACTGAGCCATCCAGGCACCCCCTAAACAACAGATTTTAAATGTAGATGAAACAGCCTTACACTGAAAGGAGACGCCACCCAGGACTTCCATAGCTGGAGAGAAGTCAATGCCTGGATTCAAAGTTTCAAAGGACAGGCTAACTCTCTTGTTAGGGGCTAATGCAGCCTGTGACTTTAAGTTGAAGTCAATGCTCATTTACCATTCTGAAAATCCTAGAGCCCTTAAGAATTATGCTAAATCTATTCTGCCTGTGCTCTATAAATGAAACAAAGCCTGAATGACAGCACATCTGTTTAGAATATGGTTTACTGAATATTTTAAGCTCACCACTGAGACCTAATACTCAGAAAAAAAAAAAAGATTCCTTTTACTGTTCATTGACAACACACCTGGTCACCCAAGAGCTCTGTTGGAGAGGTATGAGATTAACTTTTCTTTTTTTAAGATTTCATTTATTTATTTGACAGAGACAGAGATAGCAAGAGCAGGAACACAAGCAGCAGGAGTGGGAGAGGGAGAGCAGGCTTCCCGCCGAGGAGGGAGCCCGATGTGGGACTCGATCCCAGGACCCTGGGATCCTGACCTGAGCCAAAGGCAGACGCTTAACGACTGAGTCACCCAGGCGCCTGAGATTAACGTTTTCATGCCCACTAACAAAATATCCATTCTGCAACCCATGGATCAAGGAGTAATTTCAACCTTCAAGTCTTATTAAGAAATATATCTTATGGGGCGCCTGGGTGGCTCAGTCGTTAAGCGCCTCCCTTCGGCTCGGGTCATGATCCCAGAGTCCTGGGATCAAGCCCGGCATCCAGCTCCCTGCTCATCAGGAAAGCCTGCTTCTCCCTTTCCCACTCCCCCTGCTTGTGCTTCCTCTCTCGCTGTCTCTGTCAAATAAATAAATAAAAAGAAATATATCTTACATAGTCAGAGATGCCATAGACAGTGATTCCTCTGATGGATTAGGGCAAAGTCAACTGAAAACCTTCTGGAAAGGGTTCACCATTCTAGATGCCATTAAGAACATCTGATTCATGTCAAGAGGGCAAAATACCAACAATAACAGGAGTTTGGAAAAAGTTAATTCCAATCTTCATGAATGACTCTGAGGGGTTCAAGACTTCAGAGGAGGAAGTAACTATAAATATATAAATAGTAAAATAACTAAATTTAGAAGTGGAGCCTGAAGATGTGATTGAATTGCATGATAAAACCTTGATGAGAAGCTGTTTCTTATGAATGAATGAGCAAAGAAAGTGGTTTCTTGAGATGAATTCTACTCCTGGTGAAGATGCTGTGAAGATTGGTGAAATGACAATGAAGAATTTAGAATATTACATAAACTTAGCTGATAAAGCAGCAGAAGGGTTTGAGAGGATTGACTCAAATTTTTAAAGAAAGTTCTATGATGCATAAAATGTTATCAAACAATATCATATACTGAGAAACTACTCATGAAAGAAGTCAACTGATGCAAAAACTCCACGATTTCCTCATTTTAAGAAATTGTCACAGGTTCAGCTTCACCCAGATCACTCCACCAACATGGAGGGAAGACCCTCGACCAGCAAAAAAGTTACAACCTGCTGAAAGTTCAGATGATGGTTAGTCTTTTTTTAGCAATATTTTTAAATTAAGATATGCACGTTATTTTATCAGATATAATGCTACTGCACACTAACAGACTAAAATGTAGTTTAAACATTAAATATATGCACTTTGAAAACAAAAAATTTCAGGGGCGCCTGGGTGGCTGTGGGTTAAGCGTCTGCCTTCGGCTCAGGTCATAATCCCAGAGTCCTGGGATCGAGCGTGCATCAGGCTCCCTGCTCTGAAGGGAGGCTGCTCCTCCATCTCCCTCTGTGGCTCCCTCTGCTTGTGCTCTTTCTATCTCAAATAAACAAAATCTTAAAAAAAAAAGGAAAGAGTCATTTGACTCACTTTATTGTGGTGGTCTGGAACCAAACCCACAATATCTCCAGGGTACGCCTGTAATGATCTATTTTTATTGGCATACCACCACGTGCCCTTCTTGGCTCTTCCCAACTCATTTCATCCCAATCCTTAACTTTGGAACAACAAATCCATCTAGTCCCTCTTTTATCATTCAGTTCCAGCAGTCTTTTCTTTCTTTCTTTTTTTTTTTTTTTTTTTAGGAGCCTTTCAAAGAAGGATCTCCTTATTCTGAATAAGGGAAGGTATAAAACCATGGATTGAGTCATTCCTCATATTATTTGGGGGAGAAAGGTGAGACTGCTGCAGCTCACACCTGCTGCCCAAAATCATGAAGCTGTCCAGCAGAAGTAATCCTGAAAGCTCTATTTATAGTTAAAAATAGGAAAAAAAAGAAAAAAAAAGGAGGGGGCACCTGGTTGGCTCAGTCAGTTAAGTGTCTGCCTTCGGCTTAGGTTGTGATCTCAGCTCTCTGCTCAGCAGGGAGTCTGCTTCTCCCTCTCTCCTGTGCTCTCCCTCTCTAATAAATAAATAAAATCTTTAATTAAAAAAAAGAGAAAGCAAAAAAAGATCCTGAAGTCCTAAGAGACAAGCTTTAGAGTACGTAGCTCCAAAAGTGCCAAGTGGGGAAGGGAGGCAGCAAAGTCAGTAGTGACGGGATGATATTATGCAGTATCAAGAAAAACTTTTGTATGTGAAATGTATTATTTTACTTATCTTGAATACTTCTTCCTTATAAAATAAATGATATGAACAGATTTAGGTATGACCACTGTAATGAAGCTATGAAGAGGTGACATAAGAGTACAAACAAGCTAGAGAGCATTTCCAAATTAATATAGTCCAATCCTTAAAACCTCTGATTTATAATGTCAACTATCCTGTATTTTCACACTGCTAACCGTTATCAAATCTTCACTGACTAAATTAATCCAAGATTAAAAAGTTAATAAAATGAAGGGCCACAAGACCAGTAGCATCATGTGTAGACTCACAAATACAGACTACAGAAAGCAGAGACCATCAGATATCCTGGAAGAAGCTATAACTACTGAACTGTGTACACATTATGAAAGTATTTTTGTCTTGTTTCAATAAAATTAATATAAAAAATTACAGAAAAGCCACTCGGTATACATTTACCACGAGTTTTCCTCATATTTTTATAGAACTGTAATCATGGACTCTGACACTGAGTCCTTTTAACACGTGACATAGTATCTGTTGTTAGTCTTTAGCTTTATTTTAATGGCTGCCTAATATTCCATAGTAATTTTTAAATTATTTCTCCAACTTTCTGACATCTGTCATATAATGCTGAAATTAGTATTCATATGCATACTACTTTTCCTGCATTTGAAATTATTTCATTAGACTACACCCTATTTTCTAGTTTTATCTTTTAAATCAGAATAAACTACATACAGCTGGGACTTGAATCTAATTTTAAAGGAATGAGAACTTAAGTAGGACTAAAGTTGGGGTTTCTGGAGGCTCCTGATCACTTAAAAGACCAAAGGCACAGAGAGTAAAAACAAATCATTTGGACAAAACCGTAACAGTACTTTAAAAATGAGAGGATTTAGAAAACTGGGTGACTTTAAAATGCAATGCTAACATTCACGTTTCAAAACACTCTTTTATCTTCTAAGAAAAGGATATTACCAAGTCTTTTATTCCCAGAAGATGGGATTCTGAGAAAGCTGTAAAAACAAAATTTCCCACGGACTACTGGATTGCAGGTAAGGGAGTCAAAAGGCTTCTACGTGTATACGCACCCACTCACATACACCTCGACTACTATTTTGTTAAATACATGCACAAGGAGAGAGAGAGAGAGAAAACTGGCCCTGAACTGAACGCTGTTGATGCGAGATGAGGAAGGAATTCATTATACTCTTCAGTCAGTATGAAATTTTAGTAAGAAATTAAAAGCAGGGGCGCCTGGGTGGCTCAGTCGTTAAGCGTCTGCCTTCGGCTCAGGTCATGGTCTCAGGGTCCTGGGATCGAGCCCCGCATCGGGCTCCCTGCTCAGCGGGAAGCCTGCTTCTCCCTCTCCCACTCCCCCTGCTTGTGTTCCCTCTCTCGCTGTGTCTCTGTCAAATAAATAAAATCTTTAAAAAAAAAAAAAAGTTAAAAGCATAACGCAAAACAAAAAATTACAATCCCCGAGAAGAGCTATTTATGAGCGGCTTTTAATTTTTTTTTTTAAGATTTTATTTATTTATTTGAGAGAGAGAGAGAATGAGAGACAGAGAGCATGAGAGGGAGGAGGGTCAGAGGGAGAAGCAGACCCCCCGCCGAGCAGGGAGCCCGATGCGGGACTCGATCCCGGGACTCCAGGATCATGACCTGAGCCGAAGGCAGTCGCTTAACCGACTGAGCCACCCAGGCGCCCGAGCGGCTTTTAATTTTACTACTGCAGAGAATGAAAGCGGCTGCGTCTTTCCTACTGCCTGATTGTAAACGGACCCCCCGTGGATCCCGATCCTGGCAAAAGTTTACGCCGCCGTTTCAAGTCCTCAGCTCCAGCACCGCGGAAGAGGAGCGCTGAGAACACAAAGAGGAGAAAGGCAAGGACCGGGCCTCGGGCTCTTCACAAGGTCTCGCATAAGACACGGGGGAATCTGCGAAAGGGGAGAAGACGCTGCTCGCTTAAGCTAAAGAGAAAGGCAATTTCCTCCGGCCAAACGGGGCACCACCTCAGGAGGCCGCCCCGCCAGGTACAGGCGATCAGGCTCTCGCGGTCAATGCAGACCCCGACCTCCCGAAGTCTCTCTGGACCAGGGGAAACCGCACAGGGGTGTTACCGATACCGCAGGCCAAACCCTGTCACCAACAGAAGCCGGAGCCGAGGCCGCGGCGTTTCCGCCTCGGGGGAGAGTCCTCGAGGCAGGAAGGACAACGGGAAAGTTTCGCCGCCTCAGGTAGCCAGGTCCAGCGGTATCCAAGCGGCTCTCGGCCCTGCCACGCCCCCAACCCCGGCCTCAAGCGGCCTCCCACACCGCGGACCTCCGGCCTGACCTCCGGCTTGACCACCGGCCCGACCCCAAACCCAGGATCCTTCCCTTTCTCCTCACTTGCCACCTCAGGGTCGTCTGAACCCCAGACTGGGACTTCTAAATCCGGAGCGCAGTGCGAGGAGAAAAACAAAGACCCTTGACGTTAAGACTGCCACACTCACCTGGCTGAGTCCAGGCGTGAAAACGGGTGAAAGGAACTTGGCACTTAAAAGCTCAGCACCCAAAATGGCGGCTCCCTCAGCCTCAGCACAAGCAAGCACGGGCGGAGGGATCTGCGGGGCCAAGATAGCCCCTCCCTCCTCCCCAGAGATTGGCTGCGCGCTCGTCGCTTCCGGAACTCACGTCCTGAGCGGCTCGAGGCTCCCTCATCCAGCTCCCTTCGGAGCCGGCGCGATGGGAACTACTTCCCGCGGCGGAGGCATGGGTGGTGACGCGTCTATACGTCACGCCACCTGCGTTATCGTTACCTGGTAGAGGCGCAGGCCGGCTGGGGCCGGTCTTGCCCTAGGTGCGGAGAGGTAGACGGGAGTGGTTTGTTCACCTGCTCTGTGCTCAGTACCTTTTATCGGATTTCTCCAGTCTCTCGAAAAACCGGCTCCAGTACTACCTTTTAGACCCTCGGAATTACTCCCTGTGATTTGCTCCCGTCTTTCGCTCAACTCCAGTAACCCTAACGGCTTTCCCCCGGGTGTCGGTTTTTGGTTTTTTCTCCTGCGGCAGTGCCTGAGCAGGTTTCAGTTCTTTAGAGGCTGTTTTTCCGACCCTTCACCCTAGTCCCCTAGTTGCCCACCATCACTCCATCGATGTCCTCCAATAACTCTGCCCCTCATTTAATCCAAATCTGATTGCTCTTTCAACCCGAATCTCTAGTCTGTATTATTTAAGTCACTAATGTTTCAACACCACGTTCTCCGGGAATTCACCTTGTCTCTATTCAGAGGAAACTTCTGGTTTTCTTTTTCACTTGAAAACCAGTCTCTCGGTTTACCGAGGGAAGAGGCTTCTCGGCTCTTGGCTTCTAGGAGAGGTAATTCCGCCCTCTGCTGTAGAAGCTGCATCTACCGGGACCAAAATTGCGGTTTGCGAAATTGTAATGTGGTCGTTACGACAAGGATGGAGCTACGCGTTACTGTATGAGGTTTATATGAATTTAGAAATAGTGTGTTTTTATAACCACTTGAAATATTTCCATAAGGGGCGCCTGGGTGGCTCAGTTGGTCGGGCGACTGCCTTCGGCTCAGGTCATGATCCTGGAGTCCCGGGATCAAGTCCCACATCGGGCTCCCTGCTCAGCGAGGAGCCTGCTTCTCCCTCTGACCCTCCCCCCTCTCATGCTCTCTCTCTCATTCTCTCTCCTTCAAATAAATAAATAAAATCTTAAAAAAAAAAAAGTATTTCTGTAAAAAACCGGTTCAAGAACCTCAAAATACAGTGTTTGGTTCTTTTAAAATGGGGGGGAGGGGAGTCCCCTGTAAATACATGCAAATATAATTGAGTCTGTTACGCAGTAAGATAACGGCATCTTAAAAAATGGAAGTGAGCGCGGACTGCACGAATCTAAAAAGCAACCAAATGCAATGTGTGTGGATCTTGTTTAATGGTTCAAACCAACCAACTATAAAAGACACTTTTTGAAACAATCAGGGAAATTAGATTATGTACCAGGTATTACATGATACCAACTAACCAAAGAATTGTTATTTTGGTAAACATGAAAATGGCATTGAGAATTTGTAAGAAAATGTCCTTTAAAAATTTTTTAAACAATGAATACTTTGCATTGGGGTTAAATCCAAAAATCCTGATGATTGTTTAATCGAATGTTATTATTGTACAATTTTCTCTACCTTTAGGTATGTCTTAAAATGTTCATAGTAAGTCACAAGGTGAAAACAACCCAACTGTCCATTGTCTGATGACAATAAAAGATGGTACATACATACAATGGAATATTATTCATCCTAAAAAGAAAGGAAACTCTGATACATCATCTACAACATGGACAGATCTTGAAGCTATTATAGTATGTGAAACAAGCCAGTTGCAAAAGGAGGTAACAGTGTGTTATTCTGTCTATATGAGGTCCCTAGAGAGGTCAAATTCAGAGAGGGAGAAAGTAGAATAGTGATTACCAGGGGCCGAGGGACGAGAAAGTGGAGAGTGATTGTTTAATAAGTATAGAGTTTCATTTTGGGAAGACAAAAAAGTTCTGGAGATGTATGATGGTGATCGCTACATGACAATGTGAATGTACTTAATGCCACTGAAGTATATAATTAAAAATGGTTGAAAAGCTAACTTTTAGGTTATATTTTACCACAATAAAAAACTGTTCATAAAAAAAAATTTTAATTAAGTCTATGTCATGGAGGGGATTAAATAAACAGTATATATACTAATAATTTAAATGCAAAATGTGGAACCTTCTACAAGAAAACTGGCTCTAATTAAAAGAGACTAATGAGACATAATAACCAAATGAAATACATGAAACTTAATTGGATCCTGGTTGGAAAAAAAGGTATGTGGGGAAACAACTTAGGGTTCAAATGTGTTTCGAATATTAGATTTTATGAAATTATTGTTAATTTTCATAAGCAGTAGTAATTGTAGTTGAGCAGGGGGTGCCCTTATCCTTAGGAGATGCATGTTTAACTATGTAAAAGTAAAGGAGCATGGTGTCTGCAACTTATTTTCAAATTGTTTAGGGAAAAAAAAATTTGTGTGTTTATCATAGGCTATTATACATCTCCATAGGAAGTAGTAGTTTTCCCCCTGAAACAACCAGATTAGGCCACAGTTCCAGCAATAAATATATTCTGATTCTGTTCTGCATTTAGTTTAAAAGCAAAATAAAGGGGATTGAATTTAATACTTTCTCTTTTTTTCAAGAGTAAAAATATGTTGGGGCGCCTGGGTGGCTCAGTCGGTTAAGTGACTGCCTTTGGCTTGGGTCACAATCCCAGGGTCCTGGGATCCAGCCCCACATCGCATCGGGCTCCCTGCTTCGTGGGAGGCCTGTTTCTCCCTCTTCCACTCTCCCTGCTTGTGTTCCTGCTCTCGCTCTCTCTCTCTCTGTCAAATAAATAAATAAAAATCTTTAAATAAAAAAAGTAAAAATATGTTTGTTTTTACTAATTTGAGAGTACATGTGTGAAGTTTAATGAAAGACACCCCATTCCATTATTAATTTTTTGGAAAATATTTAAAATTTATTTATTTTTTATTTTAAATTTAACACAAAAAGTATAAAATATTCACACTATTCAGTAAACTTGCTTTTTATTTTTATTTTTTAATTAAAGATTTTATTTATTTATTTATTTATTTATTTATTTATTTATTTATTTATTTATTT
>NW_023270469.1:13982338-14040258 GCF_011800145.1 Mirounga leonina | reverse complement strand
TTTATTTATTTATTTATTTATTTATTTATTTATTTATTTATTTATTTTAGAGAGAGCGATGTGGGGCTTGATCTCACAACCCCAAGATCATGACCTGAGCTGAAATCAAGAGTCAGGCACCTAACCGACTGAGCCACCCAGGCACCCCCAAACTTGCTTTTTATATTTAATATATTCTGCATATCTTTTTTTTTAAGATTTTATTTTTAAGTAATCTCTACACCCAGGTGGGACTCGAACTTAAAACCCTGAGATCAAGAGTTGCACACTCTACTGACCAAGACTTCCAGGCACCCCATTCTGCATATCCTTTTCTGTCAAGATATATAGATCCATCTTTAACCATGGAAACAGATATACCATCATTTAGCCAATCTCTTATTAATATTTAGGTTGATTCCAATCATTGTTCTGTAATGTGCTATAGGGAATATCCTTCTAAGTATGTATGTGCACATGTTCAGACTATTTTTCTTTTCAGACTATTTATTAAAGACAGATTCCCATAAGTGGCATTGCTAGGTCAAAGGGTATGCATATTTAAAAATTTTATTCCTGGGCGCCTGGGTGGCTCAGTTGGTTAAGCCACTGCCTTCGGCTCAGGTCATGATCCTGGAGTCCCGGGATCAAGTCCCACGTCGGGCTCCCTGCTCAGCAGGGAGTCTGCCTCTCTCTCTGACCCTCCCCCCTCTCATGCTCTCTATCTCATTCTCTCTCAAATAAATAAATAAAATCTTTAAAAAAAAATTTGATTCCCACATTATGTGTCCCCCAAAATTCAAATGTTGAAGTGCTAACTCCCAGGATCTCAGAATGTGACCTTATTTGGAGATTGGGTCTTTACAGAGGTAGTCAAATTCAAATGAGGTCCTTAGAGTGGGCCCTAATCCAATATGACTTATATTCCCATAAAAAGGTGAAATTTGGAGACAGACACACACTCAGGGAGAACACCAAGTGAAGATGAACACAGAGATGGAGGTGAAGCGTCTACAAAGCAAGAAACACCAGAGATTGCCAGCAAACCCACAGAAGCTAGGGAGAGGCTTGGAACCGATCCTTCCTTATAACCCTTAGAAGGCACTAACTCTATTGATAACTTTGATCTAGGACTTCTAGTGTCCCGAATAGTGAGACAATAAATTTCTGTTGTTTAAGCAACCCAATCTGTGGTACTTTGTTGTAGCAGACTTACCAAACTAGTACAACCCATTACCAGACTTCTCTCCCAAAAGGTTCTATTATTTCATTCTCCTAGTGATAGTGTATGAGAGTGCCCATTTCCTCATACTCCCCACTATGGACATTGTCAATCTTTGTAATCTTGTTGAAACTTAAGAAATTATTTTAATTTTCATATCTTTGGACATTAGTAAGATTGACTAGCTTGTAAATAGTGTGCTCATTATAGTCCTTTGCCCATTTTCCTAATGGTGCAGATAAACTTTTAAAATAAACTTCTTACAGGGGCACCTGGGTGGCTCAGTTGGTTAAGCGACTGCCTTCGGCTCAGGTCATGATCCTGGAGTCCCTGGATCGAGTCCCTGGATCGAGTCCCTGGATCGAGTCCCTGGATCGAGTCCCGCATCGGGCTCCCTGCTCGGCAGGGAGTCTGCTTCTCCCGCTGACCCTCCCCCCTCTCATGTGCTTGCTCTCTCTCATTCTCTCTCTCTCAAATAAATAAATAAAATCTTTAAAAAAATAAATAAATAAAATAAAATAAACTTCTTACAGTAATGCATAAATAGGCCAACCACACACACACACACAGCTGAAAAGGATGTACAATAAACATTAAGTCTCCTTCCTCTGCTCCCTAGTCTTTTCACCCCTCACTCTAGAAATAGAATAACCATTGTTACCAGATTCTGGTGCCTTTGAGCAAGTTAATCTCTCCATGCCTCAGTTTCCTCATCTGTAAAATGGTAATAATATCATGTATATACATGCCCTTTTTTTACACATGTGGTAGTATACTAGGCACTATATACTATACTGTATATACTATACTGTACTATGTACTATGTACATAGTACTATGTACTATAACATACATTAAGATATATGTCCATATCAGTAGTTGTCAATAATTCTCATTCTTTTAAGAGACTGAATAATAGTCCAATATATATGTGTACCGTAATTTTTTCAGCACTGTTCTAAACTGATGGGAATTTAGGTTATTTCCAATATTTTGTCTCTATAAACAATGCTGCAATGACTAGATAGTAGCTTGCATGGATTGTATTTAATAGGTAAATTCCCAGAAGCAGAACTGGGTTGAGGGGTAGGTATATTTTTAATGTTAATAAATATTGCCAGATCACTCTTGACAGAAGAAGTATCAATTTATATTGCTACCAAAGTATGAGAGTTTCTATTTTCCCATGCCCTCAGTAGCACGGCATATTTGGTTAAGTTTGGATAACTTGACATTATTGCAACCTTATTCAAACCATGAAAGTAAAGATGAGTGAAAAGTGTCATGGAGCCCATGTCTTGCTAAAAGTGACATGATTCAGGGCGCCTGGGTGGCCCAGTCATTAAGCGTCTGCCTACGGCTCAGGTCATGGTCCCAAGGTCCTGGGATCGAACCCCACATCAGGCTCCCTGCTCGGCGGGAAGCCTGCTTCTCCCTCTCCCACTCCCCCTGCTCGTGTTCCCTCTCTCGCTATGTCTCTCTCTGTCAAATAAATAAATAAAATCTTTTTAAAAAATAAAAAAAATAGGGCGCCTGGGTGGCTCAGTTGGTTAAGCGACTGCCTTCAGCTCAGGTCATGATCCTGAAGTCCCTGGATCCAGTCCCGCATCGGGCTCCCTGCTCAGCAGGGAGTCTGCTTCTCCCTCTGACCCTCCCCCCTCTCATGCTCTCTCTATCTCATTCTCTCTCTCAAATAAATAAATAAAATCTTTAAAAAAATTTTTTTTAAATAAAAAAATAAATTAAAAAAATAAAAGTAACATGATTCATTTAGAAAAATTGTTTCCTACACAGCAGTTGCTTCAATTCAGCATTCATCACCTGTATTCTGTCCTGTCTAATTATTTAGATCCTATAGTACATCAGAGTAAATCATACCACACCAGTCAGTTATCCAGCCAGTACCTCTGTCCCTGGCTGAACAGACCAGTTTCATTCCAAAGCAAAACATAATTGAAAAAATCAAACTGACTCACATTATTTTGCTTGAAAATTCTGTTTTGCTCTTAGGATAAAAATCAACACATAGCATTTCTTTGGTTAACTAACCAGTAACTCTTTTTTGTATAAATGATTATAACTAGTGGCCATAACAAAAACCTGATATAGTACTTGAACGCAGTGGAATAAGGGTCCATAACAGGCCTGCAGGCCAAGATCAATCAGAGCTGGTTTTGTACACTCTCCCCAGCTAAGAATAGTTTCTGCAGTACTGATGGATTGTAAAAAACAAAAAACAAAAGGAAAGAAGAATATGTGACAGAATCCTTTTTTTTTAAGATTTTATTTATTTATTTGAGAGAGAGAGAGAGAGAGAGAAACAGCATGAGAGCGGAGAGGGTCAGAGGGAGAAGCAGGCTCAGCGCCGAGCAGGGAGCCCGATGCAGGACTCAATCCCAGGACTCCGGGATTGTGACCTGAGCTGAAGGCAGTCGCTTAACCAACTGAGCCACCCAGGCGCCCTGTGACAGAATCCTTATGTGCCCACAAATAAAATATTTATTAACTGGCCCTTTACAGAAAAGTTTTGCTGACCGCTGCAATAGAAGAAAGTACTACACGTTTTGTAAGAGAGAAGGGAAAGATGATGGGCAGAGAGTAATTTGTTTTTTTTCCTTTTTTTTTTTTTTTAAGATTTATTTATTTGAGAGAGAGAGTGAGTGGGGGGAGGAGCAGAGGGAGAGAATTCCAAGCAGACTCTCTGCTGAGCAGAGCTAACTCAGACTGGATCTCACAACCCTGAGATCATGACCTGAGCTGAAATCAAGAGTTGGACGCTCAACTGACTGAGCCACCCGGGTGCCCCTTGTCTTTTTTCTTTTAAGTGCTATGATTTAGAAAAAAGAAAGTTTTGGGGCACCCGGGTGGCTCAGTGGGTTAAGCATCTGACTTTGGTTCTACCCTCAGTGAGGAGTTTGCTTGTCCTTCTCCCTCTGCCCCTCCCCCACTCATGCTTACTCTCTCAAATAAATAAATTAATTAAATATTTTCAAAAAAATAAAAGGGAAAGTCTCAGAAATATAAAATAGAAACCACTCTGGATATTTTCATAGGCCTATAGAAAAATCAAGAGCATTTTTTAGAGCACCTATGGAATGATTCTTCAGAGAACTTATTAATATCATTAATTAGGGCTTCATACAAATATTAAATATTTCTATGGTATTTTTCAGTTTACAAGTTACTTACAAGCACATTATCTCAATTTGAGGCTCACGACATTCCTATGAAGCAACTATGGATCAGAAGCGATCGTTCATTTTTATAGGAGAAAAGTGAGGCCCAGAGCTGTAGTGATCAATCCAAGGTCAACAAGTACAAGCACCAGGGTCAGATCTTGACCCAGATCTTGAGACTAGTCTTTCCATTATATACTTTCCATTATCCATAATGATTTGCATCCCGGTTTTACCTCCAATCCATGTGTATTGATTTCATCAACAAATGAAAAGAAAAATGCATTAAATCATAGTTATGATTCTGATTTAGGTTCATATACAAGATCAAAAGAGAGTTCTCAAATCAAATTGTTTTCATGACATTTATCATCATTGTAATCATCCTAGAAAACTTAATTTTTCCTTAAATGACTCCAAAGGGATGAAAATATAACTCTAGATTCTAAATATAAACTCAGAAGTTAAAACAATCTCCCTAAAATATGATATTTATATCCAGACTGTATGACACGGGCATGAGGATAGACATATAGATCAATGGTATAGAATTGAAAGTCCAGAAATAAACCAATACATTCACGGTCAATTGATACTCAACAAGGATAATAAAACAAATCAATGGGTAAAGAATAGACTTTTCAACAAATAATTCTAGAAAAACTGGATATCCACATGCAAAAGAATAAAGTCGAAACTCCCTGTCTCACACTTAAGCAAAAATTAACTCGAAATGGATCAAAAAATTAAATGTAAGAGCCCAAACTATAAAACTCTTAGAAGAAAACATGGATGTAAATCTTCATGACTAGACTACGAGGTGGCCTCATAGATATGACACCTAAATCACAAGCAGCCAAAGAAAAAATATACAGGTTGGACTTCATACATAAAAATCTTTGGTGCTTTTAAGGACACTACCAAGAAAGTAAAAGGACAGCCGACATAGTGGCAGAACATTTTTGGAAGTCACATATCCTATAAGGGTCTAGTATCCAGAATATTAAAAAACAACAACTCTTACAAAACAACACTGAAAAGCCAAATAACCCAATTTAAAAATGGGCAAAGAGGTTGTATAAGGCATTCTTCAAATGGTCAATAATAAGCACATGAGAAGGTGTTCAACATCCTTAGTCATCAGGGAAATGTAAGTCAAACCCACAGTAAGCTGTCCCTTCACACCCACTACAATAGGGCTATAGTAAAAAAGAAAAACTAACAAGTATAGTCTAGGATGTGGATAAATTGGAACCCTCCTACATTGCTGGTAGGAATATAAATTAATGCAGGCACTTTGGGAAACAGGCTGGCTGTTCCTCAGAAAGTTAGAGTTACCATGTGACCCAGTAATTTCACTCCTAGGTACATACCTAAGAAAATTGAAAAAATATGTTCACACAAAAATTATACACAAATGTTCACAGCAACAGTATTCAGAAGAGCCCAAAAGTGGAAACAATACAAGTATCCATCAACTGACAAATGGAAGTAATATGTAATATATCCATATACTGGAATATTATTTGGCCATAAAAAGAATGAAGTACTGGGGCGCCTGGGTGGCTCAGTTGGTTAAGCAACTGCCTTCGGCTCAGGTCATGATCCTGGAGTCCCGGAATCGAGTCCCACATTGGGCTCCCTGCTCGGCGGGGAGTCTGCTTCTCCCTCTGACCTTCCCCCCTCTCACGTGCTCGCTCTCTCTTTCTCTCTCTCTCAAATAAATAAATAAAATCTTAAAAAAAAAAAAAAGAATGAAGTACTGGGGCAGCTCAGTTCATAGAGCATATGACTCGTGATCTCAGGGTCATGAGTTAGAGCCCCACATTGGAGGTAGTGTTTACTTAAAAAATTTTAAAAATCTAAAAAAAAAAAAAGGAATGAAGTACTGACACATACTACAACATGGATGAACCTTGAAAACATTATGCCAAGTGAAAGGAACAGAAACAAAAGGCCCCATACTGTATGATTCCATTTATGTGAAATGTCCAGAATAGGCAAAATCTGCAGAGACAGAAAGTAGATGAGTGATTGCCAAGGGCTGGGGGGAGGAAGAGTGAGGAATGACTGCTAATGAGTATAAGGTTTCTATTTGAGGCAATGAAAATGTTTTGGAATTAGATAATGGTGATGTTGCATGACCTTGTGAATATACTAAAAACCACTGAATTACATACTCTAAACGTATGAATTTCAGGGGCACCTGGCTGGCTCAGTAGGTAGAGCAGACTATTGATCTTGGGGTTGTAAGTTCAAACCCTGTGTTGGGTGTGGAGATTACTTAAAAATAAAATCTTTACGGGCGCCTGGGTGGCTCAGTTGGTTAAGTGACTGCTTTCGGCTCAGGTCATGATCCTGGAGTCCCGGGATCGAGTCCCGCATCGGGCTCCTTGCTCAGCGAGGAGTCTGCTTCTCCCTCTGACCCTCCCCACCTCATGCTTTCTCTCTCTCTCAAATAAATAAATAAAATCTTAAAAAAAATAAAAAAATTTAAAAAAATAAAATCTTTACCAAAAAAGTGTGAATTTCATGGATTGTGAATTATATCTTAATAAATTTTTAAATGAAGTTCTTTAAATTATCTTACCAATATTGTTGTAATATAAAGCCCTAGTGAGGTCATTGTAGAAGCCAGTAAATATAAAACTGATTAGGAAGATATTTCAAGGAAAAGTTTATAGAGTTGAAGTGGCAAATTAATAGCACAACTCTGAGTTGATTGGGAAAGTAGAAATAAAAAATGAAGCTGAAGAAAATCCATGATTAATGAAAAAGTATTCTAGATCCACAAATTTAGGTGAGAACAGAGGAAAAAGAAACTAATTCCTTATTTAGTAATTTTTTCCTTATTTGATTACAACCCTGAGTCACACCACCTCAGAGACACAGGAAGATTATAAGAATGGCATTATTGTGATTTTATTTTATTTGCAGCTCAAGGAGATAGAACAAGCTGCCCAGCTAGCTTCACACAGTAACTTAATGATGAAACCAAGAAATTTCACTGGAGACTTTCTCCTAATGTTTTACCTGCTTGCTATTTTCATGTTGAAAATATCATCTATGTCAACTTTAAAGTGACATAATGAAGCTGTATTTGCATCCCTCAGTCTAAACTCATCAAGAATTACTGTTAAGTATGGAAGCCAATGTTTATTCCGGCTTGCATTCTTTTTTCCCCCAAGTTTTTATTTAAATTCCAGTTAGTTAAGATACAGTGTCAAATTGGGCGCCTGGTGGCTCAGTTGGTTAAGCGACTGCCTTCGGCTCAGGTCATGATCCTGGAGTCCCGGGATCGAGTCCCGCATCGGGCTCCTTGCTCAGCGAGGAGTCTGCTTCTCCCTCTGACCCTCCTCCCTCTCATGCTCTCTGTCTCTCATTGTCTCTGTCTTAAATAAATAAATAAAATCTTAAAAAAAAAAAAGATACAGTGTTAAATTAATTTCGGGTGTAGAATTTAGTGATTCAACACTTACATACAACACCCGGTGCTCATCACACGTGCCACACTCCTTAATCCCCATCACCTATTTAACCCATCATTTCCCCCTCCCTATAGTTAAAAGTCTGTTTTTTGGTTTGCCTCTTTTGTTTCCCTCCTATATTCATTTATTTTGTTTCTTAAATTCCACATGAGTGAAATCATATGGTAGTTGTCTTTCTCTGACTTATTTCTCTTAGCATAATACTCTCTAGCTCCATTCATGTCATTGTAGATGGCAAGATTTCACTTTTTTATGGCTGAATAATATTCCATTACACACACACACACACACACTACTTTTTTTTTTTTTAAGATTTATTTATTTATTTGAGAGAGAGAGAGTGTGTGCATGCATGAACAGGGGGAGGGGCAGAGGGAGAGGAAGAGAGAATCTCAAGCAGACTCCCCACTGAGCACAGAGCCCAACATGGGGCTCATACCATGATTCTGAGATCATGATCTGAGCTGAAATTGGGAGTCGAACGCTTAACTGACGGAGCCACCCAGGCACCCCACACTTCATCTTCTTTGTCCATTTATCAGCTGATGGACATTTGGGATCTTTCCATATTTTGGCTATTGTAGATAATGCTGCTATAAACATTGGGGTGCAGGTATCCCTTCAAATTAGTATTTTTGTATTCTTTGGGTAAATACCTAGTAATGCAATTTATTCTACCTTGCATTCTTATATGAAACTGTCTAAAAACTTCTGGTTAGATGAGAATATCCCACTTCCTGGCTATCTGGGAATTAAAATTTAAAATGAAATTAAAATGTTTCCTTACCTGAAATTAAAGAATAATTTCTACCTAAATATCCCAGCCACAATTTACCACACAATTGTGAGGGACCAAGTTCCTTCAATACAGCCATTCTCTCACATTAAACACAAGACGCAGACAATGATATCATCTCATTGGAGATTTATGGGAAGAACATTTTGCAAGAACACTTTATGCAAATACCAGGACTTGTTGCTTTAAAAACAAGGGTCAGTATCTTCATTAGCTCTTCTCCCTTCTGGGACCAGGAATCACAAGGACTATTTGCGTAATGCTTTCATATCTTCATTTTACTTAATCCTCTGATTACAACAACCCTATGAGAGTAGAGGTTGGGAATTATTACATTATTCTCCAGTTTACATTTTAGGAAACAGAGATTCAGAATAGGGATTTGCTCAAAGTCACCAGGCTGGTCAGTGGCAGGGCTGGGACTCAAGGCTAGATCTTCTATTACCAGATCCCATCTTCTTTTCACCGCATTCCCTACTTCAGGTAAGCTATGTCAGAGGCAGCCTTGGGCATTCTACAAGACGCAGTAAGAGGAAGGAAAGAAAAGTAGTGAGGAAATAGGGACGATGACAAGGGGAGGAAGTGTCTTATTAGGAAGTGAGCTAACCACTTTCAATTGCCCCAAATGCCCCTTAAGTGGCAACAGTGCTAAAGTTACTCTGCTCTGTATCTTTTGCCCCTAGGTCTACAGCTACTGTTATTTTACTAGTTAAGAATCATGTTGGAGACTTAAACGCCTAAAAGAAATCTTAAGATTTTTCTCCTCTGAGGTTCTGACCGCGGAACTTGGCTCCTCCCACAAAGGCCCGTGGCCCCTAGGTCTCGATCACATTAAATGCTTTGGGGGTCGAAGAAACCTCCAAGTGTAGGGGGAACCAAGGGAAGAGGGTTTGGGTTGGGGGGGAGACTAAGGTTGGGTTAAGGAGAGGGGGAGCCTGCGGTGGAGCTGTGGTTGGGGGATGTGGGTTTTGTGGCTGAACTCAAAGGTGGGGTAAGAAACCAGTATCGGAGCCGACTGTCAGGGCGGAGTTCACAGGTCTAAGAAAGGACAGGGGAGCTGAGGGGCTGACCCGGCTGAAGAAAGACCAAAGAGGAGGCGAGGCTGGGTGGTCTTCGCGGCGCGAGGATGGAGGCGAGGCCCCCCTCACACGTCTATGATTGGATGCTCCCTTAAGTCCCGCCTCCCCAGACCCTCTCCCCCCTCAAGCCCCGCCCACGCCGCCGGGCGCGCGCCTGGGGAGCCGGGAGGGGGACCAGGCTGGAGAAGGGGGAGGGGGAGAGGAGAGGCTCGTGCACGCGCTCCACTGGCTGCGGGTGCGCGAGCAGCGCGCTCCCGCCGCCCGCGTCGCCATCTTTTCCCCCTCCGTCTGTCTGTCTTGCCGTTGGCTTTGTCCGTCTGCAGCGCCGCCCCTCGGCTCCCCGCCAGCGGCTTGGCTCGAAGCCGCCCTCCGCCTGCCGGGCCCAGTCCCGGAGAGCCCCGGCCCGGCCGGCCCGAGCTGCGGCCCGGGGCCCATTGTCCGGCGGTCCGTCTGTCCGGAGGCGGGGCCCAGGGACGCGGAGCGCCGAGGCGCCGGGTAAAAAGACCCCCGTCTCCTTCTCTCCGGGGCTAGGCTGAGGATGCCGGGGCTCCTCGCCCTCCCCCTTGTTCGCCGGCTGTCGGTCCTTTTGTCTGTCTATGTCTGGGGAGGGGGCTCCGGCTCGCTCTGGCCGGGGGGGCGGGGGCAGCCCAGGCGCCGACGCTCCCCCAGCGCCGGGTTCCCGAGCCGAGGCCGGACCCGGCTGGCTCCGCACCGGCCGTTCCTCGTTCAGTCCCTCTGGCGGTCTCGGGCGCGGGAGGGGCGTCCGCGCCGCCGCCCTCCCGCCGTGGGCCCAGGTCGGGCAGGGCCGGGCACAGCCGGGGCGGCCCCGGCGTCTGACAGGCTGGGGTGGAGCTGGAGGAGGGGGAGGATGGGCGTGGGAGTGCAGACCCGGGTGTCAGTCCCGCGTCGCGGTCTCGCAGAACGGCTTCTAAATTTAGATTTCTGAGAAGACTGTATCGTCTGAGGGTTTGTCTGAGCCGCCTCGGAAGAGCTCTGGCTTTTGTCGATAATTCCTGGGAATCTACCTGTGCTCATGCTTGAAGAAGCCAAAGGGACCGTCTCGGCTGATTGTACACATGCTCCAGACCAAAGAAAGTGGGAACAGGGTCAGTGAGACAGCTACGTGACCAGTTTTCTTGTCCTCTCCTTTTTGGCAGATACAAATCACTGGGATTCAGGCGAGTTTACTTTGCTCCGTGGGAACTGCACCAGAGCTGGAGGTGGGAGTGCACCCCCTTTTTTTAAAGATTGGATTTCACCTGGTTTTTTTGTTTGTTTGTTTTTCCATCCTCAAGTCTGTGGTGTGTTCTGGAAGCTGCAACCTAACACCTGTGGGAGAGCAGGGACAATGTTAAGGGGAGATGTGGTCCCCCTCCAAAGGACTCTTAACCTCGTTCTAAAGACAAAGCTTCCTTCCTTTTTACATAGAACATCCCTTGTAAACCTGAATCTCACCGTTTATCTTTCTTCCTGTCCCGTTTTTTCTTCCAGATGGTGATGTTCAGGCGGCTTTGCATTTACATTTTTGTGTTGGTTTTAGATTCGGGCTTGGGAACTGAGGCAGTGTTAAAAGTAAAACTGAATGAGTGATCTTTAGGGCAATGTGTCTATGAATTTTAGCTTTTACTGCCTATAAAACTGTTGTCTAACCTCTGAGATCTTGCTGTGTAGTCAAGAATGCACTTACATTGCCGTTTATGTATGTATCTATTTTCTTATTTATTTTTTAGAGTCCACGATTCCACAGGCTTTCTTTTTTTGAGGGAGGAAAGGGTGTTTGCTTGTTTTTTTCCCTTAATCCCTCAGGTGTGAAGTCCCATTGGGTACCATCTGGTCAGTTCCCCATTCGGCCACTAGGAGGATTGTGAGATGCAGTGGACACTGCCTATTTAAATATGCATATACTCATCTGTGTTTCTGACTTGTAGCTTTAGTATTGAACTGTTGTCTCACCAAGATGATCTGAATTGAGCCTGTATCAAGTTATTTGATCTTCATTCAGAAGCATCTTCATTACTTTTATCTCACAGTTTCAGTTTCTGATCTTGATGAGAAAATTTAAGGATTAGTTAATATTTTCATTTTTTCCCTTGTATAATACAGAGGTGTAGCTCTGCAAATTTTAGAAAAAAATGATAGACAACCTGCATTTCATTCAACTTTCTACTTTGTGATTCCACAGTTATAGGAAAAGACCCAAAATGAATATTCCTTCACTGCTTCCATTAATAAAGTAACTACTTGATTAGAAAGAAATGACCTTTGCAAACAAAACTTAGAACAGAGAATACATATCATTAGCACTCAGCATATTGCCCTCTAACTAGTTAACATTGATTTTTACTGTATACATTTGGAGTTGGGCTTTTTTGTTGTTGTTTTGTTGTTGTTGTTGTTATTTTTTAATTAAAGGTCTGAAAAAGAACTGTGTTTGATATGCAGATATGATAGAAGACTGCCTGAAAGCTGCTTCCTTTGCCACTTCCTGTGGAGGCCTGTCTTTGCCATTTGCGGTTTCTTTCTTCTTTTGGTAAGGGGAGGCAGGATCTGATTACAGGTCTGAGGTCCTTTCTAGCTACATCAAGGAGTTAGTTGGCATAACAAGAGATGAGTCTTCACTAACTGGAGTGCAAAGTATCGTTAGCAGTAGCCTCTCATAAGGCCTCTTAAGTCATTAAACTACTTGCTTATTCAGTGTAAGTACAATTTGAAAAGGCAGGAACTGAAAGAAAATTTAGAGGGTGACTAGGTCCATATTCTTGTCTTTGGTAGGGAAGAGAATCTCTCTTTTTAATTTGTCTGTTTATTCACTGTGCCTTTCATAGAAAATTTCACAGTTTTCACTACTAATCCATTTCAGACTCTCTAACAACACTTACTGCTGGGAAAGTCTTATAAACTAACCAGGAACCTCCAAGCTTAAGTATCTGTTCCCTCAAATTTCAGGGAAGCAGATGCAGGTCTCTGCAGCACTTCTCATTTGGGGAGCTTTTCTCTTTGTTCTTCCCACTGATCTCTTTGCTACATAGAGGATGGATTGAAAGGAGGCACTAAAGTTATTAACTTTGACCAGCACTCCAGAGCATGTGAACAGAGCCAGATTGATGTTCCACACTGGGGTGTTGAATTAGTACTCAACAGTGTGGATGGCATCTGGCCCTTCTGGTGAGAGCTCATCTTCAACATTGGAAGCCTGATTGGACTTAGTGCCCTGTCATCCACAGTGCCCAGCACTGTGCCAACCCTACTAGATAGAGGCTCTATTTTCCATGTGGATCTCATTTATAGATGCCTAAAAGTTTTGAGACGTTTCCTGTCTCACAGGAATGTGATGCTTTGTCATCTCCAGACAAGATAACTTTTCGAAAAAAACATCTGGAGGCTCCCATTTGTGCAGATTGCAAGGCTTGACTTCCAGTGGGCGTGTAACATGTGAGCTGCCACCCTCTTTTGCTTCCTTTTGCTTCCTTTTGCATTCACAGGGGTTATCCCTTTGAGCCTGCTGTACTTCTAAAGCTGTTTGCCTAAGTTTTTTGCTTCCTTTTCTATCCTGTGACCTGGATCATGATCACTTAACAGTATTCTGGATTCCGCAGATTTAGAGTGGAATTCTCTAATGGAATCCTTTGAAGGAGTCCCCTCTTAAACTTCTTGGGATCTTGATGTTGTGCTAGAGATCTATTCATTTCTTTCTTTTTAAAATTCAATTATTTATAACTGGTGAGTTTTATATGCTCAGTAACTATTTTTTAAAGTCATTTTTAATTTTGTCTAATTTCTGGGAAAAATGACATGTGCTAACAATATCCTTTTTATTGTAGGTCAGCATCCCGCAAGGAGGTAGTAATATATCCAGTTGTGAAACTGGGAAAGGCCAGAGCTCTTGGATCAGGGAAACATGTCCCGTCGGAAACAGACAAATCCGAATAAAGTTCACTGTGAGTACTGGGTTTTGTCTTCTGGAACCTGGGAACATTGAGGGTTGAAATGAAAGAGTAATCTGAATTTAGGTGAAAGGCTCACACTAGTTTGTGAAGGAAAAAAGGGTTAAAGAGATTGAACAGGATGGGTTTAAAGTACGTCTGGTTGCTGGAGGAGGTGTCAGAAACCTGTTTTAGTAGGTGAACTTGATTCATCCTTAGTATTCACATTAACAAACATTTACAGGATATCTGTACAAAGCTTTGTGCTAGATGCCAGGGCTATAAAGCAATGTAGGGATATATAAGGCTGTAATGTAGCCACAGATATATAAAGTAATATCTAAAAACACAAGATAGTATATGCTGAGTGCCATATAGGGGTCCTGCAGACTGTGTGTACTATGGAAGTTAAGAGGAGGGAGAGACTTCCATGGACTGAGGAAGCAGGGAATGCTTCATGGAAGAGGCCCTAGACTGTGAACTTGAACTGGGCCTTAGAAGGTAGGAAGTGGATTTTTTAAAAAGGAAGATGGAAGAGGAAAAATCAGATGGGGAAATGATATGAGCAAAGATACAAGAAGGAAAGCACAGGGGCTCCTGGGTGGCTCAGTTGTTTGAGTGTCTTACTCTTGCTTTTTGGCTTAGGTTATGATCTCAGGGTCATGAGATGGAGCCCTGCATTGGGCTCCATGCTCAGCACGGAGTCTGCTTGGAATGCTCTCTCTCTCCCTCTGCCCCTCCCTCCACTTGGATATGCATTCTCTGTCTCTGTCTTTCTCTAAAATAAATAAATAAATAATAAATAAATAAATAAAATCTTTTTAAAAAAGAAGGAATGCACATGTTCAGGGGATAAGGAGACTTTGTATGAAGCGGCAGTTTTATTTATCCAGATGTCACAGGACGCAAGATGAGGTTGGAGATGTTTATACCGTAGAGGCCTGAAGCCCAGTCCAAGTTCATACTTCATACTGTGGACTATAAGGAGGTACTGAAGGTTTTCAAGCAGAGCAAGTGGAGTGACATTTAGAATGCAGTGTTTTAGGACTATGAAGCAGTGTGTGGGATGGATCAGATGAGAGAAAGACTAGTAACAGGGAAACCAGGTAGGCATTATTGCCTTTCATTGTTTCTCAGCAGTTTTATATGTATGTTTTATTTTATCAATTAGACTGTAAAATTCTAGAGGGTAGAGATTATGTCCCATTTATATTTCCTGCTATTCCTCTCTACTTCTAGCACTGCTTATAGAGGATGTTCAAAAGTGTCTCTTTAAATTAACATTAATATGTCTATGCAGATTTGATGGAATTAACCAATTTCCTGTGATCTGGGCAGATAAGCGTCCTCACCCAAATGTTTTAAAAGAGAACCAAATAGCACCCTATTATTATGGAGGACTGACTAAATAAGGTACAGCAACATCTGAAGAGAATTCAGTGGTGTAATTATGACGGATTTTTCTCTTGAGGACAGAACTGTACATATGAGAGAATAGATTAGTCAAGGAGTTTAAGATAAGAGGATTAAAATTTATTAAAAACACACTGGATGCCAGGTACTATGCACCTTAACTTATTGGGTAATTTCAAGAGTGAGAGAGGAAACAGTAGGAACAGAGGAATTAGGAGGACTTTAACATTGTATAGGTTAATGAGATTAGGGTGGCAAACCTCCACATACAATTAATTCTTCAATTTAAGTCTTGGAAAGGTTTTATAAAAGAACAAGTTTGATGCTACTAGGAGTATATTCTGGAATAGGTGGATGTGAAAGTCTGCTTAATATAAACGTGAATGAGTAGTTTAGGAAGGGTTTAGAAATTGCTGCTAGAAAGTGAAATGTCGTGGGCCTGAATGTGAGGATTGTCAAGAGAGATACCTCTAGCCTAAGTAATCCAACCCAGAGGTTTAGGAGGATAGTCTTCTCCTCTCTGGTTGAAAATTAGTATTAATAAAAGACACAGATGTGACCCCAAGAAGGCAGGGCAGGAAAGGTACTCTTAGTAGAGATGAGGGGTTCACAAATAAGGCAGTCATAGGAGTTGGGCATTTACTTATAAAAGCCACCTATCCAAAAAGACTTGGTTAGATTTAAGGAGAGTAGTTGGCCTAGATGATGGCATGATTGTGATAAGGCCAGGGGAAGCCAGTGAAGGCTTCTATGGTCTGTGCCTGTGTCCACGGAGCTTATATTTGTCCGCTGAATCTCTTCCCACCATAGCTGAATGCAGGATGAGCTGGTATTGGGTCAGAAAACAGATGGACGAACAGGCCACGGAGAAGAGAGTATCACACATCCACAGTGGCAGAAATACAGTTTCCAGAGCGAGTGAACAGTGTATTGTGGTGGAGTGCATGGGACTGTGCAGGCACTATGGTGGGGACCATTAAGAGGGCTGTGAACAAAAACGTTCCGCTGCCACCAAAAAGCAGACCCCCAGGGAGGGGCTGTGTTCAGTGATGCACTGGGGTAGGGAACCATGGAGGCTTCTCAGGTAACAGACTAAGCCTGACTAAAGAAGAAAAGACACTGAGATTTGCTGGTGTCTCAGGAATTTCTGCTTATTGACTATTTGGGGACTGAAGCCGATCATACCTTTTTCAAAAGGGCATCTTCTCATTGCGCATGACAATAATGGCAAGTAGGAATAGGTAATTTCAGTCTTCTGGCCACTTGAGCCTCCTATTCCCTTGCAGTGAAATGGAACCAATCAAATGTATTGAATTTAATGCTGCTCATCTATTTAAAGTAAATGGAATGGACTCAAGGTCTGGGAGGCAAGAATGTCTGTACATGCTTTGCTGAAATGTTAAAGCCAGTCGGCACGGAGTAGAGTAATGGCTGAGCTCCATTACATCTGCCTTCCAGGAAGAAGATTGTGTGGCATGAAGCTCCAAGCCTGCCTAAAAGAATGTGATAAGAATCCCACTGCTGTGGCCTGACAGCATTTGTCAGATCCACTTTAGAAGCCAGTGGGCAGGCTGCACTGGCAGTTACTTGGCTTTCCTCAGGACTGTCTCTGTATCTAAATTACCGTCATGATCTCTCCTTTTCCCAGCAACATCCAGGCTTACTCGTGTAGTTTGCTCAGTTCGTTAACAGATTTGACACAGAGCTTTCTGAATAAAAGCCCAGAATTTTTAGTCTCAGAGAAACTGTGGATGGGCTGTTAGACCTTCCTCATCTCACCTCCTTCTGAGTACAAGTTTCTGTCAGCTGTTTCTAGGGAGGTTGAAAATAGAGTCTCTTGTACACTCTCATTTGGTGTGTTTATGCCAAGCAAACCACTAGGAAAAGGAAAACTTTTTTTTTTAAGAAAAACTTTTTCTTAAGACACTTTTGTTTTCAGATTGCAAAGTACAAACAAGAATAAAAACTTTGAACTTCAATAAAAGCTTCTCGGCTTTTACAGAGAAGTAGGAAAAAAAGCCTTTAAAGTCCCTTTTCTTCCAAAAAGCACAACTTGTTTTGCCCTTGTTCGTTCTGTCAGCATCCTTGTGAGGTATATGGCTGTGTTCCCAGCATGTGGTAGCACCTTGGGTTACAGAGACTGTTACCTGGAATGGAATCCTAAGCTCCTCATTCCCAAGATTAGCTCATTTTTTTCGGAATTTGACATCTGCTCTCTTAGAATTTTTTTCAGCTGCTTGCTTTACGTAATTTCAGTTAGCCAGAAATTGCATTTATTTAATTGCATCAAGGATTCAATACAGAAAATTGTAAAATCTTTGCCTTTCTAGTAACTTTCATCCCAGGCTTCTCATCTGTTCTCCAGACTTGCTTGGATGGCCTTGTTCTTGTCTGGTCTGAAAAACCTTAGCCAAATCAAACAGTATCTTGATTTCATACCAAAAAAATAAAGAGGTGGCAGCTTGCTTTTTACTGTAGAGCTTAGATGACTTGTTCTCAACTATTAATAGACATATAAATACCATGTTAAATTAAATAAGATGGTTGCCCTACATTAATATCTAGAGACCTGAGGTTTTTTTTTAACCTCCAATAGTCTCAAGATAGAAGGAAATAATAATTCTACATTATAAAAGCAGGCAATTATATAACACTTCTTAAGCACCAGTATCTCTGGATCACATTTGACTTGAGTTACTATGACATACTTTTAGGTATGTAAAAGGTATCACTACTTTTAGTTTTAGTATCTTTTAGTATCATAGTAAAAGGTATCACTGTCTTTTTGTGAAAGGATAATTCTGGACAGTGGGATTTAGAGCTTAGGTAAATAGTGACTACTGGAAGATCATTCATGTATCTTCTATGAGATATGCCAAAATCACTTTTTTAATGGTTTTTATATATTTTGCTTTATATTGATGTTTAAGATAGGAGTAGCCCTGAGAAATAAAGTTTCCCTTAGCCTTTTTCCCAAGTCGGGAATAGAACCAAATATAAGAGCACAGCTTTTCTTTCCAAACTGCCAAAAAGGAATAACAATTTATTCCAACTATCCTAAGTGAGATTGCCAGCAAAAGTCCTAGATAGGGATGTCGTATGGGATATACTCTTCTCTGTTCTGTGAAGGCCTAAATATTTAGACAATATCAATAGACAAAAATGTTGAGCTCAAGTTGGTGGGTCTAAACTGAATTACTAGTTGATCTTGAAAGGTACTTATCCTTTTAGATGCCCTTCTCCTAATCCAATGGTATTTGCCTATTAAGGGAAAAAAAGGATTCTTCATAGGTTATAAACCTACTTTGTTTCTGAGTAGGTTTCTTTAGAGATGAGAAGTGTCACTGATGAGAATGATCTGCCCCTTGATAATTATCTGCTGGAATATAATGCCCTTAGTGCCATTTCTGCCCATGGCTTCCAGGTCTGAAAGCATGCATCTACCTAGAAGAATTCAATAACTAGTCCATGGTCTTGTGGTTACAGTGCAACCACCCTGAAGAAAAATATTTTCCTTCTGCAAAAAGGATGAGGAGGTGCTATAACAGAATTCACTGTTTGCTTTCCCTGGCAGTAATTTATATCCAGTTTGTGATTGTGATACTTTGAAAATGGACTTAAAGCAGCTTATACTTGAGGGCTGTGTGGCTAGGTCAGTTGAACCCTCACCACCTCTACTCCCACTCACAGTATTGATCAGAGTAGCCCCCGTATTGTTTAGTCCAGCCCCAGCATGGTGACTCACCACAGGGTATCAGAACCATCAAAATGATGGGTCCCTTTGTCATTTACTGGCCCTGAGAACATTATTTTGGTATTTGAGATGTAGCATCAGTTTCCTATGGTACGAAGGTAACGTTATCACTAGGATCAGAGCCATTCTTCTCACACAGAGACAAGCGTTTGTTTTCGGCAAAACCACTCTGATGAACCATCTAACCTGCTTACAGCTCTGCTTGAAAGCAGTTTAAAATATGGATATTAGAGCTGTACAGACCTGGGTTCAAATACTTTGCTCTCCTATAAACCTTAGTTTTCTCTTAGGTAAAATGTGGGTAGGAATACCTACCACACAGAGTTTTACAGAGAATTAAGATAGAAACTAAAAGCACTTAACATAGAGCCTGGAACTAGGACATGCCAAATAGTAATTATTAGTGTTTAACACTTAGCATATGGATGCTCACTGAATTTTTGCTGAACAAATGCCTAAGTGAATTACATGAAGTCTACTTCATATCAGTTCTTTCATTGCCAAAGGACTGATAGCACAGGTCAACTGACCATTTCTCCTACCTCATTGTATCCTGTCTTGGAACCCGAGCCTGTTTACTTTCCTTTCTCTCCAGTAAGAAAGCGCCTGGCATATTGTCAGACATTTCACTAGGGCTTTTTATTATTCTCTCTTGGTGGCTGGAGAATGGGGACTGTAGTTTCCACTCTGACTGAGATAATGGAAACCTCTAGAAACCCAATTCTCTTTTCTCCTTATGCCTGGCCTCTTGGAAATAAAAGAGCACTTACATGTTAACTCTTCAGTAACCACACAGATCCTAGGCAGAGTTCGTAGAAAGTAAATGCATAATCAAGGACAGGTTCAGGGCTTTTGGATATTCCATACAAGAAAAGAAAACAGACTACATTGACCAAGGAAACTAGATAAAATATTATTTGTTGCAAATTAGTTGGTGTCTTTCAGGAAGTTTGTTCCTCAGCAAAAATGAGTTCATATATCATCTGTTCTTTTAATCTATTATTCAGCCAGTTGTTGATTTGCTTGTGGTTAATTCTGATAGACATAGAAGTAGAGTCAAGGAGGAACTTCCAGAGCATGTCTTGGAGGGAGGGTGGCTGAAAGAGGAGATTAGAGAGATTGTTATTTGTAAGGATTATTTGAAGCACTTGTTTATAGTAAGAGATAGACACTAAGTCAGGGCCATAATGTTAGTACACTAAGAATCAGAGATTGTGCCCAGATTTGTTGCCCTGCCTTTATCATCCTATCACTTTGCCTCTTCTGCCTCTCTCGCCTATCCTGATGGAAGCTTGGTTATAAATGGAATTGAGATACCGAAGTTAAATTTGTAAAGTAGCAATTGATTACCTTTTGAAAGGAGTCAAGATTAGGAGGATTTAAGCAAGTGATGCTTCCTAGAGCATCTGGCTTACTGCCCAGGAAGAGTAGCCACGCCCAGAAATTCCAGGAGGCAGCAAGCTGACTTAGAGATGGATGACCCCACCATAGGGTACGTGCCTGTCTCCTACCTTTGAATGGTCTGACTTTCCAACCAGCTTCCCTGGGGATATATGCTGCCCAGCTGGTGGCCTGACTATTTTTCCTTGTGACCACCAGGGGATCAAGTATTTGCTGGGCTAGAAGAGCAAGCCCGCCAGGCGATGATGAAAACTGATTTTCCTGGAGACCTTGGCAGTCAGCGACAAGCTATCCAACAACTAAGAGATCAGGACTCCAGTAGCAGTGAGTTCTGCACCTTCTGGTAATGACTCAGGGCAATGGGAGAAGAATTATCAGAGTGTGTGTGCTCTGGGGATTGTGCATGGGGGTTGGGAGGAAGACATGAAGAAGGAGATTTGTGGATCCTGTGTTCCCAAAGGGGTTCTAAGGGGTATGCGCATATGCTTATCCAGAGAGAGGACAGGTTTGGCATTATATATTTTTTAACTCATGGACTGCAGTACTTGGCGCAGTACCATACACAGAGAGGTTTGTGATGACTGTGATAGACAGGGGCATAGGGTAATTAGTACTCAACCTGTCCCTGGGCTAGGTCAAATGAAAAGAATCTCTGTCTCCTAGAATCTATTTACTCATAATTAACAAAATATAAGAGTGGCTTTAATGAAATTTTTGCTTGAGGACCCAGTTTTAATGTTATATAAGAGGATTTCCTTACTAATTATGCCTCGTATAAAATGCTAAAGTCAAAGTCAGAGCACCTGGCTGGCTCAGTTGGTAGAGCAGGTGACTCTTGATCTTGGAGTCGTGAGTTTGAGCCCCACAGTGGGTGTAGAGATTACTTAAAAAAAAAATTTTTTTTTAATGGAATTAAAAAAAAAAAAAGAATAAAATGCTAAAGTCAAGGTCTTCCCACACCAAGTCCTAAGTAAATCCCTGGAAAGAGATGGAAAAGACAGTGGCTGGTAACTAGCTGAGCCTTGTGGATCATGTGTTCCATGACCTGTCTGAACAAATACATTGAGATGTGTTATTTCCTAGGATGATTTCCTTACTTTACTAATCACATCCATCTGATATTGGTTGGTATTACTGTCAATTCAGAGTGACATTTTTTATTTTTCTCCACATTTGGGGTTGAAGAATAACAAAGAGGGAAAGAGTTCAGCAGCCTTCTAGGAACTACAGTTTCCACTCAAACTAATAATTTAGCAACAACAACAAAAAAACAATAATAATTTAGCATCTAATTGCTCAGGTACAGAAAAGTAAACCCAAAGATTTCTAGAAAACCTGTGGGAGCCACCAGTTTGAATAACAGGATAGGAATGGCAACATCTATAAAGTAAATAGGTTTCCATTCTGGAAAAGCTGCATCATCCCTCTAGATGGCATACTTATTTTTTAAAAATCATTTTAGTAGAGAGATGTGTTTGGGTTTTTGATCAGTCGTGTAATGTGTTTGATACAATGTTGTCTTAGATTAAGTTTACAAATATTCCATAAGCTGGTGAGAAAATATTGTATGATTTAATCTGTTCCAATCCTTCATTATTGAGATGAATTCAGATGAAAGCTTTGGGCTAGGGAATAAGGCATACATACCATAGATCCTTCCAGGGCCCAAATCCAGTCCACCAAACAAGCAGAATATCTAATAGAGACACATGTAACTACTAGTAGAAGATTTGGTTAGATTTTCTTATGAAGAAAAGGAATGTAATCAGTTTTGCCCAGATACTGGTGGATTTCAAAATTACACAAGGGATAGGGATAGGAGAGAGAAGATAAGAAGCACCATTAGCTAGGAAAGCTGAGTCTCACAGGTGAAAGTCTACCTTGTATTTCTCTTGCTCACAGTCAGGCCCAGGAATCCAGGATCTAAGTGTGGTTGGGATGGGGCTGGAGTCTCACAGCTTCGCTAGGCGTGGCTTCCTCTTATGATCTTCAAGGTACTAGCCCTTCTTTTTTTCCCTTTCAAAACAAATTCCCTTTTTTATCATGGTTTTTTAAAAATCTTTCTCCCCCCATTTTATAAGTAATAGGGGAAAACATCAGCCCACAAAAACCTTGCAGATCCCCCAGCCACAAGCAGATCCCCCCCCGAGCCACATCCTATCCACTAAATGAAAACAAACTCAATTTTTCCTTTAGTCACAAGAAATTATATTTCATCCTAAAGAATGGCCTGTTCCCTTCACTTAATGCAGTCAGTTATCTGTCAGATAATCCAGAGAACCAACAGAACAATGGATTTATTTAGCCTAGAATTCTAAGTTACTAGCAGAGTAAGAACACCTTGAGTCAGGTTGTACATCAAATGGCCTAAAGTTGGTTGCTGTACTCTTTTTTCCATTGGACTGAACAAACCTTCCCTATAAGGTGACATCATTTTTAACTAATTTAGCACTGCCTCCTTTCTTGGTAAGAGGAAGAAAAAACTTGGTTTTTCTCTGAGTGTGCCTTAGGGTTTGTTGGGAGAGAAGAGATTAGTGGGACTCAGAATAGTACATGCGATACCATTGGGAAAATTGTGCAGGGGGGTTATGGAGAAAAGTAAGTAATAAAATCAGTGAGAAGTGTGGGTAAGTCAGAGGTGCTGTGTTGTGGCAATGAGCATGGTGTGAGGTACGTGGGAGGTGTGATTTCAAGTATGAGATATTTGGGAATCGTGTAAGAAGAATCATTTTTATGATAATGTACAGGGCCCAATAACTATTGTCTAATGCAATTTTGCCTCAGATTTTCTCTTTAGTGTAAATGGCATTATAAACAATAGCTATAGCTCTTCCACCAACATGATTAGTACCCAACTATACAAACTGTACATTGATACAGACTCTATTACAGAAGATCTGAAAATGTTTTCCATTATAGCTACAAACTCTAAGGTGGAAAGCAACTCAAGGTGTATTCATGCAAAAATCAGAACAAGTGACCAATGTGTATGTTCCAGGTGACAGTGAGGGTGATGAAGAGGAGACCACACAAGATGAAGTCTCTTCCCACACATCAGAGGAAGATGGAGGGGTGGTCAAAGTGGAAAAAGAGTTAGAAAATACCGAACAGCCTGTTGGTGGGAATGAAGTGGCAGAGCATGAGGCAAGTGACAATAGTTCCCAAGTCCGGGAGCACCCCCACTTCCTACTCGGCCCTGATGCACTTGATCCACAGTAACGGTCTTGCCTCTGGTGATCTCCTGGGCCTTCATCTGAAGCCTTTCTTCCTTCACAGCTCCATTTACCCAAACCTCACACACAACTCTCATCACGCCAGCTTTCCTGTCCATCCACATATCACTAACTCAGGTACAGCTTCCCCACTTCTTTCCAGGCAGAATATCCACTTTTGCAAGACTATCAGCCGATTTCCTGAAGTGTATGTACTCTTGAATATGCTTGCAAATATAAGTCCAAGTGTTACCTGAGGTGCCACCTTCTCCCTAAATTGTTTCCTGAGGATTGCTGCAAGAAGCACAGCAGGAGGGAAGCTAATCCTCTCTCTGCAAGTTTACTGTGGGGGGTGGGGAATAGATCGGCTCTCCTGGGGCAGCCCTATGTCCTCAGGGCAGGAAGCCTTGGAGAAAATGAAGATAGGAGCAAATGTGATTCCCTTTCCCTATTACTTTTCCCTTCAGTCCATAATGGGAACCTAAGAATAACATGTGATATCTGGTTGTGTTCCTTTGAACAGGATGCCCTGTTACAAGAAGTAGGGGCAGGGCAAAGAGTGGTAAACAGTCTTAATGAATTTCCTACTTCTTGAATTGCAGGTCACAGGGAACTTGAATTCTGACCCCTTACTTGGACTCTGCCAGTGTCCCCTCTGCCAGCTAGACTGTGGGAGTCGGGAGCAGCTGATTGCTCATGTGTACCAGGTATGGACTGGGGAGCCACGTGCCCCGGAACACAAGTGCCAGCAGCTTGTTTAGCCTTTGCCTCCAGCTCCCAGGGGAGCCTTGGGTTGTTGCTTCCAGTAAGACTTCACTCCAGTCCCCAGATGTTTTAAAGAATAAGTGGATATGTTGGGTAAACCTGTTCTGGGCTCCCAGATAGACACACTATGAAAATTAAGTATTATTTTTTTCCAGATTACTTAATGCGTATTTATTTGTTTTATTTATTTGAGAGGGGGGTGGGGCAGGGGCAGAGGGGGAGAGAGAATCCTAAGCAGCCTCCACACCCAGCATGGAGCCCAATGCAGGGTGAGGGGTTTGATCTCACAACCCTGAAATCATGACCTGAGCCAAAATCAAGAGTCAGGCCCTTAACCCACTGAGCCACCCAGGTGCCTCAATGCATATTTTAAATAGTGAAATAGAAACTAACATTTGTTAATAATGAGGCCTTGTTTTAAAGAAGAAAAAATGAGTTAACATAAATGTTTCTATAATACTAGAAAAAGTATGAATGAGGGGATCAGAAGAACACAAGCTTTTTGTGCTTTTTTTCCCCCGATCCAATTGCAGAGCACCTGTGCCTTGTGATCTGTATTAGAAAGGCATCAGCACACATGGCAGCCTGGGTTTTGCCATAAAGATAGTTGGTTCGTGAAAGGAGGCCTTTCTTTAGAAGATTGTTTTTAAAAGATTGAAGGAAAGGCAAGACAAAATGCTTTTGGATACCAGTCTTCCTAACTACCTTCTACACTTGGCCTTCATTGCTCCCTTAATATGCACCTGTACCTGCACAGTGTGAGGCAACAGAAATTATCCCAAGCATGAATTCTTTGCAGGTTTTGAAGAGGACTCTGACTCTGGAGCCCCGTTTTCACCAAGCCAGCCACATGTTCCAGAATATAGCCAAAACTCTAATGAAATCTGAACAATAATCTGAATGGCCTGGCCCTTTTGAAGGCCTGTTAACACAAGAGACTCTTACTTTTCCAGGTGCTAAGCAGGGAGAATATAATTGCAAATCCCTTGTTCTGAGACTAAGGAAAGGGGACATTTCACAGAAAGCAGTTTCTAAGTGGGTGTAGATTATCTTAAAGGTAGCATGAGTTGACAAATTAAAGCTCTGTTTTACAGCACACTGCAGCAGTGGTGAGCGCCAAGAGCTACATGTGTCCTGTCTGTGGCCGGGCCCTGAGCTCCCCAGGGTCATTGGGTCGTCACCTCCTAATCCACTCAGAGGACCAGAGGTCTAACTGTGCTGTGTGTGGAGCCCGTTTTACCAGCCATGCCACGTTTAACAGGTTAGCTGGTCACCTAACCCTCTTGCTCTGGGAACAAATTACTGGGTGTGGGTTCTGCTTTCCCAAATCAAAAGAAAGCCTAGAGATAGGTAATGCAAAGGCAACTGACTCTCTGGAAATACAAGTAATGAAGCCAGTAAATATGCCTGTTCCATTAGATATCCCCAAAGGGAAATGAATTCTCATTTCTTTCCCCCATTAGAATAATATTTTCATCTACAAAGAGATGGGGGGGTAGTCCAATAACATTCATGATAAAGCTTAGAGAAGTCACAGGGTGCTGAGAGGCCCCTGATGTGAGGACACAGTCTGTACTGTGTCCCAGGAAGACTGGAACTGTGCGAATTGTGTCCTAGTTAAATTTGTCTAGGGTACAATGCAGAGTCAGCCAGGGAAGGAGGGGTTAAGCCAGTGGACTGCCCTAAAGGCAGCCTCCACCTCAAGAAGGACTGCCATTTCTACAGAAGGACTGCCCTGCACAGCTCTTAGGAACACCGTCAACCAGCTGGAATGAAAACTGCACATCTGGGGGGCCTATCTGGCAGTTGGCTCAGTCTCTAACTCCAGGAGGGCTTTAAAACTTGGTAGATACCCTAGCCCAGAAAAGGTGCGGGGTAGGGAGGTAGAAGAGGTCTCCCAAGTACTCAAATCTCACCCCTGGTAGTGAACTTGGAGCAACTGGCCTGGTAGGACCAGTGTAAGTCAGAGCTGGATACCTGAGCCTTGCTAGAAGGAGACACTAACCACCCAAATTTTTGTATTCCAGTGAGAAACTCCCTGAAGTACTTAATATGGAATCCCTACCCCCAGCCCATAGTGAGGGTCCCTCCAGTGCTGAGGGGAAGGACATTGCCTTTAGCCCTCCCGTGTACCCGGCTGGAATTCTGCTTGTGTGCAACAATTGTGCTGCCTACCGTAAGCTACTGGAAGCACAGACCCCCACTGTTCGCAAGTGGGCCCTACGCCGACAGAATGAGCCACTGGAAGTACGGCTGCAGCGGCTGGAACGAGAGCGTACAGCCAAGAAAAGTCGGCGGGACAATGAGACTCCAGAGGAGCGGGAAGTAAGGCGCATGAGGGACCGTGAAGCCAAGCGCCTGCAGCGCATGCAGGAGACAGATGAGCAGCGGGCACGTCGGCTGCAGCGGGATCGGGAGGCTATGAGGCTGAAGCGGGCCAATGAAACCCCAGAGAAGAGGCAGGCCCGGCTTATCCGGGAGCGGGAAGCCAAGCGGCTCAAGAGGAGGCTGGAGAAAATGGACATGATGTTGCGAGCTCAGTTTGGCCAGGACCCTTCTGCCATGGCAGCCTTAGCAGCTGAAATGAACTTCTTCCAGCTACCTGTGAGTGGGGTGGAGTTGGACAGCCAGCTCCTGGGCAAGATGGCCTTTGAAGAGCAGAACAGTGGCTCTCTGCACTGAACCCGCCTGCCCTCCCACTCACCCAGGTCCACAGGGATCCGTGCTACAGCGAATCCACAGGGCCCTGTCCTTACTGCCGGAGGCAGGCCTGGGTTTGTTGCAGGTGGACCTAAGCACCTCTTGCATGTGGGAGCAGGATGATGGGGTCAGCAGGGAGCTGGCTTAAGGCAGCTCTAGACAAGGGAGTAGGCACTCCAGAGAACTAGACTCCCAGCCCACTGCTGCAGGGCATGCTTATAGGACTACGGGGCCCAGTGTGGCCCAGGGCAAATAAATTAATTTTATCTTTACTGGTCTTTTTGTGCTTTTCTCTCCATTTCATTCTAGCAAATAAAATGATCTAGGAAAGACATGGGTGGAAATTTTAGGCAGGGACTTCTGGCGGATTGTCTTCTGAAGGGAGGGTACTCCTCAGTTTAGGTGACCCAGTGATCCCTTGTTTGGGCCTTTACAAGTTGATGAAGCATGACATTAAAGAAAGAACCGATGCTGACTTTGTGGGTCCATTCCCACAACCCTAATGAAGATCATCTATGGCCGCAAAGGCCACTTAAACCTAGCTTACCTTTTCCAAATTCAGAAGATGCCTTTCCTCCTAACTGGCATTTTCTAAAGAGATGCAGTATTGAGGCTTAGGTATTGGCTACTTTTCCCAGCAGATTTTAGTTGCCAGACTTTAAAAATTCTTAGACAGCAGTCACCTTCATTTAGGAATATGTTCATAGAAATAGCTCTAATATTAAGGTCTATAGCACCAAGGAACTCGTTTGAAAGAAGAGATGATCCATCTTCTTATTTATGTCCCAGAGCCAAGGTAGGTTAACACCCATTGAGAAAAATCCAGAATTAAGGTGAGATGAGAGCTCAAGTTGACAGTGGTCAAAGCCAGAGCAAAATGACCAGTTTGTATGTCTGCCAAACCAAGGAGGAGACAAGAGCTGAGGTCATTTCTAAAAAGTGTCTGTGATGGTACAGAACAAGTACAGAACTTTCCTTAGCCTGCACCAAAGGTTGTGTACAGTTTAGATAATTATAGATCTTGAGGTCCAGAAGGAAGTGCCCTAGTTAAGTTATAGCCAGAGAAATAACTATGCCAGGAATGTGGACCTCTTCTTCCAATATCATAACAAGGAAACTTGGGACTCTCTCCGACCTCCATAGGTTTAAGGCTATTTAATAGTGTTAACTGACCCCCTTCCCACCATCAAACTAGGGTTAATTCCTACCAGGCAGGCTGAAATATTTCTGTTCTGGGAACACAAAAATTTTAATCTTGTTCCAAAGTACTGGACATTTGAAGGAAAGTACTTAATTGCGTCCAATGTCTCTCACAGAGCTCCATACTGAAGTCCTACTTGGGATGCCTCAAAATTGTTGAGCACTCACTATGTGTCAAAGATTATTCTGAGCACTTTACATGGATTATCTCATTTAATTTTCACAGCAAACTAGGAGTTAATACAAACTCAGGAGCCCAATGCCTAGATTTAAAATGCTGCACTGCCATTTAAAAACTAACTTTGGGCAAGTTACTTAACCTGTCTTGGTTTCCCCAAACACAATATGGAAATAATAGTATAAGCAACAAATGACTATTAATATATAATTAATATATATAATATATAAACATGTATTAATATATATAATTATTAATATATGTAACTTAGGATGGTTTGTGGCACCTAGTAAGTGCTCAATAAATGTATCTGAGTCACAATCCTGTATCTGAGTGTTTCGCCTCTTACTACTGGCAAGCTTTCTAGTTTAGAAGCAGTAGCTATGATTGCAGCTGATGTATTCCAACAATTTCTGGAAGCATTCCTGGGGAAAGAAAAGAATTGGAGAAAAGGCCAGCAGTGAGGACATCTACAAGTCCTTGTGATTGACTGTGCTAGTATCTATGTCTATAGGTAGACTTCTGGGTCACTGAAATACACACCACCAGAACGTGCAGATCTGCCCAGAGCCCACCACATAAAGATGGGCACTATTAGCCATTACAAGCTCTCCCATGAAGGGCTTCTATCCCCCACCCAACAGCCACCGTCTAAGGCTGGGATAAGAAGAAGGCGCAAACACCAAAAGGAAAAGCTAGTAGTTTATATAGATAGATATATAGATATATAGATATTGATATATATTGTGTTTACATAGTCCACAAGTTAAATGCAGGTATCCATAAGAAGAGCATTAACAATAAAAATACAATCTGTGTGTAGCCAAGTACAGAGACTTAAAATGGTAAAACAGCAAAAAGGATCTCACAAAAGTACAAATATACAGTACAAATTGATTTATTTAAAACAGTTACAAAAAAGCACAACAAAATAGAGATTATCCTTAGAATTATTAATGCTTTGTTAAAGATCAGGTAGGATTAGAGGGTAAGAAATGGTACTGGGTGGGGGGAGCACCTGACTAGTTCTAAGGCTTTAGATACAATGCAGTTGATTACATATTAATTCAGCCATTACATACTGGGGATAGTAGTTGGGGGATCAGTAATTTATCTACAGGGAACTCCTACACAAATCAGATCCATCCAGACCTCCCCAGTGCCGTCCTTCTTTACTCCTCAGGACCCTAAAGCCACCTGATGGCAACATTCCCACTTTCCTTTCTCCACCCCATTCCCTATCCATATATTCTTCCCTCCCCTAAGGTGCTGTGCAAGCTGAGAGCAGTCTGCTCTCTGCGGCTGGAACATATACTGTTTTGGCTACAGGGATCCTGTGTGTGACTAGGAAGGTTGTAGGGGACAGCCTTATTTTAATACTTCAAGTTTGCCACGAGTACAGTCAGTCTCTTCCCAGCACAATCTGTATTCTCTCGAGTGTGAGTATCAAGCAAATGAGGGATGAACCCCGCCTTCAGCAATACCAGCAATGCACTAACCACTCACAGCTCACAACTACGTGCAAACTCCCTGTCCAGGGAGTGGGTGTAAAACCACGGTGTCACCAGCTCGCTCTCTGAAGAACCTCAGTCCCCGTGACAGTCATAAAGACAAATAAATGCTTGCAAGTTTGACAACAGGTAAAGGCACATGGGCTGCTGCCATACACACACTGTAGACAGGAACCCAACTTGAGGCCATCTTCACTGCTGGGCATTCGCAGTAGAATGGCTTTGGGATCACACAGACTTTGAGTTTGCAACCTACTGGGGGAGGATCTAGGCTTAACGGGAGAACTAATAAAGAAACCTTAGTGTGAAAAGTGCATTTATTACTACTGTTCCTGCTGGGGAGGCTCAGCAGGGCAAACCGCACCACCTCTCCTCCTTCCACCCCAGGCACTGTGCATAGTCTGCAGGTAAGGAGAGAGTGCAGTCGACTCTAGCATCTCGAGGGCCAGTGTCATCCTAGGCTCATATCAGGCTTCTGGCCCAAAGATGGACCCTAGAGTTGAAAGAGCAACTGATAGCTGCAAAGACCCAGATGCTTATTTTATTATTGCATAATGTGGGAGGCCTTCTCTAGCCCAGGGAAGCTGGACGGTGAAGGCTTCCCAGCAAAGGGCTAATAGGTTCCTGGTCAACATCCAACCTTGCACAGTCCAGCTCTTCAACTGTAGTGTACACTTTTTCCCATCTGGAAAGTATTGTAGCTTCAGTGTGGTTTAGTAAACTTAGCCCTAGGAGGCCAGGAAGTCTCCCTAAAACTTGGCCTCTACCCAATTTACTTTGCTCTTAAGACTGTGACCTAATCTCCATGGCCAATTCAATTAATCAGGTGTCTTTACTCCAAAGGACCCAGGCCCTTTCCCAGTCAGCCCATGTCCACCCTTCACCTCCAGTGTGATCATTCAACTCTCCAATGTGCATGCATGTTGCAGGTTTAAATCATACACCACCCTGTTTATCTCCTATGATGTCCACTGGTAAAAATAAAACTAAACCCCACTGAGGGGCTATTTCGGTCAAACTTCAAACCCTCTTCAGTCCCAGAACCAACATAACTAGAGCTAGATGGACCCTCCCTAGGATGCTGGCAAAGGCCCTAACCTGGTTCCCCATCATTTATTTTTAAAAACAGGATATAACATACCACAAAGGAAAGCAGTTAATACATAGAAAACGCCCACTAATAAGACCTGTTTGCTTCTCCCTCAAGACAGATATCTGGAGCCTAAGGGCTCCCAACAAGCACTGAAGCCACATCCCTTTGGGTTCACCAGCCCACCAGCAGCATTTCATACTACCCCTATTCAACGTGACTTTGCTATAAAGTAACAGTTGCACAGTAAGAATGGACAGGATGCCTGGATTTCCTCCATATGGTCAGACAGGGAAGGGCAGGGCGCTACAAAGGTAGCAGGCAGGACAGTGAGCAGACAGCAGCAGTAGCAAAGCAGCACAGAGCAAAGCCCTTGGTGTTATGACTGACTGGGACCAAGACTGCAGAAGGGTCAGTGCAGATCTGCTAGGGCCCCTCCCCTTGGGTATAAGTATTCAGCTCTGAATCCCCTTCCCCCACGCCACCACCCTCCATGCCCCCCACCATGTACACCATATACATCTTGAGAGGAACGATGATCCAGGACTTGGATGTATTACCCGTCCTTTACCTGATCACTCTATCCCAAACTGGTATAGGCATTCCTGGTTAGTGCCAGAGTTAGCGGTCCTCCTTTCTATTCCTAAACTCTGGGAATTTCCTACCACTGATAAGGGAGCGGCGCTGGCCTTCTTCAATTGCCCATTTCCCAAAAAGCTGACAGCTTCCCACTAAAATGCTCACTATCTCAAAACCACTCTTAGGTCCTTGCCAACTTAGGAAATTCCTTTAAGGAAGAACAGACCACCAGAGGCTCCTCTCATTTCTCATACCTGGAAGAAAAGACTGAACCGGAGGGAAAAGACAAGCGGAATGCCACAGCTCTGACCAAGATTGAGAGCACAGAGCTTCAGTTCCTGGGAGCCCATACTTTACAAAAGACACCTCTGCAGCTTCGCAAACGGAGCACTCATATATTACGTACACATGGCATGGTACTAGAAGAGCTGCGGCTATTCCTTCACAGGCAAGAGACAGAAGAGGAACAGCGGCAGCAAAGTCAGAGCCCAACCTGCCAACGTGCACAAGATGTCCTCTTTCCAGGATTAAGTGGAAATTACCAGGCTGGGAAGTGGAGGGTCACTTGGTTTAAACTACTATCTCTGGTTGGACGTAAGTTTGCTCCCACCAGGAGGAAGCTTAACTGGTGTCTTTGGTGGACACTTCTTGAGTGTCTACTGTGTGCATGCCACTGTCTTCAGTTGGTGAGCCTTCCTATGAGGAAGGAGGTTTCTGAGAAACCCGTGCAAACAATCCCTAGGAATGAGCTGATCACAGAACAGCCAGAGATGTGGCCTTCTCCAGGGCTGTCACTGGAGAGGGTTCCTCAAGACTTAGCCCCATCGGCCCCCCCTGTAGGAAACAAGCCAGAGAAAGCAGCATTCAGAGAAAATGGGGGACAGAGAAGGGAAAGGTGAGGATCCCAAACGCATCCAAGGTTGAGTGTTCACCAGAGTTGGTGTTTGGTTCTGAGGTGACCCAGAGACTTAAGTACTCACAGTCAGGTCAGCAGCTTCCTTTGGATGGGCCTCTAAAACCTGACTGACTGCTCTCTAGGAATGAAACAGTGGCGTGTAGGGCTTGTAGCAAACAAGCCGGTCTCAGTCACTTTGTTCCCCCCCCAGGAGAACAACCTTTAGCACCTGAACACTAAGAATGACTCCATTCTCAGAACTCCCCCTCCCCCCAGGAGGTAGGTAAGATTATTTATCCCCATTTGGCAGCTGGGGAGGAAGTGAAAGAGCGAGAGGTCACAGACCTGCCTGAAGTCCTTGACAGAGCAGAGATCAGACCTCAGAGGTTTGGGACTCCTGATGACAGGCAAGGCCTCGGCCAGTTCAGGTGCATTTCTAAATGAAATGCCAGGATCATACACTGGGAGAAGCCTCACCAGAGAGCTGAGTGGACAATACCCTGAGTTGCTTCAAGAGTCTGAAGACCCCTGAAAAACAAACAAAAAACCCACCCACCCACCTAAAAGCTGGCGGGGGAGCCTAATTCTCAATACCCAGTGGAAACCCATAGGCCAAGCTGATGCTAAAAGTTGTGAAAACGTGGGCTTAAGACACAAGGCGGGGTAAATGCAACTAAGATTGAGAATGCTCTTTGCAGAGGAACACTCCACCACAAAATGAGATCTAGGAGACTTCAGGGACTGGAAACTTATCAAGACTATACCAGAACCTTAGAGCTGGCTGTGGGAGGGGATGGCTGGGAGAAGCCTGAATGCTGACAGGAAGTGGAATAAGATGGGAGGGGCTGTGTAAAAACACCAGGACGGGCACTGCCTAGCCAGGTGTATTTGCCCTGACCCAGGGCACAGTTCCCTTCTTGCTTCTCTACCAAGCTCTTCAGCTGCAGAAGAGGAGGGGACATGATTCTTTATGAGTTTTGAAAAACAGGGAATATAACTGAAGAGGAAATCAGAGAGACCCCTCCACACCAAAAACTAGAGGTCTTGGTCAGAGTGGACAAAAACAATTTTGCAGAAGGGGAAAGCAGTGCAGCTACAAATCAGGCCGAGGTCAAGACACCATGCACAGGACAGGGCAGGAGAAGGGTGGGGGCAGCGCAGGCACTTAGGCACAACATAGACAAAGGAGGAGAGTAGGGGACTAGGGACAAAGGTCCACCGGTTCTTTCAAAAGTCACCATTACCAACTAGAAATTCAGTACGATTCTGAAGTAGGTCTGGCATGCTGGGTACAAGGAGCTCTGTTAAGTCAGCTACCTTTCCAGAAGCCCTGCCTAGAGACCGGTCACCGGGCCATCAGGTCTTTCTCCCAAAGTCCTGACTGGGTCCCGCCAACGCAGTACTTCACTCTGAACCCTGGAGGGGCTTCTCTTTCTCCCAGTGCTAGAAGCCTTGTGGGAGGAATGGTGGGGAGATGGGAAAGGGCTGAAGCACAGGATCAAGCACAGTCCTGTAGATGAGTGCTCCTCCCCACAAACCCACAGACATCTGTAACAAAATCACCCTTTAAAGTGCACAGCTCTCAAAAGAAGAGTTCTGGGTGGGAACCCTCTTAATCCCAATCATGGGGCTTCCTGCCCTCCCACCACAAAAAAGAAAGGAAAAAAACTTCAGACAGTTGAACTGCTACTATAAGCTGTGGATCATCATTTTTGGCTCTTTCTTTGCTCCCTCCCTCTGCCACCTGCCCCCAAAGCCCGACTTTCCCCTTGCAGGAGCTAGGGATGGGGAGGAAAGAACAGGGAGGCCCTGATATTTGGAATGTTTCTTATCCTGTGTGCACCCCCATCCTTCCTTGGCTCAGGCCCGCTGCTCCCCATCACAGCACCCTCTGGGGCTGTCCTGAAAGGATGCCATGGGGTAATGAGCAACAGACCCTGCCTTGGGAGGCTGCCTTTATGCCTCCTCTTTCCCCCCAATCTCACTGCCAAGAGAGCCATTCCCTGCTCGGCATGTGCAAATCCTCTGCCTGCTCACGGTGAGGCCCAGCTCTGGGGTAAAGCCCCAGTCCTGGTCTGGGAGAGAGGTTCATTTTCCTGCATTGGAACGCCCTTCGATGGACAGCTTTACCTCCTGCGGAATGAAAGAGGGACGGAGCAGTGCAGCCCGTGCCTCCTCCCCTTGCATGCTGTATCTTTGGAAGCTTGGGGCTGGCCAGCAGGCCTGAGCACCAGGCTCCGGCTGCGAGGGCTCTACCATCTGGGAGCCCTCACCTGACGGCTGGCTCTTCCCCTCACTGTCACATTGCTCTCTGGGTCCCAAGACTGTCCTCTCAGGCCTTTCTCGGGGGGGACCCAGCTGGCCTGGGGGAGCACAGCTAGCCTGAGAAACTGAGTTACTGTTCAAGCTCTGTAAACTGATAGAGATGCAGACATCTCCCACCTGCAGCCGATGGCAGGGCAAAGAGAAGAGCTGTGCAGTCCGCCCAGGGCTGCAGGAGGACCAGCCCTGGCCATACACAAAGAAGGGGTGCTCGGGGGGCACCTCGATGCTCACTTTGCTCTGCTGCTCACCAACCACAAAATGCAGCATGACAAATCCAGGCCACTGGCTCTCCTGAATGTCCACGACCGTGCTAGAGTCAATCTTCAGCCCCCCGCTCACTTCGGCACTGCGCACAAAGTCCTGGGTCTGGAGGTCCTCCACCCGCTTCAGCTCCCCTGTAGCCAGCTGGATGATGGCGCCTTTCATGAAATGGGAGGGCAAGTGGGAGGAGGTAATGGGGGGTGGCGTTGGCTCCTTATCTGGGAAGGTGGCTCTGGCCTGCATGTCCAAACTTGATGCCACCAGGATCTCCGAGCCCACAGACAGCAGACCTGGGTCAGTTCCAGTGGGCACCAGGTTGCCATTAGCTACAACCACTGCTTTGGGTAAAGGTCTATGTTTCACCGGTTCCTGATGGGATTGAGGGTAGAACCCTCGGGCCTGATTTTTCTCGGCCATCTCTGCTGGGTTCCTGGCTGACCCTCGCCCCTCACCCTGATGGTCAGGGGTATGATGCGACAGGTTGAGGGGGCTGGGCTCATCCTTCCTCTGAGCTGCCACCACACGATAGTCCTGAGAAGCTAAAGCGCCAACCACCCGCTGGACCTCAAGGTCGGTGTCTGGGGTCCCTCGGTGTGCCGGCACTGCCACCTCTACCCGTGCAGTCTGAGAACCTGAAAACAACTGTCCATCCACCACACATTCTACCACTGGCACCAGTCCCTGGCCTTCACTCTTGCTGTTGGGGGAGTCGAGGGCTTCACTTTCCCGTCTTACTAAGTTTCGTTCTCGCTGTCTCTGTCCGTTGGCAGCGGCTGCTTCCAGAGCAGACTGGCCCTCCTGAGGGGTAAGAATCGGGCTGGCACCTGCTGGAGGGGTTTCATGCAGAGTGTACCCAGCAGGTAGCCTGGACATCTGATAATAAATGGGCATCCGGCCTGGAGCAAGGTCCAGTGGCTGAGTACTCGAGTGATGTGGCAACTGCCCAGGTGGGGAGGTGGCAGAAGGGGCTTTGTTGAATGAGTGGGCTGGGGATGAAGCCTGGGGAGGGGGAGTGGCTCCTTCTGCCAGGAGTGAGGCATATGGCACAAAGTGTGGAAGGTGAGAGGTGGCGAGGTTGGCAGAAGGAGAAAGGAGGGGACTTGGTAGGAAATTAGGTGGCACAGCATAGGGAAGGCTATAAGGAGACCCGATAAACTGCAGAGAGGTGGACGGGAGTTGAGCATAGTGGATTGGGGGATAGTGGATTCCTGGATGTTGAATCAGTGAAGACGCTACATTGAATGTGGGGGGCAAGGGGTTCATGTTCACCACAGATGGGAGGCCAGTTGGGGAGAAGGTAGCAGGTGGCACAGCCACCTTATACAGCATACCATACTGGTCCACCGTCAGACCAGTGATGGCCTCAGCTCCATCACCCCCCAGGCTGACTCTGGCTCCTGCCTGGCTCTGCCCGGCCACCACAACCCCCCGGGACCATTCAGAGGCATCACTGGAGGGTGTGTGGTTAGTTGAGCAGCTGGTAGTTCTCCCCATATCCTCGCTGGTCACGGGGAGGTCTCGTTTCTTTGGTGGAAGGCATTCCTGACTCCTCTCATGAACAGGTTTCATATTGCTTTGTGGTGTTCCTGGAGCCTGGAAGGGGTCGGCTTGCTCCTTGGGACATCAGAAGGGGCTTCTCTGTGGCTCCCCTGCACCCCTCTCTGCTGCTGGCGGGGGCGCCCACATCTGCTAGGGAACAAATCAGAAGCAAAGAAAAGTAACCTAGGGGCAAACCAAGTCAAAGGAAGTAGCAGAAACTGTGCCCACAGAGGAAGATGTAACAAAGGGGACTGCTGGGAAAAAAAGGCATGAGAAAGGGGCAAACAAGGATGCTACCCTTCCCTCATTCATCCAGCCCAGAACATGAAAGAAACAGTCAGGGAAACCAAAGAGAGCTACAGGAACAAACATTCAACGACGCGTAAACAACCTGTGGGCTCTACAACCCCAGAGAGACCAACAGCTTCATGATCAGGTGTGCCTCTGATGGGGACCTTGACTCTTCCCAGCCTTCTCCCCGAAAAGGTTTGACCACATGGTTGTTTTGCTGCTCGTTCTTTTTCCTAAGCTTCTCCTTTTGTCACCAAAGATTACCATGCTATCTTCTTTCCAATATATGACCTCATCCTTGCTTCCTTTCCCCAGCCCAATTCAGGTTATGATCTCACCTTTCCCCATCCCCCCACCCCAGGCCTGGTTAAACTCTCATCCTCCTTTGCCTCATATCACCACTACCTCAAAGACCCAGGTGCCACTGAAAAATAGCGTCTTCTTTGCCCCATGAAATACTACATTCAAACTTGCGCCCTATGGGGAAAGTGACTGTACTAGTGTGTTCTAGAATGTATTTGTTTCTCCTCTTCCCTAAAGAGCAACAAAACTCTCCTGACCATACACAGACTTCCCACCCTAGTCTGGAAAGACTTCTTTTCTTCTCATGAACCATCTTCAATGTACTTTCTTCATTCATTCTCTTTCTTTTGCCAATGGTTCCTTTTCCACTGTAGGTCTGCTCTAGGCACCACTTCCTAAATTCTGGTTCCATTCCTCCAAACCTGTCTGGGTCTCTATGATTCATAAGAAAGTTCTCTCCCTCCTTTCTCTTGCTGTCACCTCTCATACATGCTTTTGTCCATTGTCATAAAGTACACTTTTCGTCTGAACCTTTCAACGCATGAACTTTGTCACCTATTTCTTCCAATCAAGGCTCCAGTTCTTTGGATCTGGATATTACACTGTTCTGTTTTTCCACTGTTGAATCCCAGATGGTTTTTTTTTGGCAACAAGGTATCCAAATTTCCCTTTATTACCTGAGCTTCCAGTAGTGCCTCTGAGCAGCTGTAGTAAGAAGCAGTGTCCTCCCCGCTGCCTTGGGAGCCTAGAAGACAGAAATAGGAATAAAAGTAAGCAGGAGTCTAGCCTCTCACTTCCCCAGTGTCATCAAGGTAGTTCTAAAGCCACAAAAACATTAAAGTCCATGAGTCCCTGCCTCATGTTCTGCTCCAGAGGTACCAGCACATTTATCAAGTTTCTAGGCATTTGAATAGAGAAAGAGCTCTCTCTTAAGCTCTAATTTGTAGAAAGACATCCCTGAAAAAAATTTTTCAATGTGTGTCAAATTTCATTGTTTTCCTTAACATCATATTCTTCATTCTCTACCTGTACTTATTCCCCAAAGGTTAAATTTACTTCCAATCCCAATTTCAGGTAAATGTGCAACTAAAAATGGAAGATCAACATTATTCCCATGTGAACAATGGGAAGCTGGAAAAATCAACTACATGGATTTCACCTTTACTCAGGGCTGATGAAAACACAGATATGGAGGTTATTTAAATGAGAAAAGTGGCACTAGAGGAAAAAGAACAATTATTTATGTTTCTGGGGCAGAAAAAGAGGTCAAGGGGGAGTCACTCAAGGGGAAGCCTTATTAACAGATTTCCAGGGTAAAAAAATAGGATCCTGTGTGTGAGTGTAAAATTTTCTGAGTGACAACTTCGTACCAAGTGTTGAATCAGGTGTGACAGAAAATGAAAATACTGCCTGGGTCCTCATGTAGCTATTAACAATGGGGAAACAAAGCTCACACTAAATTATCAATATCTGAATCTACACATGCCAGGAACACCAAATACTGAAGAATGGAGCCTTAATCTCTGACAACAGATAAAGCAGTACTGACCAGTACTCTGAGAAACTATCCACTTTCCTGTCCAAGTGCTACAGAACTGCAAGCCTCTAACCAAACTGAAGCAACACTTATCTCTTAAGATTGGCAAGGTGTGTATGTACAAGAAAAGGTGATGAGACAGGAAAACAAGGGGGAAAGAAAAATTCTCAGTTCCATAAACACAAATTACATAGTGGGCACGAGTCTTGCATCCCTTCTTCGCCAGCAATTCCAGTAACTGAAAAGCAATTAGCTTTCTCCCCCGTTTGCAACAGAAATTGGGGTCATATCTCCAATCCCTGATCTTTGCTTCCTGCAACTAAAACCTTAAGGAAAACCTGCCTCTAGGTTAGCCAAACACAGTCGAATAAAAGAAATGAAAGAGGCAAGAGGTCTGGGGGAATGACAACAAAGAGCCAAGCCTGTCCACCAGGGTCCAACAACGCAAAACACATTTCGGAATCTGAAACCTCGGCCTCAGGAGAGGCTCGATGAGGACTTCTCAGAGGGAAGATGCAGTTCGTGACCCTAACCGAGCTAACAGGGAAGGGGGTCTGTTCCGGTGAGCTGCCAACGCTGCTAGTCACAGCCCAGAATCAAGAGATTGAACCCAAAATTCAGTGAGGGCGAGAAGTACGCCCGCCAGCAAAGAGTGGAGCTTGGAAGAGACTACGGGTTATGGCTTCCCATGATCCTGCAATCCTTGCTGCAACAAGGGTAGGGCCCGAAATTGGGAATTTAACGTTTAGGGGTGGGGAGTCGATCCTTGAAGCAGACGGACAGCGACAAGGCCCCGCAGGCGATGCTTCCTTGTTTGGGGGCCCCTTCCCGCCCCGAAGACTCGGACACCCCGGTCCGCCGGGATACAGCCGCGGGGGCGCCGGGGCCTGAGGCCGCCTTCTGGGCTGGGCCGGAGAAAAGCGCGCGGGACTCTAGGCGCGGCCTCTTTCGCTCTCCCCGTCCGCGGTTCTCGGGCCCCGGTCCGGCGGGGCAATGGGCTCCAGGGGGCCACTTCCTCCTAAGCTGCGAGCCCAGGCCTGCTTGGCCTCAGTGAGGCCGGCCCAGCTGCCCCCACTCCCGGCGACACTCACCGGCCCATCTCACGGCGCTCCTCGGGCTCCTCCCGCTCGTCCCGGAGCCGCCGCAACCGCGGCCGCCGCCATCCCCGGCCCCGGAGCCGCCCCACACCCAGCGCCCCCCCAAGCCGGGCGCCCGGAGATGGCGTCAAGCGCGTTCCGCCCCCGTCGCGGGCAGATGGCGTCACCGCCTAGGCCCAAGAGCGACGCCCAGAAGTACCCGGGAAGGGAGGGAGGCGGCCCCTAGCCCCTCGCCCCTCGGCCCCAGCGCCCCCTGTGGTGGGAAAACGAACTCCTCCCCGGGGGAAACAGGGTCACGTGAAGAAGGTTGGCCGGCCCTCTCGCCCTGACCCCACCATGACCCCTGCAAGCTCTCTACTCCAGTAAATTCTGGGGGTTCCCAAACAGAGCCCTGGGGCGTGGCCAACAGCCACCCTCATTTCCTCGACTTCCGGGGCCTGACAGGTGAAGCCTCCTCTTGGGAACCTCGGAATCCCCGAGGCGATCCCTGTCCAGGAAAGTAAGAAGATAGCCCTGGAGACCCAGGGTGGAGATGGGGGAGCTCTTTGAGTTGAGAAATGACTTTGACGGGGATGAGAATGGACACGATCCAGGATCCAGGGGAAGGTGAAGCAGTAGTGGGAACTTGAGGGATGAGAGGAAAGGGTTCAGTACAGTGGGAAGAGCTTAGTTTAGTGGAAGAGGGCTTGACTACTCGATCAAATATTAGGTCACCATTCATTGCCAATTAACTAGTCAACTTCATAGTAACATGAACATCTGATTAACCGTAAGTGAAAAAGTGAACACCAGTCGAATCTGTGATTTGATTACAACTATGTAAAAAAAGGAGTTCTGCATACAGACAGAAACAAGCTAAACTGAGGGAAAAAATAAGTTTAACTATTAGAGAGATTGGATCTGAGTGGATTTTTCCCCTTTCACTTTCTGCAAACTCTGTTCACTAAATAACAATTGATTTTTGTTTGATTTTAAAAATACTGACTGGGCTCTGGTCCCTACTCTGACCTTAGGAAAATCATTTTACTACTTTAGACTTAGGTTTCCACTTCCGCAAAATGAGGAACTTAAATTAGATGAATGGGTGGGAGTAAAATGTAGATTAAAGAGCTCTCTATAAATATTTTAAGTGAAAATATAAGCAAATATGTACAGTGTGATATCATGTATTTAATGTGAAAATCACATGTAACATATGAAGACATATTTATGTATCAGTACAGAAAAGGAATGGAAGGCTACGTAACAACTAGTTAACATCGGTTATCTCAGGAGAGGAAAGTGGCATTGGGTGGTGACCAAAAGATACAAAAGGGACTTATTGTTTGGATTTCTTTTTTAAAGATTTTTTTTTTTTTTTTTTTTTTGAGAGAGAGAATGAGAGACAGCACAAGAGGGAAGAGGGTCAGAGGGAGAAGCAGACCCCCCGCTGAGCAGGGAGCCCGATGCGGGACTCGATCCCGGGACTCCAGGATCATGACCTGAGCGGAAGGCAGTCGCTCAACCAACTGAGCCACCCAGGCGCCCTCGTTTGGATTTCTTATGAAAATATTATCTTAGAAATATTAAGATGAGTAAGTTAAAATACAAGTAAAGTATATGGTCTCTAAGATTCTTTCTAGGGAATCAGTAGACCTCAATTTTGGTATTTTCTCACCTGGATGGGCACAGAGGATCATTAAAATCATTGAATGCCACCACACACACACCTTGCACCAGTGTGTGAAACAGTGAAGCTACTGATCTGTAGCCATCTAAATCAGCAGAGGGCTGTGCTTCGAGGATATTAGCATTATTCATGACAGTCGTCTTCTCTCTCAGTTTGGCCAAGGAGGAAGTCCTGTGGTCACACAGTGATTCCGTTTTAGCACTAACTGGCATTCTGGCTTCTAATCCATTGCTTAGCTCACTAAATTGGAATTAAAACTATCAAGATTAAAAAAAACTGCCAAGATAGATAAGCCTATACTATTTATTTATTTATTTATTTATTTATTTATTTATTTATTTTTAAAGATTTTATTTATTTATTTGACAGAGAGAGAGAGCACAAGCAGGAGGAGCAGGAAAGGAAGAAGCAGGCTCCCTGATGCCAGACTCAATCCCAGGATCCTGGGATCATAAGGTAGATGCTTAACCAACTGAGCCACCCAGGCACCCCCATACTCTTTTTTTAAATCAAAATGATATACATACTGCTGTCTTTGCCAATTTTTTCCATATCAATAAATTAAAAAAAAACAAAACAACCTCTGCCAAGATAGAGACCCTTGTATCAACCAGGATATCCATTGCCTCCTAGACTAAGATACGCTCTCAGAGAGCTGGTGTTTCAGACAAAACTGAGAGAGCAGACACAGGTAGATGAGAGCAAAAAGAATTTTTTGGCTACCAGCCATTAACATGATTACATAGTGCAAAGGCGTGTCTGATTTAAAACAAAAAAAACAGGATGTTCTGATTGGTGAGACACAGGTGATTTCCTGGTTTGGTAGGAACCAAAACCAGGTTCTCTTTTCGGCAGTCCCAAAAGAGTGGGTCATATCTCTGCTGTATTCTCTTCTAGGACTCTACTCCAAGCAATCTTCATTTCTTTGATTGTACATATTGACGTAGGAAGCTCCATAGTGACAGTTTGAAAGGAGTATTAGTAATAAGTAACATAGCTTTTAGATTTAAGACACTAAAATAACTAAAAGTTACCTCATTTCTCCAAAAATCTGTATTATTCTCTGGAACCTGGATAATTCCCTATGTAAGTTATTTATAGTAAGTAAACCCAGGGTCATATTCATTGTAACTGGCTCAATAAATAGTTGTTGAATGAAATTTCACAAAGATATCTCAAACTGGGAGACTCTCCTTGCTAATTTTTTTGCTCCCATTTCCTCATTTCTATTCTTAAATAGTTTTGCCTATTTGTTACCTGTTTTCAGTCTCTCTCATCTCATCTCTCTCATCCTTCATTTTCTTTCACCAGATTTGTTGTGTAATTTCCATGGAGTTTTAAGAACTGATAAAGTGAAAGGAGATTTCTTTCATTAAAAAAAAAAAATCCCTGCCCCATAAAAGGAGATTTTTAAAGGTATTTGAGACATTTTGGAACTGAAAAGTTATACTTCCATCTGTTTTGTCTACCTCTTCTCTTTCCTTGGATTCCCACTGAATTCCTTTGATGTGTGTAGATTGAATTTGTGTGATGGGAGAGTTTGAGCTACTCTGTTGAGAGGAAAACAACAATGACCACAAAACCCTGCTGAGCTGGTTCTTCTTCTCCCTAATCAGGCACGAGTTTCAAACCAGCTCTCTGTGTTGTCTAGTTCCTCATTGGTGATTTTTCTAGACCTGTGGTACAGGCAGGGGACGTTCAGACAACTATCCCAACTCTTTTTTGACGTTAAGGGATCAAACCAGGGAGAAGTGCTGGTAATTTGGGGAACCATGTGTGTCATAACAAGAGGAATAGGTGGTTTTTTTCATACTGTCATGTCTTTTTGCTTGTATTGCTCAGCATGTAAAGGTGTCGTTGTAGGGGAGAACTTTATCTTTGTATGCCAATGGCAGAAACAACAATCTCAAGTATAGGTTGAAATTCTAGGAATACTTGGCAGATTCAGCTTTCCCAAGACATGTGTTGGTGCCTGGTATTAGATTATTTTTCAAAAGCTTTTCTAGATGTCCAAATGTAGAAATGTGCAGTTTTCAAGCTTCTATTCTATCTACTTTTCTGAACAATTCTGTGTCCTTATTTCCACATGCTTTTAATGTTCTGTGCCCTCTCCAGATTCCAGTGGGGATCTCCCTTTCAAATTCATTAATATTTTATTTACAAGGAGGTCTTGGAATTTCTCCATAAGTGACTAATACATCCTTTGGGGAGGGGAATCTCGATCTGCTGTCTGCTTCCTTAGACACTTGCCAAAGGCTTTCATTTTTATCAGAAACTTCCTGCAGAACTCTGAAAAGTTGCAGTCAGAACACTGACGATTGGAATAAACTGAAGGAAACCTAACCCTTATTTGAATTGTAAGAGTCCTATCTGGGGAATTGGGCCACAGAGAAGGAGATACATTTAGGCCATTGCTGAGCAGCCAGGAATTCCTTACAGGGGACTAGTGAATGAATAAAGTAGATGTGGTTAAATTAATGCCCCCGTGACATTGATAACTCTTGCTCTGCGAAACTGGCTCAGCAAGGTGATTTGCAAGCTGCTGTGCCTTGTGGTGAAATCGTGTTCATTTCTGCCTTCCAAGCTGATGGCTTCAGGTCAACCTGCAACTAGTTGTCAATCGCCTAAAACTGGAAAAAAGGAAAAGTGAGTAAATACTCCAGACAGCACAACAAGCTGCCTCTCATCACTGAGCACTACCCTCCCCCACCCCAGAGATCCTCCTAAGACGTTAGTTAGCAATTTTGGAATTCAAAGGAATGTGCCTGACTTGTGGGAATGATGATTATAGTGATCAAATCACTTAAAAGTTTGCAAAGACTGTTCTGGACCTTGATGGTATCAATATCAGTATTTTGGTTTTGTAAGATGTGATCCCTGCATGAAACTAAGTAAAGGGAACCCTGGATCTTTCTGTATTACTTCTCACAAACTGCACGTGAATCTACGATGATCTCAAAATAAAAAGTTTAATTAAAAAAAAAAGTTTCCGGGCGCCTGGGTGGCTCAGTTGGTTAAGCGACTGCCTTCGGCTCAGGTCATGATCCTGGAGTCCTGGGATCGAGTCCCGCATCGGGCTCCCTGCTCGGCAGGGAGTCTGCTTCTCCCTCTGACCCTCCCCCCTCTCATGTGTTCTCTCTCATTCTCTCTCTCTCTCAAATAAATAAATAAAATCTTTAAAAAAAAAAGTTTCCAAAGACTTAAAATATGAAACAATGTCCAGATTACTGGACTCTTCTTCACCAAATCAGAGAACTTGATCTAGTCAGGCCTTTTCAAATGGGCAGTAGCTATTAAATTTGAGCTGCTGGGCAAATTTTTCTGGAAGGGCTTCCTTACGTGTTTTTGAACACACCAAAAAAAAAAAAAAAAAAAAAAAAGCTATTTCTTCTATCAGGTGACAGCTCAAGTAGTGAGTGTTATACCCATGAGCTTGAGTAGTAGCTGACAAGTGTTGTCTTCTTTCTTTAAATCCAACCTATTTTCTGTTGCCTCTTGCTCTTTCCTCATTTCAGTGGGTCACATGAGCTGTTAAGCCCTCAAAAAACTGAAAAACCGATGATCTCTGATTATGAGGAGGGTTCAGGTAAAATAAGTATTGCTTGTGTGTGCAGTTTTCTGAGTGCCCCATAAATAGCACTATTTACTCTTGAATTACTGTGATCTGTCGGTGGAGAGGCAGCTATTACTTTAACTTCCAAATTGATTTTTGGGAATTCTTTAGAAAATTAGGGCCTAAGAAAAATACCTTAAACAAATAAGATTTAGGCAAACCCAATGGTACCCATCATTGTTACCATGAACCATGATGATGACATTGGTGGTGTACACAGAACTTGTGAATTTTATTTTATTTTTTATTATTATTTTTGTTTTAAGATTTTATTTATTTATTTGATAGAGAGAGACACAGCGAGAGAGGGAACACAAGCAGGGGGTGTGGGAGAGGGAGAAGCAGGCTCCCCGCTGAGCAGGGAGCCCGATGTGGGGCTCAATCCCAGGACCCTGGGATCATGACCTGAGCCAAAGACAGATGCTTAATGACTGAGCCACCCAGGTGCCCCAGAACTTGTAAATTTTAAACTGCATGCCCAAGTGTCCTTTTATTTGATCCTGTCAATTCAGTGACACATATAATTATCCAGAGAAATTATATCCTCTTTTTACAAATGAAATGTAAACTTGGAGTGCTGGAGTGATTTGAGGTAAGTAAAGCAAATTAGCTCTGTCTTACCTAAACTTAGTCCTCTTTAAAGGGAGACAGTAATCTTGACTTTTTTTTTTTTTTAATCTTGACTTTCTATCACTCCAGAGTTCTATTTGTAACACAAACTATAACCTGGGCACACAATAAATGTTTGCCAATATTAGTGGTGGTGTAACAACAGTTCACTATTTATCTGAAACAAGTCCAGTTCTATTGTAATTTCTTTTCCCTATGATGTCTAGAGCAGAGAACATTTTCCTACTTTGGACTTGGCTAAGCAACCTTTCAAGCCCTGAGCTTTGTGTTTACTTCAGATTCAAAAGTAGTCTCATGTCAAGATTTGCTTGCAATGACAGAGTAACTCTGTTCATGATTAGAAGGTGAGCATAACTCGGTGAACAGATGGGTTACATAGTTTGGAGGCTCAGGTTTTCCTGACTTGTGAAACGCCTCTTTCCCCAGGCTCAGTCATCAGTTGATAAACAAGGTGGTAAGACTTATCTCAGTGGATTGGCCTGGGACAGGTTACATTTGTTACCTCCCCAGCATGACTCTACTTGTTCATTTTATTGGCATACTATGGTGAAAAAGCATAGGAACTTGCAGCCTGAAGATATGGCCTTGTTCTAATTCAGTCACTCCTAATCATGTGACCATGGGCAAGCAATTTAACCTCTCAGTATTTCAATTTTCTCTGCTGTAAAACGCAAATAACAATATGAACCTCACACAAGTGTTACAGGGATCAAATGGAACTGTATATATGAAAACAGTTTCTTATTTTTTATTTTATTTTTTAAGATTTTGTTTTTAAGTAATCTCTACACCCAACACGGGGCTTGAGCCCAAAACCCTGAGATCAGGAGTTGCATGATCCACTGACTGAACCAACCAGGCGTCCCTGAGGACAGTTTTTTTAAATGCAAAGCAATTCATGCATTCTTCTTTTTTAAATAATCTTTTTATTATGGGGGCGCCTGGGTGGCTCAGTCAGTTAAGCCTCTGACTTCGGCTAAGGTCATGATCTCAGGGTCCTGGGATTGAGCCCCACTTGGGACTCTGCACTCAATGGGGAATCTGCTTGTCCCTTTGCCCCTACCCCTGCTTGTGCTCTCTCTCTCTCAAATAAATAAATAAAATCTTTAAATAATCTTTTTATTATAAAAAAAAATGTTCACTATGGGACATTTTAGAAAAGCAAGGCAACCCGAAAGGATAAAACAAAGGCCACTCGTCAAAGCACCCCCTAGAGCAGTAGTCCTTAGCCTTCAACACGTGTCAGAATTGGAGGGCTTGTTCAAACACAGATTGCTGGACTCACTTCCAGAGTTTCTGATTCAGTATTTCTGGGGTAGGCACCAAGAATCTGCATTTCCAACAGGTTCCCAGGTAATGTTGGTGTTGTCGACTGACCTAGTGCAAAACACTAATAACTTTATATATGCGTATATGGTGTATATTTTTTATTATTTTTTTATGAAAACACTGCTTCACCCTAACCTGCCTTTTTTATTCAATGAACTCCACTTTGTACATGCATTTCTCTATACACATGCTTCGTGCTGCAGCCGAGCAGGCTCAGAAAGCAAGGAAAGAGATTGCTGACCGTCTGACTGCTGGGAAAGATGAATGAGCTCGGATCCGAGTGGAGCACATTATCCGAGAAGACTACCTTGTGGAGGCCATGGAGATGCTGGAGCTGTATTGTGATCTGCTGCTGGCTTGGTTTAGCTTGATCCAGGCCACAAAGTAAGACCTATGGGACTTTTACCATTTCTTAGGCTCAAAGGGGTGAGAAGGCATCCCCGACCCCTTGTGAGGGAGAGGGTGGGCTTCAACTTGTTGGGACTATGCCAAAGGACTTCGTCTCTAATTTTTATAGGAAGAAGTAGTGCTGTTCAGAGAGACTAGGTCAGTCCAAAGAGCCATTTTTAGAACCAGATGGTTGTCTTTTTTCCCCCTGAGCTTGTAGAAAAGTGGGGAAATACAGACAGAAAAAGAATCCATAATCACCAAATCTGGAGCTAAGAATTTTGGTATATTTCTTTCAGTCTATATATGTATTTCTGTATTTATCTATGTTGTATAAACACATATGTGTGTGTATATGTAGTTATATATATCTATATATACATGTATCTAATTTCAGTTAAGAAGAATTATTTTACATTATATTTTGAACATTGTCCATGGGCTACCTTTTATTTATTTATTTATTTATTTATTTATTTATTAAAAGATTTTATTTAGGGGCGCCTGGGTGGCTCCATGGTCCCAGGGTTCTGGGATCGAGCCCCGCGTCTTGCTCCCTGCTCAGTGGGAAGCCTGCTTCTCCCTCTCCCACTCCCCCTGCTTGTGTTCCCTCTCTCGCTGTGTCTCTCTCTGTCAAATAAATAAAATCAGATTTTATTTATTCATTTGTCAGAGAGAGAGAGCGAGCACAAGCAGGGGGAGCGGCAGGCAAAGAGAGAAGCAGGCTCCCCACTGAGCAAGGAGCCCAATGCGGGGCTCTATCCCAGAAACCTGGGGTCATGACCTGAGCCAAAGGCAGACGCTTAACCGACTGAGCCACCCAGGCACCCCCATGGGCTACCTTTGAAGCAGGGGCAGGAGTTGGGGGAAGGAACATAAAACCCTGTGTCACATAACTTTGTGTTTGTCTTAGGAAACTGGATTCTGGTCTCGCCGAATCTGTATCTACACTAATCTGGGCAGCTCCTTGCCTCCAGTCAGAGGTACCTGAGTACCCGTGCCATGACTGTAGGTGAGGGGATCACTAGAGCTACTTGTTTGGAATTGTGGGATTAGTTCGAGGAATCCTTTCTTCTCTTAAAGGACAGCCATAAAAGTATTTTCTCCTGCTAGTCTTTAAGTGAAAAAATAGTTTCCTTTTAATGGCAATGGTAGAAACAAATAAATAAACCTTACCTAAAAAAAAATAATAAAGCAAAATTTGAAATTGGATTTCTTTTGTATGGAGACAGGAATCATAATTTATAAGGTGTTTAGGATTAGAGTTTTTTTTGTTTGTTTGTTTTAAGATTTTACTTATTTATTTGACAGAGAGAGACACAGTGAAAGAGGGAACACAAGCAGGGGGAGTGGGAGAGGGAGAAGCAGGCTTCCCGTGGAGCAGGGAGCCCGATGCGGGGCTCGATCCCAGGACCCTGGGATCATGACCTGAGCTGAAGGCAGACGCCCAACGAGTGAGCCACCCAGGCGCCCCAGGATTAGAGTTTTTAAGTTTCATGTTTATCAGATATTTAAAAACAAAGCAAAGCACTGTTCTGTTGCTATTGCTGTTGTTTAGATGCTAAAAGAATATAATTCCAATGAGGTAAGATAAAAGTGATTTCTGCTCTTTTGGTGGTTCTTCATCTCAAGCAAATTTGCCATAACTTGATGAATTTTGCCTCTATTTCTTTCTTGGTGATGGTTTGCTCCAGGTATCTAATCAGCTGTATGCAAAGTACAGCCAAGTATATGGCCAACTGTGCCGAACCAACGAGACTGGAACTGTCAGCTCTCAGGTAGTACCCTTCCAGAGACACACATTTTTCTAAGCCAAGAAGTCCAGGAAAAGCAAATATGAGAAAACTCAGAGCACATAATTTTGTGCAGACTGAAAGATGTTTAGAAATAAGTTTTGCGGGGATGCCTGGGTGGCTCAGTCGTTAAGCGTCTGCCTTCCACTCAGGTCATGATCCCAGGGTCCTGGGATCGAGCCCCGCATTGGGCTCCCTGCTCCACGGGAATCCTGCTTCTCCCTCTCCCACTCCCCCTGCTTGTGTTCCCTCTCTCGCTGTGTCTCTCTCTGTCAAATAAATAAATAAAATCTTAAAAAAAAAAAAAAAGAAAAAGAAATAAGTTTTGCGGGCGCCTGGGTGGTGCAGTTGGTTAAGCGACTGCCTTCGGCTCAGGTCATGATCCTGGAGTCCAGTGATCGAGTCCCGCATCGGGCTCCCTGCTCGACAGGGAGCCTGCTTCTCCCTCTGACCCTCCCCCTTCTCATGTGCTCTCTCTCATTCTCTCTCTTTCAAATAAATAAATAAAATCTTAAAAAAAAAAAGAAGTTTTGCATTGGAGGAAGAGCAACTTGGATAAAGATTTTGCACTAGGGGAGTTCAGATGCTTATCAAAAAACTAGCCTCAAGCAAGCTGAGATGGTTTTTTATGAAAAAAGCATACATTTTCCTAAATGAAACTCGCTTAGTAATATGAAGGAAGTTAATAAACTTAGAAGCTTCAGCCTTTGAACATCTTACATCATGACCACACATATAATTCAGGACTGACAATCAGCTGAGACACAGAGATGTAGCTGCAGTTTGTCTCATGCAGGTAGACACTCTCAGCATTCAGAGTGTCCATTCTGACTGGATGGTGCCTTGCTGTACTGATTGTTGAGTGTGTTGAGTATCACCTCTGACATAATTCATACACTTATAAAATCAGAATCCTCGATTCAAAATGTTTTTTCTTTTGTTTATTTTCTTCCTCTTATTTTACTTGGTTTGGGGTTCTTTCATCCCAGGAGAGGGCTGCCTTATGATACAAACTAAACTCTTTTTTTTTTTTTAAGATTTTATTTATTAGAGAGCGAGCGAGAGAGAAACAGAATGAGAGAGGAGAGGGTCAGAGGGAGAAGCAGGCTCCCTGCTGAGCTGGGAGCCCGATGTGGGACTCGATCCCAGGACCCTGGGATCATGACCTGAGCCGAAGACAGTTGCTTAACCAACTGAGCCACCCAGGCGCCCAAACTAAACTCTTTTTATTTCTGAGTTTGTAGATATGCGTGTGACCAAATCTGTTACGTTGTTTATCTTGCAGTTAATGTATAGATTAAATGTGAGCACTCTACCCCAGGTTCTAGTAGAACAGTACTTGATAGAAATTGCTAAGAACTATAATGTACCATATAAATCCAAGGCAACCATATGGTGAGTACTTTCAAGAACGGAGACTTGACTTAAAGCTGAGATTTTTATTGTTCCCCAGAAGACTTTTATTCTGCTTACGAATGTGCCTTCCAGAGTAACTCTGGCAGGATTGTAAAGCAGGTGACATTTGCACCTTTTCCCCGCCCACATACTTTTCCAAGACAGAGCTTGACTTCTGCTGTCACATGACCCTTCTAAGTGGGTAACAACAGAGTAGAAAACAAAGATGAAGATACCTAAAGTGTTATACTTAGAAGTGTGTAAAAAAACAAATAAAAAACAAAACACACACACACTAAGAAGTGTGTTAAACATTTTTAGTTCTTAAGATCTCAGTTTTATCCCAGAGATAATTTGCATTTTAATAAAGAGTTCTTGGAATAAAGGCTGCAAGATCCTAAGGTATTAGGCACTCTCTTTTGGTGTTGGTTAAGAGTATGAGTTCAAGGGGCGCCTGGGTGGCTCAGTTGGTTAAGCGACTGCCTTCAGCTCAGGTCATGATCCTGGAGTCCCAGGATCAAGTCCCGGGATCAAGTCCCGGGGTCGAGTCCCACATCGGGCTCCCTGCTCGGCAGGGAGTCTGCTTCTCCCTCTGACCCTCCCCTGTCTCATGCTCTCTCTCTCTAGCTCATTCTCTCTCTCAAATAAATAAATAAAATCTTTAAAAAAAAAAAAAAAGAGTATGAGTTCAAAAGTGAAATGGCCCATATTCAGATCCTAGACTCACCATTTATTAACCCTGAGACCTGAGGCATTACCCTTTCAAAGACTCAGTCCTCTGAACTTTAAGAAGGGGGATAATAATAGTTAATAATTATTACCAAGTCTCATAAGTTCGTTGAGATGATTAAATGAGTGAGTATGACTAAGGAAGTTAAATGCAATGCCTGGCACATAGCCAATGTAATCAAGTTTTGCTTTTCATCATCATCACTGAGGGTGGTTTAACCTTCCAAAAGGTAGTCATGGAATGTTTTAGGGAAAGAGGGATATCCCCCTAATGCCTTTGAATTGCTGAGGTGGCATGTACCATGTTGGATTGTGGTTAAGGGGCACATTTCTCTGATGCTTTGCTCCTGATGGTTTCCTGATAGGGACTCTTTTACTCTTTTTTTTTTTTTTTCTTACAAAGAGTTCTATGGTTTGTTGAAAAAAGACACTTTGTAGAAATTTAGACAATAGAGAAAGGGACTTTGAAGAAGTAAAAGCCGCATGAAATGCCATTAGAGATGTACCCAAGGGCTCAGTCTCTAGACTTTTCCTCTTCCTTCTCTCTTCTTTAGATGATTTCATCCTACCTCATGGTTTTCAATCTCATCTTTATGGTGAGGACTTCCACATGTATATCACTAGCTAAGACTTCTAGGCTGATACAAACTCCAGACTGATATATCCACCCACCTTCTTGATATCTTCACCTGGATGTTTCAGATGCATCTCAAACTTAACATGTCCAAAAGTGCTCCTACCCCTTTCAAGGACCTACTCATTCTATAGTTGACGGCAAGTCTATGCTAAGGCAAAATCTTGATATTTTCCTTGACTCTACCCCTTCTCTCAATGCCTAGCCCCCACCCAATCTTCAGCAAATCTGTTGAGTAACCACTCTACCTTCTAAATATATCCAGAATCCTGTCACTTCCCACCACCTCCACTGACAGCACTCTGATCTAATCTACAACAATCTCTTGCCTGGATGACTGCAATAGCCTCTTAACTGGTTTTCCTGCTTGTACTCCTCTTCCCCATTAACTGATGTTCAGTATAGCAGTCAGAGACCGGTTAGTACCTAAGTCGGATCATGTCACTCCTCTGCTTTTAAAGCCTTCCAATGGCTTAAAAAAAAATTATTTATTTGAGAGAGAGCACGCACACAAGCTGGAGGGGAGGGACAGAGGGAGAAGAAGCAGACTCCCTGCTGAGCGGGACTTGGGGTGGGGCTCAATCCCTGGACCCTGAGATTGTGACCTGAACTGAAATCAGACGCTTAACCCACTGAGCCACCCAGAGGCCTCCTTCCACTGGCTTTTTATTTCACTTAGAATAACAGGCAGCAGCTTTCCTCTGACCAAGGATGTGGCCCACAGGCACTCTCACCTCTTCTCTCTGGCCTCATTCTCTCTACTCTCCCCTCCTATTTACTCTGCCTCAACCACACTGGCCTCCTCGGGCTTCTTCAAACACACATGCTAGTTCCCACCTCAGGACCTTTGTACTTCCGGTACTCTGTGTTCTCTAGCTATCTACCCCATCCCTCCCTTACTTCCTTCATGTCGGCACTTACATGTTCTCTTCTCTGAGTCCCTTCCCAGCTACCTTCTCTGAAATGTCAACCTCTTCCCTCTTCTCTGCTTTATGTTTTTTTTTTTTTTTCCTATTGCTCTTATCTCTGTCTAACATACTGTATGGTTCACTTAGTGATCTTGTTTATATCTGTTTCTTCCCCCGGAATATCAGTTGTAGGTGGACAGGGACTTTTGTCTGTTTTGTTCACTGCAGCATCCCTAGTACTGTGCCGACCTTACATTAAGTGGTCAATAGATTCTGTCAAACGAATGAATGAATCCAGAGTTTACCGCTGCTGAAGTTTGATAAACTTTCTTGTAGATCTATCTATGCATATTTATGTGTAGCTCTTGATCATTGATGTACCACAGGGTCTGACCTCATAGGCACTCAAAGCATAGTCACTGAAAGAGAAAGAAGAAGCTTGTGGGCCAGAGGCTCAAAGGTTGCTTTAACTGTCATTGACTTACACTTGGGTCTAAGCTGCATGAGGGCAGGACCCATGTCTCTTTGCTCACCATTTCTTCCCCTGTGCTTCCAAGAATGTTTGGCAGGTAGTAGGGATGCAATAAACAAATGTGTGATCAACTGAGAACCCAATGTGATTCTTACCCTCTCACCTCAGGCTGAAGCCCCAACAGCCCCAAATCAGTGTTGGATTTCCTAAGGACGTCAAGAAAGGCACCCGTGGCAGAACAGGTGGGACTTCCGCTGGAACTGGTGATCCCCTCAGGGCATTGCCAACATCTGCACTGGGGCCCTTTCCTATTAGATCCCCAGCCCCTTGTTTCTCATGCCTTCCTCCTGGAAGTCAGATCAGTACAGAAAGGGAAACTGAATCTGGAATGCTACTACCACTAGTGGTAGAGTAGATTTCTGCATGGGCTTTTTGAATAGTACAATAATCTTTGTGAAGTTTTTAAGGGGCATATTTACAGTCATTTAGCTGACGATGTGTTTTCATGCTGAACTCATGAGAACTAGGCCTTTAGTCTTTTATCAGCCTCTTGACAATACCAAAGTAAGACTGCAAGGAACATTTTTATAAGCTGGACAAATCTGAGTCTTTAATGTACAGTGATTTAGGCACATGCTTCAATATTTAATTTATATATAGTGAAAACAGTTTACTCTCTTGTTGAAAATAGTATAAAAATCTCAAAACTTTGTATATATAAATCTAGGAAAGTCAAATAAATAGAAGCTAAAGAGCCTTAGACATTAATTTTCTTTGTTCTCTCTTCTTTCAGTATGAAGTAAAGAGAAATTGTTTCTATTCTTTTTACTTTGCTAGGCATTTCTGACCCCATGAAACTCTTTTTTAAAGATTTTATATTTCAGACATAATTTAACTCTGATTTTCCTTGTTGAAATTATTTGTCTGAACCACACCTTGTGTATTGCTCAGCTTCCAGTCTTGGAAGGCAAGTCCTCTGATTTAAAATAAAAAAGAGTTATAATCTCTAGCTCCATCCATGTCATTGCAAATGGCAGGATTTCATTCCTTTTATGGCTGAATAATATTCCATTGTGTATATATACCACATCTTCTTTATCCATTCATCAATTGATGGACACTTGGGCTGCTTCCATATCTTGGCTATTGTAAGTAATGCTGCTATAAGTCATTCAGAGAAAGACAAATACTATATGATTTCACTCACATGTGGAATAAGAAAAAACAAGCAGAAGGAAAAAAGAAGAGAGAGAGAGGGACAAACCAAGAAAGAGTCTTAACTATCGAGAACAAACTGATGGTTGCCAGAAGCGGGGGGGGGGAAAATGGGTGAAACAGGTGATGGGGATTAAAGAGTGCACTTGCTGTGATGAGCACCAGGTGTTGTATGGAATTGTTGAATCACTATATTGTACACCTGAAACTAATATAACACTGCATGCTAACTAACTGGAATTAAAATAAAACCTTGAAGAAGTAAAATAAAAATGAAAAATAAAACTTTATTATGGAAACTTTAAACATATAGAAAATTAGAGAGAATAATATAATGAACTTCCATGTACCCATCAATTTTAACAGTTGCCAACATTCTGCTTCTTTTCTTTTCTCTCTCTCTTCCTGACACTTTTTTTGGTGGGGAAGAAGGAATTTATTTATTAATTTTTTAAAGATTTTATTTATTTATTTGACAGAGAGAAACAGCGAGAGAGGGAACACAAGCAGGGGGAGTGGGAGAGGGAGAGGGTGAAGCAGGCCTCCCGCTGAGCAGGGACCCCAATAAGGGGCTAGATCCCAGGACTCTGGGATCATGACCTGTGCCAAAGGCAGAAGCTTAACGACTGAGCCACCCAGGCACCCCAGGAAGAAGGAATTTAAAGCAAATCTCAGACATCATATAATTTCACCTGTAAATACTTCAGTATTTATTTGTAACACAAACCCTTTGTTTTTTGTTTTTTGTTTTTAAAGATTTTATTTATTTATTTGACAGAGAGAGAGATAGCAAGAGCAGGAACACAAGCAGGGGGAGTGGGAGAGGGAGAATCAGGCTTCCTGCCAAGCAGGGAGCCCGATGTGGGACTCGATTCCAGGACCCTGGGATCATGACCTGAGCTGAAGGCAGACGCTTAACGACTGAGCCACCCAGGCGCCCCCCCTTTGTTTTTATAATGTAAAACAATGCTATTATGATGCCCAATACAATTAAAAATAATTCCTTAATATTATATCATACTCAGTATACATTATATTTGCTAATTGTCTCAAAAGTGCATTTTTACAATTATTTTGTTGAAATCAAGATCCAAAAAGATCTACACATTGTATTTGCTGATATATCTTTTAAATCTTTTCATCCTAATACTTCCTTCTTCCTGCTTGTCCTTTTCTCCTTGCCACTTATTTGTTGGAGAAAGGGTCCTCTGACTTTATTAAACTGAACTATCTTTCACAAGTAGCATCTCCAGGCTTAAAGATAAAAGATTTCTCAATTCTTATATGAGACCACAGGTGACAGAAGAAGTATAACTCATAGTTACTCCTAAAGCTAATTTCCAGAAGGCATAAAAAAAAAAAGAATTCTGCTTCACAAGAAGGAAGCTTGACTGTGATTGAGTTAATTATATGATATATTTATTGAAGGCTTACTATTAAAAATTTTGTATTTGGAACTCAAACCAATGACATCCCGGTGATCTTTTTTCTTTCAGAATGACTCCCACGAGGAGAACAATTTGCTTCCTTTACTGGTTCCTAATAAGTATAGGGAATGCTTGTAGAAACTGGAATTGTTTTATATCTGTTGAAGTTTTCCAGTTGTTGTAAGACTATTCCTTGGGGTGCCTGTGTGGCTCAGTCAGTTAAGCATCTGACCCTTGATTTCAGCTCAGGTCTTGAGCTCAGTGTTGTGAGTTCAAGCCCCATACTGGGCTCCATGCTGGGCATGGAGCCTAGGTAAAAAAAACAAAAAACAAAAAACGGACTGTTCCTCCATAGATGAGAGGTTATTACTGATTCACTAGGAGTACAGTGGGTTCCTTTATGGTAGCTAACAGTTTTCAAAGTGGATGTGGATCTCTGAGACATCTTTAACACACACACACAAAAAGGTTTTAAAACCACTACCACACTGGATCATCATGGCACATATTTTGAAAAAGTGTGCTTTTTAAAAAAGCCAGATTGCCCTTGAAGCAAGGGCCAACAAAATGTCACCACTACCACCATTTACATGCTGGGGGAGTTGTCTAGTTCTCCAGCCAGATTATATGCTGCCCTCTCAAAAGTAATAATAGCCTACTGTCTTTAAGTCTGGGATTTCTTTCTGGCAGTCTGTATTATTGTGATTTTTAATTATATTTATTGAAATGAACAGGTCCAGAACTCAACCCCCCCAACTTCTCCACAGCCAGAATCAAGATCCAAGATTGGTTTTGATAACTTCATGCTGCCTGATTTGCCCAGTATAAAACCTCAAGCAAGCCTATCCATTGACCCTTATGGTTCTGAGGAAGTCAATTTTGAAGATCTTTTTTTTTTTAAGATTTTATTTATTTATTTGACAGAGACAGAGACAGCGAGAGCAGGAACACAAGCAGGGGGAGTGGGAGAGGGAGAAGCAGGCTTCCCGCTGAGCCGGGAGCCCGATGTGGGACTCGATCCCAGGACCCTGGGATCATGACCTGAGCCGAAGGCAGTCGCTTAACCAACTGAGCCACCCAGGCGCCCCAATTTTGAAGATCTTAACCGGAGACTTGAAATGCTGAAGAAAACCACATAATTCCTTGGTCTTGGATTGGGCAATTAATTGTCCGGGAATCACGGCTCTTCAGCACAAACTTTAATATGGCTACTCATGTGTGGGTCTGAAGTTTCCTCATTTACAATCTCTTCCATCTCTTAAAGTCTGTGGTTCTCTGTAATAGTGTGTGTGTGTGTGTGTGTGTGTGTCTGCCTGTCTGTTTATGTATACTCATATAATTATTCCTGTCTCTTAAAATTCCATAAATTTTAGATGAAGATTCCTGACCTAAAGAATTTTATTAATTATAGTCAATAAACTCTTGTTTTCTCCTGAATCCTTATTTCTCTCATAATTATTAGTTTTTCCAGGGAGGCAGAATGGTGTGTATTTAAACCCTACCCACTTACTAGCTATAAGACTTTTGGTAAATGGTACCTCTGTCAGATGTGTATGAGAGAGCAAAGAAGCTAGAAGAATATGTGTCTTTTTTTTAAACATTTTTAAAAAGATTTTATTTATTTGTCAGAAAGAGAGAGAGAGCACAAGCAAGGGGAGTGGCAGGCAGAGGGAGAAGCAGGCTCCCCGCTGAGCCCAGAGCCCGATGCAGACTCCATCCCAAGATCCCGGAATCATGACCTGAGCTGAAGGCAGACGCTTAACCGACTGAGCCACCCAGGCATCCCAGAATAAGTGTCTTTTTGTGGCTCAGTCAGATAAGCATCTGACTCTTGGTTTGGGCTCAGGTCATGATCTCAGGCTCCTGATCTCAGGGTTGTGGGATCAAGCCCCGTGGTGGGCACTGCACTCAGCATGGAGTCAGTTTGTCCCTCTCCTTCTGCTCCTGCCCGCCCTCTCTTAAATAAATAAATAAATAAATAAATAAATAAATAAATAAATAAATAA